>NC_141095.1:7372365-7993079 GCF_041138505.1 Cibotium barometz | reverse complement strand
CAAGTTCGAGCCTTAAGGCTGGGGAGAGCCAAGGCTCCAACTCAAGTTCGAGCCTTAAGGTCGGTGTACACTAGCATCGAGAGCCAAGGCTCCAACTCAAGTTTGAGCCTAAAGACTGGGGAGAGCCAAGGCTCCAACTCAAGTTCGAGCCTTAAGGCCGGTGTACACTAGCATCGAGAGCCAAGGCTCCAACTCAAGTTCGAGCCTTAAGGCCGGTGTACACTAGCATCGAGAGCCAAGGCTCCAACTCAAGTTCGAGCCTTAAGGCTGGCGAGAGCCAAGGCTCCAACTCAAGTTCGAGACTTAAGGCCGGTGTACACTAGCATCGAGAGCCAAGGCTCCAACTCAAGTTCGAGCCTTAAGGCTGGCGAGAGCCAAGGCTCCAACTCAAGTTCGAGCCTTAAGGCCGGTGTACACTAGCATCGAGAGCCAAGGCTCCAACTCAAGTTCGAGCCTTAAGGCCGGTGTACACTAGCCGGTGTACACTAGCATCGAGAGCCAAGGCTCCAACTCAAGTTCGAGCCTTAAGGCAGGGGAGAGCCAAGGCTCCAACTCAAGTTCGAGCCTTAAGGTCGGTGTACACTAGCATCGAGAGCCAAGGCTCCAACTCAAGTTCGAGCCTTAAGGCTGGGGAGAGCCAAGGCTCCAACTCAAGTTCGAGCCTTAAGGCCGGTGTACACTAGCATCGAGAGCCAAGGCTCCAACTCAAGTTCGAGCCTTAAGGCCGGTGTACACTAGCATCGAGAGCCAAGGCTCCAACTCAAGTTCGAGCCTTAAGGCTGGGGAGAGCCAAGGCTCCAACTCAAGTTCGAGCCTTAAGGTCGGTGTACACTAGCATCCAGAGCCAAGGCTCCAACTCAAGTTCGAGCCTTAAGGCTGGGGAGAGCCAAGGCTCCAATTCAAGTTCGAGCCTTAAGGCCGGTGTACACTAGCATCGAGAGCCAAGGCTCCAACTCAAGTTCGAGCCTTAAGGCTGGCGAGAGCCAAGGCTCCAACTCAAATTTGAGCCTTACGGCCGGTGTACACTAGCATCGAGAGCCAAGGCTCCAACTCAAGTTCGAGCCTTAAGGCTGGGGAGAGCCAAGGCTCCAACTCAAGTTCGAGCCTTATGGCCGCCGGTGTACACTAGCATCGAGAGCCAAGGCTCCAACTAAAGTCGAGCCTTAAGGCTGGCGAGAGCCAAGGCTCCAACTCAAGTTTGAGCCTTAAGGCCGGTGTACACTAGCATCGAGAGCCAAGGCTCCAACTCAAGTTCGAGCCTTAAGGCCGGTGTACACTAGCATCGAGAGCCAAGGCTCCAACTCAAGTTCGAGCCTTAAGGCTGGGGAGAGCCAAGGCTCCAACTGAAGTTCGAGCCTTAAGGCCGGTGTACACTAGCATCGAGAGCCAAGGCTCCAACTCAAGTTCGAGCCTTAAGGCTGGGGAGAGCCAAGGCTCCAACTCAAGTTCGAGCCTTAAGGCCGGTGTACACTAGCATCGAGAGCCAAGGCTCCAACTCAAGTTCGAGCCTTAAGGCCGCCGGTGTACACTAGCATCGAGAGCCAAGGCTCCAACTCAAGTTCGAGCCTTAAGGCTGGCGAGAGCCAAGGCTCCAACGCAAGTTCGAGCCTTAAGGCCGGTGTACACTAGCATCGAGAGCCAAGGCTCCAACTCAAGTTCGAGCCTTAAGGCTGGGGAGAGCCAAGGCTCCAACTCAAGTTCGAGCCTTAAGGTCACTAGCATCGAGAGCCAAGGCTCCAACTCAAGTTTGAGCCTTAAGGCTGGCAAGAGCCAAGTTCGAGCCTTAAGGCCGGTGTACACTAGCATCGAGAGCCAAGGCTCCAACTCAAGTTCGAGCCTTAAGGCCGGTGTACACTAGCATCGAGAGCCAAGGCTCCAACTCAAGTTCGAGCCTTAAGGCCGGTGTAGACTAGCATCGAGAGCCAAGGCTCCAACTCAAGTTCGAGCCTTACGGCTGGCGAGAGCCAAGGCTCCAACTCAAGTTCGAGCCTTAAGGCTACACTAGCATCGAAGAGCCAAGGCTCCAACTCAAGCTCGAGCCTTAAGGCTACACTAGCATCGAAGAGCCAAGGCTCCAACTCAAGCTCGAGCCTTAAGGCTAGGGAGAGCCAAGGCTCCAACTCAAGTTCGAGCCTTAAGGCCGGTGTACACTAGCATCGAGAGCCAAGGCTCCAACTCAAGTTCGAGCCTTAAGGCTAGCGAGAGCCAAGGCTCCAACTCAAGTTTGAGCCTTAAGGCTGGTGTACACTAGCATCGAGAGCCAAGGCTCCAACTCAAGTTCGAGCCTTAAGGGTGGGAAGAGCCAAGGCTCCAACTCAAGTTCGAGCCTTAAGGCCAGTGTAGCATCGAGAGCCAAGGCTCCAACTCAAGTTCGAGCCTTAAGGCTGGGGGGAGCCAAGGCTCCAACTCAAGTTCGAGCCTTAAGGCTGGGGAGAGCCAAGGCTCCAACTCAAGTTTGAGCCTTAAGGCCGGTGTACACTAGATTGGAGAACAAAGGCTCCAACTCAAGTTCGAGCCTTAAGGCTGGGGCGGGGTACACTAGCATGGAGAGCAAAGGCTCAAACTCAAGTTCGAGCCTTAAGGCCAGTGCACTAGTATGGAGAACAAAGTCTCAATCTAGGTCGAGCATTAACACATAAGTTCTATGTAGGGGAGGCTCGAACTTAAGGTGGAGTCTATATCCAAGTTGTGGAGTCTATCTTGGATCAGTTTTACAGGTTGTTGACATATGTGAAGATACAAAAGAGAGCAACAAGAGGTGGAAACCATCTACGACGAGCAACGATCGACAAATGACACACTTAGCGTGCAATTAAGTAAGCGTTTATATTAGTGTAGACAATCAATTAAAGAAGGACTTACTTGCTGAAGTCTCCGATGTTGCACAGTCTTGATCTTGACGGATGCTTGAGGTATCCGTGGAAAAGAAACGGCTACGAGAGATCTGCTCCAGGGTGCGCTTGAAACGCAGGGCTGGATCTGCTCCAAGGTGCGCTTGAAACGCAGGGCTGCAGAGGGCGCGCTTGAAACGCAGGGCTGCAGAGACACAAGGAGCGGAGAGTATTGCTGCGAGAGATTTGGTCGAGGGTGCGCAGGTTTTTTGTATGGGCGAAACGCGAGGGAAGGCGAAGGCGGGTGCGTAGGTTTTGTTTGCAAGGTTGGTCGATTCTGTTTTTTGCGATTTTTTTTTCGAGAGAGAAGGCGAACAATTTTAGGGGTCGGCGGGGAATTTTGGGGTGCGGGTGGAATTCCGTTGGGGGGAATTTCGAATTTGAATTTGGGGGGAATTTTTGAATTTGAATTCGATTTCGACGGCCGTGGGGGGAAACTTTTGAATTTTGAATTTGGGCGGCTGGTCGGCGCGCCGCGACGGAGGAGGGGGGGCTGGTTCTGCTGTGCCGCGCGACGGAGGAGGAGGGAGGGCTGGTGCGCGCCGGGGAGGAAGGGGGGGTGTGGGCACCGACGGCGGCGGAGAGGTGAGGCCCGGGGGGGCTGGTTCTGCCGCGCCGCGCGACGGAGGAGGAGGGAGGGCTGGTGCGTGCCGGAGGAAGGGGGGGTGTGGTTCTGCTGCGCCGCACGACGGAGGAGGAGGGGGGGCTGGTGCGTGCCGGAGGAAGGACGGGTGTGGGCGCCGACGGCGGAGAGGTGAGGCCGGAGGAAGGGGGTGCTGCGCCGCGACGGAGGAGGAGGGGGGGCTGTGGGCGCCGACACGGCGGAGGAAGGGGGGGTGGGTCTGTGCGCCGAGAGAGGAAGAGGACGTTGAGACGGAGGAGAGGGGGGGTGGGTCTGTGCGCCGAGAGAGGAGGAGAACGTTGACGGAGGAGCGCCGGGACGGCCTGGCAGAAAGGTGGTTTCGGTTTCATTCCCCAAGCCCAAGCCCAAGCCCATGCCCATGCCCAGGCCCCAGGTCCCAGGTCTTTTGATAATAGTTACTATCACTTTTGGTTATATACTCATCTTCATCCACACCCCACTTGTTCTATGGGATTAGGCTAGTTTCCCTCTCTATTCCTGCTTACTTGTGTAATAGACAAGGCTCCAACTCAAGTTCGAGCCTTGAGCTTGAGATTTCTTGTTTTCTTCCCTATTTTTCCCATACACCCAAATATACTTATAAACTATGCGATTAAAAATTCAACTAAAATCTATATAATGCACAATGGCTCATTCCCCAAGCCCAAGCCCAAGCCCAGGTCCCAGGTCTTTTGATTATAGTTACTTTCACTTTTGGTTATATACCCATCTTCACCCACACCCCACTTGTTCTATTGGATTATCCTAGCTTCCCTCTCTATTCTTACTTACTTGTGTAATAGACAAGGCTCCAACTCAAGTTCGAGCCTTGAACTTGACCTTGAACTTGAGATTTTTTGTTTTCTTTCCTATTTTTCTCATACACCCAAATATACTTATAAACTATGCGATTAAAAATTCAACTAAAATCTATATAATGCACAATGGCTCATTCCCCAAGCCCAAGCCCAAGCCCAGGTCCCAGGTCTTTTGATTATTGTTACTTTCACTTTTGGTTATATACCCATCTTCACCCACACCCCACTTGTTCTATTGGATTATCCTAGCTTCCCTCTCTATTCTTACTTACTTGTGTAATAGACAAGGCTCCAACTCAAGTTCGAGCCTTGAACTTGACCTTGAACTTGAGATTTTTTGTTTTCTTTCCTATTTTTCCCATACACCCAAATATACTTATAAACTATGCGATTAAAAATTCAACTAAAATCTATATAATGCACAATGGCTCATTCCCCAAGCCCAAGCCTAGGCCCAGGTCCCAGGTCTTTTGATTATAGTTACTTTCACTTTTGGTTATATACCCATCTTCACCCACACCCCACTTGTTCTATTGGATTATCCTAGCTTCCCTCTCTATTCTTACTTACTTGTGTAATAGACAAGGCTCCAACTCAAGTTCGAGCCTTGAACTTGACCTTGAACTTGAGATTTTTTGTTTTCTTTCCTATTTTTCTCATACACCCAAATATACTTATAAACTATGCGATTAAAAATTCGACTAAAATCTATATAATGCACAATGGCTCATTCCCCAAGCCCAAGCCCAAGCCCAGGTCCCAGGTCTTTTGATTATAGTTACTTTCACTTTTGGTTATATACCCATCTTCACCCACACCCCACTTGTTCTATTGGATTATCCTAGCTTCCCTCTCTATTCTTACTTACTTGTGTAATAGACAAGGCTCCAACTCAAGTTCGAGCCTTGAACTTGACCTTGAACTTGAGATTTTTTGTTTTCTTTCCTATTTTTCTCATACACCCAAATATACTTATAAACTATGCGATTAAAAATTCAACTAAAATCTATATAATGCACAATGGCTCATTCCCCAAGCCCAAGCCCAAGCCCAGGTCCCAGGTCTTTTGATTATAGTTACTTTCACTTTTGGTTATATACCCATCTTCACCCACACCCCACTTGTTCTATTGGATTATCCTAGCTTCCCTCTCTATTCTTACTTACTTGTGTAATAGACAAGGCTCCAACTCAAGTTCGAGCCTTGAACTTGACCTTGAACTTGAGATTTTTTGTTTTCTTTCCTATTTTTCCCATACACCCAAATATACTTATAAACTATGCGACTAAAAATTCAACTAAAATCTATATAATGCACAATGGCTCATTCCCCAAGCCCCAGGCCCAGGTCCCAGGTCTTTTGATTATAGTTACTTTCACTTTTGGTTATATACCCATCTTCACCCACACCCCACTTGTTCTATTGGATTATCCTAGCTTCCCTCTTAGCAAATTAGCATTGATAGGTGAGATTCAAACTTTGGTTGGAGCCTGAACTCATGTTGAGATTGAATTACATTTATAGTTTTGTGTACTACCGCAAAAACATCGCTTCAGTCTTTCTTATTGAGATTTTGATTTTTTCAGGGATTGGAGGGTCTAAAACAAGGTGCTTCAGTGTTTCTCATTGATGGTTCTGCAAGGAAGGCACGCGGGGTTACTCATTCCATTGATGCATCTCAACAAACATGTGGTTTTCAATTCATTGGTGAGACATGTGCAGCAATACATGTTCAACAAAGCTTTGATGACACATTTCTCATTCCATTTGCCACAATGGATGCAAGAACAATGTCTCAAGAAGTTGGAAGCATCATCAAATGGCCATTGGTCAACCTTGTTATGGACAGAGACATTACTAATACCAAAGAGGATAATTTTGCGAAACTTCTTGTTGATCAAGAAGATCACTTTATAGATAGGGAGAGCTGGAAAGAGAAAAGTGTCATCCTTTGGGATGACAACTGATCTACAAAACTTGGCAATGGAGTAGTATTACTGGTCCACCCATACGAGGCTATAAATTGTAGAGAACTAGGGGAGAGTAGCTTGGGTGTCATTGTAGAAGGATCTTTGCATCCAAGTTCAACTTGTGTTTCAGGTTTGAATTTGGTTAGTTGGCCGATCAGGCAACTCACATTTGAGAATGGTGAACCATTAGTGAAGGACACAGAATCTTCTTCTATTGATGAGGGTATTCAAGATCACTTCATGCAAAAAAATATTGACAGCCTAAACAATTCAAGTGATGAAAAAGAGGATGATGATGTAGAGGGCAATGATGGCGATAGTTCTGATGACAAACACCATGATGCCATGATCACTGACTATGATATCATTGAAGGGACAAATAAGAAAAGGAGCTATGTCCATAGGGTAAGGGTAATGAAAAATTACGATAAAACCCATGGAGCTGGCAAAAAATGTGATGTTGCAAACATTCACAATGTCGCAACCATTGATTGTTGCGAGAACCGATGTTGTCAAATTGGAGATAGATCCAAAATCATGCAAGCTAGGGTACACTTTTGGGGACAAAGCTATAGTACACGATACACATTTGTACTAGATTGCATGGGCATGGCCTATAGACAAGGTCAAGATGACGAGTGCTTTGAGTTCACATTTGATGGGAAGAAGGTTTGTAGTAAAGCATGGTATGTAATGCATGGCATCGGTAAGTCAACGTTCTATAGGCTCAGAAAGAAGTTCTTGAATGGTGCATGTAATGTCAGTCATGGCAACAGTGGGATAATACGGAAGGGCATGACACATGTTGAGATGGCAAAATCAATCATACAGGGCTTCATAGATAATAATGCCGATCAAATGCCACATAGGTCAAGGACAACTATGCATGGAGCCCACGAGACCCAACGTGTTCTACCAACAATGTACAAACAGGTGGACATATTGCGTGAAGTGAATGACACACTTGTCTCGTTCGAATACCGGCCACTATCACAACCATCATTCTCAAGATTGTGGAACACAGAGTTCAAGACAGTTAGTTTATCAAAAACCAGCACCTTCTCAAAATGCGACATTTGTACGGCAATCAAGGTCAAGTTGGAATCAACAAAAAATCAAGAGGAGCGTGCCAGATACATGGCACAAAGAAGGGCACACATGTTGAAACAAATGAGTTGTAGAAATCTATACTATGCTTGGAGGAGCTCTTCCGAAATGAACCCAAACAGGTATTTGTGTATTATACATGATAAGATGGACCAGAGCAAGACTGCCATACCACAAATTAAACCAGTTCCTAAATCTCTCAATGGGGTTGAGAGGCTTCCAGTATCCTTAACAGGAATGCTCACTCATGGACATGGACAAACAGCTTATGGTCACTTTGCCTTGGGGTTATGGCCAAGTGATCCCAACTTCACAATTTCATCTCTCTCAAAATGTTTAAGAAACTTAGAAAGAGGAGAGCAACACATGTATGGTGACTTGAGCTCACAAAACTCAGATGCTGAACCACGAACAGATCTTTTTGATTGTGTTTTGTCTACTATGGCCCTGTATCAGCATATGGAAGTACTGAAGGAGAGAAATGCATATTGCAAGCAGAGCATTGAGGATGCAGATGCAGAGACAGAAACAAATGTGGATATAGAGGAAAATTGTTCTTCACATATGCAGTCAATCTTTCATACTAACACACATGTGCAAGATACGGGCAATGGAAATGCGTCAAGTTTAATGCCATCAAATTCAAGGACATTTTTTAAGAGATTGCCAAGGACGTTGTTGTTGCAACTTGACAATTGTGGTTCTGAAAATAAGAACCGTTATGTATTTGCCTATCTATCCCTATTGGTTGCACGAGGAGTGTTTGACATGGTGCAGCTTGGTTTTCTTATGGTTGGTCATACTCATGAAGATATTGATGCATTGTTCAGTCGCTTCTCTGAGAAGTTAAGGAAACGAACCATTTTCACATTTCCACATTTGATGAAGATCTTTAATGAGTGTGTTAGCATGCATCCAGCACCCTTTCTCCTACAAAAGTGGCAGACTTCAAAGGCTTTGTCTAGGGATGCTTACATGATGGAGCCGATAGCTTGATTGGACATTCAAAGCCATTGCAATTCAGGTTTTATATGAGTGATGGAATACCTTTGATGCAATACAAAGTACATCCCAAAAATGTTGATTGGTTACCAGAAAGCGGTATAGAGTTATGGAAGAGAAATGACCAGGGAGGACCCAAGCTTCCTGAAGGTTTTTCAAAAGTATTGCCACCCTTTGAGTATGTTAAGGAAAATGAGAAGGTTGTGGAGGGCTTAAAAAAACATGTCAATTGGTGGAAAGAGCACTTGCAAGAGAAAGGAGACCAAAGTGATTATGCTAAGTGGATCAATCCGGTCCTTGCCTATTGGGAGAATCTTATGCTAAACATGCAAACCCCTAGTGCAAGGGAAGACATTGGATTTTATGACTTTTGGCCAAGGAGTGTATGCGAAAAAGCTGAGCCTCTTAACCTTCAAGTGGAGGATAATGTAGATGAAGGGTTTGATGTAAATGAGGACCATTATTGTGGTCCAATGTGCAACAAACCTACTGAAGAGTTCAACCCGACTCTTGATGTGTCTAAAGGAGATTTTGTGCTTGTACAACCTTGTGATGCAAATTACCCAATATGGTTGGGAGTGACAACAAGTGATGTTGATCAAAACAACAACTCGATAAACTACCTACAAGTTCAGATACAATATTGGGCACCAATTTCAAAGAAGAAGAATGCAAGTGATGTGGAGGTTTATAAGGATTGCTGGAACAAGTATTGGCGAGAGAGCAGAAATGATCCTCAGCGCTGGGAAGATACTAGCTGCATCATTTGGGCATGGAAGCCCAAGGGTGGACGACTTCCAGAGAAAATCAAGATTCCAAAGGCTATAATACTGACGGCCAAACAGAATCAATTGAATCAACATGTCAGTGCAGTTGAGCAAGAATGATTTGTTAGCATATGGGCAACTAGCTTCGTAATCTTTTAGCAATGTTGTATGAAGCTACCAAACTCATAGTTCGATCATTATTCAGATTGTAAGGCTTTCTTAAGCTTTTAGATTTATGGTTCACCCATTGTTCAAGAATTTTGATTCAATACAGATGGTGATCTTTTTAATTCTATCACCTAGACTTTCTTACAACTTAAAGTTACATTGAATATCCTTTCTTTGTTAAAGTTTCTGTGTTTGATGGTCAACTGGAGGCTATGTGATATAACAAGCTTAATTCCTGGTGTGCATGTGTGTGTGTGTGTGCAGACAAATTTACATTCCACCACCAACATCATATACACTTGGTTACAAATCTACAATAGTATATAAATCATATCGCATTATTCAAATGCTTGTTGAGAACATCCAATAATAAATCTTGCATATCGTACAGTAAACATTGTATTGGATCTAACAACAAAGAATGCTTGTTGAGAACATCCAATAATAAATCTTGCATATCGCACAGTAAACATTGTATTGGATCTAACAAAGAATGGTCCCAAAATTGTGCATATTTCCCAAAATTCCTAAATTTGAGTTTCAACACAAAGCACGCATACAGGCGTCATCGAGGTGCAAGTAGTATGAAGTATGTTTTGTATGTTATACTAGATTTTTAATGTCTAATAAACTATCTGTTTTAATTTCAATATAGGAGTGACAAGAGGAGTGTCACAAATTCGCCCGAGCAGCCAGTCCCACTGTCGTTGGTGACACTCTCCTGTATAGGGGATGTGGGCATAGAGTGCTCCATCTATGAGCGGGGACACATAGTGGACTTGGACAAAGGCAAGGTTTTCCATCGTCTCAGCTTCGCGACCTCTTGGACCTCTATATGCCTGAGGTCCACACGCTATGGGGGTAAGAGATCTTTGATTATAACATGAGATGGTTGTAAATTGTAAGCTGCCCCATACGCATTGCAAGAGCCTTAAGGCTCTGCTCTAGGGTAGCCCTATGGGCTCGGCGCCCCTTTTCTACATGGAAACCTACATGCACTATAGAATTCTCTAGCATGTAGTTGCAAACCAGATACACAAATCATCAGTGACATTTGAGGGATTGATCGTGGTACAACCTTAGTCTTAAATGCACTTAGAAATATACTTAAGAGATAGAGAATGCTTTCAATGCAAATGAAATGCAACTATATTAGATGAGATGGTTATTACAGCTGAGATCTAATAAGATCTATGATGATGATGATGCTGACTTTGAGTGAATGTTGACTTATGAATGTTGAACTGCTGTACTCGTGCACTCCACACCTTCCTAGGGTCTTGGGCTGAAGACTGCTAAAATGATGGAGAGCTGCCTGGTATGACATGCAGAAGCTTTGAGCTCGAATCGGTAATTTCAATGCTCAAAATTCAGCAATCTTTCAAGAAAAAAATAACGCACAAAACTGAAGTAGATGTGCAGAAATAGAGAGAGAGAGAGAGAGAGAGGGAGAGAGGGAGAGAGGGAGAGGGAGAGGGAGAGGAGGACACAATATTGGGTCTTGAATGTTGAGATTCAAGCTCATTTCAGCTTGTGCCAGTTGCACCATGTGCTGGCATGTTAGGTAGCAGCATGTGTGAGACATAAATGACCGTATCCAACTGGTCATAGTGTGTGGACATTAGCTAGGGTTAGCTATGTGTGGACACAACACATAGTGTGTGTTGTGTATTATGGATAATGCTTTATGCATTGTGTGAGAAGGGAGATGGCTTCCCTGTATGGTTAGGGTTTGTAATATACATTAGGGTTTTCTCCTGTGTGTGTGTCTCCTCTCCCTCTACCTGTTTTTCATCATGGTATCAGAGCCTGGTGCTCTCTATTAGGGTTTATGAGTGAGTGAGAGAAGAGGGAGAAGAAGCTGTGAAGAAAAGCTGTGAAGCTTGCCATTGATGCTGTGAATCTTGGAGCACACCGATTTCTATCAGATCTAAGAGCTTGGCCTATGGGGTAAGGACTACTAAACACCCTTGAGCGGATTGCAAGTGATTCAAGCACAAACAAGGCAAATTAAGGCTGCCCAAAGCAAAAGAAAATTCTGGTTTTTTGCAAGCTTTCCATTGGAGCTTGGAAGCGATGATGTATTGTGAAAATAAATGCAATCTAGCAAAGAAACATGTATCTGGCAAATGGGAATGTATTGGAAACTCATGTGCAAGCCCTACAATGAATTTGGAGCAAGTATGATGCATTTGAGTGATTGAAAAAATACTATTTTTGAAGCTCTCACAAAACAGAGAAGAGAGGTCAATTTTTTATGAAATTAGAGCTAGTTTTTTACAAAAATCAGACAATTGATGGGTTGTACACATGCCTTGGAGTGTTAGGCAACTATACATGCTCTCAATTGACACTACAAACATCCCAAATTCCCTCAGGAGCAGGCGACGCAGCTAGATATGCAAAAACAGAGCACTTTTTTACATTTTTGCTAAGTGGAGGCCACCACAAATCAAGTGTTGTGTTTGATAAATTCCAAAATTGACTTAGCAATTGTGTGGTACATACACTTGAGAAGGAAGCTACATAATTGGTTGAAGAAATTATGCATTATGGAGCTAGAAATGAGCTAATTAAACAGGCTATCTACTGTGATTAGTGAAACAAAGTGTGATTAATCGGCTAATTACTCTCTCATCTTAAACAATTGGTCTAATTCCTTTTACATGGAGTTAGTGGACATCATTTCTAAGCTAATGAATGCTTGGTCTCCCAATTTGGACAAGCATTGAAGAAATTAGAGCAATTCTACTACTGGTTTTTATTGGTTTTTCTGGTTTTTCTCAACAAAAAGAAGCGGGTTTGACAAAATTGGTATGTATGCACCTTGGTTGGTGTTGATATGAAACATTGAGCTTGTTTAGGTGTCAATGCAAGTTATCCACACTTGATTCAACCACTACATTGCAATTTGAAGCCTTGGAAAGCGTGCCAAAATCGGGTACCTTGGACTACGTATGCCAGTTCATTTTGGATGCAATCAGTTTGATTTTCTACATCAAAAGTGAAGTTTGTTGAGTACTTTGGAGTATCTGGAACACTCATTAGAGTGTGGTTGAGCTAAGGAAGGCTCGTTTATAGATTTGGACGTGTGCGGAAGGTGCATTTGCATATTGAGCAAATATGTCAGACAACCCAGTACAAATTGTGGGTGAAAAGTTGGATAATAGGAAGAACTTCCAGGCATGGAAGTACAGGATCAAAAGCTTTCTGAAGGGAAAAGGTTTTTGGAATCTTATTACAAATGCTGAGCCAGAGCCGGAACTACCTCGACAACCTGCACAGCAAAGCTCACAAGCAATGGTCAGAAAGAGCATACAAAGTTTTGCATTATCTGTCTATATGTATCTCGGATGCTATACTCATACATATACATGATGCTGAGAATCCCAAGGATGCATGGGATACATTGGTAAAGCTGTTTGATACACACACTAGTGCTCGCAAGTCTCAATTGCGAGACAACAGATTCATAACGTGAAATGAAAAGGAAGGAGCATCCATGATTATGTACAAGAGATAAAGAAGTATGCAAATGCATTGGCAACAATCAATGCCCCCATGCCTGATGATGATTTGGTAGACATTACCTTGTGTGGTCTTGGTAAGGACTATAAGTCTTTTGATACATCCATCTCGGTTTGGAGTACAGGTTTACCAGATTTTGATGAGTTGGTTTCACTCTTGCTTGTTGAGGAAATCAAACTCAGTGACTCTTTTCATGATGCATCTACTAGCCATGATGATAATGGCAGGAATCAGGCTTTCTATTCACAAAGGGGATCTAGAGGCAAGGGGAGATTTGCGTCACGTGGCCGTGGTAATGGTCGTGCATGGCAGGACAGGTCACCACAACAGAATTTTCAGCCTACATATGGTGCTAGAGGTGGTCGTGGATATACACCTCAGAGAGGATTACCTCAGAGAGGCAGAGGTAATCCTCGTGGTAGAGGACATTGGCAAGGCCAACAAACATCTATGCAAAATGTGGAATGCCATTACTGTGGGAAATTTGGTCATATGGCACGTGATTGTTTCCGTAAACAAAATGATTTAAGAGGGGGTAGAGCACAACATGGTGGACATTATGTACAACATGGTGGACATTATGTACAACATGGTGGAAATTATGCAAGTGGTAGAAATTATGCATCAAGCAGTAATGACGGTAGTGCAAATCACTTGTTTGCCATGAAACATGTTGTGGGAACTATGATGTCGAATGGTGAAAGTGATAACACTTGGTATATGGACTCTGGAGGAGCATCAAATCATATGACTTGTCATGGTGAATGGTTTGAGCATTATGAAGCCTATGGATGTGAAAGGCTATGTGGAAACAGAAGATGATACCCAACATGCTATCACACATGTTGGAAGTGTACCATTGGTTATGCACAATGGTGAAACAAAGTCTATGGCAGATGTCTTGTATGTTCCTTCTATTACAAAAAGTTTGGCCTCAGTTGGTCAAATGTTGGAACAGGGATTATAGGTTCGTTTCAACAAGCATGGTTGCTTCATTGAGGATTTCAAAAATGGATGTAGAGTAAAAGCCGAAATGTGGTACAAGACATTGACATGTGGCATAAAAGGATTGGACATGTGAACATACAAAGGTTAAAGAACATGTAGGTTAAAGAACATGCAGGTAAGACGCATTGTTAGTGGGCTGCCTAGATTCAAGTATGATGGGAATATGCATGTTTGTGATGCCTGTCCGTTTGGAAAGCAGGCAAGGTTGCCGTTTCCTAGAGAAGGCAACATGAGTAGCAGGCCACTTGAAATAGTTCATAGCGATGTATGGGGTCCTGCACAAAATTATGCGATATGTAAAGACCACAGCACATTATGCGATATGTAAAGACCACTGCACATTATGGTCTTCTTTATGAGCATGGTAAAGGCTTGGATATACATGGCTACACAGATGGAGATTGGGCAGGTAGCTTGTATGATAGGAGGTCTACTAGTGGTTATGCCTTTACATTTGGAAGTGCAGTGGTGGTGAGTTGGAGTAGCAAGAAGCAACCTATTGTTGCTTTATCTAGTACAGAGGCTGAATACAGCAGGGGTGCAGCCATTGCTACATGTGAAGGAGTATGGTTAAAGAGTCTCTTGGCTGATTTGGGTGAGCCTATGGATGGTAAGGTTGTCATTCATTGTGACAACATGAGCAGCATACAGTTGGCCAAGAATCCAGTTTTTCATGCACAGACCAAACACAGAGGTCCACTATCACTTTGTCAGAGAGAAAGTGTTGAATGGTACAGTGGATTTGCAGTATATGTGAAGACTGAAGAGCAGGTGGCCGATATCTTTACAAAGCCACTTAGCAGGTGGAAGTTTGTGTACTTCCGTACTATGTTGGGAGTACGTGGGATGAGCTTGAGGGGGAGTGTTGAGAGCTTTGATAGCCCAAGCTCGTCTACATCTATGGTAGTACTACATCATGAGCTTGAGAGGGGCTGCTGAGATTTAAGCTCGATGTCAGCTTGTGCCAGCTACACCATGTGCTGGCATGTTAGGTAGCAGCATGTGTGAGACATAAATGATCGCGTCCAGCTGGTCATAGTGTGTGGACATTAGCTAGGGTTAGCTGTGTGTGGACACAACATAGTGTGTGTGTTGTGTATTATGGATTATGGCTTTATGCATTGTGTGAGAAGGGAGATGGCTTCCCTCTATGGTTAGGGTTTGTAATATACATTAGGGTTTGCTCCTGTGTGTGTGTCTCCTCTCCCTCTACCTGTTTTTCATCACTAAATACTCGCGAGAATGAAGCTTTCCCTTGATTGTGTATGGTCTGGCCACCCCAAGCAAGCCGCGGGTGGTTGCTTGACAACGACATGGCTCGTTGTCTGGGCTATCCCATAGCTGGCTGATAGCTTCTCTAGGGTCTGGGGCCGAGTTGCCTGCTGCTCTGCTGGCTATCCATGGGCCATAGGGCTGGTCAACAATCGCTCCTTCCCAAGCCAATGCTAGTGGGCGCAACCTGGGGCCCTCCTGGTCCCTGGGGGTTGGTTCTACACCTCTCCCATGCCCATAACAAGAGGTTCTGCCCTAGGGTAGCCTTATGGGCTGTCCCCTTCTCTACATGCAATGCTACATGCACCTATTGATGTCCAGCACCTGATCGTTCCAGAACTAGATACACAGATCACCTGACATCATTCCAGTCTACTCGGTAGCCATGCACAAATAGTGTGCTACTGTCCCACACTTTAGCCTGTCAAATCCCTAAGGTCTCTTTGTAGGGCATACCTACAACAAGACTCCAAACTTGCAAAACAAATCCATAAAACCATGAAGGGGGTGCCATGAGCTAAGCTTACTAGCTAGATGTACCAATCAGCCTCTACCCCATGACATCCCATACTGCCATGAGGCTACCCTCATGGGCCTTGAGGCTGTTTGCTGGCCTCGATTGCAATGAAGCAGGTGCACGTCTATAGAGCACCAGATCTAGTCTCTTGACTGCAAAGCTCTTGCATAGCCTCACAAAACTCTGATTGGCTAACTGACCTTGGCCACCCTTTTATAGGCTCTTGGCCAATCATCGAGTGTCCACACATGGGTGTCTGCCCATCAATCCCACCTTGTGAATCTACCTACCTAGCTCTAAGCTACTCCAAGCCTTGAAACTAGTCTTGTGTGCATGTTGCACATGATGGTAGATACACTCTGTGCACATGACACAACTGACTGGTTGGGCAAGGCCCTGGCCGTGTTGGTTGCTTGGCCAGGGCCCTTAGGGTTGGCCGACAGCCTACCTAGCCCATGCAAGGCCCTGGCCGTGTTGGTTGCTTGGCCAGGGCCCTTAGGGTTGAGAGCCTACCTCGCCCATGCAAGGGCTGGTGGGCATAGGGTCTTGGGTTGAAGACCACCAAAATGATGGAGAGCTGCCCAGTATGACAGCTTCTCTAGGGACTGGGCCTAGTTGGCTGTCCATGGGCCATAGGGCTGGTCAACAGTTACTTGTTCCTAAGCCAAGGCTAGTGGGCATAGCCCTAGGCCCTCTTGGTCCCTTGGGGTTGGTTCTACACCTTCCCCATGCCCACAACAACAAGAGTACAAGGCTATGCCCCCTAGGGTAGCCTTATGGCTTGGCCCCTTCTCTACATGCATCTACTGATATCCGCGGCACCCGATTGCAGGACCAAATACACAAATCACTTGAAATCATTCTAGGTTGCTAGGTTAGCCATGCACAAACAATGTGGGACTTCCCCACACTCAGCCTGTCAAATCCCCAAGGTCTTCTCGTAGGGCATAACCTGCAACAAGACTCTAAACTTGTGCAAAACAAATCCATAAAACCATGAAGGGGTGGAGGCCTACTGACTCACCACCCAACCACGACAGCTATGGGCAAAGCCCATAAGTATTGGTTATCCCCACCAAGCCATGAGCTGAGCTAACTAGCTAGAAGTACTGATCAGCCTATAGCCCATGACGTCCCATACCGCCATGAGGCTACCCTCGTGGGCCTTGAGATTGCTGTTGGCCTCGATTGCAATGAAGTAGGTGCACGTTTGCACTAGATCAAGGCTCCTGACTCCTGCAGAGCTCTCGCATATCCTCGCAAGACTCTGACTGACTGACTAACCCTCGCCACCCTTTTATAGTCTCTTGGCCGGTCACCGGGCATCCACACATGGGTCCTTGCCTATTAGTTCATCCCTAGCCTAGCTCTCCAATCTACCTACCCAGCTCCAAGCTACCCCAAGCCTCAAAGCTAGTCTTGTGTGTGTGCTGGACATGGTAGATACACTCTATATGTCGGCTGCTTGGCAAGGGCCCTTAGGGTTGGCCGACAGCTGCCCGGCCCATGCAAGGGTTGGTGAGCATAGCTTGGGGCCTTTCTAGGGTCTTGGGTTTAAGACCACCAAAACGATGGAGAGCTGCCTGGTATGACAAATTCTCTAGGGCTTGGGGTTGTGGGCTACTAACTGTCCATGGGCCATAGGGCTTACTGATAGACCCTCCGGCCCAAGCCAAGCTGGTGGGCATAGCCTGGGACCCCCCATGCCCAGAACAAGAGCACAAGGCTTTGTGTTGGGGTAGCCTTATGGACTAGCCCATGCAATCCTACATGCACCTATAGATGTTTGGCACCCGGTCGCAAACTAGATACACAGATCACTTGATATCATTCCAGAGGGAGACTCATAGCATAGAGTGGGATCGCCTCATGTGGAGGACAATGCAGACCTGACCTTGGATGCATAGCTTGATATGTTTTGGGTCATAACTATTGCATACAGTGTATGTTTTGGGTCATAACTACTGCATACAGTGTATGTTTTTAGTGTTCTAGTATTAGCTCATCGTCCTCTTCAAAAAGAGAGATAGACCTCTATATGCTACATCGTGTACTGCATACAGTGTATGTTTTTAGTGTTCTAGTATTAGCTCATCGTCCTCTTCAAAAAGAGATATAGACCTCTATATGCTACATTAAGAAAGTACATTCTCTTTTCAGTTTAAACCTGAGATTTCTAGTCCCATGCGGGGCTGCCTGCTATTGTTGTTTGCTATTGGTGCTTGCCCTACATCAGCACATCTTCTTCATTGACAGCATATCTACATGGTTTTCCTTCAGCAACTTATCTTGGAACAACAGCCCGCTCTTTTCTACATATCATTAGTGTTTTTATCCTCAGCCTATGGGATAGCAACCCTTTTTGCTACACTTAGCACATCAGCACTCTTATTTATCAACTTATGGAGTAGCGACCCTCTTTGCTACACAGAGAACAAGGCTCTACCCTGGGGTAGCCTTATTGGCTGGCCCCTTCTCTACATGCACCTATAAATGTTTGGCACCTGGTCATAGACCAGATACACAGATCACCTGACATCATGTCAGAGGGAGACTCAGCACAGACTGGCATTGCTTCATGTGCATGACAATGTAGACCTGACCTTGGATGCATGGAGTGGAAGCTTGGCTGACTCGTCCCGGTCTAGGCTCACATGGAACCAGTTTTCCACTCCAAGTCTCATGGGTCCAAGGTTAGTTTCCATAGGCATGCATTGGAAGCTACCAGCATGCCTAGGTAGCTTGATACGCTTTGGGTCATAATTGCATACGGTAGTCCTTTGTAGGGCTATGGCTCCTGGTAGCACTCACCATGCACTGATAGCACCTGGCATATTTAGGTAGCATCCAGCATGCATTTAAAGATACCCACTTGCCTAGGTAGCACCCATTCGGTGCTTGTGGTGCATGCCGGTAGCTACCGGCATACTTACGTAGCAACCGGCATGCATTGGGTGCTTTTGGTGCATGTCGGTAGCTACCGGCATACTTAGGTAGCAACCGGCATGCATTGGGTGCTTTTGGTGCATGTCGGTAGCACCCGGTAGTTATCACCATGCATTCGGTGCTCTCGATGGATGCCGATAGCTACCAACATACTTAGGTAGCACCCGACATGCATTGGAAGCTCTAGTGCATGTAGGGAGTTACTGGCATTAGAAGCTACTGGTCCCAATGTATGTCGGTACTTGTCGGCATGCATTGGAAGCTATTAGCATGCATTCAGTGCTCTCGGTGCATGCCAGTACTTACTGGCATACTTAGATATAGCACCCGGCATGCATTGGGAGCTCTTGGTGCATGTCCAGAGTTACTGGCATGCATTGGAAGCTACTAGCATGCCTAGGTAACACCCATCATGCATTGGATACTCCTGGTGCATGCCAACCAGCATACTTAGGTAGCGCCCGGCATGCATTGGGTGCCCTTCTTGAGTGCATGCTGGTAGCTCCTGATGCATGTCGTTAGCTATAAGCATGGAAGCTACCCCATAGGCCTAGGTAGCACCTGGCATGCATTGGTTCTCCCGGTCCATGCCGATAGCTCCCGGTGCATGCCGGTAGTTATTGGCATGCACTCGAAGCTACCGTTGACTAGGTAGCATTCGCCATGCATTGGGAGCTCCCAGTGCATGCTAGCAACTACTAGAATATTTAGGTAGCATCCGGCAGGCATTTCAAGATACCCGCTTGCCTAGGTAGCACTTGGCATCATGCATTGGGTGCTCCCAGTGCATGCCTATAGACTACCACAATACTCTGACATTAGGTGCTTCTTGTGTATGCCGATAGCTCCTAGTGCATGTCAATAGTTATCGACATGCATTGAAAGCTACTGGCATGCGTTCGGTGCTCTCAGTGTATGTCAGTATAGTTATCAGCATGCATTCAGTACTCTTAGTGCATGCATTCAGTACTCTTAGTGCGCCGATAAATATCGGCATATTTAGGTAGCACCCGCGGCATGTATTGGGTGCTCTCTGTAAGATTCCTCCCCAGCCCCTCAAGATGTCTAGTTTCTTCCCCTGTAATCAATCCCCTTTTCAGAATAATAAAAGATCTTGTTTCTACCTGGCCTAGAGAGAGAAAATATTCTAGAGAGAGATAACTCAGTTTTTAGATATCTTTGGATGGAAAAATATACTTTCTTATTAAACTAAATTCTCCCGAAACAGAAGTTTAAAAAGAATTTCCTAAGGTGCATTAGAAATAAAAATTAATATGCTCAAAAGTCCTTAGCCTAAGGGTCCAGATTTTCTAAAAATTTTGGGTTAAGGTTTTGAGGGACCAATTAGATTAATCCAAATATAGGGAGGAGATAAATTAAAGAAATAAAGAAAACCCCCCCAAAAAATGAGTAAATACTCACATAAGATGAAGAGTGGACTAAGGACTAAGAAAAATAGTTAAAAAACTGATTTTTGACACCTCAAAATGGGGATTCCCCCTCATGAAGGAGGTGCCTTTTTCTCATCATTGCTTTCCATTTTAAATCAAGAAAATGAGATATTTCATCTCTCCTCTCTCCTAATTCAAGTCTAGTTTCAAAAAGTAAGCTAAACTGACCCAAAAATTGACCAAATTGATCTGAAAAATTTTAGAATCAGTTTGCTTGGTTTGAGGCTCACTTGTTCCTATAAATAGAAGCATCCCCCTTTGTAAAAGCTTAATAGTGTTTATGCACTGTTACTCTACTCCTCCCCAGAGCCAAAAACATTGAATTCACTTGATAATTCACTTATTTTTAATTCCTCTACAAAGAATTGGTGGCCACTCTTGATCCAAACAAGAGTAGAACCCTCAATCCCTCAAGCCAAAGGAAAGCTCATAAAACTCCATGTAAGTTATTTATTCTACTTTTTTTTAAATTCTAATCTATGGTTTTCTGAATTCTTTGCTTTTTAATGTGATTATAAACTATAAGCCTTGATGAAAAGGCTTCCCCTTCTCTTCATTAAGAATTTTAGCCTTTCTTTATCCTAAAATGAGTAACAAATAAATTGAGTTAAACTTTTCCTATTGATTACTCTTTAGAAGTGAAAATTTAATTAGATTAGAGTTCTTTATTTCATCTTGGGATAAACTTTAAAGTAAATTTAGAATGTAAAAATTGAGAAATGGTCAGCCATACAAAGGAGGTTATGGCAAAATTTTCTTAAATTTTGTGGAAATAAGTTTTATCTTTATGTTTTTCAAAAAGAATAATCCCCACCGTTTATGCATTCTAAAAGAAATTCTTTTTATTTTAAAAGTGTTATTCCTATTTTATGCATAAATAGATGTATAAAAGGATTTTCTTTTATTATAAAAGTGTTATTTTCATTAGATTCAATTTCTATGCATAGAAAGATGCATATTGGATATTTTTTTATTATTAGAGTGTTATTTTCATTAGATTCAATTTCTATGCATAGAAAGATGCATATTGAAAATTTTTTATTATAAAAGTGTTATTTTTATTAGATTTAAATTCTATGCATAGAAAGATGCATATTGGAAATCTTTTTATTTCAAAAGTGTTATTCCTATTAAATTGATTTTATGCATAAATAGATGCATAAAGAATTTTTATATCAAAATTAGATTATCTTTAATTCTATGTTTAATTTCCATGAATATTTGATAAAAGAATAAGTAAATACTCTGAGAGGGAAAATTCTATTGTTTCATATTCACTCGGTTTGTAAAGAGAAAATTCAAGAAATCTATCGAAGTCAAAATATTCAGATAAATGATTAATTTATTCCTCGAAATTCATGATTAATTTAGAAATCAATTAAGTGAATATTCAATGAATGAAATTCAATAAATTTGTAATTGAAATATCACCCCCTTTTCGAGAAAGATAATTCAGGAAGAAAAAGAGATGTGAGGTAAATAGATGTGATGAGATGTGTGATGTGAATTAGATAGATGCGAATGAAGGGATGGATATATGTGATGTCAATAGAGGTGATGAGATGTGAGGTAAGTAGATGTGATAAGATGTGTGATGTGAATCAGATAGATGTGAATGAAGGGATATATAGATGTGATGTGAATAGAGGTGATGAGATACGAGGTAAATAGATGTGATGAGATATGTGATGTAAATCAGATAGATGTGATGAGATGTGAGGTGAATAGATGTGATGAGATGTGTGATGTGAATCAGATAGATGTGCATGAATGAATGGATGGATGTGATGTGAATAGGGTTGAAGCGATGTGAGGTGAATAGATGTGATGAGATGTGATGTCATGTGAATTAGGATGTAAATGAATGATATGGGATGTGAGCGGATGTATGTGAAAGAATGGATGTGAATGTATGTAAAAAAATGTGATGTGGATGTGTATACGAGAGAATGTGATGTGATGAAAAATGATGTGATGTGACATGAATATATGTGGATGTAAAGTGATAGATATAAATGTATGAATAGATGTGGGTAGTCGTACTACAGGTGAACGATTGGATGGATATGTATGAATGAGATATGGTGTGTGGACAGAAGTAATGTGATATAATGTGGATAGAATTTATGTGATGGGATGGTTATGAGAATGTATGTGGTGGTATGAATGAACGAATGTGATGGATATGAATGAATGAGATGTGATGGGTGTAAATGGATGTGATATAATTGAATGTGACGAGAATTGATGTGGTGTCATATGAATTGTGATGTGAATGATTATGATGTGATGAGAAAGGGAATACAGATGAAATAAATGAGGAATGATGTGGAACAATGTGGAAAGACGAGAGTTTGCTATAGAAACTATATTTATGACCTGTTTTTTTTTAATGACTATTTTATGTCAAGAATGCTGGGGAAGCATTTTGACCGTCTTGTGAATGAGGTTGTGGAGACCTAATCTGATAAAGTTGTAACAGCAGCTAAACGGAGAGTCAATGGAGGACGTCTCGCGTAGCAAGGTTGGCCGAGGTCTTGATTAGCCTCGGTGAGCTTCCGGTACAGTGGATGAGGGACCAAGGAAGCGGCCTATGAGTGAAGCGCTAGGTGACCTCCTACTGCGAAGGATCCTAGAGGGTGCTGGCCATACGGTGCTCGGGCTCTGGGTCACCGAAGATACCCACATGTGCATCGTGGAAGATATTGGAACAAGGAGTAAGAGTTGTTTTCTGAATTTGGGCATGGATTTGGATGATGCCTTATTGGTCCTCAACGGATGAATCCATGGTTCATTTATATGGATCTGTTGGTTGATCTTGCTGATCTTCAACAAAGATTCCATTTTAATATGTGAATATTGCTGAGTACTATGAGCTAGGAACCATCGAAAAGACCCCTGAGTGGACAGGTGGTGAGCGTTCTGGTTTGTCAATGATGCCATAGGTACACTGAGAAAGGAATGATTGGAAATTAGAATTCAGTCGGAAATTTTTGGAGGATTATGATCAGGACTATGATTTCATTTAATGATTGTTTTAAAGACAGCTGAATCTGTGAAAAAGACAATTTCATATTGGCTGTGTAAATGGTGTGACTAGTTTTAAGTTTGCATGAATATCCGGCTAGGGGGCCTGGGAACTCTTTTTCTCCCTGGTACCCACGGGACAAAACCTAACCAAATTCTTTATTGGATCCCATCACTACAGTGGTTGGGTGGTTGGCTAACCCATGGGACTAGATGGGGTTAGGCTAGGCTGATGGATCCGTAAATTGAGACTCAATTCTGTTATGGTATGATAGATGAAGTAAATCCTGGACAAAAATTATTCTATGGAAAAGAATAGGCTCTGGAATAATCGAGGAGAGCAGGAGTGAAGCTAGCGGCTGGGAGACGCCAATTCAGCGAGTACACGGGCTGGTGATTGGAGCAGCAAAGAGAGGGCTGCTATTAGCAAGGGACTGAAGTTGATGTGGCTTGGGCTGGATGCAAGAGAAGGTGATGCTGTGTTGAGCAGTTGGTGTTGGTGCTGAAGAGATTGTGCAGAGGCTCTGTGGTTGGCGAAGCTACTGGTCACGACAGAGAGAGAGAGAGAGAGAGTTGCAGAGAGTGAGGGTAGCTAGTGTGGGCACCCTCTGAAGAGGGAAGTGGCTAGTTTTGTGTGGGCGACGACTGCTGCAGGCAGAGAGTGGATGCTGACCAGAGAGAGAGCCTTGGTTTTTTGTGTGTGTTGGCTGCAGTAGAGGTGCCGACGTGTGGGCTGGAGACAGTGGGGCTCGCCTACGACACTTGGCAGGTAGCAGCTGGAAAGAGAGTAGCGGGGCTACAGAGGAAGTGAAGAAGGGTTACTGGTGGGGCGCCCTTTGAAGAGTGCAGAGACCAGGAGACAGAGGCTTGGTTGTCAGACGCAAGGGTGAATTCCCTTGGCAGTAAATCCTGGCCAGAGTCCTGGTTTTTGGTGTAACTGTTGAGTTTATACAGTGTGGTTGGTGCTCTGTATGTTTATGTGAATGATCAGTTGTTTATCATGGTTTTGAGCTATCTTTCTGGTGTGGGTGGGTGGTGAAGTGTGAGAAGTGTTCCAGCTGGTGGCTGGTGGTGCCTCCGTTGTGTTAGTATTTTCCAAGTTTGGGAGGTGAAGGGCTATAGAGGCGTGGTTCTTTTTTCTTTTTTTCACCTCACAGCTACTAGTATACTTAGGTAGTAGCACCCGCCGCCACCAGCATGCATTGGGAGCTCCCGGCATGTCGGTAGTTACCTCCCATCCTTAAAACGTGATGAACTACATTTGAGACAGAAAACGGAGATTTGATACTCTCCTCGATACAAAATGCAATCATTGATGCATGCATGGATCGTTTCATAGTCAAGTCCCAAGACTCGTCATCATTCTTCATGCCTCGTTCCTTGTTTTTGGGATGGTGTTATTGGGCGGTATAAACTTCCTAGAAAGCAATTTGGCAACAACAATAGTTTATTAGGAAAATAAACATACCCTATCACTTAGCTATGTATATCCAAGCCTTTACCATGCTCATAAAGAAGACCAGAATGTGCAGTGGTCTTTACATATCGCATAATGCATCTCACTGCAACCAAATGAGGTTTTCTGGGGCTCTGCATAAATTGGCTTACTAGCCCCACAGCATAACTGAGATCCGAGTGTGTGATAGTCATGTAAATAAGGCTTCCAACCATCTTTCTATACATAGATGGATCAACCAACTCTTCACCAAAATCAGCCCGCAACTTCACATTCTGCTCCAAAGGTGTACTCATTGGCGTACACCTTGTCATCCCATATTTTGCCAACATATCCAATGCATATTGGTGTTGTACTAACCATGTACCTGCATAGTCTTTGATCACTTCAATTCCAAGGAAGTATCTCAATTCACCCAAGTCTTTCATGTCCAATGCATATTGGTGTTGTACTAACCATGTACCTGCATGGTCTTTGATCACTTCAATTCCAAGGAAGTATCTCAATTCACCCAAGTCTTTCATGTCCAACTGCCCACTCAATGCCTTCTTGACATGCATAACATCGGTAGCATGATCTCCTGTGACAATCAAGTCATCCACATAGATGACAAGTAAGATAATCCCATGATCTGTTTTCTTCACATAGAGTGAAGAATCTGCTGTAGAAACCTCAAATCCAAGGGAGGTAAGATATCGGCTCATCTTATCACTCCAAGCACGAGGTGCTTGCTTCAAACCATATAATGCTTTCTTTAATCTGCATACATGAGTGGGATACCTTAGGTGTACATATCCTTTTGGCTGTGCCATATAAACTTTCTCTTGTAGATCACTATTTAGAAATGCATTTTTCACATCCATTTGATGCATTTCCCAACCATTTGCTGTAGCCATAGCAATGATTGCTCTCACTGTTCCCATCTTTGCAACTGGACTAAATGTTTCATCATAGTCCAAACCTTGGGTTTGTGCATAACCGTTAGCTACCAATCTCGCTTTATGGGGTTCAATGGAACCATCTGACTTGCATTTCACTTTGTAAACCCATTTACAACCAATGACATTTTTGCCTTGTGGCAAGGCAACCAAATCCCATGTTTCATTATGAACCAATGCATCCATCTCAACATCCATTGCCTTCTCCCATACATGCTTTCCAATAGCTTCTGTATAGCATGTAGCTTCCACATGTTTCACCAAAGAGGTCATATATGCGTAATGCATAGCAAAATCACGATATGTCAACCTGTCCAACTGGATACCTGACCCTTTGGGATCTCCGCAATGCATGCGGATCACTCTCAACACCTGTCACTCTAGCATGTGGAGGCACATATCTATCCTGCCTTGCACCACGTGTGCGTAAAACTGGTATGCCAAGTTCCTCATCCAAACTCTCTAAACTTGACGACTCATAACCTATAATTCCAATTCCTTCAACTTTCTTTTTTCCTTTATCCACAGCACTACCAGTGCTGACACTCTCATGTCTAAAGCGTCCTGACCATGGACGTACAATGCTACTCTCAGACTCTGCTGGCCCAGACATAGAAATAGAACTTGCTTGTGGGAAGTTCACATGCACATCAGCATCAAGAGAATCAATGACACCCTCATCCTTTGCTTTGTACCAACTAGCAAGTTCATCAAACACCACATCTCGTGAGATAAGCACTTGCCTAGTTTGTGGATTGTAACATTTATATGCCTTGCGATCCTGTGCATATCCAACAAACACACACACTTTTCTGCCTTAGGATCCAACTTCCTCCTTCTCTCGTCAGGCACATGTACATAAGCTATGCACCCAAACACTTTGAGGTGTCCAATGTCTGGCCTAAAATCTGTAAGTCGCATCTCTGGCGTACTTCCATGTATGGCTGCTGTGGGTGTCTTATTAAGTACATACACCGCGGTGGCACATGCTTCTGACCAATAATAATATGGCATGCTCTTTTCATTGAGCATCGCCCTGACCACATCACAAATGACTCTATTCTTCCTCTCAACAACACCATTTTGTTGAGGTGTATACCTGCAAGTTAACTGCCTTCTTATGCCATGCTTTCTCAAGAAATGCTCAAAAGCATGTGAGGTGTATTCACCACCTCCATCTGTCCTCAAACATTTTATCCAAGAGCCATATTACTTCTCTGCGCAATAGCTTTGAAGTCCATAAACTTTCCCAACACTTCACTTTTCTCTCTGAGAAAGTAAATCCAAGTCATTCTACTGAAATCATCAATGAATGTCACATAATAAAAGCTACCTTTAATTGATGGGTTTTGTGCAGAACCCCATACATTGCTCAAAAGCATGTGAGGTGTATTCACCACCTCCATCTGTCCTCAAACATTTTATCCAAGAGCCATATTACTTCTCTGCGCAAAAGCTTTGAAGTCCATAAACTTTCCCAACACTTCACTTTTCTCTCTGAGAAAGTAAATCCAAGTCATTCTACTGAAATCATCAATGAATGTCACATAATAAAAGCTACCTTTAATTGATGGGTTTTGTGCAGAACCCCATACATTGCTATGAACTATTTCAAGTGGCTTGCTACTCATTTTGTCTTCTCTAGGAAACGGCAACCTTGCCTGCTTTCCAAACTGACAGGCATCACAAACATGCATATTCCCATCGTTATGAACTATTTCAAGTGGCCTGCTACTCATGTTGCCTTCTCTAGAAAATGGCAACCTTGCCTGCTTTCCAAACTGATAGGCATCACAAACATGCATATTCCCATCATACTTGAATCTAGGCAGCCCACTAACAATGCCTCTTGTCTGCATGTATTTTAACCTTTGTATGTTCACATGTCCAATCCTCTTATGCCACATGTCAATGTCTTG
The DNA here is from genome assembly GCF_041138505.1 of Cibotium barometz. Taxonomy (NCBI): domain Eukaryota; kingdom Viridiplantae; phylum Streptophyta; class Polypodiopsida; order Cyatheales; family Cibotiaceae; genus Cibotium; species Cibotium barometz. Next base: position 7,965,672 of record NC_141095.1, on the reverse strand, counting down.
TACCACATTTCGGCTTTTAGAGAACATGGCTGATTTCAACAACTCAAGAATCCCAGCATCCAACTTAAATAACCTGGCTTCTTTCTTGCCTTTGGCAATGACTCTACATCCATTTTTGAAATCCTCAACGAAGCAACCATGCTCGTTGAAACGAACCTGTAAACCCTGTTCCACCATTTGACCAACTGAGGCCAAACTTTTTGTAATAGAAGGCACATACAAGACATCTGCCCATAGACTTTGTTTCACCATTGTGCATAACCAATGGTACACTTCCAACATGTGTGATAGTATGTTGGGTATCATCTCCTGTCTCCACATAGCCTTTCACATCCATAGGCTTCATATGCTCAAGCTATTCGCCATGACAAGTCATATGGTTTGATGCTCTAGAGTCCATATACCAAGTGTCATCACTTTCACCATTCGACATCATAGATCCACATGTTTCATGGCAAACAAGTAATTTCCACCACTTGCGTAATTTCCACCATGTTGTGCTCTACCCCCTCTCAAATCATTTTGTTTGCGAAAACAATCATGTGCCATATGACTAAATTTCCCACAGTAATGGCATTCCACATTTTGCATATATGTTTGTTGACCTTGCCAACATCCTCTACCACGAGGATTACCTCTGCCTCTATGAGGTGTATATCCACGATTACCTCTAGCACCATATGTAGGCTGAAAATTCTGTTGTGGTGGTGACCTATCCTGCCATCCACAACCATTACCATGGCCACGTGATGCAAATCTCCCCCTGCCTCTAAAACCCCTTTGTGAATAGAAAGCCTGATTTTTGCCATTATCATCATGGCTAGTAGATGCATCATGAAAGGAGTCACACTGAGTTTGATTTCCTCAACAAGCAAGAGTGAAACCAACTCATCAAAATCTAGTAAACCTATACTCTGAACCGAGATGGATGTATCAAAAGACTTATACTCCTTGCTAAGACCACGCAAGGTAATGTCTACCAAATCATCAGTAGGCAGCATGGGGGCATTGATTGTTGCCAATGCACCTGCATACTTCTTTATCTCTTGTACATAATCATGGATGCTCCTTCCTTTCCGTTTCACATTATGAATTTGTTGTCAACTGAGACTTGCAAACGAGCACTAGTGTCTGTATCAAACCACTTTACCAATGTGTCCCATGCATCCTTGGGATTCTCAGCATCATGTATATGTATGAGTATACAATCCGAGATACATATAGACAGATAATGCAAAACTTTGTATGCTCTTTCTGACCATTACTTATGAGCTATAACCTGTTGGCTGTGTAGGTTGTCGGGGTAGTTTCGGCTCCGGCTCCTCACCCGTAATAAGATTCCAAAAAACTTCTCCCTTCAGAAAGCTTTTGATCCTATACTTCCATGCCTAGAAGTTCTTCTTCCTATCCAACTTTTCACCCACAATTTGTACTAGGTTGTCTGACATATTTGCTCAATGCAAATGCACCTTCCGCACACGTCCAAATCTGTAAAAGAGCCTTCCTCAGCTCAACCACACTCTAAGTGTTCCAGATACTCCAAAGTAGTCAACAAACTTCACTTTTGATGTACAAAATCAAACTGATTGCATCCAAAATAAACTGGCATACATAGTCCAAGGTACCCTATTTTGGCACGCTTTCCAAGGCTTCTAATTGCAATGTAGTGGTTCAATCAAGTGTGGACAACTTGCATTGACACCTAAACAAGCTCAATGTAGCATATCAACACAAACCAAGGTGCGTACATATCAATTTTGTCAAACCCCCTTCTCTGTTTTGAGAAAAACCAGAAAAACCAGTAAGACCAGTAGTAGAATTGCTCTAATTTCTTCAATGCTTGTCCAAATTGAGAGACCAAGCATTCATTAGCTTAGTAATGATGTCCACTAACTCCATGTAGAAGGAATTAGACCAATTTTTTAAGATGAGAGAGTAATTAGCTGATTAATCACACTCTATTTCAATAATCCCAGTAGACAGCTTGTTTAATCAGCTCATTTCCAGCTCCATATTTCATAATTACTCCAACCAATCATGTAGCAACCTCCTTGGGTTTGTGTATTACCCAATTTCTAAGCAAAATTTGGATTTAATCAACCACACAAGTGGAAGTTGGCCTTCACTTATCAAAAGTTTGAGAAGAATACTCTGTTTTCTCTGTATGATCTGCACCGCCTGCTCCTGAGGGGATTTGGGCTGATTGTAGTGTCAATTGAGACCATGTATAGTTGCCTAACACTCCCAAGGCATGTGTACAACCCATCAATTGACTGATTTTTGCCAAAAAACTTGCTCTAATTTCATCCACCAAGTGACTCTTTTTCTCTGTTTTGTGAGAGCTTCAAAAACAATAATTTTTTAATCACTCAAATGCATCATACTTGCTCCAAATTCATTGTAGGTCTTGCACATGAGTTGCCAATGTTGAGAAGACGAGAGGTGAGAGGAAGAGAGAGACGAGACATAGAGACTGAAACCCCAAAGTGTGTGGAATACACACAATAGATGAGTATATATAGAGGAGATCCTAGGGCTATATATATAGAGACATTCTATATATAGCCAACACCCCCACTCAAAGAAGGGTCTCTAACTGTGGATGAAAAAACCCTTGGGGGCTCAAGGGAAAAACCCACAGCTCTATATACACCTACCGCTATATTAAATTATTTTATAGTTACAAAGTATTATTCAAAGGAGCTACATCACTCCCATATATACAATAGCCATGAAGGAGCTACATCACTCCCATATATACAATAGCCATCAAGGCTGCGAAGGAGCTACATCACTCCCATATACACAATATCCATGAAGGAGCTACATCACTCCCATATATACAATAGCCATGAAGGCTTTGAAGGAGTTATCGTCATCCATCTTCATGTTGTCTTGATCCATTCATGTAGGTTGAGTTCGAGTCTATCTTCGTGACGATGCCAAATAATATTTTTGTAGTCTCTTCTCTATATTTTTGTAGTCTCTTCTCTATATTGAAGCTCAACAATATCCAAATACAATCCTGATCCATAAACCCTGTAATATGGAAGAAGTCTCCATAACAAATGGAAAACCATAATTTTGTTATAGAAATATGAGATGTACACGAAAAGATGTACACAAAGAAATAGACATAAAGGTATCTATTATATGGTTGCTTAGGAGTATAGTCCATCCGCAAGAACATGCATGGCAATGTCAACTTGTGGAAGATCATCCAATCAATGTTAAATGAACTAAATTTGGTAAGAGAATCTGGTTACTTGGAGAAGTTGACTTGGAAGATTGACCTGTCAATAAACACTAAAATAGAACATGACACTCATTCTAGTTAGTAAGGATATCATGGAAAGCTAGAATCATATCTTTGCCATGGGAAAAATCTATGACATAAGATCAAACCTCCAATATTATGAGTCAAGATAATGAGACAACTATAACTTGGATCAAACCTCCAGGATGACATGATATGAAAGTAAACCTCATAAGATGATAGGACAAGAAATCAGACCTCATAAGATGATAGGACAAGAAATCAAACCTTTGACGTCCATAGGTAGGATGACCAGACATGATGAAAAAACGAACCTCTGACATGACGTACTTGCAAGTAAACCTCATAAGATGATGGCCGAGAAATCAAACGTGTGTCATTCACAATCAAGATAGTAAACCTCATAAGATGACGGAACGAGAAATCAAACCTTTGACATCTACAGGCAGCATGTAGCCAGGATGACATGATGTGAACATAAACCTCATAAGTTGATAGGACGAGAAATCAAACCTCTGACGGGAAGAGAAATCAAACCTCTGACATGAAGTTAGGATGACATGACGTGAACGTAAACCAACCTCGTAAGATGACAGGACAAGAAATCAAACCTTTGACATGTAGTCAGGATGACATAACGTGAACATAAACCTCATAAGCTAACGGGACATTCACAATCAGGATAGTAAACCTCATAAGATGACGGAACGAGAAATCAAACCTTTGACATCCGCAGGCAGCATGTAGCCAGGATGACATGATGTGAACATAAACCTCATAAGTTGATAGGACGAGAAATCAAACCTCTGACATGTGAAGATGGATGACATGATGTGAACATAAACCTCATAAGTTGATAGGACGAGAAATCAAACCTCTCGGGAAATATGCTCGACGGAATTTCTTGTTAGTTGCCATAGATTGAATTCCAAGACTTGACCACCATTATAGCCATTTAGACCTCTCGAGAAATATGCTCGACAGAATTTCTTGTTAGTTGCCATAGAGTGAATTCCAAGATTTGACCACCATTGATCAGTCACATAAGAATAAAGACCGTCATTCTGATCATGAAAAGAGCTGCCAACTGACCCTGCCCTCTCTCATGGCAAGACAAGATCACCCATATATCCATTGAGACCTGCATGGTTGCATTGTCGACCACAAAAGACATTGATAGACTTAAATAAACTTAGTCAATATGATGAGCCAAAGCCAAGGCACGGTGCATCCAATGACCACGGCATCATGGGAACGATCCATGGAAACGTAGTCAACCATCATTCACAAAACATGTAACCATCATCACGGAACAACACCATGGCATCATGGATAAAATCCATGGAAACACAATCAACAAATATAGATTAGCCAAGTGAACCAACATCAACGAAACATGTAGCTTGGAATGACCATCATCAACGAAACATATAGCTTGGAATGAATAACATCAACGAAACATATAGCCATCACCATGGGACAACGATCCATGGAAACATAGTCAACCATCATCGACGAAACATGTAACCATCATCACGGAACAACGCCACGGCATAGTCAACCATCATCGATGAAACATGTAACTGGAACAACATCATGGCATCATGGATACAATCCATGGAAACATAGTCATCAACGAAACATATAGCTTGGAATGAATAACATCAACGAAACATATAACTTGGAATGAATAACATCAACGAAACATATAACCATCACCATGGAACAACGATCCATGGAAACATAGTCAACCATCATCGTCGGGACGAAACATGTAACCATCATCACGGAACAACACCATGGCATCATGGACACAATCCACGAGAACATAGTCAACCATCATCGATGAAACATGTAACCATCATTCACGAAACATGTAACCAAGTCAATGGATGCACATTCCATCAATATGAATTCCATCAATATGAAAGAAACAGGATGCATTTAAAAGCATCACAATTGACATACCTTTTCTTGAGGATTTAATATGAGAATCATACCTATCAGCTCCTCATCTGAAAAGTAAGATTTGAGTATCCTCCACGCACTTGATGGATACCTACCCATATAGCAGTTTTCCTTATCGTATGTGTGTGTATGAATACACACACATACAAGGTCACATGCAAGAGAAGGGGAACAGGTGCAGGTGCTGCTGTGCCCACACACAACCAATACATCAAGAAAGCACGGTAAAGATATTATTAATCCATGGGAACAATGCCAAAAGAAAAGCTATCAAAGATCAATGGTATCAAAGGTTATGGTGCCCAAGAAGAATTATTTTCTTCTACACATAAAACTAAAACGTTAGCAAAAAAATACGCCTGCCAAAAGAAAAGCTAAAACCATACATAGCTACTGCTTGAAATAGAGAAGAAGATTTGGAGCACTGCTACTGGCCTCCCAGATTGTTCCCATAAAGGTTTAGGCTTCGGAGATTAGTAAGGTTAGAAACGGAGGAGACGTGGCCGGCCAGCAGATTATCAGACAAATCTAGGTATACGAGAGAAGATCTTGCATCCCAGTGTTCTGGGAGATGGCCTGTCAGCTGATTATCCCTGAGACAAGAGGGTGTTCTGCCTCCAAATCAGTTCCCACCAAGGTCAAGATATTGGAGAGCTGTTAAGTTGCAGAGCTCCCAAGGAATCGGAGCCGCAGGTGCTGCAAATTGAACACCACCTACAAATCGGAGTTTGGAGAGGGACTGGGAAAGAAGGCCGATCTCTGGCGGCGGCAGAGGGCTGGAAAAATTGAAGCTCCTTCAGAGAGCGGAGTTTGGCTAGCGGCGGCCACCCAAAAAAATCTTGGCTGCTAATGGCCGGAAGGATGACCAGCTTCCGGCTATGTTGCTTTTGCAAAAACGGCACAGAACGCGCTGGTGTCGTCAATAGTCTGTGGTGTGGCTGGTTTGCAAAAACGGCACAGAACGCCGGCTGGAGACACCGTTGGCTGTTGAAGACATAGAGACTGAAACCCCAAAGTGTGTGGAATACACACAATAGATGAGTATATATAGAGGAGATCCTAGGGCTATATATATAGAGACATTCTATATATAGCCAACAGCCAATACATTAATCCTTGTCACATACATGTTTCTTTGCCGGATTGCATCTATTTTCACAATACATCATCGCTTCCAAGCTCTAATGGAAAGCTTGCAAAAAACCAAAATTTTCTTTTGCTTTGGGCAACACTAATTTGGCTTATTTGTGCTTGAATCACCTGCAATCCACTCAAGGGTGTTTAGTAGTCCTTACCCAGTACCTTACCCAGTAGGCCAAGCTCTCAGATCTGATAGAAATCGGTGTGCTCCAAGCTTTTCTTCACAGCATCACCAGCAAGCTTCATAGCTTCTTCTCCCTCTTCTCTCACTCACTCATAAACCCTAATAGAGAGCACCAAGCTCTAATACCATGATGAAAAACAGGTAGAGGGAGAGGAGACACACACACAAGAGCAAACCCTAATGTATATTGCAAACCCTAACCATAGAGGAAAGCCATCTCCCAACTCACACAATGCATAAAGCCATAATACACAACTCACACTATGTGTTGTGTCCACACACTACTTGTTGAAATATACAAGTGAATAGGGTGTGTGTGGGAACAAGCTCTTGGATAGAGGCTGTAAAAGAGGAGATGTAATTGTGAAAGAACCTGTGAAAAGGTTAGAAGAATCTACTGGGAGAGAATAATGGGTAGCATGAGGGAATTTAGGAGTGTGGAGATATTCTGGGAGATATTCAGGGAAAAGAGAAGAGGTGGAGAGAATCAGGCAAGAGGTGGAGATATTCAGGGAGTGAATCATGGAGAAATCAAGGGGATTTGATGCTTGATGTAAACACTATAAATTGAGGCATAGCCCTAATGAGAATTTGCTGGTTTTTGAGTATCCATGCCTACATTAATCTATCTGCTAATTATTCACTAATTACGTCTTAATCATTTCTTAATCACTTTGTTAATTATGTTGATTCTAGTGTTTGATCCACCATAGCTCATCATTTAGCTCAAATTTCAACATGGTATCAGAGCCATGCCTAGAATCAACCAGATTTATGAGCCCATTAGTGAATTAATCAGGATTAGTAAGTAATTAGCAAAAAAAATCAGTTTTTAGTGAGTTTTCACTCTTCCCCTTCACCCCCAGCCAATGGAGGACTCTATTCTCCATGCACAGTGAAAATTAGGCCTTGCCCTCTTAACACAAGCTAGCCAACACATCTAGCTACAAGCACATCAAACGGCGCAGCAAAACACGAAGGCGTTTAGGAGAAATCGCCGTTTTCTTCAGCGCTGATTTTTCTGAGTATTCTGCAGATCTTGAGCTCATCAAATCAAATTGAGCTAATTCCTCTTAGCCCCGGGGGTTTTCAAGCATGCTCTACAAGCTGGTGAAGACAGAAATCAATTTCATCAAGTCTACAGAGAGATCCAAGCTCTTCATCAAATCTGCAGGTGACTTTGGTAAAACAGAGATTAAGCTTTTATTATTTGGTCAAATCTTGTGTTTCTTGGCTTAATCCTCTACTAGACTCATTGCTATTGATGCCTTTGAAAGCATTTGAGCTCATTTGAAGTGGAAGGCACCAGATCTGGGCTCCCCGCATACTCTATTTTTTGCACACAAACCAGAGCATTAATTTGCTAATCAGTGATTAATCAGTGCTAATCACTGTACTTTGGTGCAATTGAGGGTTCAAATTAACCATTAGGTATCTGATACAGATCCCTAAAGCTTCAGATTGCAAATCGGAGTTGGGTTGATACTCCAACCATCCCGTACAAATTGGTTACTCTCAATTTAATGTAATTTCTGGTGCTTTTATGCTGATAAAATTGTTGTAATCATCTATTAAACACCAGATTGAGTTGTAAAAGGGTAGACACTGCCCTTGAATCTTGAATTTGGATCAAGAGGTAAGACCCCCTTCACATCACCATGAATTCAACACAAGAAATAGCCAAATTTAATGGAGAACAGTTTTATACATGGCAAACAAAAACCATGTATTTGCTGAGGAAAAATCTATGGGGATTAGTTGAAGGGAGAGATGAATGCCCAGAGAGAGGGGAAAATGAGTGGAAGAGTAGGAATGAAAAAGCATTGGGGCTTATTGCACTCAGTTTAAATGATGAGATCATTCATCATATCACAGGGATACAGTGGGCAAAAGATGCATGGGATGAACTCAATAAATTATTTGGTACACAAGCAAAAAATTACAAGATAAATCTATTAATGCAATATTACAAATTGGACATGAAGGAAAGTGAACCTTTAATCACACACTTGAACAAATATAAAAGCATTAAGCAACAGCTGGCAGCTATTGGCAAAAAGGTAGAAGATGATGAAGCATTAGCTGTACTTTTGAAGAGTGTGGACAAAGGAGATTATGAAAACATTGTAGCAACACTAAAGAATGTACCTGAACTGAAGATACACGAGATAGAAGCAGCTCTACTGGAGCAAGAGAGCAGACGCAAAGAGAAGAAAGAGCTCGACTCAACAGAGCAGGAGAAGAAAAAGCATTCTTCACCCGAGGAGGATTCTCTCGAGGACGAGGACGAGGAAGAGGCAGAGTAGGAGGGAGGACCTTCACTTGCCACAAATGTGGAAAGCTAGGACACATGGCGAGAGACTGCTACAGCAAACCCAGTGAAGAGGGAACAACATCGGCAAACTTCATCGAGGCTCCAAGGGAAGTGGAGTCGGATCATCTTTTTTGAGAGAGAGAGAGAGAGAGACCCCACAACCCAATGTAACCTGCCCCAATAAAGTAAAACCACCTCTGAGCCACCGATGATGTAGGCCAAGTGGTAGATGTATGTGTGAGCACTTTAGTCAAGGTCGCGGGCACTTATAGTAGCCTTGGACACATAGAGAGAGAGAGTGTCAAGGACTATGGAGTTTAGGGAGTTGAGGCACTGGTCGCGGGCTATCAAGTAAGAGGGAAACTTGATACAGGGTCCAGGTGTGCTAGGATTATTCACTTGAGGGGAGGTGTTGAAATATACAAGTGAATAGGGTGTGTGTGGGAACAAGCTCTTGGATAGAGGCTGTAAAAGAGGAGATGTAATTGTGAAAGAACCTATGAAAAGGTTAGAAGAATCTACTGGGAGAGAATAATGGGTAGCATGAGGGAATTTAGGAGTGTGGAGATATTCTGGGAGATATTCAGGGAAAAGAGAAGAGGTGGAGAGAATCAGGCAAGAGGTGGAGATATTCAAGGAGTGAATCATGGAGAAATCAAGGGGATTTGATGCTTGATGTAAACACTATAAATTGAGGCATAGCCCTAATGAGAATTTGCTGGTTTTTGAGTATCCATGCCTACATTAATCTATCTGCTAATTATTCACTAATTACGTCTTAATCATTTCTTAATCACTTTGTTAATTATGTTGATTCTAGTGTTTGATCCACCATAGCTCATCATTTAGCTCAAATTTCAACACTACTAACTACCCTAGCTAATGTTCACACACTATGACCAGCTGGACGTGGTCATTTATGTCTCACACATGTTCCTACCTGACATGCCAGCACATATCACAGGTGGCACAAGCTTACATCGAGCTTGAATCTCAACGATATGAAATTTGGTGATAGCTTGATGGGTGTGTGTTTCATAGCTCTCACAGTTATTGACGCGGTCATTTATGTCTCACACATGTTCCTACCTAACATGCCAGCACATAGCACAGCTGGCACAAGCTTACATCGAGCTTGAATCGCCAACAATATGAAATTTGGTGACAGCTTGATGGGCGTGTGTTTCACAGCTCATAGTTATTGATACATGCATTGATTTTTTATTATAACTTCTTGGATATGACTTCGACATGTGTAGGAGATATTGCGTAGTGGCAGAGAATACCCATCTCCCACTAGTACGTATCTTGAATTGTGGAGGGCCTTTTGGGGTAGGAGATGCAGCTCAAAACACACTGGGATCAGCAGAAGGTATGTAATATTTACTCTCTAGCTATGTACTAATGCCTGTCTTAAATCTTAGGTCTATGTACACATGCTTTTTGATTCCGAACATATGTCTATAGAATGCAGCATGAGCTAGGATATAGGCTGGGCACATCATGTCTTGGCAGGATGGGCAAGAAGGGCTTAACTACCACTTTTTTATGTTCACATTTTGTCTTGGATGTGCATGTATGTGTGTATCTTATGTTCTTTGTATCAACCAATAACTCATGTAGTTTTTAAATAATAGGTGAAGGACTATGGTCTCGCAAGCCCACTCCTCATGAGATAGAGATGGCGCCACCTATCAGGGTTATAGGTTTCTAAAGATCCAACCACCTCCACCAACTATTTATTAAATGTCATTTAACCTTCTAACTAAAGTATTCAAACATCAACTAATTCATTTTCTAAACCGTAGGAGTTGCACGAAGATGAGGACATGACGGAGGTAGATCGACAAAGTGCCATTGGGCGTAAAATCTATGTTGACGGAGCATCTTGCATCAAGGGGGGATGATGATCATGAGGATGACAAGGGTACAAACCATGGAGACTAGAGGATCCTCCTTCTCCTTACTCTAGATCCCTAGCTTGTTTTGAGCCCCATTTTGTATTTTGAGGTGACGTTGTACATAGTTATACTATTACCCATAGACATGAGTACAGGATTAGGTAGAATATGATGGCCTCACATTCTACCATTTATACTCATTATATTTTGCCATTTACAGACATTTGAACACTTTATATACTTTGTACTCTTGTGATCTTACATATATTTACATGAGCTTTTATTTTTGTTCAACTTTGTGCACAAATGTAATTTTCTTACCGATGTTATAATATGCCATGTTGAATTGATCTTTTCTTACTTGTGTGCTCGATCTAAGAGAGAGAGAGAGAGAGAGAGAGAGAGAGAGAGAGAGAGAGAGCGAGAGAGAGAGAGAGAGAGAGAGAGAGAGAGAGAGAGAGAGAGAGAGAGAGAGAGAGAGAGAGAGAGGGGGAGAGAGTTCTTGATGAATATGTGCTCAATCCAATTCGGGTCGAGAGAGACTTATAATTTAATGTGTGAGCTCAATCATCCGATTCGAGTTGTGAGAGAGAGAGTTCTAATTTAATGTGTGAGCTCAATCTGATTGGAATAGAGAAAGAGAGAGTTCTAATTTAATGTGTAGACACATAGCCACACAGGGATAGAGCTAGACACACTACACAAAATGTTGAGAGTGAAAATTAGTGGAGGCGATAGGGTTGACCTTTTACATATATCCATCCATAATAACAAAGCAGTAGATAGAGTGTCCTTTCACTCTAGATATATAAGGGGGAAAACCTCATGGATAAAAGTACACTTAGTTAGATCCTATTCACATGTAGTACTACTATAAGTATGCATTTTCCTTCAAATTACTCCTATAGTGTAAGTGTGAATCCTACAAGGTAGTAGATCAGTTTTAAAGCTTTTCAAAATGCTTCAAACTTCTATCTAGGTAAAGCCTTTATAATAAATAGATATGCAACATTATCATGTGTAGAGTAATAAGATAAATTGATCTCCCCTGCATGTAATCTCTCTCTGACATAATGATAATGATAACGAATCTCAATATGCTCTTCTAATAGAGTACTTGCAATGTGTACATGGACATTAGATACTCTGATCCAACCATGCCATGCTCCCTTGTTTAGGAGCTTCTTCTAAAGACGGTGATGCTCCATTAATGAAACAGAGAGAGATTAAGAGAAATGTAATGGATATCAAGAGAGATCAAGAGAAATGTTATGGAGAAATGAAAATATGGCTTCCTTTAAGTAGGAGTATGAATTATGAGTCGATATAGTGTAACTTTATTTTTCCATGAAATTTTAAAAACTAAAAAAATTACGACATCTATATATACATCGGTATAGATGTCATTGTATACGTTGTGAGAGGAATCTTGAGCCCGATCCAAACACGATGTATAGGAAGATGAAATGTACATAATATGGTGTGTAGAGGATCCTAAGTGGAAAAGCAACACATGGTAACCAAGTGTATTTGCATGCAGGTGAGGAATGAAAAAGTGAAAAACATGGACAAACTAAGGAACCAGGCGGTGCTACTTTCTGGAAGAAAACAAGGCGGAGACTGGTTGAAGAGGGAGAATTGAGAAGAGAAGTAAGGAGGAGTGGTAGAGGGACTACTTGAAGAAAGGTAGGTGTGGCTAGAGAGACCACTAGAGAGAAGTAAGGAGGAGTGGTAGAGGGACTACTTGAAGAAAGGTAGGTGTGGCTAGAGAGACCACCAGAGAGAAGAGACACATGAGAGGGACTACGGTGGAGAGGCTACCTGCAGGTCTCTTTGTTTGATGAAGCTTGTACGCTAGAGGTCCTGTAGATTTTGAAAATTGCATAGAGAAGATCTGGTTGGGCCGGAGCGGAGGGTGTGCTAAAGACCAAAGGATCAGTTAGGATGTGGTTGCCCTAGAATTTTTGTGCAACATCTTTGCTAGAGACTTGGCTTAGTCCAATATCTGCTTAGCTGTAGCTGCTGCAGATAAAGAATAGTTTGAGAGAGCCTGAGAAAGATATGATGTTTGTGGCACTAAATTCATTGGTGAGGTGTTTCATTTTCTTGTATTCTAGGTCTCTCACCTTTTTTGAGCTGTTAGCTCTTCTCAATGAACTCGACGTAAGCTTTTTTGCTATTTATGCATTTTTTGTTTGCACCCTTGGGAGCTAGGGTTTAGGAATAGAGAGAGAATACTTAGAGCATGCTCTATGCATCCATAAAGCATACTCTTTATGCATGCTTAAAGCTTACACATACATAAAGAGAGCAAGCTTTAGGCATGCATACTCTTATGAATTTCATAAAGAGAGAAAACTTTATGCATGCATACTTTATGTAAACAAGATCTTACATACTTTATGCATGCATAAAAATTATGCATGCTCTATGGATACATAAAGAGCATGCTTGCTGTATGGATACATGCTCTAAGGCTTTATGTAGCCTTAGAGCATGCATACTCTTTAAGGTTGTATACCTACTCTATGGATGCACACTTGCTCTATGGCTACATAAAGAGTATACATGCTCTATGGATGCAAGCTCTAAGGATTTACACATACTCTTTATGTAGCCTTGTGTTGAAATTTGAGCTAAATGATGAGCTATGGTGGATCAAACACTAGAATCAACATGATTAACAAAGTGATTAAGAAATAATTAAGACGTAATTAGTGAATAATTAGCAGATAGATTAATGTAGGCATGGATACTCAAAAACCAGCAAATTCTCATTAGGGCTATGCCTCAATTTATAGTGTTTACATCAAGCATCAAATCCCCTTGATTTCTCCATGATTCACTCCCTGAATATCTCCACCTTTTGCCTGATTCTCTCCACCTCTTCTCTTTTCCCTGAATATCTCTCCCAGAATATCTCCACACTCCTAAATTCCCTCATGCTACCCATTATTCTCTCCCAGTAGATTCTTCTAACCTTTTCATAGGTTCTTTCACAATTACATCTCCTCTTTTACAGCCTCTATCCAAGAGCTTGTTCCCACACACACCCTTTTCACTTGTATATTTCAACACCTCCCCTCAAGTGAATAATCCTAACACACCTGGACCCTGTATCAAGTTTCCCTCTTACTTGATAGCCCGCGACCAGTGCCTCAAGTCCCTAAACTCCATAGTCCTTGACACTCTCTCTCTCTATGTGTCCAAGGCTACTATAAGTGCCCGCGACCTTGACTAAAGTGCTCACACATACAACTACCACTTGGCCTACATCATCGGTGGCTCAGAGGTGGTTTTACTTTGTTGGGGCAGGTTACATTGGGTTGTGGGCTCTCTCTCTCTCTCTCTCTCAGAAAAGATGATCCGACTCCACTTCCCTTGGAGCCTCCATGAAGTTTGCCGATGTCTCTTCACTGGGTTTGCTGTAGCAGTCTCTCGCCATGTGTCCTGGCTTTCCACATTTGTGGCAAGTGAAGGTCCTCCCTCCTACTCTGCCTCTTCCTCGTCCTCGTCCTCGAGAGAATCCTCCTCGGGTGAAGAATGCTTTTTCCTCTCCTGCTGTTGAGTCGAGCTCTTTCTTCTCTTTGCCTCTGCTCTCTTGCTCTAGTAGAGCTGCTTCTATCTCGTGTATCTTCAGTTCAGGTACATTCTTTAGTGTTGCTACAATGTTTTCATAATCTCCTTTGTCCACACTCTTCAAAAGTACAGCTAATGCTTCATCATCTTCTACCTTTTTGCCAATAGCTGCCAGCTGTTGCTTAATGCTTTTATATTTGTTCAAGTGTGTGATTAAAGGTTCACTTTCCTTCATGTCCAGTTTGTAGAATTGCATTAATAGATTTATCTTGGAATTTTTTGCTTGTGTACCAAATAATTTATTGAGTTCATCCCATGCATCTTTTGCCCACTGTATCCCTGTGATATGATGAATGATCTCATCATTTAAACTGAGTGCAATAAGCCCCAATGCTTTTTCATTCCTACTCTTCCACTCATTTTCCCCTCTCTCTGGGCATTCATCTCTCCCTTCAACTAATCCCCACAGATTTTTCCTCATCAGCAAATACATGGTTTTTATTTGCCATGTATAAAACTGTTCTCCATTAAATTTGGCTATTTCCTGTGTTGAATTCATGGTGATGTGAAGGGGGTCTTACCTCTTGATCCAAATTCAAGATTCAAGGGCAGTGTCTACCCTTTTACAACTCAATCTGGTGTTTAATAGATGATTACAACAATTTTATCAGCATAAAATCACCAGAAATTACATTAAATTGAGAGTAACCAATTTGTACGGGATGGTTGGAGTATCAAACCAACTCCGATTTGCAATCTGAAGCTTTAGGGATCTGTATAAGATACCTAATGGTTAATTTGAACCCTCAATTGCACCAAAATACAGTGATTAGTACTGATTAATCACTGATTAGCAAATTAATACTCTGGTTTGTGTGCAGAAAACAGAGTATGCGGGGAGCCCAGATCTGGTGCCTTCCACTTCAAATGAGATCAAATGCTTTCAAAGGCATCAATAGCAATGAGTCTAGTAGAGGATTAAGCCAAGAAACACAAGATTTGACCAAATAATGAAAGCTTAATCTCTGTTTTACCAAAGTCACCTGCAGATTTGATGAAGAGCTTGGATCTCACTGTAGACTTGATGAAACTCAATTCTGTCTTCACCAGCTTGTAGAGCATGCTTGATTACCCCTTGGGCTAGGAGGAATTAGAAGGATTTGACCTGATGAAGTAGCAATGGCAAAAGTTCCTCAGAAAAATGGTGCCCAGAAATCAGCGAAAATCGGCTGCTCAGCGTGGCGGTTTGCCCATGTGATTGCATAGGCCAGAGCCCCTTTGGGTTAGCTACCTTGGGCTAGAATGGTTTGGCAAATGACTGAGTATGCAAGGTGCTAGGGCTCCTCCACTGGCTCGGGGTGAAGGGGAAGAGTGAAAGCTTACAAAAAATTGATTTTTTGCTAATTATTTTACTAATCCTAATTAATTCACTAATGGGCTCATAAATCTGGTTGATTCTAGGCATGGCTCTGATACCATGTTGAAATTTGAGCTAAATGATGAGCTATGGTGGATCAAACACTAGAATCAATATAATTAACAAAGTGATTAAGAAATGATTAAGACGTAATTAGTGAATAATTAGCAGATAGATTAATGTAGGCATGGATACTCAAAAACCAGCAAATTCTCATTAGGGCTATGCCTCAATTTATAGTGTTTACATCAAGCATCAAATCCCCTTGATTTCTCCATGATTCACTCCCTGAATATCTCCACCTCTTGCCTGATTCTCTCCACCTCTTCTCTTTTCTCTGAATATCTCCCAGAATATCTCCACACTCCTAAATTCCCTCATGCTACCCATTATTCTCTCCCAGTAGATTCTTCTAACCTTTTCACAGGTTCTTTCACAATTACATCTCCTCTTTTACAGCCTCTATCCAAGAGCTTGTTCCCACACACACCCTTTTCACTTGTATATTTCAACACCTTGGAGCATACATAGTCTTTAGGGATGAACGCTCTTTATGTAGCCTTAGAGCATGCATACTCTTTAAGGATGCATGCTTGCTCTATGGATGCATGCTTTCTCTATGGATTCATGCTTAATCTATGGCTTCATAAAGAGTATGCATACTCTATGGATGCATGCTTGCTTTATGACTGCATAAAGAGCATGCATGCATGCTTTATGTATGCTTACTTGCTCTATGGCTACATAAAGAGTATGCATGCTCTATGGGTGCACACTCTTTATGCATGCTTAGAGCTTACATACTGTATACATGCATAAAGAGAGCGATCTTTATTCATAAATAAAGCAAGCTTTATGCATACATACATTATGTAAACAAGATCTTCATACTCTATGTTTGAATAAAGAGACGGAGCTTTATGTATGCATAGAGAGTATGCAAGCTCTATGGCTAAATAAATAGTATGCTTGCTCTACATACTTGAAGGCTTTATGCATATTATCTATGCAACCTTAGAGCATGCATACTCCTTAAGGATGTATGCTTTCTCTATGACTGCATAAAGAGTATGCATGCTTGTTTTATGGCTACATAAAGAGTATGCATGCTCTATGAATGCATGCTTGATCTATGGCTACATAAGGAGTATGCATGCTTGATCTATGGCTACATAAGGAGTATGCATGATCTATATATGCAAGCTTACTCGATGGCTCCATAAAGAGTATACATACTTGCTCTATGCTCTATGGCTGCATAAAGAGTATGCTTGCTCTATGGATGCATACTCTTTATGCGTGCATAGTTTTTTATGCATGGAGTTAGAGCATGCATACTCTTTATACTCTATGCTCTATGTTCTTACTATTTATGCTTTTCTTGTTTCCACCCTTGGGTGCTAGAGTTTAGGATTGAAGAACAAAGAGCATGCTCTATGAATGTATAAAGGATACTCAATGCATGCTCTATGTAGCCTTAGAGCTTGTACTAGTCTATGCATGCATACTCTTTATGTATGCTCAGAACATGCATACTCTATGCATGTATAAAAAGTACAGAGCATGTATAAAAAGTACAGAGCATGTATAAATGAAGAGTATAGATTCTCTATGCATACTTTATACTCTATGCATGTATAAAATATGCATGCTATGTATACAAAGAGTATGTATACTTCTTATGTATACATAGAGCTTGCATAGTCTTTACATGTAATGAGCATAGAGTATAGAGCATAATTATGCATATATAAAGTATGTATAGAGTATGCATAGAGTATATACAGAGTATGTATAAAGTATATATGGCTCATATGTATATTTTTCTTAGCATTGCTCTCATGATTACCTCATTTTCTTGTGTTATAGGTCTCCCTGAGGGATTCGCTCTTAGAAAACTTACGATACCATGTGAGTGTACAAAAGGAGGGTTTTTTAAATGAGGCATAAGCTTATAAGATACAATTAAGGCCATGTATTTAGATGAATACTGAACCTTAAATTTAAGTTAGGGAGAGGAGGCCTCGGTAGTACTTACTTTCATGGTGCATGTATGGTAATGATCTAATGATATTAAGAAATGATCACAACATGCTTCAATAATGATTCAAGTAGGTTGTGGTGACTTGTACTTATGATTTCATGGTACTTAACATCTATTTCTTGGTAGCATGCATAAAGTACTTGTGTTCACTCAATCAGGTTCAATTTAACATACTTTAATCTAAGGGGAGGGAGTATGCAAATGCTATAGAAAAAACATAGATATAAGGAAGGGGGGTGACATAGTCATTTTAAAGATATTCTTATAAGCTTAAATAGGGGGTTGTTATCATCTTATGAGCATAATATATAGGGGTTTTTCTTGAGGTGCAAGCATGCAAGTGACGTCCCCCTTTATTGTGAGTGAATCCCTTGGTAGATCTCTTATCTTTTTTGAGCCATTAGCTCTTCTCAACCACTCAAGGTAAGCTCTTACAACGAGCTCTTTTTCTATCTATGCTTTTTTATGTATGAGTGTTATTTTTTGAGTCTTAATCCATGTTTTATTTTAAAGCGGCTATGTTTAGTAATCCGCAAGACTACACACATGATGAGATCCAAAATTTCTTCCAGATGCTCCCCCTTGAGTAGTGCGAGATAGGTAGGTTGGAGCTTTACCTCACCTGTTCTTGGCTCATCGAGTCCCACCACCCCAAATGCTCAAATTAATGTCAATGATGCACATAGTTCACGACATGGGCCTCATAGTAGCCATAGTGGTAGTAGTCGCCAACGTAGTAGTCCTAGTGACACTACCCGTGCTGGTGGT
Organism: Cibotium barometz; assembly: GCF_041138505.1. NCBI lineage: Eukaryota > Viridiplantae > Streptophyta > Polypodiopsida > Cyatheales > Cibotiaceae > Cibotium > Cibotium barometz. The sequence goes on along the minus strand of NC_141095.1, from coordinate 7,947,080 downwards.
GGTGGTTTTGATGCTGGTATATGTGGAGGTGGTAGTGATGCTACTACTCCACCACATCGTCCTCCTGCATATTCTTTTGAGACTACTCCATGCCCTACTCAAGTTATCACTCCTATAGCCTCTTCAGGTTTCACTCTTAGAGCCACTCCGGACGTCACTTTGGGTTTCACTCTGATAGGCACTTCTTTTGGTCTTACTGCCTTTACTCCTTGCTCTATAGAATCAACGCCCCGAAATTCCTATAGATACTATGATGATGAGTATACTAAGGCATCTACGTTAGCTCTGTAGTGTATAATTTGGCCATGACATCCTTACAAAGTGGCACAATGACCAGAAGAGAAAAAGAATTACATTCTTGAGCATCTTGATAGAGAGTTCCCACACCAATGATAACCCTCTCCAGGTAATTCAACAACAAGTAGATGCTCAAGAGAATGCTCGAGAGAATGAGAGATCTTATGAGCTATGGTGCGAGATGCAATAAAGAAAGAAAAGAGGAAGCCCGCATATCTCGACATCAAAGACAAGAGAAAAGATAAGGTAGAGGTCCGTGACACCCTTGATAACCACATGCACAACAATAGGAGACCGCTAAAGCATACCTCGAAGTCTTAGGGACTTCTTACCGTTATGCTGGTGGCAATGGTGGGCGCTTTCGCATGTACTTTGTAAGTTTTCATCTCTTCATTTTTGTAATATAATAATGTATGTATGAATTGCTAAATATACTAAATATTCTTCCTTGAATGTGTGTAGAGAGAAGTAGTGGGACATGGTTATACTCAAGAAGAGTATGACTTCACATGGTCTCATAGAACTATCACCTTGTTCAACAAGATGGGCCAAGAATGACACAAGCTCAGTTCGGTCCACATCATCAACTATATACGTATATAATAATGTCAAACTTTAAACTTTTCAATTTTGTAAATTTTACGTATAAATTATATATAAACTCATTTATCTTTTCTGCATTTTTATCTTTTTTATGTGAAATTATCTTGATAAAACTTATGGTTCTATTCATGCAGGGACCTCCTGGGAGCCACGAAAAGCAAGAAAAGGTGCTAATGTGATCACAAGACGAGTAGCTCACGACATGTAGCTTTTATATTGATTTTTTGTTTATATATGCTCATATTTTTTGTAAGCCCTATGTTCGTTATTTGTATGAGAGCACTAGCTTCGCTGATGAATTTCTTTGTGAGAGAGCTTTCAAAAGATTTTCCCAAATTCTCTAATATAGTGTTTTGAGTTTTATATTGCTTGTTAGGTTTGTCAATGTCAATGAGTTAGTGTATCTTAAATATGAATATTTGTGTACTTTTTAATTTTTCATATTTTACGCATGATTTTGATTATCTTTTCTCCATCTTTGTCTTTAATGTATTTATATTTATAAGTGCTTGGCTAGATAATGTGGGCAAAAATGGGACATGTTAGAGCAAATTTCTTTAATTTGTCCCATTTTTTGAAAAAAAAAACCAATATTAGTATGTATGTCGATATAAAGGTTGGTATGGACGTCGGTATAAATGCCCAATGCATATACCGACATTCTATTATGAGGTAACATCGATATACTAGTCAGTAAAGACATCGGTGATCGATGAAATTATAGACAGTCCTATATTGATGAACGTACCAACGGTGATACCAATGTTGCGAAAAAAAAATCTAAGTTTAAATCGTCGGTATATACAACGATATTAGGCTAATCTCTTGTAGTAAGCAGCTCCCCTCTTAGGTGTTGCTAGCTGTACGGTAGGTAGGCATGTGTCATTACCACATCAAAGCCTTTTGGCTACCAGTAGATTCCAAATTATGAAATTGGTCCTCCTCCAAATACATTTGTAGCATTTTGAGCCATGATGCCAAAATCCACACTTTAATACATACACATAAACCAAGAAGCACTTGCATGCACTACCAAGTAAACCAATGTTCCTGTGCAAACTTTCAGCCTCCAAAAAATTGCAACGCCAAGCAAGAGTATTGTTGCACTAGATTCTCTCTAATGTTCAAAAAACACTCACTGTGGGTACATATGCCTTAAATCTCAGCTTTGTAACACTAATATATGCTCCATATGCCTTAAATCTCAGCTTTGTAACACTAATATATGCTCCAAAGAGAAAAGCCTCAAATTTTTCATACAATTTGGCTTCAACTTGTGCTGAATTGCATGAATTTTAGAAAACCTCAAAAGTTGTATGTCCGATTTGGCCCAAATTGCATGAATTTCAAAAAAAGCCCCAAAATTTGTGTCTCGGTAGTGCAGTATCTGCAAGCTGAAAGCGTCATAAAATCTAGAGAGAGAAAGAAATGCAGACTAGTAGAACATCGACATAACCCCTTCATGGTCGAGAAGAAGCATCTCTTGTGCAGGCTTTTATGGTGGTCAGAGAGTTCGGCGAGAAACGTCAGGCGATGGCACAGTACAACAATGGTAAGCTGGTCATCCCAAAATAGAAGCAGACGAGACTGGCAAGTTGGATGCCGCAGGAAAAATGCCATGAAGAAAGGCACCAGAACAAAATCGGCCAGAGGATGCTTGAAATGGAGATCGGTGGGTAAGCCTTTCTACAGCAGGCTGCTCAGCCGAGAGAGGGGGGGCTTCTTAGTCCAATGCCTCTCCTCCGCCTAGCTTGGCCGGCGGGGCTCAGCGGCTCTATCATGAGATCTGCCATTGAAAAAGGAAGGAGCTCTCGGCTAGGCTGGATGGTGGTGGAGGCTTGGCCGGCGGCGCCGCTTGCGCTTTCGGGTTGACGAGCACCTCATCGGCGGGAATGTTTCTAAGTAGGCAGCGGGCAATCTCCTCAATTGTGGCTATGGGAGGGCAGGCGATGGGCAGTCTCCTAAGGTGTGTCCTCCTACAGAGAACCCACGAGCAAAAGCAGAAGCAAGAAAAGCTCTGAGAGAGAGAGAATGTTAGGGTTTCATCTCACAACCACAGAAAGATGGAGCTAGACACAGCACACAAAATGTTGAGACCCATCTTAACAAAGAAGATTATCCAAACAATGGAGCAAGGTGAAGAATTTGAGTAGTAATGTAGTTGAGGAGGACCATTGACTCTCATGACCGGTTAAACCGGTCTCCTCCTCCACCTCCACCTCCACCTCCACCTCCACCTCACCCTCTCCCTCACCATCGCCGGCCGCCACCAACATAGCGCCACCTCCAACATAGCCGCAATCTTCTCCACCGCCTCCAGCGCCACCACCTCTATCTCGGCCTCCAGCGCCACTGCCTCCGCCTCCAGCGCCGCCGCGGTCTCTTAAATTGCATGGACAATGCCTCCCTTGCCCTCGTTGCTCCAGCCACTCCAGGCTCCGCCCCGGGAGCCTGGAGTGGCTGGAGCAACGGGGGCAAGGGAGGCATCATGACCGGTCCACCATCGATGCCAGTACAGATGGAACACGTACATATGCACATGTCTATTGGAGCAAGCTTGCTCTTATGGGATACTTTTTGAGTTGTTTTCCATCTTATGGGATACTTTTTGAGTTGTTTTCCATCTCCCAAGCCCTGAGATTGTACTCAGTCAAGCTTATAACTAGCTGAGAGGACTCTTGTCATCACCCTAGCTATGCCAACCTCCCACTCCGGAGGATTGGAGTGGAAATTGTGCTAGAAAACCCTTTATTTTATCGTTTTATGGTGAGGAATGGCCCAAAAACATACTCTCTATTTGTTTGCTCGTTTGGATATGGGCGCTCGAGCACATTACAAGAAGTTGGTATATTCTAACTTATTTAACACTTGTCCACGAGCACCTTCATTAAATATGGGCACTCGGGCACATCACAAGATGTTGGTTTATTCTAACTTATTTAACACTCGTCCACAAGCACCTTCATCAGAGACCAGGACAGTATCCAGGAGCATAGGAGTCACTCTATCGCGAGCCACAGTATCCAAGACGACCTCAACCCACGGGATCACGACCACCACCAATCCATCAGGCCCAAATCAATGTGATTCTTACATATCACCGACGCACGATGGAGGCCTCTCTTCTTTGAAGCCTCTCTTCACTATTTTAGATCTTGTGGCCACCCTCTCTTGCCTAATGATGGATCTCCTCCATGGACCCCTCCCCTCCATTTGATTTGGGATAGAGTGCATTATTGATAACGTTGCACAATGCAAAAGCAAAACATAGGAGCGAGAGAGAGAGAATCATTATGAACCTCCTGGCGAGTGACACACATCTCTCCATAGTTGATATACAAATTTGGGAATAAATGAGCATTATGTCCATCAATGGCTTCATCATATAGCTTATGCAGAAAGTGTCTCCACATCATTCTCTGGTTTGTGAGAAGAAAATACTTTTATTACCAAGCAATATTACTTTTTCGAGGCATTAAGGACTCAAGTCTACCATTGGGGCATTGCTAAAGCCTTTTGCATCATCAAATCCATTTTCTACCTTGCTCTGGTACTCTAATTTTCTCTCTCGAAATTAGGTATTCTCAGGTTTGACAATTCTTGAAATTGGGAAGAGAATCATATAAAATGCAAATATATCTCTTTGTAAGAGACTAGACAATGGCATTGGGTAACTCCATTGCTAAGACCTTCACATCCTCATAAAGAAATTATGGGAACTCCACTCATAGTTTAAAAATTCAATGGTGATGGTTTCCATACATGGCAAGTAAAGCTTAAATTTGTACTCATGAAGGATGAAAGAGAGAATAGTCTCGGGATAGAAGGATAGACGAAAAGTTTTTAGGTTGGAAGCGATGAGAGAGCCCTAGCTATCATTGCATTAAAACTAGGACATGGTTTCTTCCATTATATTGCATCAAAATAAAATTCATAAGGAACATGGGATGAACTTAAAAAAATTGTTTAGTGCCAAACAAAAGAAGTAAAAAATTAGTTTGAAAAATCATTTTTTGGATTGGACATTAAAGAAGACATTTCATGCTCACTTAAATTGAACAAAAAGTGTCATTCAACAACTTACATATGTTGTCCAGAGCTCCAATGGCTGAGGAGAATGCCATACCAATTCTTCTCAAAAGCATAACCTTGGAAGCATTTAGCCCATTGGTGGTTGGGCTACCTTTAAAAATCTACCCGGCATGACCCTCGTGGGATTCACTATATGTAAATCCTCCATATGAGATGCGTTCAGGGCCTAATTTAAAAACCCCTTATCTATAAATTTTTCATCAATAAAACACACCCTTTGTCTATTCAATCTGTAAATAGCCTCTTTAAGTGGTACTCTTCTGTATGTAAAAAAATGTGTAAAATGGTAACTTAAAAACTCCGTCTGTTGAACCCACGTGCTACGCTTACATATTTATGAGTGACCCCCCTAAGGCCCGACCTTCACCAGCGTTAAAGTAGGCTTGATTGAAGAGGAGAAGACTCAAAGCCAAAGCGGATGGATATTCATCACATTATCAGGTGAAAGCATTTCTTACCAAAAGACCACCAACTAGAGTAAAGTGCAACTGGTGTGGAAAACTAGGCCACATGAGAAAGATTATTGGAACAAAAAGAAGACTCAAGCCAACACTCAAGCAAACATAATGATCAAAGAAAAACCAAATGAATGGGCTTTCCAAGATGGAGGCCAATCATCAAAAAATATTTTCTAAATGATGGAAGAGAGCATATCTCCCACCTTGTGTTTGTACCCACTCATTGTATACCTACCCTTGGGTAAAATTTCAAGCCCTTAGCCAACATATATCCTACAAGGCACCTATGATAAACCACTCTAGAAAATGACACAGAGTTTTGATCCAATATATGTATGGTGGTAGTAGTTCATCACTAGAGAGGGAGTGTTGAAAATACCAAGTGATGTTGGGTGCAAAGGGGAGTGCTATGTGACCCTTAAATGAAGTAAGAATTGTACTAGCCATAGAACTAAGGTTTAAAGGCTCAAAGAAGCTCCAAATGTGAATCATTATGTGGAATGTCTAGCCCAAAGGGTGTCCAAAAGAAGGCACCACGAAAAAGGTGAGAAAAGACCCAAGTAGGTACTCACCTCAAGGTCCTCAAATCTAGGCAAGATTAAGGAATGGCTTCATCAAGCTTATGAGTCACAATTAGTCACTAATAGAGATGTAGTCAAGCCAATATAAAACATTCCTCTACCTAAAAAAAAGTTAATGATATTGTGCTAAATATTTTGTCTTATCATTATTCCATAGTTTCTTCATTAATCCTAACCACTTTCTTACATATGTCAAAATGCTAATGCTAATCCATTTCTACACATCCGAATCCTCTCTAGGAATGAAATTCAACTCTTATACTAGGAAAATATCTTGGCATGCTTTATGCCTTCATCTTCAAAATCCATTACAAAAAGAAATGGTATGGACTTCCCTACATCAAAATGGAACAGAACCCATGTTGCAAGGGGAGATTATCACTCTTTTATCATTTCTTCACTACATGATAAAGATAAGGGAAGCCATCCAATTTGATGGTTCTGATAATAACACATCCGAGCTCACTGATGATCTTCTTAGACTAAGGATCATAGATTTGATATCCCATTAAATCCATGCTATAACCCAAGAAGATGCATTTGTGTCTTTCGGCATCTCATTAGATATTGTGAGAAAATGGAACATGATCATAACATTCACACCCAATGATATTTGAGTGTGCACCATAAGATAATTTGCCCAAGATTTTGGTGTCAAAGGAATTTGGTTTAATAAATTCGGCCAAATATACATTTAATTGGTTTTGTAGGGTTTCTCTAGGGACTTCACAACTACCATCAGTATGGATGCACATTCTTTTCTACTTTGAGTATTCCTAGGGAATTGTAATTTACATTTCTAAAGTGTTACTTTGGATGGGGACCAAGGCTAGTAGTTTCCAAGCTTGGTAGGAGTCCTTGGTTCTATAGGTTGATCTATGTGTCAACATACTCAAAGGTGCCATTTTTCTCTCTGCAATGGAAGAGACCTTCTATTGTTACTTCTTTTCGATAGAAGAAGGAAACTTTAAGACTACCTTCTACTCGAAGTTACCTTTGGGATAAGCTACCTATACATTTTTGGTATCTCAAGGTCTTTTTAGCAACTTATTATAGTATTGATCAAGAATATTATAGTGCATGATCAAGAACCAAGGAACACCCTCTATGTAGCACTGTGGCGCTCTTCTAAAAAAAATAACTTTTGTATAAATAGTAAATTTAAATCTAATATATAAAAAAAGTGGTTATAGGCCTACCTAACCTCTATCCAAAAACAAATTGAAGCTTTGATCCATGGAAACGATATTGAAAGGATCTAATCTACCATGACAACATCACAAACCTTACTAAAAAGTAATTGACTTATGAAATGACTTACTTTCTACATGCTTAAAAATGAATTGAGTGTATGATAAAAACAAAGGCCTAAGGCATAATGCAAGTACCTCAATGATCACGTTCATTTGGTCTATCCAATTCCAACATATAAAAATCCAAAGAATCAATTTTCTCTGCCATCCCTTGAATTCTTGGTTTTTCATTTTAGGATCTTGGGAAAGAATATTCCAAGATAATCGATGATAATTCAAGAACCGTTTCCACTCACGTGGAACCTTGCGATCTCCCATTGTTGATTCACATAGTTTTAAAAGTAATTCTCTTTCCATGGAACTATAGCTTGCTAAAAGAAAATGGCTAGCTGCATATAAACATCAAAAACCAATCAAGTTCATTATAGAATAAACTATAAAAGTGAATGAGTCTTGGAAAATCATAAAGAAATTTTGAGAAGTTCTTTGAGAAATAAATAATCAAATAATACAATGAGTATACCACATCTTTTTCTTTGAAAAAATAACCTCTACAAATACTACTAGGAAAGGGAACATTAAGATTAGCCAAAACCTATCCTTTTGACCTGATTAAAGAGTGCTTTCCTTCCTACAATTTTGGACACACCATATTTCAAAGGACAACCACTTCACAATTTGGAGTGTCCTTTTTATGATAAGGAATGGTATACACTTAATAAATACAAATAACATTACTTGTCATAAAAAGAAGGGCATTTCAAAGGACAACCACTTCACCATTTCGAGTGTCCTTCTTTTAATGATAAAAAATGGTATTTCAAAGGACAACCACTTCACCATTTCGAGTGTCCTTCTTTTACTGATAAAAAATGGTATAAAGTTAAGACATGCAATCCCATTCCTTGTCATAAAAAGAAGGGCGCTCCAAATGGTGAAGTGGTTGTCCTTTGAAATATGGTGAGTCCAAATGAACAATGTAATCACAAATTTATATCTTTAAGAAATTCTATTAGATGAAGTTTCTAAAAGTAGGTGGTATTTGTAAAAATTGATAAGGCATACACAAGATGGAAAGTTTAAGTGAAGCGATTTATAGCTTAGTCAAAAACGGACCCTCTGATACAAAACCCTTTATCTTATACATTTAACACATTATCATTCACATTAGCAACTTTCCATAAGCTAAATAATAATAATGCTAAACTTACACAGCACTGTAAAAATTCAAACATCTCATAAAAGGATTGTTTTTTAAGAAATCTATTTGATGTGGGATTTTTAAGTTTTAAGTGAATTTGTTTATACAATCATTAGTCAAAAGTACAATCACTTATTTTTTTAATAAACATAAGGAAAAGAACATCATGACTCTATGAGTAGAGTTGCATGTACAAGTAACATGTGCATGCATCATTACACTTTTTGGGATAACTTAAACAACTACTTTTTCTTGCTTGAGAATATGTATATGTTGCATGCACAAGAGTAATGTGACACACAATAAAAACAATCATAAGTAAAAGTGCAATATTTAGTTCATGTACATCTCAAATTTTAGTTTGAAGATATTTTTTTAAAATCAAAATTTTAAAGGAAAACTCTCTAACAACCAATTGAATCATCAACCTCCTCTTTAACATAAGTACTAAAAACGTGTCTTCCCCTTTCTCTTATTCCTTTAACAGGAACAATAAGCTAATGCTAATTAATGAAACATGGAAAGATATGAATGAAAAGTTGGTGGAAGTTTGAGCACCATATGAACAAAACAGAAGAATGCTTCAAGGAGCATAACAAAGTGTTTAAAAATGAAAGAGCAAAGCATGCAAAGAGAGGTAAAAACATCAGTGGTACGTTCACTTAATTAATCAGTGCCATTTTTGCACCAATTATGAAGAGTGAGAATTATCCCACTCCCACATCCTTCAACATTCCATGTTGTTATCCTACAAAATATATGGATGAATAGTGCTATGGACAATGTGATTTTTTTGTGAAGGGTTTAGCCATACCTTACCCAGAAGAGCTTCAATATAATGAACTCTTTCTAATATAGTATTGGTTTTTCACGCATCAACAAACTTGTATTCTTTTTTTAAAAAATATTACTTTGCTTGGAATTTTTTGTCACGGACTCCCAAACTTGTAAAACCCACACTTAAACAAAATTCACTTAAAAACAAAACTCTAATTGGTAATTTTCATTTCTATTATAAATATTAAGTAAGGAAGGTGTTTTGTTGGAGAAATAAGTTAAACATTCTTTACCATGCTTTAATTCTATTCAAACTTTTGAAAGTAGTTATTGCTATCAACGATGCATTTTTTACTTCATCTATCAAGTAAGGGACAATACTTGAAAGTATGATGGATGATCACATGATTTGATATTGCATGATAGATGATCAGATCATTTGACTTTTGTGAGTGAAGATCCTAGTATCATAGACATACTTTTACTGCTAAATTGACATGAAGATTTTGTAGGATAGATATATTAAGATTTTCAATGGATTTTTATTTGGTTCCATACGAACATTATTTTATCAAACATATTACTCCGAATAAATTCCTCTCATGGAAGCGAATTCAAAAGATAAAACATAAATACTATGGACAAGGGAATATACATATAGGGCTTTTATGGAAAGCGAACTGCAGACAAAGTGCAGAAAAGACACAGATGATGGACATTTTTACATATAAAAGTGTAGCACAGAATTTAACATGTTGACACTATCTACGTGGAGTGAACTAGAGAAAGCAAGCATCATCTTTAGGCAATCCTTCATATTTCCTTGTAGCAGGGAAGAGGGGGACATCCAAGCCGCTTGTTGCGAAGGCCCGCCGTATGGCTGAGACAGCCTCCACCTCAGCAGGTCATCCATGAGGATCATCTCATGGAATGTACAGGTACAGGGCCTTGGCGGCACACACTATGTACGTTATCGTGGTTGCTTGAGGCAGGAGCTTCAGAGATGCCTGGTTGGGGGAAGTATTGATATTCTGATGATGCAGGAGCACCATTTGGGTGAGAGCAAGATCCGGAGATACGGTTCGGTGATGCTTGGTAGATGGGACACATTTTGGTCCACAGGGTTTGGCCCCTTGGGTGGGCAGGGAGGAGGATGTATGGTCATTGCGGATGTATGGCGGGCAGGCCATTATGGATCGTGGGGTCATTGTGCCTGGTAGAGCATAGTATGTCATTCTGAGGATGCATGATGAGCTCTTTGGTGTGCTCAATGTCTATGCGCCCAACCATGCTAGTGCCAGAGCAGAGTTCTGGACCCTTGTTACGGATGCATTGCCAGAGGTCGCACATTGGTGTGTCGGGGGAGACTTCAACATGCTTGAGGACTCGGCCGATAGGGTGGGAGGAGACTTCAACATGCTTGAGGACTCGGCCGCCCGATAGGGTGGGAGGTAGTCATGTTACAGTGCACGGCACGGAGCTTGCAGCTTGGGAGCGATTTTGCATGACACTGTGGATCACTGATGCATGGCAGCATGAGGCTTTCTCCCGCTCTCAGGACAGTCTTAGTTTTTCTCGATCGGATCGCCACCGACAGGGAGGGACTAATCCATCACGGATTGATCGCTTCTATGTGGGCGACAGGTTCGGGGAGTGTGGGGGCTTTGTTGGCATTCTCGCTGGCACCTCTTTTTCAGACCATGCGCCAGTTATTTTGACACTTGATGAGAGGACACGGGAGACCAGCTTGCAGTTGAGGATCCTAGAGAGGGTACTTATAGATCCTAGTCTTTCTGAGGACATTGAGAGGATATGGCATGATAGCCAGAGCTCTGACAAGGATGCAGCAGGCCAGTGTGCCTAGGGACTCATCGAGCTTGCTCAGCTCTTTTTTGCATGCTGTAGCCTTGACACGGCTGGGAGAGACTCGAGAGTGGGAGCGTCGGTTGAGACGTAGCCTTGCTTCGCTCTAGCGCCTGCAGGAGCAGCAGCCTACATGTGAGTGGGTGGCGTCCCAGCTGAGCCAGGCACGCCAGGAGTTCAGAGAGGCAGTGGAGCAGAGACATGAGTTCTACTATCGTCGCCAAGCCTCTCAGTGGACGCAGCTTGGTGATAGAGTGAGTAGGGAGGTTTTTGAGATTACTAGACCCCGCCATGCTCGAGCAGGAGTACGCCAGCTCAGGAAGCAAGACGGATCGGTAGCCACTGAGCCCAGGGAGATCAGAGCCATTGCCACTGAGTTCTACAGAGACCTGCTTTCAGCGGAGCCAGCCACGGAGGCTCGGGATGCTTGCAGACAGACTGTGTGGGCCCATGTGCAGAGGAGGGTCACAGATCGTATGCGCACAGTTCTGGGTGAGCCTCTTTTTCAGAGGTTGAGCTTGCTGAGGCTTTGAGGGTCCTTCCGCGCCATAGTTGCCCTAGGGAGGACGGATTGACGCCTGCCTTTTTTATGCACTATTGGGACCTTTTGGGACCAGGCCTCCGCAGGGGCTTTAAGTATCTTTTGGACACTGGGGTGATGCCACAGAGCTTTTCAGAGGGCTTGATCTTTCTTATCCCCAAGAGGGAGGGAGTGTCAGATGATATTCGGCATTGGAGACCTATTACGATCCTCAATACTGTCGACAAGGGCTTAGCAAAGGCCTTGAGTTTGAGGATCCAGCCCTTCCTTGGGGAGTTGATTCATGCTACCCAGACAGGATTCGTCAAGGAGCGCAGTATCCTTCACAACATTTTCACCTTCTAGAAAGGGGGGACGGCCCGAGCTAGATTTCTCAGTGAGGACCTGGTCGTGATGCTTCTCGATTTTGAGAAGGCATACGATAGAGTCGATTGGGGTTTCTTAGAGGGCACTATGCTTTGCCTGGGCTTTGAGCCAGTTTGGATTCGAGGAGTGGCGGCTCTATATTCCACGGCTTGTAGCCAGGTGCTTCTTTGATGAGGCTATGAGCATGTATCTGACGGCAAAGGAGGTTGGTTTGAGAGGATTCCAGCTCCCAGTCCGGGGTGAGGACCTGCTCAATGCTGAGTTTGCTGATGACACGGGTTTGTTTTTGCATGGCCAAGAGGCCAATCTTCAGAGGGCACAGCAGTCGCTTCAGGTTTTTAGTGCAGCCTCGAGAGCATTGATCAATTGGCGCAAGACAGTGGCCTTTTGGATCAGTAGCGCTCCCACTCCGGCATGGAGTCCAGACCCGGGTTTTAGATGGATTCCTCCTGGCACAGCAGTGCGGTATTTGGGATGCCAGATTGGACTAGATTTGTCACCTGAGCAGTAGATCGCCCCGCTTCTTTTGAGCATTCGGAAGAAGCTTTTGTATTGGAGTATAGCTCGGCTATCCTTGGCTGGGAGGGTGGTGGTGGCAAATCAGGTGCTTTTAGCGACCATGTGGTACATCACGTCTTGCTGGATCTTCTCGAGCTCTTGCATCAGCCAGGTACAGAGGCTGATCAAGAACTTTCTTTGGTCTGGGCAGGATGGTCAGCCAGCCCAGGCTAAGGTTACTTGGGCAGTTATTACTCTTCCGTTGGCCCAGGGGGGCTTGGGCATTATAGATCCAGTTGATCAGAGTAGAGCCTTATTGGGGAAGCTTATTGTTCGGGGGCTACTTCCAGGCGCTGAGCCTTGGAAAGAGCTTCTTTTTCAGCGACTGCACGCTATGGCTCCCTCAGCAGGGGGCACTTGGGCACCAGAGATACGATGGATCTTCATAGAGATGAGGAGGACAGACCTCAGTAGAGGATGGGAGGACAGATTTGCCTTGAGCATCTTGCGAGCTTGGGAGTTGCTAAGACCGGGGCTCTCTCAGAGACCTTCTTGTGATGAGGAGCGGGCCAGACAGCCGCTCATTTGGAGCCCAGCGCTATGCACAGAGCAGGGTCATATGCTGGGTTCTCGGCCTCGACTAGCCTGAGGACCATTGGCGGCAGGCCCAGCACATAGTTTTGGAGACTGGCAGGCCTTCTGTAGTCTCCCAGAGGAGATCCAGGTGGAGAGGCTGAGTCACTTCAGAGGGGGGCTGATTATGAGGGATGACATTCAGGAGGCACTCTTCACAGAGGAGTGGTTCACGCCTCTCGAGCCAGTGGCCCCACGGTGGATGGGAGCCTTTACACAGTTGGAGATCCTGATTACTGTCAGAGCTTGCACTGAGGATGGTAGATGCCTCTACTATGAGATCCAGGATGAGGGCAGACTTCAGAGAGTGGAGGCGGAGTTGTCTTTGGTCGCAGAGTGCATCTTTCAGAGGATACGGTAAGTGACCACCGCTTCCCGGAAGTGGCATATTGATCCAGACCCTGCAAATGTGGACTCTAATTGGCGCATATGGGCATATGCTACGCGCCCCTTGGCCGTGGGACCCTGGCGAGTACGAGTGGCATGATCCTTATGCATCCCCCAAGGCCACAGAGATCACCTTTTTCTAGTACACTGTTCGGTTGGGGAGACATTTTTTGACTGCAAGGAGGATGGTCTCTCCAGCTGCATTGGAGCATTGGCGGCTACAGGGACTCTCACAGGAGTTCCTGGAGGATTTTTGGACAAGGCTCTGGGCTAGTCGACAGGCATGCAAGATCTCGACTTTCTAGTGGCTGGTCTCCCACACAGGGGCTCTGCAGTTGGCACCTGGCTTGTCTACAGTGGTCTTCCAGCGGACTGCGTCGATGCGGCCACCCTTTGGAGACACAGAGACACTGCCTATGGGACTGTCCTCAGGCGCAGCAGATTTGGCTGCGGCGGATGCTGCGCATTCTGGCCCCCCTCTCTCTAGAGGGCATGTATACGTGGGGTGCCGCTGCTTGGTGGACTTCGTCAGGGCCTCCTCTGGGATATGAGACGGAGCAGGACAGCCACGCCATCAGATTCATTAGGGGCCAGCCTCGCCTCGCCTTGTTCCTTCACCAGATTTCTCGTCCGCCGCCGCCGGCTGGACACAAGAGAGGGATCTACGATGGGAGCTCCTCACAGCAGCCTCACCATCTGGTTCACCTGGAGAGCCCGGTGTTTCAGGGCCTTTGAGGGGAGACTAGAGCCACCAGTAAAGACTGTTCGGGGGATTTGGCAGGAGTTGATCCACACCCTGTGAGGACAGTATGACCGCATCCGCGGGGTGACTCGGATGAGGCGATCTTGCGGCGCCAGGCCTTTCACACCACTTGGCGCAGCGGCCCCTTCTATACCCTACACGCGGGTTTCCCCCGCTGCTGGCACTACAGGCCACCTGTTTGGCTTTTCCCCCCTCCTATTGTATGATATAGCCCCTCAATTCTTTGAACTGATATTTATACTTTTTTGCACCTAGGGAGAGTCTCCCTAGCTGCCTTGATTGGATCTCTGCTCTGTTTTCTTATGAGCAAGAGAGGGTCTTTTGTAGCCCTACGGGCGTTTTTTATATAACTAATGAAAGAATCTTTTCTCGGGAAAAAAAAAAGTTTCATTTTTTTCAAAGTAGGAAACTTTGTGCAATTACTCACAGAAGGATCCCACTACTACTTCTTGCCTTTTCTTTCCATAGCTCCAAAAGGGTGTATAGACCATACAACTATTGGTCCTACAAACAACAAATTCATACTACTTGGCTTTTCTTTCCATAGTTCCTAAAGTTATGAACAACCAAGGATGGTCTTGTTTGCCTTGTGAATGCAAAGAATTAATGCATGACTGAATGAGATGCGGGTCTAAAATGACTACATGTTGATGTAACCCTATATGCTATGCAAATGCAAATGAAGGGTTATTAATGCAAATAAAGGCTAAATCCTATAATGATCACCTGTAAAATCTTTACTATTGGATTTATATGAGCGGAAGCAACTACTAAACGAACGGAATACATTTGCATAGAGCGAAAGCTAAGGTGAAAGTAGCACGGGTGAAGATCAAAGCCGATTCGATGCGCAATGAAGGTTGGGTGGGAGTGGCTTACTAGAATGACTAGGTGTATTAGCTAGTCTGGGGTAGGGAAACACAATATTCTTATGTTCTGAAGATACTATATGCTCTAGACTACACTAAGCATGGTTACCCTGGATGCTCTGACATCAATGTTGCATGATGAGGTTGATCGTAGTAAACATAGTATTAATTAACTTAATTACTATAGAGATGAGTTTAGATGAATGCAAATGCAACTACATTAATTATGCAAATGATTACAACTAAGGTGTGTTAAAAGATCTATGATGCTGATGCTGATGATAATGTCTCCATCAACTACTAAACTTATGACTTGAAGAAACGACTTCATGTGATTGCTGATTTATGACTTCTGCTATTTATATGGGTTGAGGATGCTGGTTGGCCAGCTGAACCATGCTAAACACCTTAATAAATGTTGCGATTAATCCCACACTTGTTGTCACCTCCCTGATGCCTGGCCGACTAGTTGCCTAAGTCCCTTGCTAGCAACCGATTGCTTTTGGGCTACTGACTAGGCACTTATGCTCCTCCTGAATGCTTGTGATGATGATGAAGCTGATAATGCTGATGAGGAAGATGACGATGAAGCTGATAATGATGATGATGAAAATGATGCTATAGATGATGATGATGCCAGCTTGTCATCGTGCAACCCGAAGGGTGTGTACGTGAAAAAACGTTACGAACGCAGCTAGGACCTTCGGGTAGCAAAAGAATCCTTCCTGGTATGGAATTTGGAGCTGGTTTTCTTGGAGCAGTGGTACCACTCGGTTCTAGTTCGTCACACAGAAGCGCAGCGGATAAGTGACATGCTAAATTTGTGACATCTTGCATTGGAATTCTTTTAAGTATCATGCTTAGAAGCATATGTACAATTTATAAAGAATCTGACACAACTGCAAGACAAAATAAGAAATAACAAGCATGCAAATACAGCACGAGCACCAACTGCGTGATATCCATCCCGTGCAATTATGTTGCTCCATGCCGATAATGTCAAGAGGCTTGTAGAAGCTGAATTTGTGCATATTCCGTTCACATGCAATAAGGAAATTGACAAGCCAAGAGTATTGTGGACAACAGAATGCATAGAACACAACTGTCGACTCCAATCACGCATGCAAAGATACCACCAACACCCACCACGTGATATCCATGGAAGATGGCATGCAGCCAGTGTTCGACATGGAAAAGTGCAAATGTAACTACCGGTTGGAATCACGCATGCAAACATATCACCAGCATCCAGCACATGATATCCATCCCGTGCATGAGAAGCTGGATTTGTGCTAGAAGGACGAAAGAGCCCGTGGAAGACTGCATGCAACCAATGTTTGACGCACGGAAGAGCACAAACCAATCGAAGAACCCGTGGAAAGTCACCCAACACCAATTGGAGAGGGAGGCTTGTACCAAGGTTTGAAATGGCACCCAAAACCAATCGGACAGCCCGTGGAACACCGCATGCAGCCAACGTTCAACGTGGAAGAGCGCCATCATTTAGGGCGAGCCTCCACCATAGGAGTCGGAGATGGAGCACATGAAATGCCAAACGCAATCTTGGACGTGAAAAGTGGCATCACTCAATCACAGAGCAAGGTTCCGCTATATAGCAATTGCAGACGGAGGAACATGCAATCACACGACAGAGATGGAGATGGAGCACATGGAATGCCAAAAGCAGCCTCAGATGCGGAAGTCGCTGAGCAAGGCTCCGTCATAGCCGAGCGTTAGCTAAATTCCACTAAAACTGACCGTTATGTTAAAGCAACCAAAAAAAAAGATTTTATTTAATTAATGCAAGCCAAAAAAAAAAAGCATTTTAGGTACTTATTCGTCCTAAATTTGCAGTGGGTTAGTAATGGCTAATCAAAGCCTTAATCAACAAAGGCTTTTCGGAGCAAGCTTAATCAAAGGCTTTTGGGACAAGCCCTCATCCTCACAAGAGCAAACAACAGCGAGTGTGCAGCAAAAGGAAGGAGCGGAGCCGCGGCATTAGTGGGTTCTAAGAGTTGTTACTCGAGATTAATTACACTTTAAGAGTAGGTTCACTTCGGATTTCTCCAGTTGCTGATCATCAGCAGCTGGTGGGAAGGTTGAGTTAGCAAATCCTTGAAACCCACCACCCCTTCTTTGAAAAAAGAGAGAGACACACACACACACACATATACACACCCCTTTCCCAAAAAAAAAAACCACCCACCCACCGAAACAAAAAGATGATGACAGAAATCAATTACCATCATTTGTTGTATCCTGGCCTTGAGAACTCGAACCTGGATCTTGAATTTGAATGCCCTGCAGACCTATTGGATCATTCTCCTCATTCGCCTCTATCTTCTTCTTTGATTCTTTTTTAGTATCCTCATTTGTTGTATGGAGAGAGACGTTACTGGCTTGGACAAGAGGCGTGTCGCCGTGGCCTTCTCTTGCATCATCATCCGCCACCTGAGAACTCGAACCTGTTGCATCATCATCCGCCTCCTGAGAACTCGAACCTAGATCTTGAATTTGAATGCCCTGCAGACCTGTTGCATCAGCATCCGCCTCCTCTATCTTCTCCTCCTTTGATTCTTTCTTAGTATCCTCATTTGAGGCTTTTGCTTTCCCCTTGCTTGTGTTTCGACCAATCTGTCCTTCAAGGAAATTTTTAAGGTTTTTAAGGTCCTTCTTTGATTTTTTTTGCAGACCTGTTGCATCAGCATCCGCCTCCTGTATCTTCTCCTTCTTTGATTCTTTTTTAGTATCCTCATTTGAGGCTTTTGCTTTCTCCTTGCTTGTGTTTCGACCAATCTGTCCTTCAAGGAAGCTGAATAATATTTGTCAGCCAAGTCATAAGTGTACGAGCCTGTATCCTTCGCAAAGGCCTCTCTGATCTTTTCAGCCATTAACTCCAGCACCTTGTCGCTAATATCTTTCAAACTCTCTTTGGTAATAGCACGTTCAACCATGCCCTTGTCAATACCAATAACAACATTTATGCCACAGGAACCCAAGATCTGACTGATTGCACGAAGCACCTGCACCCAAAAGAAAAAAGAAGCAGAGTTAATCAGATGACAAGTATTATTTAAGAAGATTAAACCCATGGAAAAACCCATGACTAAGGCCCACTTTCCACGCAAGGAGAAATTTCCACTTGATTTCTACTTACAAAACATATAAGAGTAGTAAGTACTCTTGTGGCTGTGCACTCTTTTTGGAACGGTGGTTATGTTCACCACCAATTGCCAAAACTGGCCAGTGTCGAGAACTAGCCGTAAGTATAGTGCCAAATATCAAGAAGAGCTATTTTATGCACACACAAAAATGGAGGAGGCAAGGGTATGTGACAACCTCTAAAACGGTCTTTTCATCA
Organism: Cibotium barometz; assembly: GCF_041138505.1. Classification (NCBI taxonomy): domain Eukaryota; kingdom Viridiplantae; phylum Streptophyta; class Polypodiopsida; order Cyatheales; family Cibotiaceae; genus Cibotium; species Cibotium barometz. Next base: position 7,928,537 of record NC_141095.1, on the reverse strand, counting down.
CATCTGTCTAGATCATCCACAAAGACCACAATGCGCAGATTGTTCAAACGAGGATGTTGTTTCCTCATGCTAGTTCCCTCCATATTATATCTGTTTTTTATGAAGGATGACCCCATGAAGCCAAGAACCTTCCAGAGAAAATTTGCCTCTTTGCAAAGCTGATCGTGAAGAAAATTTATATCACGAATCACTTTTTGCTGGTACCCAAGCATGGATTTGTGATCAGGAGATTTGATGTATTTGAAGATTGTGTCTGTCACTGGCTGCACAACTGCCAAAAGAGTCTTGAAGAATACCCAGATGACACCAAAAACACCTACTGGCAGAGTCAAAAGCTTGTACTCTGTTCTGATTGGCGCTACCCTCCACAGCACTAGTATTCCACATGCAACAAAAAAGGCAAGGAAGACTGGAAGAAGAAGCTTCACAAAGATATCAGTGGGTTGGCTTTCCCATGAGTACATCCAGCACATTCTTAGCCATTGAGGTGGAGTCATGGAATCCTCTAGCTCTTTGCTAACTTCCACGGCAAGCCCAGCAGATGCTTGAGTCTTATTGTCATATCGCCATGCATTATAATGCACGGTCAGCACAGCAGGTGTGTGCCCTGTTAGTTGTGTCCGTATGGCTTTGCTCTCACCATGTTCCCCAGGAAACAACCGTACCTGAATACAAGCACACAATTAAACATAAATACATGAACATGAGTAAAATGTTGATGTTCCAATCCAAAGAACTTCAATACTTCCACTCACCAACTTTGACTTTTTAACTGCCGATGCCAAATCTTTGAACACTTGGCGACACTGAGAGTATAACTTGAATAGAAATTTTTGATCAGTCAGTATGGCATTTCTCGTACCACAAAACTTCACCTAAATACAAGCAAAACAATCAAATCTGAAAACTTCATGTGGATTGTTAGAATAAAACATTAATGTTCCAAGCCAAACAATTTTACTAAATCCACGCACCAATTTTGATCGATCTGCCAATGCCAAATCTTTGAACAATGCATGATTCAGAGAGTGCAACTCGATTGGAAATTTATCGATCGCGTCCACTTCCTGTTAGATGCATTGCCTCAGCAAGCCTGAAGTTGAATCCGAGTGGAAAGCTACTCTTAAAGAACCAAACAAGCTCATGATACCTTGATCTCATCGGTAACAATATCTGCTTTTAGAGTTAGTTTGTAAAGAGCCTTGGCCACCTTGACACGGAGTGCTGCTCCAGTTGAGGAGAATTTAGGCACAGTTGACTCCTTTCCGAGCAGTAATTGATCAGGGGATTTAGTAGTAGAAGGACTAGTGTCTCTGAAAGTTTCTTTGACAGCCATACACAACAAAGCTTCTTCCACCTTTCCACATACATATATCAACAAGCAATTCAGGGTGATAAAATTTGTTGTTTTATTCAAGTGACAGAATACAATATGTATATCATGCATCGAGGAACATGCAAGGTCTAATCCTCTTAAGAGCGAACTGAAGATTAGCTTCTGAGTTTTTGGATTTCCAAATATTACCTGGAGCATGAAACTAGATTTTCCCATTCCCCAACTTCCAAAAAGTCCAATGGATATGGGAGTTCCCGTGTAAGGATTTAAGAGCAACGTAGCTACCCCTTTCACTAAATGTCTTCTGCCTGCAATGAAACACACATCATATACAGAGCAATATTAACTTTGCATAAATACGTTTTAAGTGAACATTCATTTAATTTCCCCTATTCATAAACACACCAAATAAACTTAACCGTGTTGCCAAAATAAACAAGTTTTTCACCAAATCATAAAACCTCCTTTAGATCAACGAAGAGTGTAGACTTAACTTGTGCTTTAACCATAGTAACATGGGACGGGGAATGGGAACGGGGAACGGCGGGGACGGGGACGGGGATTCCTAGGAACCGGGACGGGGAACGGGGGACGGCAAGGGAAGGCATACAAAATATGCAATTTTAAGTAAGCACTCATTTCAGAAACTTGACAATACTAAAACAAAGTCACTTTACACTTCCAAAGCATCAATATTAAGTCATACTCGCAAAAAAATGGGTGTTACAAAAAAGGAGATCGGGCACCGAGGACCCAGTCGCCAAAGGCTAAAGCAAGAGACAAGGGCAAACTTGCTAGGAGCCTTGCAAGTTGCTTGAGCCTTGCCAATGGGGGCTCTTCTTATAGCCATGGGCCAAGTGGGGAGGGCTGCTCAACGGCTAGGTGCCCAACGACCTACAGGGCGCAACGGCACACTGCCCAACGGTCCGTTGACCATTCCGTCCAGCTCCGTCCCACACGAACCGCAGTCCTGCCGTCCCGGAATCGCCGTCCCCTTGTTGCAGCGTGGGCTCACACGTCCCCTAGCCGTCCCGTGTCCGGTTCCGTTCCCGCGCTTTATGGGACGGTGTTCCCCCGTCCCAGGGGTCCGTCCCCCACGTCCCCTGTGACTATGGCTTTAACTGCTTTGGATTTTGCAATATTTAAGAAAACTCTGCAGGTGAATAAGAAAATCTTGCAATTGAGATGTAAAGCTAACAAACTCCTCGTCGAGCATGCAAACTCCGATTACGTTTTGGCAGGCCCCCTCCCGTTAGGGTTTCGCCTCTCTCAACCTGCTGCCCAAGGGCTCTGCTTGTTTGTAGGCTTCGTTAATCCCCTCTCTCGCCATCGTCCCCCCCCTCAGGTGTATGGGCACCAAGTGGAGGGGAACCCCCACTTTGCTCAGAGCTCAGGGCACCAGTTCTGGCTCTAGGACTATTACGCTGCCATCCCCCCCCCCGGGTCAAGAAACGAAGCTACAACATTTCAACAGTTCGTGCAATGGCCGCCTACCATGGATGGGAATCGAGAAGCGATGTTGAAATACGAGCAAGTGCTAGTGGACTTCTTGGACACCAAAAAAAAATTGGAAGACTCCAGAGCTCGAGTGGAAGAACTGAATTTGATGCTGCTGCACAAGCAAGTTGAAGAAGACGCGCATAATAACAAGCAAAATCCAACCAAGGTCGTGGTCCCATCAGGTAATTCTTCTTCCATTAAACCTCTGGTCTCTCTTCCGCCAAACATGGTTCATTCAATGGAAATGGATTACACAGCCTGGTGCTTAGTAGGGTTATTGTTCGGTCCTTGGCCTCCAGTTGAGTTCCTTAGGGGCTGGGTCAAAGATAACTGGCTATCAATTGGTATTGAGGTAGACATCAACCAAGCCCTCCCAAATGGGTATTACCCCTTTCTGTTCAAAGACTCAAATATGGCTCTTAAGGTTCTTGGATCAGGGCAATGGATGTACAGGAACATCCCATTCTGCTTCTTCAGTTTGTCCAAAAGTTTTAACCCTCACGGTCCAAAGCCTTCAGCCTGTCTGGTGTGGGTTGCTGGTGTGGGTTGAACTGCCCAACCTACCTTTTTATTTATACCCTTGGCTTAAAAAATATGTTTCCCCAATAGGGAAAGTGCTTGGCATAGGCCCAAAAACGATTACAACCCGGCTTGGCATCCTCAAGTCCTTGTGGAAGTTGATCTAGATAGGCCCCTAATAGATGAGATTGAAATCAATTGTGGGGACTACATCTTACAGCAAAGCATTTTGTATAAACACCTACCCAATGCTTGCTTTCATTGTGGAAAGCAAGGGCATGTTATTAGAGAGTGTCCTACCAAATACCCCAATCTGAAGGACATCAGCTCCTAGCCTTCCAACAACCAACAACAAAACTTAGCCTGCTAGAGTTACTAATAGTCAAACTGTGCACCCTCACCTTGCTCCCTCTTCTTCAAAAGACAAGGGAGAAAAGTTTATCATACCCAACAGGAGGAACACCTTTAGACAAAACAGGCCGAGTAACTAGAGGGATTTTGCTAACTCCTTTGCCTTCTTAGATAGCATATCGGACCCCGAAGACTTGGGTGACTCACAAGAGTTCATTCAATCCACTCCCCTGGACAAATCAAGAATTCTAGCCGAAACAAACCAAATGGACCATGACCAGTTGATCCCTACCCACTCAACATTGGCTGGCTTAAGGGGAGAAGAGCAAGATAGGGCTGATCAGTATCTGTTTGATACAAAAAACAGTATTCCCAAAGAAATGGAAATAGTTAAGGAATTGAAAAGAATGCATGCTCAAGTTGGATCCACCACACCTCAAGCTGCCTCCAAAGTTGGACCTAAAAAGGTCAACACCCAGAAGAAAGGTAAATAAGATGCACCACTCTAAATGTAAAGGGGTTGACTGACCTCACAAAAGTCCAACTAGTGAAACAATGGCTAAGGAAACAGGGTAGATTTGACTTCATAGCTCTAACAAAGTCAAAGCTAGTGGGGATGAGCTTGAAAAAAGGCTGCTCAACATCTCTAAAGATCACATCTGGATCTATATTGCCCACTGTCAGGGATCTGGAGGAGTGGCTATGGGTATGCATGTGGACCATCAGAATGAACTGCAGGATGTGAGGATTGGGCTGCATTTGAAATGTCCACCTTCTCCTTCGTTGGTATTTATGCTGGAGGTGCCTAGGCTATCAGAATTAGAACCTGGGGTACATTGAGAAGTGTTCTTGAACCTATCATTCTAATTGGGGATTTCAATATGATGGAATCCAGAAATGACAGACTCAGAGGTTTGGGACAAGTCATTAAAGCTGCTGAGCTCCAAGCTTGGCAAAGCACTACTCACCACTTTGGGTTATGTGACGGGAATATTGGTGAATACACGTGGCAGAATTATGCCCTTGGGGACTTGACCAGGAAAGCCAAATTGGACACAACATACATGAGCAAGACCTTGGGTAGCTCCTCCCACATCAGACGTGAATGTAGAACAGATGTGTCTACTGCCTCTCAGACCATCATCCCATTACATTAGCATTGGATAACCATGATAAAAAGGTTTCTAATTAGTGGTTCCACACGGATCCAACCCTATTCAAAATGCCTATTATAAAGGAAGAAGTCAAAAGAATTTGGACTGATTTCTTCAGTTGTGGTCTCACCCCTGCAAGGGCATGGAGTTTGGCCATCAAATCTACCCAAGCCCTGATATGCATTAGGAAAGAGGTAACCAAAATCAGGAAAACAGAAGAGACTTGCTTTATCTAAAGCTAAAAGAGTTGGAAGCTATAGCCAAAATGAAGGACCCTGCTGTTCAAAAAGATGTCCTTACTACTAGGGCTGAAATCAGGAGAGAGGAGTTATCCCAGAAGTATGCCCTCCTTTTCTTTAGGGATTGGTGGGCTGGGAAAGCTGACCTTCCCACTCCTGAGATGTGCCAAATGCTAAAAGTCAAACAATATAAGGATGCAATCCCTACCTTGCATGATCCTAATAACCCAGGAAACTCCTCTAAGGAAGAGAATAGAGTAAGGGTCTTTAAGAATTTTAACAATATTTTTAGCAATGGGGGTGGGGTGACCAAGGACCAACTCAAATGCATTGCCCTCATAGGGCAGGATAGGAAGTCCAATAGATATGGGAGTTCCCGTGTAAGGATTTAAGAGCAACGTAGCTACCCCTTTCACTAAATGTCTTCTGCCTGCAATGAAACACACATCATATACAAAACAATATTAACTTTGCATAAATACGTTTTAAGTGAACATTCATTTAATTTCCCCTATTCATAAACACACCAAGTAAACTTAACCGTGTTGCCAAAATAAACAAGTTTTTCACCAAATCATAAAACCTCCTTTAGATCACGAAGAGTGTAGACTTAACTTGTGCTTTAACATTTTCCAACCTGCGTTGATCTGCTCCTGCGAGCTAAGCCCCATCCCCCCCCTCCCGTCTACCCTCCCCCTGCTGCTCCTCGCCATCGCGCGCCCCCCTCTCCCCCCCCTTTCCCCCGCCTCTCCTCCGCCTCTCCCCCCCGCCTCCTTCCTCGCCTCCTCCCCCGCCATCTACCCCCCGCCTTCTCCTCCCCCGCCTCCTTCCTCGCTTCCTCCCCCGCCATCTCTCCCCCCCCCCCCGCCTCCTTCCTTGCTTGTTGCGTGTGACGAGTGAAGATCAATGCAAGGATGCAACAAAAAAAGACACTTAGGGCTCTTGTAAAGAGTTCCAAGTTGTAGATGAATGTGGGAGTGGGCTTGACAATAATCCCACATGGGAACTTTTGAGAGTTTTAGAGTTTTTGTATAAAAAGTGGCTTATTTGAGAGCTAAAGGGTACTTTTGGTCATTTGGTTGAGAGGCTCATAGAGAGAGCTTGCTCCATAGCTCCTTCTCTTGTGCTCTCCCAAGGCTCTCCATCTCCATTCTTGCTTCAATCTTGTACTCTCTATTCTCTACGTATTCAATGATATGAGATTGTGGTCTACACACTTGCTAATCTAGGTGGATTAGGCGTTTTTGCATTTTTGTGCATGAAATGATGTGTAGTTGAGGCTTGTGTGATAGCTCTTTGCATGTTAGATTCTTTGCATAAGTTGCATTTTTGTGCTTACGTGTAGCCTAATCTTGATGTGTTGATTATGTTAGATTAAGAAGGAATCAACGATTGATTGCTTGATTGTTGAAGAAGGATTGAGTAGGATTAGAAGTCATTAGTGTGTGGTTAACTAATCTTCTCCCATTTTCGGGATAGCCTCTATGCGCTAACCGGGTTGCATTCACGGATTGACAATCTGTGTGGGTCGGAGTGTAGCCTCCGCTATGCTATGATGTCCCAAACAATGGCGCCGCTGCTGCCGGGGAACGCACACCTAAGTTAGTGAAGGGTGTTAACCATTACTTCTTACTAAGTGCTCCATTGATTACAAAATCGTGGATTAGGGTAGATTAGAGTAGAGTTTGCAAGGGCATTGAGTGTGTGATCTCAAGGGTGCCTTGTGTGTTTTTTGTTTTTTGATTAGAAGCAAAAAAATTAAAACCCCATTGCGGTAGAGTAACCCCGCCATTAATTAGGTTTAAGTGCTTTCTGTTTTTGTATTTTTTGACGTGGCTGGCGAGAGGTAGGTGGGAAGTGTTGGAGACGGCTTTTTAAAAAAAAGAAAAAAAAAAGAAAAAAAAATATACACTGAAGGAGGCGCAGCTTGGAGAGGCGCTGCGGGGGGCGTCTTCATCGGGTGCAGCAGAAGAGGAGGTCGAAGTGCAGGCTGTCGACAGCGTGGAGTGGAGGCGGCTGAAGAAGTTGGAGGCGTGTAGCTGCGTTGAAGTGGGAGGCGTGGAGGCTAGAAGGCGCCTCAGAGAGTGGACAGCAGCGTGGAGTGAAGGCGACTGAAGCACCAGCAGGCACAAGCAAAGCGTGTGGAGGCGTGAAGGCGGGCAAGTCGAAGCGAAGGTAGGCCGGCAGAGGAGGCTCCACGCTACGTGGAGTTGTGAAGGCTGGCTGTAGGTGCAAGCAGGCGACGGCTGGCAGAAGCAAGACGAGAAGAAGGTGTTGGGAGTAGGGCGGTGAGGAGATCTGCGTGTGGGCTGCGTGGAGTTGGAAGCTGAAGGCGGGCGCAAGCAAAGCAGGCGTCGGCTGCGTGGAGTTGGGAGCGAAGGCCGGCAGAGGAGGTGGTGAACGAAGACGCGCTCATTGAAGAGAGCAGCTGGCGTCGGGCTGGAGCAAGTGGGTAACGCGTAGGAGCAGCGAGAAATCCGGCGAGGTGCGGAGCGAGCTGATAAGGTTAGTTCCTTTTTAAATTTTATTTTTTATTTTTTTATTTTTTTTCATTAATTTTTCATGTTTTTTATTTTTTTATTTTTTTTTAAAAAAATATAGTAATAAAAACAAAACAACAAAATAATAAAGAAATATATATTTTTTTTAAAAAAGAAAAAAAAGAGAGAAAAGCGGAAAAAAAAAGAGAAAAAGAGATAGAAAAAAAGAAAGAAAGAAAAAAAAGAAAAAAAACCATAAAACAATGATTTTTTTTAAAAAAAAGAAAAAACAATTTTTGTGCTTGTATTTTGAATCCATTTTTCATTTTTTAAATTTCTGTAAAATTTTGCATAAGTAAAGTAACTTGCATTTTTTTAGCCTTTCTGTGCATAATTAGTATTTTTTAGCATAATTCATATTTTTGTGTAATTAGTACGAAATTTATTAGTTTTTTTTTTAAAGGGAGAGATAGAAAAAAAAGAAAAAAAACCATAAAACAATAAATTTTTTTTAAAAAAAAGGGAGAAGAAAAGAGAAGGAAAGAAAAGAAAAGAAATTAAAAAGAAATAAATTCTGTAAATTATGTATTTTTAGGAATCCAAATTTTTTGCATATTTTGCAACTTTTTATTTCTTAAATTTCTGTAATTTTTTGGATAATTAGTGAAACTTAATTTTAATTTTGTGCATAATTAGTATTTTTTTAGCATAATTCATATTTTTGTGTAATTAGGAAAAAAGAAAAAAAATAAAATCATTTAAAAATAATAATAATAAAATCAAAATAAAAAAATAGGATAGGTATTTATACACATATTCATTTTAGTTGCATTTAGTGGTTAGGTAGGGTTATATATATATATATATATATACATATATATATACATATATATATATATATATATTTATTTAAAAAAAATAAAAAAACAAAAACAAAAAAGAAAAAAACACATAAAAAACCAAAAAAAATTTGACCTTTTGTACTTGCGGTCAGGACATCTTATAGATTCTGCCATAGGGCCTAGGGCTCCTTCTAGAGTACCTACGCAGGAAAGTGGGACCCAATCAGTAGGAAATTTGGCAGATATTGCTGAAACCCTTTCTGAATCCCAATCTAATACCTTTTCCAGAACAACTAGCTCATTGTCCATGGACAATCTAGGGCCGTCAAATAGTCATCCCTTAGCCCCAAATAGGACACCCACAAGATCTTTTAATCCATTTGAAGCCGACACTATGGCGTTAACACTCAATGTGAGACTCCAATATGTCTACACGAATGCTCAAGGAGCTGAGATCTTTAGGGATCCACAACAACGGTATCTTGTTAAGATCGCAGACATTTTCTCAGAACTTGATAGAGCACCTCTAGTCAATGAGACCAGGGTAACATGTACATGGGTGGAGATGGTGTTCGCTACGAAGTCACCTACCATCCAGAAAATGTAGACAAATTAGGGGAGCTCTATAAAACCGAGTTCTTAGACTTATCGAAGCTTTCCAAAGCAAGGGAGTCTAGAGATGACTGGCTCATTGAGCCGGACATGCCTGGACCATCCACCAATGCCCAGTCCTCAAAACCATCCATAGATGATTTACTTCTTGTAGATCTAAATTTGGAAAGGGATAGGAAAGGCAAGAACAAAATGGATCAGGGGGCTGAGAACCAATGGGAGTTTGTACTACAAATTTCAGTGACAAAGGTCTTACAAGATGACCCACTTCAAGAGGTCTATAAGGACCCTTTAGAGGGATAGTATGCCACAACTAGAATGCCAGAGCTCGATCTTCCTCTAGCACTTGTGGTGGTAGTTGAGAAGCTTGCAGGACACATGAACCGAATAATTGATAAATGGGCCAATGAATACCGAACCTTAGATTGGAAGGAGATTCGGGAGCTCACGTGGAAAGGACAACCATTATTCATGGAAGTGTTCTCAACAAATACAGCCAAACCAGGAGAGACAGCCTTTCTTGGAGAAACTATTGCTCCTCCCCTACGAGAGTTCACTAGAGAGGGACCCTCAACATCAAAGTGGACCACTGCTAGTAGCCCAACTCTAGCACCAAGATATTGTCCTACACCAAAAGTCCGACCACAGGTCACACCACAACAACATTTCTCTCACTATGACAATCGGAGGGTAGAGGAGCCAACTCGGCCTCCCATAAATGCACCTCCTGAAATGCGGGTGGCAAGATCTTTGGAGGGGTTTGGTGAGGCTGGTAATAGGGGACCCACACCAATTTGGGATGCATGTGGACCATCTTACCAAAGAGAGGAACAATTCCCACTGAAAGTGAGAGGCCGTAGGCCCTATGACGAGTATTCAAGACAAGTAAGGCCATCAACTCTTCAGAAACTGGTAAAGAAGTATGAAGGGTCGGGAGATCCATACGACCATGTAGCAGCATTTAGGCAAGCAGTTCGAGCTGAGCAAGTGGCTGACAAGCATACTCAAATTGAAGGATTTGGGCTTACTCTTGAGGGAAAGGCCCTTGCTTGGTTTCAGGCATTAGAGGCTTCAGACAAATCTTCTTTACGAGTTTTGGAAGAGAGATTCATTGCTGCTTTTTCCTTGATGGGGATTCAACATGACACGGTAGCAAACATCTACTCTTTCAAGCAAGGCGAGAATGAGAGTGTTAGAGACTGTGTAAATAGAATGAAGCAGTACATTAATCGTTGCCCAGAAGATGAGAAGCCCGCCCAAAGTCGATTAATTTCTCTCTTCTTAAAAGGACTCAAAAATTCAACACTGCATACACATCTCTATGCAAAGAAGCATACAAATTTCAATGAGTGTTGCCATGATGCTATGGATTTCACCGATAACTTCAAATTCCAAGATGGTTCTAGCCCTGAGGTGAAACCTAGAGATCAGTGGGGTGATGACCAAAGTTCAGGGTCTAGCGCGCTAGTAAATCCAGACCAAATAGCTAACCTAGTACTAAGGAGATTGGGACAGACCTATCACCCACCCATGCAGCCACCACAACAACAGCAACGAATGAGGAGTGTACTTCCTTCAGGTCCTCATCTTTGTGGAGCATGTGGCGGTAACCATAAAACCGAGGAATGTAATACCTTTTCTCCTCTAGTCACAAACCAACCCACAAAAAAGTGGTGCCAAGCCTGTGCTTGGAACTTTACCCATACCACACAGGAATGTACTCGCATTGCAAGAATGAGACAGAAGCGTGAGCAGCCAAGGGGTGGAGTGGCTCCACAAATGTATCAACAGTATACTAATTTTGAACGTAAGCCACCGAGATCTCAAGAAATTGCCTAAGGTACTCCTTGAATACATGACTCATTAACCGCTGAAAGGTTGCTGGTGCATTTGTTAGACCAAATGGCATAACACGATAGGCAAAGATGCCATCTTTAGTAGCAAAGGCTGTCTTGTGTTGATCCTTTGGATCAATTGACACTTGATTGTAACCGGAGAATCCATCCAAGAAACTATATGCCTTTTTCCCTGCAACTCGTTCCAGAACATAATCCGTGATTGGAAGTGGGTAATGATCACGCACAGTAGCTGCATTTACCTTCTTGAGGTTTACACATACTCGAAGTTTTTCATTTTTCTTGGGCACCACTACAATAGGGGAGACCCATTCAGTGTGTTCAATCTCATAGATAAATTCTGCCTCTAAGAGCTTGTCTATTTCTTCCTTTATCTTCCGTGCAAAATTCTCATTGTAAGTATAAGGACATTGCTTGGAAGGCTTTGCACCCTCTTGCAATGGAATTGTATGCTGACATATGCTTGGATCAACTCCTTTGAGGTCTTTATAACTCCAAGCAAAAACATCGCGATACTCCTTTATTGTTTGAATTAATAACTTCTCCTCATCTAAGGACAAGTCTGTGGCAATCCACACATAGCGAGGCTCTTCTCCAGGCTTAGCAATATCAATCTTTTTTGCATCTTCTGGACCATCATATGAAATCCCTGGCATGCTTGGTTTTTGTCGCATGGGCTGTTGAAGAACAATCTTCCGATCTTGAAGAGTGTACTGTGTGAAGTTGGGGAGAACATTGAGACCCTGTTTTTGTCCACTTGAGTCTTCACTCATTGAAGACCATGCGGTTTTGAGCTCTCCTTTGCCATCTTGCATCGGATTTTTTTGTTCAACCGTTGTCTTTGCACTTCCGACACTCTCTTTTGAATCGGTTTTAGACTTGAGTTTTGGTTTTTGTTTCTTCGGTTTTTTACGATTTTTGCTAATAGTTTTTAGCTTTTCTCCATCTGATCGTTTTACTTGGTCTTTGATACTATCTTGTGCTTGGACATAGTATAGATATCCGTTCTTTTCTGAGAAGTGAGGTGGTGGTCGAGAGTGTTCACTCTTAGACTCTTCCTTTTCTTTTTGTAGTCTCTCACATCGTTCCCTCTCATCTTGTTTACGGATTCTCTTATGGCTCTTACAGCATTTACGTTTAGGTCGACTTCGAGGGATCTCTACTTGAACCTCCCTTCCTCTCAAGAGTAGGCGTGCCTTTCCTAACTCTTCCTCAGGGATTATCACATTATTATCAAAATCAGAGTCCCATCCATCTTCCTTATCAGCATCATTTGCAGATTCGAGTGTTAAATCCTCCACTGAGACTTCCTCGACACGCAGTTCTGTTGTGGATGCATTCCTATAGTACAAATCATCTAGAAGGTCACGTGGTTGTACCATTCGTATAGGAATAATGTCATATCCATCTGAGTCACAAAATTGAATTGGCTTAGGTAAAGCACATGTCGATAATGTTGCAAGGACATGACTCCATTCTAGTGGATCAATTAAATGCTCAGGGAAGGTGTTGAAATTTGAGCTGAATGATGAGCTATGGTGGATCAAACACTAGAATCAACATAATTAACAAAGTGATTAGCAAGTGATTAAGACGTAATTAGTGAAAAATGTTGGAATTAGGGTTGCAGGAATGCACACACAACTTCAAGAAGATGAGGAAGCTTGAGCACAACACAGTAGTGTATTATGAGTGCCAAAAAATGAAAGATTACAAGCTACAGTAGAAGATAATGGGCGTATATACAATGCACGGGGGAAAAAACCTCCTAGTGAGGGAAAAAGTGCCCCGGCGGTCCTAAGTGTATTCACACACATCACTACTATAATATGGTAACAAATCGCCCCTGGAGTGATGCGGTGAACAAGAGCTAGCACTCATGTATAGGGAAGTGTCTAGCTATGTGGACGAATCCACAAAAGGGAGTAAGCCCAAAGCTTTGCGAAAAGCTTCGAACTTCTCACGAGGCAGAGCCTTTGTAAAAAGGTCTGCAAGGTTATCCTGTGTTGGCACATAAGCCAAACTGATCTCTCCTGCAGAGAGTCTCTCCCTGACATAATGGTAGTGCACCTCAATGTGCTTCGTACGAGCATGGAACACTGGGTTCCGCGCAACTGCCAATGCGCTCTGACTGTCAGTGAAGATGGTGGTGGCAGATGGCTGCCCAACACCCAAATCAGCCATAAGGCGTCTGAGCCACACACACTCAACCGTAGCTGTGAAAGCTGCCCTGTACTCAGCTTCACAACTAGAAGTGGCCACAGTAGGCTGCTTCTTGCTCAACCATGATATGCATGAGCTTCCAAGCATGAAGCAAAAACCACTCGTGGACACGCGTGTGTCATAACAACCAGCCCAGTCAGAATCTGAAAAAACATGTAAATCTGGCGGCAATGATCCCCCCTTGGGATAAAACAACCCAAGATGCCGAGTACCACTCAAATAGCGAAAGATACGCTTCACTGCCTGCCAATGCTTAATACCTGGGCTATGCATAAATCTGCTCATCTGAGAGACTGCAAACTGAATGTCAGGCCTCGTAATGCATACATAAATGAGGCAACCAACAGCTGTCTGATAGAGTGTGACATCAAAGTGATCTCCAGCATCATGAAGACTCAACTTCAAACCTGTCTCCATTGGAGTAGCAATAGGCTTGCAGTCTTCAAGGCCAAATCTTCGCAACAATGTTTCAATATACTTTGTCTGACACAAAGCAATACCTCCATCACACTGTTTAAATTGTATCCCCAAATAATGATGCAAATGCCCCAAATCTGACATCTCAAAAGAGGCATTCAAATCAGCCTTAAAATCAGCAATATGATTCTCATTTGGTCCTGTGAGCAGCATGTCATCGACATAGAGAGCAATGATTAGATGTACACCATCCACACGTTTAACATACAAAGTGCTTTCTGTTGGACTATTCTGAAATCCATGTGCAGTCAAATATGCATGTATCTTTTCATACCAAGCTCGTGGAGCTTGCTTTAAACCATATAAAGCCTTTTTTAACCTGCACACTTTGTTTTCCTGCCCTCTTTGAACAAAACCACGAGGCTGCGATACATACACCTCCTCATGCAAATCTCCATTTAAGAACGCAGTCTTTATGTCCAGCTGATGTACATTCCAACCATTATGAGCTGCTAATGCACAGATGCTACGAACAGTGGTCATACGACATGTGGGAGCAAAAGTCTCATCAAAATCAATGCCCTTCTCTTGAGCATAACCTTTTGCAACAAGCCTAGCCTTATGGCGATCCACTGTGCCATCAGGCTTACGCTTCAATTTGTATACCCACTTAGTGCCAATGGCCTTCTTGCCAGGGGGCAAGTCACATAAAGACCATGTACCATTCTTCATAATAGCATCGTATTCTGCTTGCATAGCAGCCATCCAATTTTCTGAACTTTGTGCCTCATCAAATGAAACAGGCTCACTTTCATCGCACATACTAGAAACAGCCAATGCATAACAATCTGACGCATAAGAGGCACCATGAGAGCCAGAACGAGTGCGACTAGACAAAGGGGCATCCAACTTGCTGTCACGCAAAGTCTGCACCAGCCATCTAGGCATATTCCTAGAGCCCTCAATCTCTTGTCTCTCATCCTCAAGTGCATCATGCACATCTGCATCAGATATAGGCTGATCTGTGCCATCATTTAAAACCTGCATAGGCTGAAAAACTGCCTCATGAGGTATTGCACTTGACTGTGCACCACTGAAAAGAGGCAATAATGTATCATAGACATCACGTGAGCTGATATCTGTCTCCTTAGTACATGAAACCAAGGGCTGAACTGCATCTTCCACAAATACAACATTACGGCTAACCAAAATGCGCTTTGTCTGTGGATGATACAAACGATAGCCTTTGCTCTCAGCACTATATCCAACAAAAATACATTTGACAGCTTTGTCATCCAATTTTCTGCGATGTTGCACAGGCACTAATGCATATGCCAGGCAACCAAAAACACGTAAATGGCCAACAGATGGCTTGCGGCTATGCCAAGCCTCATATGGAGTGACAACCTGTAATGCTTTGGTGGGACACCTGTTTAGTACATAAGTGGCACACATGACAGCCTCAAGCCAAAAACCATGTGGTAGACTTTGACTCTTAACCATACATCTTGCCATTTCCATGAGAGACCTGTTTTTTCTCTCAGCCACACCATTTTGCTGTGGTGTATACGGCACTGTACATTGGTGTTTTATCCCACGCTCAGCCAGAAATGCATTAAATTCTGAAGACATATACTCCCTCCCTCGATCTGAACGGAGGGTGCCCATCTTACTTTCTGACACATTTTCAGCCATAACCAAAAACTGTTTGAAGCACAAAAACACTTCGGACTTTGCCTTCAAAGGATATACCCATGCATGCCTGGTAAAATCATCAATGAAAGTCACGAAGTAAAGGTAGTTTCCAAATGATGGAGTTTGCATGGGACCACAAACATCACTGTGAACAAGCTGCAATCTGCGTTCAGCTCTCACTGATCCATCTTTGGGAAAGGAAGCACGCTGCATTTTACCCAATATGCAGCCCTCACAAACATGCTTGACAGGTGCCTCAAGCTTAGGCAAAGAAGACACCATTTCAGATTTCTGCAGGCGCAGCAAACTTGCAAAATTCAGATGACCAAAACGTGCATGCCACAGTTTTGCATTTGAAATAGCCTGCGTATCCATAATAGCACATGCTGAATCCTCTACACATTTGCCATCCATATTGAGCTTATACAGCCCTCGACATAGTGAACCAGATGCTATAATGATGTCACCACAAGAGAGATCATGAACAGTACATCTGTCATCCACAAATTTTACAACCAAACCTGTTTTGGCAAATGCGGAGACTGACAGCAGATTCTTTTTGATCCCTGGCACATACAATGCATCAAAAAGTGTAAAGGTGTTGCAATTTGCAACATTCAGCACAATCTGTCCAACTCCTTTAACGGGATAAGAGGAGTTATTGGCACAAGTGACAGTATTCCCTGTGGGAGCAGACTCAAGGAAAGTGAATAAACTGCGCTGCGAGGTGATATGCTTAGTGGCACCACTGTCAAAGTACCATACATCTGAATCTACTGCAGACATACATGTGTCATGCAAAGATGGGTCATAACTGCACTGCGCATTGAATGCCCATTCTGTATCTTGCACAACATTAGCAGATTCATTGTTAGAAGGAGAGGCATCTGCAACAGCCATACCAGCCTCTTTCTTCTTAGCCTCTTTCGCAGCCAGCTTAGGACACGCTTTGATGACATGATCATTTCCCTTACAGTACTTGCAAAATGTCTTCTGTTTGTCACCCTTCTTCTCATCTTTGTCTTCCTTCTTTGGTTGCGCAGCATTTGCAGATTTCTGCTTACTAGAAGAAAAGCCAGCTTTACCTTTCCCGCTTCTCTGACTAGCAACGAAAGCTTGATCTGCGACACGCATAATATTCCTGTTTTGCCTTGACTGGTCTTCTTGCAGCAAAACAGAAACTAACTCCTCAAATGATAAGGCATTGGGATTGCCTTTCATCATCAAGCGAAGAGTGGAAGCAAAACCCTGATAAGAATCTGGTAGACCATTCAAAACAGTCTGCACAAGTGAACTTTCATCTGCAGAAATGAGCTGCTCTTTGAAATCCTTGATCTTTGTCAAAAAGCTATCCATAGAATCACCTTCGTTCATATGCTCACTCTCCAACTGTTTTCGGAGGTAAGCAACACGAGCCTCATTTCTTGCCTGATACAATGTGGCAAGTACATCCCAAGCATCCTTAGAAGTCCTGCAGGAGCGAATATGTGGGATAATGGTACGTTTGACAGACAGCGCAATCAAGGCATGAGCCTGCGCATCTCTACCATCCCAACGAATCTGCTCTGCTGAAAGTGGTGGTTCTCGAACAGCTGCTACAGCACTTGTGCCTGCACCATCATCAACAGTACCTGTTTCTGATGTGTTTGCAGCATTCCCAGCCACAATAGGACGTGCATCAATACCCTGCACAATGTTCCATAACCCCTTTGCTACCAATACATGTCGCATCATATATGCCCACAATGGATAGTTGGTGCCATCCAACTTATCCTCATCAGCAGCCAACATGCGGAATACATCATTGTTGTCAGCCATGGCCAATGACTGTACTACTAGATGTAAATGCTGTCTGTAAGAGGTAAACCTATATAAAATCGACCTGTGCTATGTAGCACAGCCCAAAACAGACGAATGGGCACCTGTCCTGCAGATTTTAATCTTGACAGAAAATCTGCACAGTAGGACGATTTTGCCTGCGCAGTACTTGGAATGCAAAAACGGAGGGCGAAATGACTTCAGATCAAAATTCTGAAACGACCAATCCCTACGGGCTCTCCCACGGCATATACTAACCTGCAGACGCTCGTGAAACCTCGTCGCAATCGGAGGAGATGAAGCGGCAGGTGCCGGTGATGCTGCCCGGGAGGAGGAAGCCTACTCTGATACCAATTGTTGGAATTAGGGTTGCAGGAATGCACACACAACTTCAAGAAGATGAGGAAGCTTGAGCACAACACAGTAGTGTATTATGAGTGCCAAAAAATGAAAGATTACAAGCCCTAGAAGATAATGGGCGTATATATAATGCACGGGGGAAAAAACCTCCTAGTGAGGGAAAAAGTGCCCCGGCGGTCCTAAGTGTGTTCACACACATCACTACTATAATATGGTAACAAAAAATTAGCACATAGATTAATGTAGGCATGGATACTCAAAAAACCAGCAAATTCTCATTAGGGCTATGCCTCAATTTATAGAGTTTACATCAAGCATCAAATCCCCTTGATTTCTCCATGATTTACTCCCTGAATATCTCCACCTTTTGCCTGATTCTCTCCACCTCTTCTCTTTTCCCTGAATATCTCCCAGAATATCTCCACACTCCTAAATTCCCTCATGCTACCCATTATTCTCTCCCAGTAGATTCTTCTAACCTTTTCACAGGTTCTTTCACAATTACATCTCTTCTTTTACAGCCTCTATCCAAGAGCTTGTTCCCACACACACCCTTTTCACTTGTATATTTCAACACCTCCCCTCAAGTGAATAATCCTAACACACCTGGACCCTGTATCAAGTTTCCCTCTTACTTGATAGCCCGCGACCAGTGCCTCAAGTCCCTAATCTCCATAGTCCTTGACACTCTCTCTCTCTATGTGTCCAAGGCTACTATAAGTGCCCGCGACCTTGACTAAAGTGCTCACACATACATCTACCACTTGGCCTACATCATCGGTGGCTCAGAGGTGGTTTTACTTTATTGGGGCAGGTTACATTCGGTTGTGGGTTCTCTCTCTCTCTCTCTCAGAAAAGATGATCCGACTCCACTTCTCTTGGAGCCTCCATGAAGTTTGCCGATGTCGTTCCTTCTTCACTGGGTTTGCTGTAGCAGTCTCTCGCCATGTGTCCTGGCTTTCCACATTTGTGGCAAGTGAAGGTCCTCCCTCCTACTCTGCCTCTTCCTCGTCCTCGTCCTCGAGAGAATCCTCCTCGGGTGAAGAATGCTTTTTCCTCTCCTGCTGTTGAGTCGAGCTCTTTCTTCTCTTTGCCTCTGCTCTCTTGCTCCAGTAGAGCTGCTTCTATCTCATGTATCTTCAGTTCAGGTACATTCTTTAGTGTTGCTACAATGTTTTCATAATCTCCTTTATCCACACTCTTCAAAAGTACAGCTAATGCTTCATCATCTTCTACCTTTTTGCCAATAGCTGCCAGCTGTTGCTTAATGCTTTTATATTTGTTCAAGTGTGTGATTAAGGGTTCACTTTCCTTCATGTCCAATTTGTAAAATTGCATTAATAGATTTATCTTGGAATTTTTTGCTTGTGTACCAAATAATTTATTGAGTTCATCCCATGCATCTTTTGCCCACTGTATCCCTGTGATATGGTGAATGATCTCATCATTTAAACTGAGTGCAATAAGCCCCAATGCTTTTTCATTCCTACACTTCCACTCATTTTCCCCTCTCTCTGGGCATTCATCTCTCCCTTCAACTAATCCCCACAGATTTTTCCTCATCAGCAAATACATGGTTTTTGTTTGCCATGTATAAAACTGTTCTCCATTAAATTTGGCTATTTCCTGTGCTAAATTCATGGTGAAGTGAAGGGGGTCTTACCTCTTGATCCAAAAACAAGATTCAAGGGCAGTGTCTACCCTTTTACAACTCAATCTGGTGTTTAATAGATGATTACAACAATTTTATCAGCATAAAATCACCAGAAATTACATTAAATTGAGAGTAACCAATTTGTACGGGATGGTTGGAGTATCAAACCAACTCCGATTTGAAATCTGAAGTTATAGAGATCTGTATCAGATACCTAATGGTTAATTTGAACCCTCAATTGCACCAAAGTACAGTGATTAGCACTGATTAATCACTGATTAGCAAATTAATGCTCTGTTTTGTGTGCAGAAAACAGAGTATGCGGGGAGTCCAGATCTGGTGCCTTCCACTTCAAATGAGTTCAAATGCTTTGAAAGGCATCAATAGCAATGAGTCTAGTAGAGGATTAAGCCAAGAAACACAAGATTTGACCAAATAATGAAAGCTTAATCTCTGTTTTACCAAAGTCACCTGCAGATTTGATGAAGAGCTTTGATCTCTCTGTAGACTTGATGAAATTGATTTCTGTCTTCACCAGCTTGTAGAGCATGCTTGATTACCCCTTGGGCTAGGAGGAATTAGCTCAATTTGATTGGAGGAGCTCAAGATCTGCAGAATACCCAGAAAATGCAGCGCTGAAAAAAACGCGTAGATCTCCTGAATGCGCCGGCGGTTTGCTACGATTTCTTGATAGGCTTGAAGCCAAAGACCTTAGCTAGCTTAAGCTAGAAGCTCATGACCTAATTTGAAGTGTGCTAAGTGCTAGAGACCCTCCACTGGCTGGGGGTGAAGGGAAAGAGTGAAAGCTTACTAAAAACTGATTTTTTTGCTAATTATCTTACTAATCCTGATTAATTCACTAATGGGCTCATAAATCTAGTTGATTCTAGGCATGGCTCTGATACCATGTTGAAATTTGAGCTGAATGATGAGCTATGGTGGATCAAACACTAGAATCAACATAATTAACAAAGTGATTAGCAAGTGATTAAGACGTAATTAGTGAAAAATTAGCACATAGATTAATGTAGGCATGGATACTCAAAAAACCAGCAAATTCTCATTAGGGCTATGCCTCAATTTATAGAGTTTACATCAAGCATCAAATCCCCTTGATTTCTCCATGATTTACTCCCTGAATATCTCCACCTTTTGCCTGATTCTCTCCACCTCTTCTCTTTTCCCTGAATATCTCCCAGAATATCTCCACACTCCTAAATTCCCTCATGCTACCCATTATTCTCTCCCAGTAGATTCTTCTAACCTTTTCACAGGTTCTTTCACAATTACATCTCTTCTTTTACAGCCTCTATCCAAGAGCTTGTTCCCACACACACCCTTTTCACTTGTATATTTCAACAGAAGGGTTGTGGAATGTATGCCTCATCTGATACACTTCGATTACCCTTAAGTCTCCCAGTGTTGAAATCCTTACATGAGGCTCCACACATCCACAGATCTTCTCGCCCGTCTGACAATGTAACTCTTGAGCCCTCAGATGAAGCAGAATCAAACTCATCTATTGGAGACTTTGTTACATCACGATATGAGTGATTCCTTAGGTTGACCCTTGTGATGATAGAATCATGTCGGAGGTACAAATAATTGTATCCCCAATCTTGAATCATTTGAAATTGTCGCATGAATGGTCTACCCAATATCACTTCATAGTTTGGATATTTTCCAAAATCCACTACTGCAAAGGTGTGCTCATATTCAATCCCACATGTGGTGACCAATATGTTCTCAAGCAGCCCAAGGGGATGTTCTAAGCTTCCATCTGCTAGCTGCAAGCGCATCCTGGTACTCCTAATAGCTGGTTTGCCCCACTTTTCCCAAATGGACCTTGTTACAATGCCCACTCCTGCACCACTATCAAGTATTGCAGTTGATGCTACTTTTCGCACTTCTAATG
Organism: Cibotium barometz; assembly: GCF_041138505.1. Classification (NCBI taxonomy): domain Eukaryota; kingdom Viridiplantae; phylum Streptophyta; class Polypodiopsida; order Cyatheales; family Cibotiaceae; genus Cibotium; species Cibotium barometz. The sequence continues at coordinate 7,907,566 of NC_141095.1, read as the reverse complement.
GGAGGGTAGCATTTCCTTGATCGTCCTCACAAAATTTTCCTACTTTGTTGATAGGAACTGGCATAACATGCTTTGTCTCAGGGTGTAGAGTACACTCATGGTGATCCTTTTGTAGCAATACCTGCTCTGACAAACATGTGGCAATATCATTCCACAACTCAGGTCGAAGCTTTATCAACTCAAGCAAAGGTAAGGTACAAGCTACTGGTGCTGATAAAATAGCTTGCACGATACTCATATCCTTCTCCTTTGTCAACCTTTTATGCACGGAGGGTATCCTCAAGGTTTGAGAACAGTTCTGATATTCTCCCAAATATGATGGTAAGGTTTTCATTGTATGCTTACTTCTAGGAGAAACAATTGTTTGAACTTCCTCCTGGATGCTTGGGCGTCTAGAATTGTTTTCTGTGCCCCTGGTAAAATCCACCTCAGAGAATGGAGGTGAACTAATAGAGGACATGTTCTCATTGACTTAATCGTGAACTGCTGCCCACATCTCATTTGCCATGTCCTCGTTAGCATCAATAACTTCATCATTGCATGGGAAGACAAGGCTAGGTGGTGGCAGAATACCTCCTTTCAATTGGGTGTCAATTGGTACAGACCTCTCGCTATGAGCTTGTGAAATGAGCTCACTTTTCATTTCCCGACTTGATGACACTTCTCGTATGGTTTCTAATGTTGGCTTAAGAGAGGTTGGGCCCCGAGGAATAGGTGGAGATGGTCCCTCAAGTATTGACTGAGCTTCCCTAATGAGTTGCTGATGTACAACTAGATTGATCTTCTCCTCACGAGGGTTTGGGTATTCTTGAAGCTTCTTGGGTAGCTCAGATAAAGCTGCAATGCGACTTCTATGAGCATCAATGATGGCATCTAGAGTCTCATTCACTTTATCCACAAATATAGAACCCCCAGAACTATCCTCAGTTGTACTAGCCTCATCTTGTTTAGCACTAGGCCCAGGTTGAGGTTGATGCTCCTCATGCACTTCTTGGGATGTAAAAGTTTGATCCCTCATGTTTTGTTTAAAGGCTTCTTGAGAACTAGTGGATGCACTTTTAGTTTGCTTGTTGCAGTTCTTTTTCCTCCTAGTGTTCCTTTTTCTATTGGAATGTAGGGTCTTGTCCACTAGATTTGCCTTTGTATCCCTAGTTCGAGGTGTCTCATCAGTCTGTATTTCGGCATTTCGTGTCTGTGATCTAGTCATGACTCTAAGTGGCACGACATCCTCATTCTCAGATGAAGGTGGTGATGGAACTGCCCCTACAAGGTTGAGTGAGACCTTTGGTTGAGAGGTGCCTTCCTCATGTGGTTTCAGCAGACAATCCTTTGGGGAAGTGTTCTACACAACACCCTAGACAATATCTTTCAATTGGTGGAAACTGTTGTACTGTTGTATTGGATCGAGATGCTTGCCTTGAGCGATGTGGACAATCACGAGCCCAATGGGGTTCTCCGCACTCATAACAAGGGCCCATTAGTTTGGCTTCTACTTTCCTTTGCTGCCATTGACCTGAGGGGCCTGGAGTCCTAGGTTGGTAGCTGCCTAGCAACATCAAAGAGTTGTGTTCCCCTGGTTGAGTCTCCAGTGCTTGGCTTGGGTATGCGGGACTTTCAAAGAGATTTTCCTTGGATGAATATGATGTGTATTCCTCCTCCACATAGCCTGGGTTTACCAATTCTCTACATATTTTTGAATTGTCGTAGTCCACAACCCTTACAGGAGCAGTCCCAGGAGCAGGAGGTTGAGCACCAAGGAACAGGTCGTGCTTGCTCTTGTGTTCACTCACAAGAGCGTGATGATCATATAGAACACCTCAGACTTGTGTTTCAAAAGTGTCAACTTTATCGTATATGCTTGAATCCTGACAAGTGCAAATTCATGGTAAGACAAGGGAAAATTTTGGGCCATATTGTTTCTCGCAATGGGATTTCAACAGATATGGATAAAATTGATGTCATTGTCTCATTACCTCGGCCTATCAACCCTAAAGGGGTACAAACATTCATGGGACATTGTGGCTATTATCGTCGATTCATCTACATGTACGCTGTCCTAGCCATACCATTATATGCTCTTCTTGTAAAGTTTAATTGGACTGATGAGTGTGAGGAATCCTTTGAAAAGTTGAAGCAAGCATTAGTGACTGCACCCATCTTACAGGCACTAGATTGGAACCAAATCTTTCATGTCCATATTGATGCTTCAAACTTTGCAAATTGGATGTATTTTGGCTCAATCGGGAGAACATAATAAGGATTTCCCAATCTCATATGCTAGTCGTCGACAGTTGAACAATGCTGAGAAGAATTACACCACAACAGAAAGAGAAGGGTTGTCCATGATATATGCAGTGAAAAAGTTTTGCCATTACCTTTTGGCAAACAAATTCATATTTTTTGTAAAGGAACAACTCATCTTCGAGCAGATCATTTGTCTCGAATCACCTCTGGCGAAGCTCCTGTGGGTGTGGATAATGATATGTTAGATTCAACACTTTTTCTTGTTGAGACAGCTCCAAGATGGTCTGAACCCATCTTAGAAATTTTCACAAGTGGGCAGATACAACTAGCGAGTCCTAATGTGGACCTATGGCGACCATTCAAGTTAATCTCAGGGAGATTATATCGTCAGGGTAATGATGGAGTGTTGAGGCTTATACCTAACCCTGATCAATATGTGGAGATCTTGGAATGGGCACATGCGGGTATCGGTGGAATCCATGCATCAGCTACTACTTGTGTGCGACATATATCTCAGGATGGGCAATGGTGGCCTACCATGCATGCGGATGCTGAAAAATTTGTTCATAACTGTGCTTCATGTCAAATTCAACAGCCAATTCATAATGTCACATTATTCCAAATTTCAACTACACCAAGTTGGAGTAAGTATATTGTGGACTATCTTCAGCATGGTCATACGGATCAAAAAATTTCTAAACATCGAAAGCGTGCTATTAAAGTTGAAGCGGCAAACTATATGCTGATACAGAGCCAACTCTACAAGAGGGGCAAGGATGGCAACTTACGCATGTGTGTATGTGAAGCTGACTACTTGAAAATCTTGACTCATGCACATGCAGGTGTTGGGGGTGGACACTTTTCGGGCAATACCACAGCTAAGTCGATTAGGTGGTCTGGGCTGTGGTGGCCAACCTTACAAATGGATGCCGAAGAATATGTGAAACGTTGTGACGATTGTCAAAGGACCAAACCTCCCATCACAAAGGACAATATGCCATTGCGGCCTATGTTAAGCACACGTGCTTTTGCAAAATGGGTATTGATTTTGTCGGTCCCATTAAACCTCCAGCTCGTCACACGCATGCAGAATATATTATAGTCGCAACCGACTATTTGACCAAATGGGTAGAGGCAAAGGCTACAGTCAAAAATGATGCCAGAACCACAGCCAAGTTCCTGTATGAGTACGTGTTTACACGCTATGGCTTACCCATTGAAATCGTTAGTGATCAATGTGTGCACTTTGTAAATGAGGTCATAGAGTTTTTGCTTCAAGAATTTATGGTAATTCACAAGCGTTCTGCACCCTATCATCCCCAGACCAATGGACAAGCTGAGAGTACTAACAAGATTCTCTGCACAGCACTAACTAAGATTGTTGAGGGACATAGGACTGATTGGGAGCAAAAGTTGCACTCAGTTCTTTGGGCATATAGGACAGCCTTTAAAACATCTGTGGGCACAACCCCATTTGAGCTTGCTTTTGGATTAGATGCAATTCTTCCCATTGAATTTCTTGTACCTACTCTACGAGTTGCTAAACAATTGGATTGGACTGGTCATGAGCTTTCACAACGCATTGATGAATTGGAAAAGCTTGATGAGACCCGCTGATTGGCGGTAATGGGGATGTATGCTGAGAAGAGGAGACAAAAGCAATGGTATGATAGAAATGTAACAACTGGCCGATTCAAAAAAGGGGACCTAGTGCTCTTGTACACACTTAAGAAGCATAAGCAAAAGCTCAAGAAACGTGGCCTAGGACCGTTTGTGATTAATGAGCTTACTCCAAGTGGTGCTATGCGTTTAGAGACACTAGAAGGTGAGAAAATGCCTAACTTCATTAATGGAAGTCGTCTCAAGAAATACAATGAACCATTAACTGAAGCCATGCTTCAACAGATGCATGCTGCACAAACACAGAAAGAAGCACTTGACCTACTTAAATGTCACGCTCAAGAAGAGACTAAAGCTAGAATTGCAAAAGCCAAGGAGCGTCGCAAAGCTTCTATGTTGGCCCTACAGTTGGCTACTGATGAACCATATGTCGATCCATTCAATATTCAAGTGTGCCTTCATCTTCATGAGACCACCTACTTTGTCTCTGCCTTAATTGACTCTGGTGCAGATTATAATGTTCTCTCGTTTGACACATGGAAAGCATTGGGACAACCAACACTTGTGCAAATTCCTATTGACTTGCGAAGCTTCTCAGGTGAAGATAATCCTATAGAGGGAAAATGTGTCATTATGATGTCCATTCAGGATCACCAGATGTCAGTGCCCTTTTATGTGGCAAGAAAGTCCAAGGTAGTAGTAGAGGCTGTTCTCAGTCGATCGTGGTTAAGTGCTACCATATCAGTGGGTGCAAAAGAAATCAACACAAACTCTTCAAGATAGGATAGGTGGCTGTGATAGCACCTACAAATCCACTTGTGTTGATCTTCCTAAAACATGTATTGAAACACCAGTTGTCCCAATTTCTCCTTGTTACACAATTCCACCATCAACTTGTGTACCTAAGACAAGTCCAAATGAGTCTCATTTGAGCATAGATTCTAGCACTTCAATGCCTAAATCCTCTTATCTTGCTCAAATTCCAAGACAATTGATAAAATTCCCACCTCTTAGAAGGACATACCCAAAACGAAAGATAAGGCATTAACACTACAATTGAAGCTCTTTGGTAGATCAATGTTTGAATAATGTGGTTCCTTATGCCTTTAGTAGAGGATTGTGTTCTTTTTGAGATAATCTTGTTTTTGATTGGAATTGTAATGATGGATATGAGTGTTCTAAATTTCATTGTTCTACGTCCAGATAACTCCTGATAGATATTTGGCAAGATACATGTCCACCATGCATTGACCCCGATAGTACTCGACCTGATCATCGCGGGGATTATAGTGCTCCTCCGTTTCAAACTCATTCTAGGTACTTCTATGCTCCCTTAGGTGAAAATTGCTGTGGGCATCACTTTGTCACGTTATTCTATCAACAGCATCACCCATTTCCACATTGTCAAGAGTGTGCACGACTCGTATTAGGAGAAGCTTCACATATTTGTTGGATATGCCGCTCTTACTTTAGACGATATGGCACGGGCTTAATGAAACAAATTGTGGGAATTACACCCCAATGCCATAATCTTCTTAATGTGAGAATATCAGAGAGAGGACCAAATCAACGTAGATTACCTGAGGAGATTCAAGCACAACAATGGAGGGATACATGCTTAAATGACTTGCAACCACCTATCTTGCAAGCCCTCCTTCCCCAAGCCTCAACATGTCAATATTGGATCAATATGAGTATCTATATTGCGCAGTTCCAAAATCGAAATTGTCTGCTTAATCTTCCCATAGAACCAATGCCATATTTTAGCGAGGAAGCACTCCTTCCTCTACCACCTTCTCCAGAGGCCGGTTTTTGTGAAGGGTTGTCCCTGCAACCTGAGGAAATTGATAATATCTTTCCAGCAGAAGTGGACACAGATCCACCACCAGCGCAAGGGTAAGCTCAGCGACTCTACAATAAGATCGACAAGCCAGGGCACTTTTCTCCCACTGGGTTTTTTCCCCTCGGCTATATTCGGTGATTGGCACTAATAGCAAATTTTATTCCTTTCTTTTCTTTTCTTGTTTGTTAATAAAAATTTTGCAGAGATCTCCGCTAAACAAGAGCATCAAACACGCCCCAACAGTCCACCTACCATGCACACAAATTAGGAAGGGGGGAGACATGCTACAAAGACCAAGGAGGAGCAATCTGCACAAAATCAGCAATGCATCACTGCAAACGAACAACATCAACGGGCACTACAACAGGTGTATTCAAATCATAATCTTTTGTTCTTTATGTGTTTTTATCTTTTGGATATATGGTTTGCATATTCACACAATGTTGGCTAGTTTAAGTTTTTGATTAGTTGTTAAAATGAGGTGAGTGATTTCTAGCACTTAGAGGACTTAGTAGAAGGTAATTCTATTTGAAGACAGTGTAGGATATATACCAATGGAGTATGCCAAGTTCTTATGCTCTCAAGGTATATTAGTTATTCCTAGTGGTGGTAGCTACCTCTTAGGTATGAGCTAGGTGCTAGAATTAATTTTTAAAAAACAATTTACGAAAATATACCCTAAAAAAAATGTATATAAAGTGAATCGAGACATGACGTGTCTACAGCCATGTGGAATGCTTGGTAGGACCTGGGGTTGTCTTAGCACCTTGGGGCCGATGCCTTGGTTTCCATGGGGTGACACTGATGTCTAAAAACTTCAGAAAAAGACCTTCAAGGAATCTATCGCCTTGATAGATGTTGGTAGGACTCTGGGGTACATTATGGGCCCTCGAGACCGATGCCATCATCTTCATGGGGTACTCCTTTAAGACAAAAAGAAAGAAAAGGGTTTGTCGCCTTTGAGATACTTAGCGGCCTTTAGATTCTCTTAGCGGAGGTCTCTTGGCCATTGCTTGGGTCTCATTGGGATGAAACCTTAATCTTTATCATCCTCTATACACATCAAAAACTTAATTTTTTTTTAAAAAAAAAACAAAAACAATAACAACAACAAAACAAAAAGAGGTCCAATCACCTTTGCTCATATTTAGGAGTAGGTTTGCCACTTAGGCATAACTTAAATACTTGTAGGACATTGAGACTGCGGTCATAACCTGTGGTGTGCAAGCACATTTGCCTTTACATAGCACTATCTACCACTTAGTCTCACTTTGACTAGTCTTTACTCACCTATTTTAGTACTCTTTAAAACTCTAATCAGCCTTGCACTTATATGCTCACGTGTGAAATTATCATTGCTGGTTTTTCTTTTCTTTTCTTTTCTTTTCTTTTCTTTTCTTTTTTTCAATAAAAGACTTTACTTGTATCCATTGTTTTTTGCAGCTCTTGCTACTACCGCGCTCGAGAACGTGCGCAAAATAGGAAGGGGGGAGTGTTGCGTGACGAGTGAAGATCAATGCAAGGATGCAACAAAAAAGACACTTAGGGCTCTTGTAAAGAGTTCCAAGTTGTAGATGAATGTGGGAGTGGGCTTGACAATAATCCCACATGGAAACTTTTGAGAGTTTTAGAGTTTTTGTATAAAAAGTGGCTCATTTGAGAGCTAAAGGGGACTTTTGGTCATTTGGTTGAGAGGCTCATAGAGAGAGCTTGCTCCATAGCTCCTTCTCTTATGCTCTCCCAAGGCTCTCTATCTCCATTCTTGCTTCAATCTTGTACTCTCTATTCGCTACGTATTCACAATGATATGAGGTTGTGGTCTACACACTTGCTAATCTAGGTGGATTAGGCGTTTTTGCGTTTTTGTGCATGAAATAATGTGTAGTTGAGGCTTGTGTGATAGCTCTTTGCATGTTAGATTCTTTGCATAAGTTGCATTTTTGTGCTTAAGTGTAGCCTAATCTTGATGCGTTGATTATGTTAGATTGAGAAGGAATCAACGATTGATTGCTTGATTCTTGAAGAAGGATTGAGTAGGATTAGAAGTCATTAGTGTGTGGTTAACTAATCTTCTCCCATTCGGGATAGTCTCTATGCGCTAACCGGGTTGCATTCACGGATTGACAATCTGTGTGGGTTGGAGTGTAGCCTCCGCTATGCTATGATGTCCCAAACATCGCTTCCTCCCCCGCCATCTCTCCCCCGCCATTTCTCCCCCCCCGCCTTCTCCTCTGCTTCTCGCGGCTCTTCCCCCCGCCTTCTCCCTCACCTCCCCCTCCGTCTCGCCCTTCCTCCCACCGCTAGCTCCCCCGCCTCAGCTCCCCCCTCCCCCCTCCCCCCCCCCGCTCCGCCCCCGCTATCCTCTCACCTTCCGCCTCTCCGTTTCCTCGTAGGATTGTGTCCCTCCCGTTGGTGACCCTGGTCTCTGGCCTTTTCCCTCTGGAGGACTCCATGGAAGCCGCTCCGACTACCCCTGCCGATTCCGGTCTCCGTCTGGAGTTCACAGCTGCTGCAGATCAGCAGTTGTTTGTTTCCACAGTATCCGCTCTTGAGGCCTCCTCCTTGGTCTGCAAGATAGTGGGTAGCCGTCCGATGGCGGAGAGAGCTTCGCGACCTTCTGCAAGGCAGCCTCGTTGGCATGCCTGCCAAGATCGTCAGCGTCGATTTTTTGGGACGTGGCTACTACCAGGTGGATTTCGAGTCCCCCCAGGCAGCTCCGACGATGCTGGCTCGGAGCCCCATGGCCCTCCGCTCATCCCGGGCGTTCCTGGCGCGATGGACTCACGGTTTCGACCCCGCTTCTGACCCGCTAGAGCAGGCGCGACAGGTTTCCCCATCACTATCTGCTTTCTTGGACTCCGCAGGGAGTACTTGCCCCTCTTGTCATCCATTGGCAAGGTGTTCGGGCAGGTGGTGGAGACGCCTGCAGACAGCGGCCTCAGTGATAGCTCGAGCAGCAGGATTCCCGGCCATTCGTGTTGTGGTTCCGTCACCGGAGTCCCTCCCGAAGACGATCCTCCTCCCTTGTCTTTCTGGAGGACATCTGATACAGCGCGTGGAGTATTCGGGCCTCCCCGGCCAGTGCTACATCTGTCGGGAGATGGGCCACCTCGCACGCGCCTGTCCCCGCAAGGGGGTTCATCCTTCACGCTCTGCCGCCTCTGGACCCCCTTCAGGAGGTCCGAGGGGTGAGGTCCGAGGGGTGGCCATCCACCTCAGAGACCGGACATCCCTGGCTCGTCTCAGCAGGCGCCATCATCTGACGAGCAGGCCCCGGCGGAGGATGCCGCGCAGTCCCAGGAGGCTGGCGGATGGTAGGAGGTTCGCCGGCGGAAACGCTCGGCCCGCAGGGACCGTCTCGCAGACGCCAGTAGGCAGCACAGGTTGGCAGACAGGCGACCCCAGCTGCTGGCATCCACGCACCTACCCGCACTTATGCTCCAGTCAGGGATAGGCGGCCAGCAGGTCCCACCCCGATGGACGAGGATTCAGTCTCAGTGCCCGTTGAGGCCGCCGATGGAGCCCCCCACGTGGAGACCCCGCTCCCGCCTCCCCCGCGGGGGGCCTCGCCGCCCCCTCCATGGAGCAGATTCCTGAGGATCCCGGGCCGCACTCTGCGACCCCCGGCCCCTCTTCCCCTCACTCGGAGAGCACTCCTTCCTCCCCCCCTCTCCCCCCCCACCAGCCCCCCCCTCCCGCCTCCCCCGGCGGCCTGACACCTCTCCTCTGGCAGATGCCTCTCCATCCTCTCCTCGCTCTCCCCCCTCCTCTCCGCGAGCCACCATCCCTCCCTCGGCCTCTCCAGGATACTCCTCCAGACCACCCACTACCCCGGGGCAGCGCAGCTGGGTAGGCCAGAGTTCAGTTCAGCGGGCGGCTGTTCCACCGCCACTCCGGGCCGGTGGAGATGGCGATCCTAGCTTCGCCCGCCACAGAGTTCTCTCCACAGCCTCCCCTGGTGGGGGGCCCCCGCGAGTGATGGGGCTCCCAGTGGATTATGGTTTTTTCAGGTGTCTCCAGCTGGATGTTGGCCCGTTCGAGACACTGGTCGCGCCCTTGCGAGTTTGCGTGGTGTGCCATCCCTCTCGTTCTCCTTCGGTGGTGAGCAGCATGGTGGCCTTCTCCTTTCCTCTCAGTGTTGCCCTAGACACAGCATGGGATTGCAACTCTGTAGAGAAAGTTTTGCGTGATCAGATACTGGAGTTTTCTCACCACTTCAGTGACTTGGGGCTCACGGACCTATTGCAGACCCGATTACACTCAGCCCGCATGAGCTTGTTTGGTATAGGAGATTGGCGGGCGGATCCGGTCCACACCTCAGTTGAGGCGGTGCTACTGATTCTCCTTCGCCCCGAGGGTGCAGCCTACCTTTAGATACATATATGCAGAGGATTGGTCTCACGCCTATGCCCTGGACAGGGCGAAGGTGGAGTGGGGCTGGACACAGAGACAAGTCACCCTCTTTTTGGAGAGACTCCGCACCCGGACAAACAGTGACTATTCTCCCTCCAAGCCGGCGCCCAAGACTCACAGAGTGGAGGGCAGCTCATCCGGGCCAGCTGAGAGGGGTGAGCCAGTGGCGGCTGCTTCACTTGCCATAGCTCATCCATGAGGATCCTCTCATGGAACATCCAGGGTCTTGGTGGACCTCGCTGCTACATTGGTCAGGGCAGACTTCGCCAGGAGATCCAGAGTTGGAGGACCCATAGATATCCTTTTCATCCAGGAGCACCACCTTCCTGTCGGGCGTACCCGCACCTGCGGGAAGATCTTGCCAGGCAAGCAGGAGTCACACTTTTTGGTCACCGGCATATGGCTCCCAGGGGAACCAAGGTGGAGTATGCATCTCAGTCAGGAGCAGCTTCTATCCGAGGTTGTGGATTCTGGCACTCTGGTCCAGGGTCGAGCGCAGTGGATCATCCTTCGGGTTGGGGAAGACCGCATTGGCTTCCTCAACTTCTACGCCCCTAATGGGGCGACCGGGAGAGCTGAGTTCTGGAGCACCATTAGGCAGTCCCTCCCCATGGCAGACCATTGGTGCCTAGGGGGGGATTGCAACATGCTGGAGGATGCAGAGGACAGGATGGGGGGCAGCCAGGAGACCATTCATGGGCCGGAGCTCGCTGCCTGGGAGGAACTAGTGCTGCAGGTTAGAGGCCAGGATCCGTGGACTCTCTCGGAGTTTGGCAGGTTGTAGGGGAGTTTATCTTTCTCACGCTCGGATAGACGGGCCACAGGAGTTAACCTTTCTCGCATCGACGGGTTTTACATTGATGAGTGGGCTTGCGATAGAGGTGGCACTGTGGGTATACTTGCAGGCTCCTCGTTTTCAGACCACTTTCCAGTGCTTCTCCAGATCGATGACCCTACGAGAGGAGAGCAAGACCAGAGCGTCCGGATTCCAGATTGTCTCATAGAGGAGCCCGAGATTGCGACCAGAGTTGAGCAGGTCTGGCAGGAGCTTCAGTTCAGGAGAGGATCGGCAGCCAGCGATCTTGACAGGGGTTTGCAGGAGATCAGTAGGATGCTCAGACAGGCTGCCCTGGACCGTCTGGAGGCTTTCAGAGAGCAGGAGAGGAGCTTGTGGAGGAGTCTAGCTTCCCTTCAGAGACTTCAGGAGAGGGAGCCTACGAGCCTTTGGATTTCAGAGCAGATGGAGTCAGCTCGCACAGAGATCAGATCCATCGAGGAGAGGAGGGTGGAGTTCCGATTCCATGCTCGGGCTTCTTTTTGGACACAGGCTGGAGACAGAGTGACTCGAGATTTCTTTGAGGCGACAGGGCCTCGCTTCAGACGAGAGGGTCTCAGGCGTCTTCGGCAGGCTGATGGCCAGGTGGTGGTGGATCCCCCCAGGGTTTGGGCGATCGCCACAGATTTTTACAGGGATCTGCTGAGCCAGCAGATGACAGGGTGAGAGAGGCTCGGGAGGCAGTCTGGAGCTTCACGAGACTGGTTGTGCTGGCCCATTTGCAGCACTCCCTTCTCTCCCCCTTCTCAGATACGAAACTGGAGGAGGCTCTTCAGGCACTTCCTCGGGGCAAATGCCCTGGTGAGGACAGTCTCTCAGTGGCTTTCTTCCAGAGGTACTGGGGTCTCTTGCATAGGGGTTTCAGATTGGCATTCCAGGAGATCATGGAGTCGGGAGACATGCTGGACAGCATGGTAGAGGGGTTGATTCACTTGATCCCCAAAGAGGGAGGAGACAGACTGGAGATTAGACAGTGGAGACCGATCACCTTTCTAGGCACGGCCTACAAGGTCCTAGCTAAGGCGATCAGCAGGCGGCTTCAGCCTCACCTTCCGGACATCATCCACTCCACACAGACAGGCTTCATCCAGGATAGGAGCATCCTGGATAACATCTTCTCTTTCTGGGAGGCTACAGCTTTGGCTAGATTTCGGCAGGAGGATCTGGCAGTGCTCCTTCTCGACTTCGAGAAGGCATATGATCGGGTGGACTGGGCCTTCTTGGAAGGCACTATGGAGAGGATGGGCTTCCCTCCTCAGTGGATCCGTGGGGTCTCTGCACTCTACACATCGGCTCATAGCCAGGTGCTGATACAGGGCGTGCGCGGAGAGAGGTTCTAGCTCTCGCGCTCGGTGCGGCAGGGGTGCCCCTTGGCGCCCTTTCTTTTTCTTTTTGTGGCGGAGGCCATGAGCACTTTCTTGACGGCACAGGATACAGGTTTGCGGGGCCTCCAGCTCCCCATCCGCACCTCGGAGGAGCTCCTAGACTCGGAGTTTGCGGATGACACTGTTGTCTATCTTCAGGGAGGGGAGGAGAACCTCCGCCGCTTCGCCTCAGCCATGGACAGGTTTTGCAGAGCTTCGGGCGCTTTGATCAACTGGCACAAGTCGTGTGGGCTGTGGGTCAGTTCTGTGCCCCCCCGACTTGGCCAGTTGATGGGTTTCAGTGGCTGCCCCCCAGCACTACAGTGCGTTATTTGGGATGCTATGTGGGCATTGACATATCTCCGGAGCAGCAGATAGCCCCCCTTCTTCTGAGCATTCGGAAGAAGCTTCTGTATTGGAGTACCGCTTGTTTATCTCTGGCTGGGCGAGTGGTTGTGGCCAACCAGGTTCTGCTTGCTACCATGTGGTACATCACTTCTTGCTGGGCCTTCTCGCGGGCGTGCATTGGCCAAGTGCAGAGGCTCATCAGGAACTTTCTTTGGTCCAGTGGCGAGACGGGCGGCCCGCCAGGGCCAAGGTGGCATGGGCTGTGATCACCCAGCCGAGGGAGAGAGGCGGCCTAGGCATAGTTGATCCTATTTGTCAGAGCCGAGCTTTGCTTGGCAAGTTGGTGGTTCGTGGCCTCCTACCAGGCGCTAAGCCGTGGAAGGAGTTTCTTGTTTCCAGGATTCTCAGCCGCACTCCTTCTCTTAGCGGCCCCTGGACCCCCAGCATCAGGTGGATCTTTACAGAGCAGCGATCCAGAGGAGTGGGCCTTGGCTTCGAGGAGCGTTTTGCGGCTAGCCTTCTGAGGGCCTGGGAGCATCTGAGGCCGTCACTCTTCCAGACTCCCCCGGGCACCGATGAGGAGCGCCTGAGGCAGCCATTGATCTGGAACCCCTTGATCCGACTTCCCAATGGTCATATGGTTGGATCACGATCTCACGTGTCGTGGGGCCCGTTAAGCTCCGGCCCAGCCCAGTCCCTAGACGACTGGATATGTTTTCAGCAGCTGCCTCTAGAGGTTCAGGAGAGGAGACTCAGCGGGACGAGGGGCAGAGAGTTGATGAGGCAGGACATTGAGGCGGCCATCCCCCGGGAGTGGTGGACTCCAATACAGGACCCTCCACACTTCCATAGTGGATGGGCGTCTTTTCTCGGCATGAGATCCTTCTAGCGGTCTGCGGCTCAGCAGAGAGAGTCGCCCCACTCACCTTCGAGGTGGGAGAGGGAGGCCAGCTTCAGAGGACCCGACTAGATTTGGAGGAGTTCCAGGTTTGTATCTTTAAGAGGGTGCGGGTGGTCGGCTTTCATCAGAGACAGTGGCATGTAGACCCCTCACCGGCCTCGATAGGGGAGGACTATTCTTGGAGATTATGGGCTTGGGACAGCAGGCCTCTTATTCGCCTTCAGTGGGATCCAAGCGAGTGGCTTTGGCGAGATCCCTACTCGGCCCCTACCAGCCCAGGCACCCCCTTTTTTCAGTACACAGCGAGGCTGGGGCGGCGGATCCAGAGGCACAGGATAGCGGGCACCCCGGCGGCGGCCGAGCATTGGCGGCGAGACAGGGGCTCTCCCATGCCTTCCTTAGGGACTTCTGGCAGCACCTTTGGGCCAGCTTCCGGCCCCGGAAGGTGACGCTTTTTCTCTGGCTTACAGCGCATAGAGGACTGGCTGTGGGGGCTTGGCTAGCTTTTGGCAGACACCCAGCGTCCTGCCCTCGGTGCGGCCATGCACAGGAGTCGCAGCGGCACTGCTTATGGGATTGCCCTCAGCAGGTCTGGTAGCGCGCTCTCAGGATGGTTTTTGCAGGCTCGCCAAGTGAGATGATGGCGACGTGGGTGCGGTGGCTTGGGCCACGGACAGCGGCCCAGCCCTTGGATACGAGGACGTCCCTGGCAGTGTGACCATCCAGGTCTCTGACAGGGCGATGGCGGTGGTTCCGACGCCAGACTTCTCTTCGGCAGTCTCCCAGGAGGGGGACGGGCACAGATGGGAGATGATCAGCAACATGACGGCTTGGCACATATGGAGAGCCCGATGCAGGGAGGCCATAGACTGCCAGGCGACTCCACCGGCGGAGGTCATACAGGCCCTCTGGGTGGACATCATTCACACCTTGAGCGGACACTGGGGGAAACTTCACAGGGCGACTCGGATCGCATGAGAGGTCGCCGCAAGGCATTCCTCCGCACTAGGTAGCCCCCCCTTTCCTCATCGCGAGGGGCGAGGATGTCACTTGGCACTACAGGCCTCTAGTTTGGCTCCTCTCACCTCCCGCATGTACTACTAGGTAGCCCCCCCCAGAGAGTGGCCAGCCCCAGGGGGTGGGGCTCCGGTGTTCACTGTGGTTTTTTATCCCTCCTTGTGAGGTGAGCTTTGTAGCCTTATGGCGTTTTCTCATTAACTAATAGAAGGATCGTTTTTCCAAAAAAAAAAAAAACTTATGCTTTAACCATAGTAACATGGGATGGGAAAGGGAAACGGGAATGGGAATGGGGAACATAACGGGGAACAGGGATGGGGACGGGGATTCTTGGGAACTGGGACGGGGAACGGGGGCCAACAAGGGACGGCATACAAAATATGTAATTTTAAGTAAGCATTCATTTAAGAAACTTGACAATACTAAAACAAAGTCACTTTACACTTCCAAAGCATCAATATTAAGTCATACTAGCAAAAAAATGGGTGTTACAAAAAAGGAGATCGGGCACCCAGGACCCAATCGCCAAAGGCTAAAGCAAAAGACAAGGGCAAACTTGCTAGGAGCCTTGCAAGTTGCTTGAGCCTTGCTTGAGCCTTGCCAATGGGGGCTCTTCTTATAGCCATGGGCCAAGTGGGGACGGCTGCTCAACGGCTAGGCGCCCAATGGCTAGGAGTCCAACGACCTACAGGGCGCAATAGCACACTGCCCAACGGTCCGCTGACCGTCCCGCATCCAGCTCCGTCCCACACGAACCGCCGTCCCGCCGTCCCGAAATCTCCGACCCCAGCGTGGGCTCACACGTCCCCTGGCCGTCCCCGGTTCTGTTCCCACGCATCATGGGACGGCGTTCCCCCGTCCGAGGGGTCCGTCCCCCTCGTCCCCTGTGACTATGGCTTTAACTGCTTTGGATTTTGCAATATTTAAGAAAACTTTGCAGGTGAATAAGAAAATCTTGCAATTGAGGTGTAAAGCTAACAAACTCCTCGTCGAGCATGCAAACTCCGGTTACGTTTTGGCAGGCCCCCTCCCGTTAGGGTTTCGCCTCTCTCAACCTGCTGCCCAAGGGCTCTGCCTGTTTGTAGTTCGTTAATCCCCTCTCTCGCCATCGCCCCCCCCCCCCCCCCCCCCCAGGTGTATGGGCAGCGAGTGGAGGGGAACCCCCACTTTGCTCAGAGCTCAGGACACCAGTTCTGGCTCTAGGACTATTATGCTGCCATCCCCCTCGGGTCAAGAACACGAAGCTACAACATTTCAACAGTTCGTGCAGTGGCCGCCTACCATGGATGGGAATCGAGAGGCGATGTTGAAATACGAGCAAGTGCTAGTGGACTTCTTGGACACCAAAAAAATTTTGGAAGACTCCAGAGCTCGAGTGGAAGAACTGAATTTGATCCATAGAGCAGGATAGGAAGCCAACTATCCCAGTCACATTAGCTAAAGAGCTAGAAAACAATCTCTCCAAAGAGGAGATTGGTAAGGCCATAGATTGTCTCAAGGTAAGAAAAAGCCCAGGTGTTGATGGCATGCCTGCTGAATTCTACAAGACATTCAAGGATATCTTGTTATCACCTTTACTAGTTGTGTGGCAGGAGGCTATCTCTTTTGGGACTCTGCCCCTCTCAATCAATGAGGGTTGGATAAAACTTAAAGGGGAGAAGCAAGATTTGAGCAATTGGAGTCATATTACCATGTTAAATTGTGCATTGAAAACTTTTGCCAAGGCATTAGCTCTGAGGCTGTCCAGTCAATTGAAGAACAGGATCAGATAAGAGCAAAAAGGATTCATCAAAGGAAGGTACATTCTAGATGCCATTATCACTCTGTGGGAGGGCATGGAGTATGTAGAAGAATCTGAACAAGACTACATCTTCTTCAAAATTGATTTTGATAAAGCCTATGACAGGCTCAGCTAGTACTATGTATTGGAATCCCTTAAACATATGGGCACAGGTCAGCCTTTCATTCAGATGGTGAGTACTCTTTTTGGAAATGCCACAGCTAGGGTGAATGTCAATGGTGTGCTATCTAGTGCATTCTCTCTAACCAAATCTATCAAACAAGGCTGCCCTTTAGCACCCCTCCTCTATGCTATTGCTGTAAATGGATTGAACTGGCTGATTCAAGACAGGTCAGTCAAAGGGGAAATGAATGGCATTACCCCCCCCAACAACAAGCACTTATGCACCCAAATGTTTGCTGATGACACAAATGCTATGATTGCTAATAATGAGCTAAGTATTAGATGCTTCTAGGAGTGCTTGGACATCTATTGCAGGGCATCTGGATTTGTGATCAACCATAAGAAAACTGGTATCAAGACTCTCATTGATAAGCCCCCTGACTCGCTGATCCAAGCTGGTTGCAATTCCCTGGAAGAGGGAGTGATCTTCAGACTGTTGGGCATTCCTATGGGCTTCAAGGTCACCCTCAAGCAAAGATGGTGTTGGGTTTTAAACAAGGTAGAAGGGAAACTGGCTAGATGGCAGAAAATGCATCTTAATTTGGGGGGCAGGAAGATGGTAATCAATCACTTCATTATATCTTCTTTCATCTACTTTCTCAGCTGCTCTGGAGATCTCCTGAATCTGATTTATTGTAATATATAAGGTTATGCAAGAATTATCTATGGGGAGGGGGCCCCTGGATTAGGAATATCCCTAAAGTCAGGTGGGAATGGTGCTATCTAGAAACTGATAAAGAGGGCCTTGGTATCAACATGTGTCCAACCTAGCTAATAGACTGGCAGCCAAATGGGTGTTAAGAAGTTTTCTCTACCCCTCTGAAGGCTGGGCATGGCTGATCTCCAGAAATCTGGAACAATTCCATCTCAAACATTTCCCTAAGTGGAAGAACCTCCTCCCACTCACAATCATGGCAAGCAAATTCGTGGTGAAACCGGTGGGCAGCCAGCTCGTCTCATCACTCTAGATGGCTTGGAATGCTATTAAAACTGACCTTATCATAGCTGAGAAACCTAGTTACATACATCCATCTGGTGGCCAAGCATTCCCCTCCCCCCAATTGATAATGCCCAGGTTGAAGGGGCTCTAAGGTTACACAGGAAAGACATATGCAACTGGTGGGATATATGGGACATAGATAACAATTCTTGGATGTCCAAAGCTGATTTGATCAGATATTGTAATGTCTCATATGCAAAAATAGACCTTATTGGAGCAAGAATCAGGTTATGGCACTAGTCAGATACCTGGCTGCTATCTATTAAAGATAGGCCAGTACACAAAGCTTTCCAATGGTAGAGTCTGCTACCTATCCCCCCCAAATTGGGGACTGCTCCTATACATTGCACTTTAAACAAGAGATGGGGAATCCTCCTAGATATAGCACAATGATATTTTCTGTTTGGTAAATTATGGAATAAATATGTGGAACCAAAAAAATCATGCCTGGTCTGGTTGATTATGCTCAGAGCGATTTGGACTCAGCTTAAAGCCCTCAAATTAAAGATTGGGGATGGGAAATGCCATAGATGCAATGAGGTTGAGGATGACCTGCATATATTCATGCACTGCCTTATAGCAAAGGAATGCTTTATGGGTTTGGCCAAATGCATTCAGTCATGGAATGGCTACACCCTTGGTGGCTGGAAAAACCTGCTTCTTTGAGAAGGCATTGGATGCATTGTGGGCTGTCTTGAGAACTGAACTGTTATGGTGTTTGTGGTTACATAGACTTGAATTCATTTTTAATAGTAATCCTACTAACAGCATAAGGCTGAAAGAGAACATGATACATGCAGGTGAGAGATTCATACAAAGGCGGTTAAAAGATCTGGACACTAAACTTCTTCGTCTGCATAAGAAAGCTAATGGAAGGCAAGTGAATCAGCTGATACAGACAATGCAGGAACTGTTGATGAAGAGAGAGACATGAAGAGAGAGACTGTCATCTCCAAGGATATGATGCTTATGAAAGCACTCTATATGTTGTAATTGTCTTCTCTAACTTCTGCCCCTTATTTGAAAAAAAGAAAATCCTTGCAGCTGAGTGTAACGTCAATATTTCGGGAGCTTCAACTATGCCATGTGTGAGCATGTGCTCTGCTGCCTGCATGAGCGATGGCAGGTAGCGCCTGAAGCGACGGCCCCTCCCTCTGCTTCCCTCACCCTCTTCTCGTTCTATACCCTGCCTAGTTGCTTAGAGAGATCCCCCCCACCCCCTTCGGTGCATGGGCACCGAGTGGAGGGGGCCTCCTACCTTGCTTAGGGTGCAAAGCGCCAGCTCAAGCGCCGGGGTTGCTTAGCGTTCTCAATCCCTCTGGGGTGATTTCCTTCCTTCGCAGCTTCACCTCCCCTCTTGGCACCCGGCTATGGATCCTAACCGAGAGGCGAATACCAAATACAACAAGATCGTCGAGGACTTCTTGGAAACAAAGAAACAGTTGGACGACTCTTGAGCTCGGGTAGAGGAGCTGAACCTACTTCTGTAGAAACAACTCGGGGAGAAAGAGGAGAGTGGAGACAAGGAGCCAGCGAATGAGGCATCCCCTTCTCAAAAAGGTAATCCCGTTTCCATGATTTCGTAAGTATGTCTGCCTTCAGACATGGTTTTTTTTTCAAACACACCCGGGCCCACTCAAGTGGGTGGAGCCGATTTCCCCTTACAACATGGTTATGGTGTTGGAAAGGGATTATGCAGCCAGGTGTTTAGTAGGCTTGCTGTTCGGCCCTAGGCCTTCGGTACGGAACTGGGCCAGAGACAATTGGAATAGTGTAGGGATAAAAGTGGAAGTGATCCAGGCTCTCCCCAATGGCTACTATCTATTTCGGTTGAAGGACTCGGAGATGGCCCTAAAAGTGCTTGGGTCAGGATAGTGGATGTATAGAAACCTCCCCTTTTGCTTCTTCAGATGGTCCAAGGACTTCAACCCCAATGGCCCTAAACCTTTTGCCTACCCTATTTGGGTGGAGCTGCCCAACCTCCCTTTCTATCTCTACCCTTGGGTGAAAAAGATAGTTTCTCCCATAGGCAAAGTCCTACGATCAAGGCCAAAAAATGATTACAATCCTACCTAGCATCCCCAAATCCTAGTGGAAGTGGATCTTGACAAACCCCTAAGTGAGGAGATAGAAATAAACTGTGGAGACTATAGCAGAAAGTCCTTTTCAAACACCTCCCCAATGCCTGCTTCCACTGTGGAGCCCAGGGACATGTAACCAGGAATTGTCCCATCAAGCATTCTGACTCTAGGCCTCCTAGCCCCCCTTCTGTCCCCTCATATTCCAGCAAAAGTCCTCAAAATAGTGGTCAAGTACTGCCCCAAGGCCCCCCTCACAATACTCTCGGTTTGACAAAAGAAAAGAATGATGGTTTCTCGGTCCCACCGAGGAGGAAAACCTTCAGGCCAGGTCGACCTGGGTAACAGAGAGCGTATGCGAACTCCTATGCCCTACTGGATACTCCAACAGACCCGGAGGAACTGGAGGTTGGTCAAGATATCATACACCCCTCTCCCCTGAATAGGAACAGGATCAATGCAGAAATTAACCAAATGGACCATGATCTGAACAACTCCTTTCAACCCTTAGATGAGGAGAACCAGTTAGAGGAACCCATCAGGCCAATTCAGGAACTGGGCTGATATTGAAGTGAACAATCTAAATGACATGGAGGTGGAAACGCTCATGTGTTAAGCTTCACAACTTCATCGTAGTGTATAAATTGCTGATTTCCGCCCCCAGGGGGGTTTTTCCTTTTTCTCCGGCCTTCGTCTTCTGCCTCTCTGTGTGCAGTTTGGTTCTTGCAAGATCTCCGCTTTCGCCTCGCCTTTGCCATAGCTTCAGACTCTGATGGAGGCTCCTCTCGCCCCGCCTCAGAGGGACTCCCCCGCAACCCCCTCGCCCGCCCCTGAGGACACCCCCATCAGGCCTTCTCTTTCGCCAGAAGAGGAAGCGAGCCTCACCGCAGAGGTGGAACGCCTCCAAGCTCATTCCACCATCTGCCGTATAGTCGGCACTCGCCCCAGCAGAGGGGAGATCCGGGATCTTCTCCAGGCCCGCCTTCTTGCAGATGTGGGCAAGATCCTGGACGTACAGCTACTGGGCCGTGGACATTACCAGATCGAGTTCGAGACCGCCGCCCAGAGCGTGGCCAAGATCCTAGCCATGAGTCCCCTTGACATCAGGGGTGCTCGGGCTTTCTTCAGACCTTGGCAGCATGGCTTTGACCCAGCAGCGGCCAAGCAGGGAGAGCGCCTTTTCCATGTTACAGTTTGCTTCCCTGGACTCCGCCGGGAGTATCTTCCGCTCCTCTCTAGGCTAGGAGCATTGGTGGGCTCGGTACTAGAGACTGGACCCACGGCAGCTTCAGTGGTGGCCACAGCAGCTGGGCTACCTTCGGTCAGAGTTTTGGTGTCTGACATCTCCTCCCTTCCTAAGGTCATTCAGCTACCTAGGATGGGGGGGGATGGATTGATCAGAGAGTGGAGTTCTCGGGGCTCCCGAACCAGTGCTTCATTTGCAAGCAGGTCGGTCATCTGGCCGCCCTCGCAGGAGACCCCGACCCTCACCACAGCAGCAGGCCCCTGATGGCCCGCCGCCCACAGATGCGGTTTGGCAGGCAGCCTCCGGGACACCTGTTCAGGCCACAGGGACCTCGGAGTGGCAGCCTGGACAGGGGCGCCGTCGAGGGAGACAGCCACAGCAGCACGCCCAGAGACCGCAACAGCAGCAGCCAGAGTCTCAGCATCACTGGGTTCCTGTGAGGAACAGCTTTGCTCCCCTCCAAGAGGAGACCCCTGTGACGACTGAGGACCAGGAGATGCCAGCACCCCCTCTTTCACCCCCCCCCACCCCCCCACCCCCGTCCCCCCCACCGCCTCGCTTCCACCTTCGCCTCCTCCCGTCCCCGCTCCGGTTTCGGCAGTGGCTCCCTCTCCACCCCCCTCGCCCCCCCTCCTCCCCCCCCCGCCCGCCTCACCTCCCCGGGAGGCCCTGGTGTTCACCTGCAGTCCGGAGGGCGCTGAGCACCGACCTCGCTCGAGCACCACAGAGGAGACTTACCATGCCGATTCGGGCTTCACGGATATCATCTATCCGCAGTCGGCTGAGTCGCCTCGGCACTAGACATTGCTCGGAGGCTTTTGATTACGCCTTCACACGGCTTTTTGGAGCAGAGGGCCCCCATGAGCCAGCACCCATCAGAGTTCATGTAGTGATTCCTCCGGCCCGCAGGGAGGAGGCACTTGATTCAACGGTGGCCTTCTCGTTCCCTCTATGTGGCCCATGCGACCGGGAGTGGACTCTAGAGCTCACTCTTAGCACTTTGAAGACTCAGGCAGTTGAGCTTTCTCATCATGTGAGCGATCTGGAGGTGACAGATGTGATAGGCCGACTATGGGAGTTGGCTCATTTTTTCTTGGATCCCGGGAGTGTGGATGCCTCAGGGATTCGGCATTTGGTCGTTCGATAGTGGCAGACTTAGCACGCGACCCTGGATATGTATGTATACACGAGGTTGCTCTGTCTGAGCAGGAGGCAATCGCCATGGGACAGCCACTGGCGCCTGATCCGTGATTCTTGCAGTACACCGGGTGGGCAGATTCGCAGCCGCTCGGATGGGGACTATTCTCCATCCAAGCCGCTTGCGAAGGCCCGCCGTACGGCTGAGACAGCATCCACCTCAGCAGGTCATCCATGAGGATCATCTCATGGAATGTACAGGGCCTTGGCGGAGCACATTATATACGCTATCGTGGTTGCTTGAGGCAGGAGCTTCAGAGATGCCTGGTTGGTGGCAGCATTGATATTTTGATGATGCAGGAGCACCACTTGGGTGAGAGCAGGATCCAGAGATATGGTTCGGTGATGCCTGGTAGATGGGACACCTTTTGGTCTGTAGGGTTTGGTCCTTTGGGTGGACAGGGAGGAGTATGCATGGTCATTGCAGATGTATGGCGGCAGGCCATTGTGGATCGAGGGATCATTGTGCCTGGTAGAGCACAGTATGTCATTCTAAGGATGCATGATGAGCTAGTGGGCGTGCTCAACGTCTATGCGCCCAACCATGCTAGTGCCAGAGCAGAGTTCTGGACCCAGGTTACGGATGTGAGCAT
Source organism: Cibotium barometz (assembly GCF_041138505.1). Classification (NCBI taxonomy): domain Eukaryota; kingdom Viridiplantae; phylum Streptophyta; class Polypodiopsida; order Cyatheales; family Cibotiaceae; genus Cibotium; species Cibotium barometz. Next base: position 7,884,904 of record NC_141095.1, on the reverse strand, counting down.
GTATTTGACGGCAGAGGAGGTTGGTTTGAGAGGACTCCAGCTCCCAGTTCGGGGGGAGGACCTGCTCGATGCTGAGTTTGCGGACGACACGGGCTTATTTTTGCATGGCCAGGAGGCCAATCTTCTTCGGGCAGAGCAGTATCTCCAGGTTTTTAGTGCACCTTCAGGAGCTTTGATCAATTGGCGCAAGACAGTGGCCTTTTGGATCAGTAGCGCTCCCACTCTGGCATGGAGCCCGGACCCCGGCTTTAGATGGATTCCTCCTGGCAGAGGAGTGCGGTATTTGGGATGCCAGATTGGACTAGATTTGTCACCTGAGCAGCAGATTGCCCCGCTTCTTCTGAGCATTCGGAAGAAGCTTTTGTATTGGAGTACAACTCGACTATCCTTGGCCGAGAGGGTGGTGGTGGCAAATCAAGTACTGTTAGCGACCATGTGGTACATTACGTCTTGCTGGATCTTCTCGAGCTCTTGCATCAGCCAGGTACAGAGGCTGATCAGGAACTTTCTTTGGTCTGGGCGGGGCGGGACGGTCATCCAGCTCGGGCAAAGGTTGCATGGGCAGTTATTACACTTCCGCTGGCTCAGGGTGGCTTGGGCATTATAGATCCAATCGATTAGAGTAGAGCCTTATTGGGGAAGCTTATTGTTCGGGGGCTGCTTCCAGGCGCTGAGCCTTGGAAAGAGCTTCTCTTGCAGCGGCTGCACGCTAGGGCTCCCCAACAGGGGGCACTTGGGCACCAGAGATTCGATGGATCTTCATAGAGATGAGGAGGACAGGCCTCAGTAGAGGACGGGAGGACAGATTTGCTTTGAGCATCCTGAGAGCTTGGGAGCTGCTAAGACCGGGGCTCTCTCAACGACCTCCTTCTTGTGTTGAGGAGCGGGCCAGATAGCCGCTCATCTGGAGCCCAACGGTTCGCACAGAGCAGGGTCATATGTTGGGTTCTCGACCGCGTCTAGCCTGGGGACCTTTGGCGGCAGGCCCAGCACGTAGCTTTGGAGACTGGCAGGCCTTCTGCAGTCTACCAGAGGAGATCCAGGTGGAGAGGCTGAGTCACTTCAGAGGGGGTTGATTATGAGGGATGACATTCAGGAGGCACTCACAGAGGAGTGGTTCACGCCTATCGAGCTAGTGGCCCCACGGTGGATGGGAGCCTTTACACAGTTGGAGATCCTGATTGTTGTCAGAGCTTGCACTGAGGATGGCAGATGCCTCTACTATGAGATTCAGGATGAGGGCAGACTTCAGAGAGTGAAGGTGGAGTCGCCTTTGGTTGCAGAGTGCACCTTTCAGAGGATACGGGTAGTGGCCGCCGCTTCTCGGAAGTGGCATATTGACCCAGACCCTGCAGATGTGCTCCTGGATTGGCGCATATGGGCATATGCAGCGCGCCCCTTGGCCCGGCTACAGTGGGACCCTGGTGAGTACGAGTGGCACGATCCTTATGCATCCCTTGAGGCCACAGAGATTACCTTTTTTCAGTATACTGTTCGGTTGGGACGGCATATTTTGTTGGCGAGGAGGATGGTCTCTCCAGCTGCAGCGGGGCACTGGCGGCTACAGGGACTCTCACACAGGAGTTTCTGGAGGATTTTTGGGCCCGGCTCTGGGCTACTAGTCGACAGGCCCGCAGGATCTCGACTTTCCAGTGGTGGCTGGTCGCCCCACAGGGGCTCAGCAGTTGGCACCTGGCTTGTCTACAGTGGTCTTCCGGCGGCCTGCGTTCGATGCGGCCACCCTATGGAGACACAGAGACATTGCCTTTGGGACTGCCCTCAGGCACAGCTGATTTGGCTGCGGATGCTGCGTATTCTGGCCCCCCTCTCTCCAAAGTACCTATACGTGGGGTGCCGCTGCTTGGTCGACTTCGTCAGGGCCTGTTATGGGCTATGAGACGGAGCAGGACAGCCAGGCCATCAGATTCATTAGGGGCCAGCCTCGCCTTGTTCCTTCACCGGATTTCTCGTCTGCCAGCTGGACACAGGAGAGGGATCTACGATGGGAGCTCCTCAGCAGCATCACCGTCTGGTTCACCTGGAAGGCCCGGTGTTTCAGGGCCTTTGAGGGGAGACTGGAGCCACCAGCAGAGACTGTTCGGGGGATCTAGCAGGAGTTGATCCACACCTTGCGGGGACAGTACGACCGCATTTGGGGCGACTCGGATGAGGCTATCTTGCGGCTCCAGGCCTTTCACACCACCTGGCGCAGCGGCCCCTTCTATACCCTTCACGCGGGGTCCCCCCGCTGGCACTACAGGCCACCTGTTTGGCTTTTCCCCCCTCCTATTGTATGATATAGCCATTCAGTTCTTTGTACTGATTGATACTTGTACTTTTCAGCACCTAGGGAGAGTCTCCCTGGCTGCCCTGCTGTTTTCTCTGCTCTATTTTTTCTTGTGAGCAGGAGAGGATCTTTTGTAGCCCTACGGGCGTTTTTTTATAACTAATGAAATTCTCGGAAAAAAAAAATTGACATGGAGGTGGTTAAAGAACTCAAAAGGGGTCACTCCCTGTTAGGGTCCACCACTCCACAATCAGCTACTAAAGGAGGGACTAAGAAGGTGAACTCCCAGAGGAAACCTAAATGAATTGTTCCTCTCTGAATGTTAAGGGTCTCACAGACCCCTCCAAAGTCCAAAGGGTTAAACAATGGTTTAGAAAACAAGGTAAAATTGATTTTCTAGCTCTGACAGAAGTGAAGGTAGGTGGCTTGGAACTAGAAAAAAGACTCCAGACCATGTCAAAAGATCATGTGTGGATATACACAGCTCACAATCAAGGGTCAGTAGGTGTGGCAGTTGAGATGCACATAGACCTTCAAGAAGATCTAACAGATATCCAACTGGATGTCTATGACCAATGGGTGGCTTTTGAAATGACCACATACTCCTTTATTCCACAGGGAAATAGATCAAGAACTTGGAGGTCCCTCAGACAGGTCCCTGGTCCCACCATATTAATGGGGGATTTCAATATGGTGGAGTCTAGAGGTGACAGATATAGAGGCTTGGGGCATGTATTAAAAGGCTCAGAGTTGCAATCTTGGCAGGCCACTGTTGAACACTTTGAGCTTTGTGATCTGGGAAACATAGGAGACTTCACCTGGTAGAACTATGCCTTGGGGGAGCTTGCAAGGAAGGCCAGATTGGATAGAGGATATGTTAACAGAAGCATGTGCAACACCTTTGTGAGATGTGAATGTCTATCTGACCTTTCAACCTTCCTTTCAAACCATTACCACATTACCTTGTGGCTGGACAACAAAGACAAAAAGGTGTCCAACCAATGGTTCCACATAGATCCTGGCCTTTTCAAGCTTCCAATAGTGCAGGAGGAAATTAAAAAAATCTAGGAAGAACTTATTTGGGAGAGAACTAACTCCAGCTAGAGCTTGGAGCCTGACCATCAAATGCTCCCAATCCTTAATAATATGCATCAGGAAGGAAGTAACCAACATGAGGAAACAAAGAAAAGATATATTGTACATGAGACTGAAGGAGTTGGAATCCCAGTGCAACCAGAAGGATCTGGCTATACAGGATGAAATCTGTAGAACCAGAATTGAAATAAGAAGGGAGGAAGGGATTTCCATTCAGCAAGCCAATCTGTTTTTCAGAGATTGGTGGGCAGGGAAAAGTGACCTGCCTACCCCTGAAATGTTCAAAATGCTAAAGATTAGACACTGCAAAGACAAGATTCCCTTTCTTAAGGACTCCAATGGCCTTAACTGCAGCTCAAAAGAAGGCAATAGAAGGCTAATCTTCCAACACTTCAACAACATTTTCAGTAAAGGTGGAGAGATGACCAAGGATCAAGCCAGATGTATAGCACTCGTAGGAGAGGCCAGGAAGCCCTCCATCCGTGATGGCACCTCCAAAACTTTGGATGCTAACCTCTCAAAAGAAGAAATAGGTAGGGCAATAGACCAGCTAAAGGGCAAGAAAAGTCCAGGGGTGGATGGCCTACCTTCAGAATTCTACCAAACCTTCAAGGAGGTCTTGATCGGTCCCCTACTTGCAGTATGGCAAGAGGATATGTCTCCTATGGGGCTCTCCCCCTTATGATTAATGAAGGTTGGATTAAAATCATTCACAAAAGGAGGAGAAGGACAACATTGGCAATTGGAGACCAATCACTATGCTTAATTGTGCTTACAAAATTTATACCAAAGCCTTGGCATTGAGACTCTCCAATCAACTTAAAGACTAGATCAGCCAGGAACAAAAAGGCTTCATTAAAGGTAGGTTCATCCTAGATGCTATCATCACTCTATGGGAAGGTATGGAATATGCTGAGGAAACTGAGCAGGACTGTCTTTTTTAAAATTGATTTTGACAAGGCCTATGATAGGCTAAGCTGGCACTATGTACTGCCTTCTCTCAAACATATGAGTGCAGGCAAGCAGTTTATCCAGATGGTTGGGACTCGTTTTGGGAATGCATCAGCCAAGGTCAATGTCAATGGAGTACTCTCTGATTCCTTCCCCCTTGTCAAATCCATTAGACAAGGCTGCCCCCTGGCCCTGCTACTGTATGCCATAGCTGCAGATGGTTTGAACTGGCTTATTAAGGACAAGATGGCCAAAGCTGAAATGCAGGGTATAACTTTGCCCAATGGCAATCAGCTTTGTACCCAGATGTTTGCAGATGACACCAATGCCATGGTGTCCAACACTAACCAAAGCCTCACATGTTTCTAGTATTGTCTTGATATCTACTGTAGAGCTTCATGCTCAGTCATAAATCATCAGAAAATAGGAATCAGGTCATTAATTGACAAGCCCGTTGAATGGCTTATTCAGGCTGGCTGCAACACTTTGGAAGAAGGGGTGATCTTCAGGCTGTTTGGAATTCCCATGGGCTTTAAGGTCACTTTGACTCAGAGATGGCATTGGGTCCTAACCAAAATAGAAAGCAAACTAAGCAGATGGAAAAAGAGGCAACTCAACCTTACTGGTAGGAAAATGGTTGTGAATCACTTTATAATCCCCTTTGTAATCTATTTTCTAAGCTGCTGGAGACCTCCAGAGGAAGACCTTAAAGAATTCATTAGACTTTGTAGGAACTTTCTGTGGGGGGGAGACCCTGGGCTAAGTAAAGTACCTAAAGTCAAATGGGCTTGGTGTTGCAATGGTACATGGAAAGGGGGGATGGGCATCACAGATGTACTAAATCTTGCTGCTAGACAAGCTGGCAAATGGATTCTGAGAAGCTTCCTCCATCCTACAGAAACCTGGGCCTATCTAATCAATAGAAAAACCAACCAATTCACCCTAAATGGAAACACCTGTTCCCACTCACTATCATGGTGAACAAGCATCAAATTAAACATGTTGGCAGCCCAATAGTTAAATCTCTATGGTCAGCCTGGAATGCCCTGAAGGGGGACCTAACCCTTTCAATCAAACCCAGTTACACATGGGGCCTTCATGGCAGGGATTCTACTTGTTGGCCCATGCTCCCTTTTCCTCGAGTGGCTTCCTCCAAGGCTGAAATGGCACTGAGGATGCATAAGAGAGGAATCTGCAGTTGGTGGGACCTATGGGATGCTGCATGCAACTCATGGCTGTCCACGGCTGAATTAATAAGGGTTTTCAATGCCTCAAAGGCAGAGCTTGCAGTAATAGGAGAGAGGATCAGCCTCTAGTGCCCCAGTGATCATTGGCTTCTGTCAGTCAGAGATATGCCTCACCCAAAAGCCCTTCAATGGCCCTCGTAGCCTCTGCTTTTACCCTTTCCTATAAAGAACACAGCCCCCCCTATACACTGTAAACTCAATGAGAGATGGGGGGTGCTATGGGATAGAGCTCATTAGTACACACTCTTTGAAAAGCTCTGGTCCAAATACATAGAACCCAAGAAGGCTTGCCTTGCTTGGCTCCTAATGCACAGAGCCATCTGGACACAGCAGAAGGCAGCCAGGCTGAACATTGGAAATGGGAAATGTCACAGATGCCAGCAATTTCAGGATGACTTGCATATCTTCCTCCATTGCCCTCGAGCTAAAAAATGCTTTGATTCTCTGACTGCCTGCATTTATGCCTGGAATGGACAGTCACTTGGTTGGAAAAACCTGATGCTAGGTGAAAACATTGGTTGCTCTATGGATATGTGGATTGTGTTGGCTGAAAGTGCATCTTATTCATGCAGGTAAAAGGTACATACAAAGGAGGATGAAGGACCTGGAAGCCAAAATTGTCAAGAAGCTCAAGAAAGTCAAGCACAGGCAAGATGACAGAATAGACTCGGAGATTCAGGAACCTATGAGGATTAGAGAGATCATTCTCTCTGAGGACACCTCTCTAGTGGATGCTCTCTATTTGATGTAACTTCTCCTAATTTCCTAATACAATCAGCCTGTTTCTTTGAAAAAAGAAATCTTGCAGCTGATCCATTGAATTTGGTTTACAGTGTTCATGGACTAATGGATTCTGCAGCATGAAATTCGTGGAATTTAAAAGTTGCTCTTTTAAAAATATGCAGATTTAGATGCTAAAACAACTAACATTCATCAATTCTTCAGCTTTTAGGTTCTGAAAAAATCCTACTTTTCACGAAAATGAGAACGTTAGAAGCACATTGCACATAGTCTGCAGGTTGTCTGTGTTACTGAATACATACCCAAGCTGTCCTCTAGCGCAGGTTGGTCGGAAGCAATTCTGCATAAGTTCTTAGACAACCAAAGCCGAGATTCTGGCAAGATATACAAGTTCCAGAGTCCACAATGAGCCATAGTAGCGACTCCTTTGTTTATAAGCTCCCTGGCCATATCGAGGTCCCCCTCGTCCACAGCACCCTTTAGCAGGCTAGGTTGCACCCCTGCAAGCTTGGCTTCCTTCTCTGCAAGCTTGTTCAGATGAATATCAAGTAAAGTTTCAGGAGTACCTGTCTTGAGCAAGAAGATTCCACAACAAGAAGCGCTGTGTTATTATTTCTTCTGCAATATATTTCAACATCGCAGAGACCATTGTCTCATCATTTACCCAGTAATGCAAGGCCGTCCTGTTCTCAATGTCCCTCACCCGAAGCAGTTCACCAGGGTGTTTGGTTTTTCCGAGGAGCATTGTTACTATCTCTTTGTGGCCTTTTCGTGATGCCTCATGCAGTGCGGTTTCTCCTGAGAAGTCGCTCATTGCAATCCATTTCTCTCGATCCGTGCCTTGGGAGTACCGACACTTGTCTGAAAGCAAAATGGACACAATCTCCTCATGGCCTAGCCTTGACGCGACATGCAGTGGAGTCTCACCATTACTGTCCTTCAGATCCACTAGAGCACCTTCTTCCCAGCACAGCCTTCTCACTACACTTTCCGGCTCATAGTCTCTTCTTTTCTTAGATGAACTCCTGATCAAAATGTGCAGAGATGTCTGCCCCAAAAAGTCTCTCGTATTGACCCAGTTTATCCTGTCATGATTAACGGCTATGACTACTATCTAAAAGGTCAAAGCAGACAAAGAAAGGGCTAACCTCATCCTCATCGTCATCATCTGCCTTGCCCTCCTGCGCCTCTGCCTCTAAGTGTAATGGCGTTTTGCCATCGTCACTCCTAGCATCAAGACGAGCCCCAGCTTTGAGTAGAGCTGTAATGTGACGACGCGAAGAGATGGCTGCTGCTACATGCAAGGGTATGAGGCCGAATTCAAGCTTTTTATTGATCAAGGTGGTTGTCGAGCCACTACTGGGGCCGGTTTTTTTAATCAGATTTATCTTGCTTTAATTCTGCAATGCAAGCATCTAACACGGACAATTTCATCCTCATCCTTAGGGCTGATAAGGTTCACCTCCTTAGCTCCAGGATAAGTCAGAATTTTGTCTACAATTTCAACAGACTGTATCTCAACAGCAAGATGCAGTCGTTCCACCCGGTCTTGGTTGCTAACCAGTTTGGAGCATCTACTTTTTGCCCTGAAGTTTCTTTGCTGGCGTCCAGAAGAATTTCTTTGCTGGCGTCCAGAAGAGCTTTGCACACATCCTCATCCCCATTCTCTAAAGCTTTACCCAATGCTGTATTTTGACCCATGTGATCCATGCTGCGCACAGAGAGCAAGTTGTATGGGCCATGCTTTGCATTAATCCGCAGCAGGAGGCACGCAGCTGTTTTGGACTCCTCATAGGAACCATACAGGACGTGAAGTGAAGTCTCTCCGTCTTTATCCACGATGCCCACGTCTACGCTTTGAGGGTACCTCTCCAGCACCTTGGCAAGCAGCTTGTAACTCCCAAACCATGCGCACGCGTGAAGTACGGTGCCAAGCCAGAAAAACGGCATCCTCGTGGAAAGATGATTTACGAGTCCATCCACGTCATCATGCTCAGCAGCATATGCCAGCACTATCAGACGGTCCTCCTCTGTCAGCTTCTCATCATCAGGCTCGGCTGTACCACACGCACACAAAGGAATCCTCAGTTAGCTGCATGAATCAGAAATTAGCTTCTCCTTCTTCTACTGATGAATTATCTGCATACATTTCTCCTCATCGCTTAATCCTTGCGAAATTTAAAGACTCAAAATGCATGCGGAGAGTTCTTCATTTGTTGTTTGTCCATAGACTAAAATTGTACAGCGGGCCTGCTTGCTGATCGTGGTATGGCAAAATGCAGGAGGTGCAGCGAGGCAAGTCGATAATACAAAATAAACGATGATGAGAGAAAATTTGCTTGCTCGAATGGAAAAATGTTGTTTATATAAACCTTAGCCAAACTTTTATGAATAGAAACCTTATGTTATACGACATTTATTCAATTGATGCTCGAATGCGTTCTACTCTGGTAATGTGCATTCATATTTTGGTCGAAAAAGAGGATTATTTGCGTGGACGTGAAGGAGGTTATCATTAAATTACCACAACATTACCAGTCTCAAGAAATAAGCTACCTTTCACACTACTAAATATAACAAAATATACTTTCCTCATGCGTGACAATTTACGTCTTCATTTCAAACTTCAAGAATTCTCCTTTCTTGTGTTTAATAAAAAGTAGAAGCAGAAGATAGAGCACGTGATTTTGGGGTTGATAATTTGCTAACCAGCTTGTATCTCAGGCTAGTCATGTACTCTCTCTCCACATTGTCGTTGCAAGATACGAATCCATTCTTCAGCCTGAAGCATGCATCCACGTCCTTCCATGAATGGAACGAGCCGCCTGTGCGGATGTGGTTCTCCGCCTGGGCAACAGCCATGAGGCTGTAAGCTTTTCGAATCACATCCTTTATGGGGATAAGAAGCATCTGCTCCAACTCGGCCTCGTCTTTTAATTGGTCGGAGCCTCCATGTGACGGTATATAAGAACAAAGAGGCTACACAACGAAGATAGTTTTGTCAAGAACCAACAATGACGAAATCTTCCCCAAATATTGATTTCTTCAAGAATGGCTAAAAGCTAAAGAATAACTCAGCAGTGATTATGAAACCTGCCTGAGAGCAGGGTGTTTGAAGAGCATCATCGAGGTACTTTGTGAAAGGGCTTGAAGACAATAAATGCCCAAGGACAGACAAAACCTAGAAACACTAGCTAGTAGTGAGGATGAAACCTACCTCAGAGCAGGGCGTGTGAAGGGCAGATGGTACTTATAGAGTCTTCAGCTAAGGGTTTGCATGCATAACACACCCAGGGAGCAATGTTCGAAAGGTGGTGCCCAAACTTAAACAAGGTGAGGAATCACATGCGATGGCTTGCCTTATTATTATTTTGCAATGTCACGCATGAATAAGAATGTAGGTGATTGAATAGTGAGACCAATAGCAAAAAGGGAATGTTCAATGAACGAGAAGACTTTAGAGAGTTTTTGAAATTTGCCTCTTTAGAGGATGTCACGCCCAGAACTCATGAAAGGCAAAGGTGCATTTAACTCATAGAAAGCAACGGTTGAAAAGGGAATGTTCAACTAGAGGAATAGAGAGAGTTTTTGAAATTTGGATATTTAAAGGATGTCAGGCCCATAACTCATGGAAGGCAAATGTGCATTAACTCATAGAAAGCAATGCTTGATGGGAAGCAAGGCAATCCCTCATACACAATGCTAAGGCCTCAACCATAGGCAGGCCAAAAAGGAATTTAGATCTCAAGGGGAAGAAAGGGAATGTGTATGGTTACAAGACAAATCTTTCAGCTACAACATTGCCAAGGAGTGATTGGAACTAAGGCAGGCATTTCGTAATTGGCAAGTTGCTTCTCAAAACATTTGTTTAACTTAAAGAGTATACAGATTAAAGATAAAGCTATGCCAGATGTTGAGAGAAAATTTATGCCCACATGGCAATGAAGCAATATGATCATGCTCCCTTAACTCGTCCAGTCATGCCCCTTGAATATAAATTCCATGCTGTGGATGAATGAGAAAGTGATAACACATAGCACGTCTAAAAGGTAAAAGTTGTACCTTAGTTTGACTTCCAATCAAATTCACTTGCAGATTTGTGACCAATCAAGAATTTAGAAAATACACCCTACATTTTTAGTCCAATGAGAACATTAGAAAGTACAGGTCTTTCAATCAAAAAGTACAACTGAAAATGATCTGCTTCTTCATTAAAAAAACACAAAAAAACCTGTAATGTGTATGCACATGGCTATGCTTAATCCCAAGCTAATCCCTGATTTAGAATAGTTAAATGTTAGGATTTGAGTAGTATATTCTATCATAGGCTTGATGAAGGGTAAATGTGGACCAAAATCCTGTTGGCCAGGCTTAGGAGGGCATCTACTTCCAATCAGAAGCATGAAGATTTATCAAGGTCTAGTGAATTGGCCGATAACATGTTAGCCAATTGATTATTCTTCCAATAGCCTATAAAAGACACCTTGTTGCTCATTGTTGTTAGGAATATCTCTCCCAAGTGAAGATTGGTCATAGCTAGGATTTTTGTTATCCTTTTGGAAAGCCCAAAGGCCACAAAAGATGTACCTTTTTGTATCATACGAATATACTAAATACATTGCCATCTCTCTCTCTCTCTCTCTCTCTCTCTCTCTCTCTATATATATATATATATATATATATATATATCGTCTATGTTGATTATTTTTGCATCAAGAGTTGCTATGGAGTGCTTGTTAGAAAATAAGCTTGGCATGTGAGTAAGGGTATAGGTAAAGAGTGTGTCTGTGAAGTCACCCTAGGGATACAAACCATAACCCTAGGTGACCATGCCTACATAAAGACATATTATGCTTCATTTTGTATGCGAGTAAGGGTATAGGTAAAGAGTGTGTGTGTGAAGTCACCCTAGGGATACAAACCATAACCCTAGGTGACCATGCCTACATAAAGACATATTATGCTTCATTTTGTGTATGAGATGAGCATAGTTGTAATCTTGAGAAACTAATAGGCAAGATTTTTTCTTGTATACGTGTGAGCTTCTCTCTTTGTGTTTTGTGTGGTTGTGAGTCTTCATCTCCTTATCTCCTTCACATCCACTCGAACTTGAGCTTGCTCTCACCATTGTGAGTTTATTTACATGGTATCAGAGCAGATTCATTTCCTAGCCTTCAACACTCACACTAGTGCAACTCGTGGTCGTTGTCTTCTGGTTTTTCTGCTCAATGTCAAGTGTGGCTATTGTCAACTTAGCTGAGAGGTTAAACAGTTGGTCATGAATGAGCTGAGCAAAGCAGATCTGAGAGATGGAGCTTATTTGAGAGAAGGGCACAGTCGTAAAACCCCAGCCAATCTCAATCGCCGTTAGTCCCTCGGAAAAAGATCTGAGCACCGTCTGGAGACCTTACGTACCTGAGCCAAGCGGTAGCAGTTGTTTTTTCTCAGTCGCATCTTCTAAGCCGTCTTTCTAAGTGGGCGAAGCCTTTGTCAAGAGTGGAAGCATAGTCGAAGTGGTAGACGTGGACACCGTGTTGGCCGAACATCTCTAAAGTAGCTAGCGTGCTACTCGAAGAAAGAAGTTGTTGTTTATCTCCGAGTAAAGGTCTGAGGCGGAGCGGTGGAGAACTCTCAAGTTCTTTTGACACTGAGGAGGAGTTTCTTCTTCAGCATTGGTGGCCGGGCATATGTGCTTAGGGTTGAAAGAAGACCACCCAAAGCTTTCGCATGTCGAACTGGTTAAAGCATTAGGATATTCAGCTATGCTAAGTTCTATTGGTGTCCTAGAAGCTGTGCACAAGTCCAAGGAGAGAAACTCAGCATGTTTCATGACCCCCAAAAGCTGGTTGGTGTGTAAAGCAAACCTAAGGGGAGGGTTTCATGAGAGTTGGCAGGTGGGACTTCCCAAGGAGCTTTTAGTGACCTCCTTCGAGAGCATGCTTTAGTGTGTACTCCATTTTCTCCCTCTCAAACCGAAAGCCCTACGAAGGGGGCTATGCAATAATCTTAGCATTTATCGGGATCTCTCCACCACAATTAGAGAGTCCATAAGATTCCCTTGCGCTCTAGTTGACAGAGAAGCTGACATGCTTGATATTAAGTCCCATGAGGAGCCACAACAACAAGATTCATGGCTTGGAAGTTAAAATTTCAATCTTGACATTGAAGATATAGCCTTGAATGTAGCTATGCAAAACCCTCATGGATGACAACCAAGAAGCCTATTTGTGGAGCAAGAAGAAGAAAACATGATGTCACATGCATCCCACTTTTTGATGCCATGTGGACATGATTGTATAGGACAAGTGCATATACTTGAGGCAAGACACCAAGCATATTTGTGAGTTATTTCCAACAAGGAGTCGTTTTGATGTAATACCAAAGATAAGTCAATTCTATCGTGCATCATCTCGTTCTTCTCCATCTTCATTTGCAATCCTTGCTTCATCTTTAGTGGCTCCCTAGAGCAGCTATACAAGGAGAGAAAATCATTCCAGAAGGTCATCAATTGCAACCCTCAAATTAAGAGATCTCTAACATCCAAAACCATCTCATAAAGAGATTCACACAAACCCTACATTGAGGTAACAATTCAATCCAATTCTTTGGGAAAATTCAGCCTCATCTTGTTGTACCCATTCTTACTCGCAACAATCAAAGAAAATAGTTCTTTTTGCAAGCCCGAAATTTTTCTTTGGTGGATGATTTACTCGAGGAGTGTACTACTAAGAAACCCTATGTATCATGTGTGTTCAAGGAGTATTTAGAAAACCCCTTACCTAAGATTTTTTCATGAATTTGAATGACCCCTTATGTGAGATCCCAATCTCCACCGCGCAACGGATTCGGGGTACTAGCAGCGGAAGTAGCACATCATGCGTGGGTAGGGGTCTCACACTCGGGGCCTCGCCCACGGATATCCGGACAAGAGACTAATCCGTCGGTTTGTCCAAAACCAAAACCGGAAAAACTTCCTTTACCTGGAAAGCATGGGCGATTCCACCAGGATAACTCTTTACTCTAACATAGTCAAGATCATTACGGATCAACTGATCTGACTGCACCTTTAACGGTACTTGGTCAAATCAAGGAAGAAACTTGCACTTGGATCATTGGAATCAACGCTTTTTTCCCCATCAAGAGGCACAGCCGTTGATTCCTATCCATAGAACAATTTCTATCCGGGATTTACTTCATCTATCGTAATAATAGAAATTAAATCTCGATTTACAGATCCATCAGTCCAGCCTAACCCCATCCGATCCCATGGGTTAGCCAACCACCCAACCACTGTAGTGATGGGATCCAATTTGGAATTTGGTTAGGTTTTGTCCCGGGTACCAAGGAAAAGAGTTCCAAGGCTCCCTAGCCGGAAGTTCATGCAAACATAAAACTAGCCACACCACTTACACACCCAATATGAAAATTGCCTTTTTCTTAGCATCAGCTAACTTTAAAACAATCCTTTAATGAAACCATAGTACCACTGATTACAATCTTCCAATTTATCCAGTTGATTCATAATTTCCCATCATTCCTTCATCGGAGTATCTATGGCATCATTGGCAACTAGAACGCTCACCACCTGTCCACACAGAGGCCTTTTCAATAGTTCCTAGCCCATAATACTCGGCAATATAATCACTTATAAAAATCAAGATGGACTCTCGTTGAAGATCAGCAAGATCAACCAACAGATCCATATGAAGAGCCATGGACTCATCCATTGAAGACCAGCAAGGTCAATCAACCAGATCCATGCCCGGTTTCACAAAACAACTCTTACTCCTTGTTCCAATATCTTCCTCGACGCACGCGTGGGTATCCTAGGCGACCCAGAGCCCAAGCACCGTATGGTCAGCACCCTCTAGGATCCTTCGCAGGTGACCTAGCGCTTCACTCATAGGCCGCTTCCTTGGTCCCTCATCCACCGTACCGGAAGCTCACCATTTTAATCGAACCGAGGCTGGTCAAGACCTCGGTCGACCTTGCTACGCGAGACGTCCTCCATTGACTCTCCGTCTCAGCAGTTGCAACTTTATCAGTTAGGTCTCCACGACCTTAATCACAAGATGGTCAAAATGCTTCCCCAACATTCTTGACATAAAACAGCCATTTACAAACAGCATTTACAAACAGTTTACAAATACAGTTTCTCTATTAACTCTCATTTTTCCACATTGTTCCTCATTAATCCACATTACTTATTCCACATTCCATTTATATGTGTACTCATCCAATCACCTCATTTTCCATCTCTTCACTTCAAATTCCTTCACATCACATATCATATATTCACATCCATAATCAACTTTAATGGGAATAACACTTTCATTAAAAAAAATCCTTTTATGCATCTATTTATGCATAAAATTATATTGAATAGGAATAACACTTTTAAAATAAAAAATAATTTCTTTAAACATCTTTCTATGCATATAAATCAAATTTAATAAGAATAACACTTTTATAATAAAAAAATTCCATTATGCATCTTTCTATGCATGGAAATCAAATTTAATAAGAATAACACTTTTGTAATAAAAATTTTTTTCATTATGCATCTTTCTATGCATAGAAAGCAAATGTAATAACAATATCACTTTTGTAATTAAAAAAATTCCTTTATGCATCTTTCTATGCATAGAAAACAAATTTAATAAGAATGACACTTTTATAATTCAAAAAACTCCATTATGCATCTTTCTATGCATACAAATCAAATTTAATGAGAATAACACTTTTATAATAAAAGAATTTCCATTATGCATCTTTCTATGCATAGAAATCAAATTTACTAAGAATAACACTTTTGTAATAAAAAAATTTCCTTTATGCATCTTTCTACGCATAGAAATCAAATTTAATAAGAATAACACGTTTATAATTAAAAAAATTCCTTTATGCATCTTTCTATGCATAGAAATTAAATTTAATAAGAATAACACTTTTGTAAAAAAAATTTGGGGGTAATGATAAGAAAAAGGTTCCTACTTCATGAGGGGAGATCCCCACTCTGAGGTGTCAAAATTCAGTTTTTTTAATCCTTTTCTTTGGTCCTTAGTCCACTCTTTATCTTATGTGAGCATTTACTCATTTTTGGGGGCTTTTTCTTTTATTCTTCAATTTATCTCCTCCCTAATTTGGATTGATCCTATTGGACCATAGGAACCTTAATTAAACCATAATCCAAAAATTACTAAAAATCTGGACCCTTAGGCTAAGATCCTTTATACCTACTTTCAATTGATTCCAATTGCATATTGAAAAGTTCTTTTTGAATTTCTATTTCAAGAGAAATCATTTTAGACACTAGGAGGATTTTTATATCCAAAAATATCTCAATTTTCAATTACCTCCCTCTAGACATTTTTTCTCTCTAGGCCAAACAGGGTAAAACAAGATCTTTCTTTTATTTTAGAGAGCGGAATAATTATAAGATCAGACACTCACAAGATTTCCCTTAGTTCCTTTTGCTTGATTGCCCTTTAAACTATAATTTGGGGTTTCTTGAGCCGCATGCTCCTTGAGAATGATATTCACCTAGATCTCATGATCTTTGATACCTCAATCAAAGGCACCAGTGATTGTAAACCTACACTACCAAATGTCAACAAATGATTGCATTCATGCATTCTAATACATATCCACATCAATTCTTTCACATATACATTCACATCCATTCCTCACTTATAAATTTACATCCATTTTCATCGCATATCATCCACTTATATCCCATATCATTCATTTACATCCTGATTCACATGACATCTCATCACATCTATTCATTCACATCTATCTGATTCACATCTACTCATCACATTTATTCATTCACATCTATCTGATTCACATCTATTCATTCACATCTATCTGATTCACATCTACTCATCTCACATCTCATTTGATTCACATCTACTCATCTCACATCTCATCACCTCTATTCACATCACAACCACCCATCCATTCATTCACACTTATCTGATTCTCATCACATCTCGTTACATCTATTCACCTCACATCTCATCACCTCTATATTTCACATCACATCCATCCATCCATTCACATCTATCTGATTCACATCACATCTCATCACATCTATTCACCTCACATCTCATCACCTCTATTCACATCACTTTCATCCATCCATTCACATCTATCTGATTCACATCACATCTCATCACATCTATTCACCTCACATCTCATCACCTTTAATCACATCACATTCATCCATCCATTCACATCTATCTGATTCACATCACATCTCATCACATCTATTCACCTCACATCTCATCACGTCTATTCACATAACATCCATCCATCCATTCACATCTATCTGATTCACATCACATCTCATCACATCTATTCACCTCACATCTCATCACCTCTATTCACATAACATCCATCCATCCATTCACATCTATCTGATTCACACCACATCTCATCACATCTACTCATAGAATTTAAACATAGAATTTAAGAGAATTCTAATTTTTGATATCAAGATTCTTTACGCATCTATTTATAAAGATTCTTTTATGCATCTATTTATGCATAAATTCAATTTTAAGGAAAATAACACTTTTGAAATAAAGTTAAATCGTTTATGCATCTTTTTAGGCATCAAATCAATTTTAATGAGAATAACGCTTTTGAAATAAAAAAAAATCCTGTATGCATCTTTCTATGCATAAAATCAATTTTAATGAGAATAACACTTTTGAAAGAAAAATAAATCCTTTATGCATCTTTCTATGCATAAAATCAATTTTAATGAGAATAACACTTTTGAAATAAAAATAAATCCTTTATGCATCTTTCTATGCATAAAATCGATTTTAATGAGGATAACACTTTTGAAATAAAAATAAATCCTTTATGCATCTTTCTATGCATAAAATCAAATTTTATAATTAATATCAGTGATATCCATGCATATTCATAGGTGAATATGTACATGGAGTAAATTAGAATATTTCTTTTAGAATGCACAAACGGTGGAAATTACTTTTTTCGAATAACATAAAAATAAAATTTCTTTTCCACAAAATTCAAGAAGATTTTTTCATAACCTCCTTTGTATGGCTGACCATTTCTCAATTTTTAACATTCTAGTTTCTATTTAAATTAACCCCAATAAGATATAAAGGACTCTAATCTACACAATTTTTAATTTCAAGAGAGTAAACAATAAGAAAAGTTTAATCAATTTGTTTGTTAATCATTCTAGGATAAAGAAAGGCTGAATTGTAAGGAAGATAAGGGGATGGCCTTTTCATCAAGGCAAAGCATCAGAATTCAATTTAATCAACTATAAAAAACAAGAAGATTCAGAAAACCATTATTTTAAAATTTAGAAGTAAGAAGAATTTAGCTTACATAGAGTTTGTAAGCTTTCCTTTGGCTTGAGGGATTGAGGATTCTACTCTTGTTTGGATTAAGAGTGGCCACCAATTATTTTTGAGAGGATTAAGCCAAAAATAAGCCAAAAATAATTAAATTATAAAAAAAATCAATGTAATTGGCTCTAGGTAGGAGTAGAGTAGCAGTGCATAAACACTATTAACCTTTTACAAAGGGATTAAGAGTGGCCACCAATTATTTTCGAGAGGATTAAGCCAAAAATAATTGAATTATCAAGAAAATTCAATGTAATTGGCTCTAGGTAGTAGGAGTAGAGTAACAGTGCATAAACACTATTAACCTTTTACAAATGGAGAGGCTTCTATTTATAGGAAAAAATGAGCCTCTAGCCAAGCAAACTGATTCTAGAATTTTTCAGATGAGTTTGGTCAATTTTTTGACCATTTTTGGGTCAGTTTAGCTTACTTTTTGGATCTAGTTGAAACAGGAGACAGAAGAGATGAAAATATCTCATTATTTTTGAGTTTAAAACTCCTCCACACATGTGAAATAGGTGCCTCCTTCATGAGGGGAGATCCCCACACTGAGGTGTCAAAAATGCATCATTTCCTCTAAATATCTCTTCCTTTTTAACTAATAAACCTTGTCCTTAGTCAACTCTTCATCTTATGTGAGCATTTACTCATTTTTGGGCGATTTTCTTTTATTCTTTAATTTATCTCCTCCCTACATTTGGATTAATCTTATTGGTCCATAGGAACCTTAATTGGACCATAATCCAAAAATTTCTGAAAATCTAGACCCTTAGGCTAAGGTCCTTTTTACCTATTTTCAATTAATTCCAATTGCACATTGGAAAGTTCTTTTTGAATTTTGTTTCAGGGGAGACCATTTTAGACACTAGGAGGATTTTTATATCGAAAAATATCTCAATTTTGAATTACCTCCCTCTATACATTTTCTCTCTCTAGGCCAAAATAGGGTAAAACAAGATCTTTCTTTTATTTCAGAGAGGGGAATAATTATAAGATCAGAAGGGGAGGTTCTTACACCTAAAAGCCGGAGGGAGGAATCTTACATCCTACCCCACTTAAAAAAATGCAAGATGTCCTCATCTCGCAAAATTAGAGGAGCTCTTTCCCTTAAGATCCAACTGATTCTGGGGTTCCTTATAGTCTGTTGAACCCAATAGAATCCTGGGATAAAGATCCCTTATATAGAACTCATCATTAGATAACAATTCACTGAGATCATATCATTCAAATTCTTATCACAATAATGGTCCATTAGACCAAAATTTCTATCTTAACAGTCCTCCATGGGAATTTTCAATTATACAGATTTTTTATTTGACATCCCTTAACTTAATCCACTGGGTTAAGTGTTAACAAGAGCAATCTGTAAGCACAATCCACTAATCTTATAGTGATTTGCTGAAGTCATTAACATCATTCCAGTTATGAACATCATCACACAAGGACTCGTCCCATTCATCCTCATTGTGGTTTTGCTTAGCTTATTACATTTCAACCAAAATTCAGGAATCATCATTTTTTAATTAGAATCTAAATAAACTCATCAGTTCTCAACCAGAATTTAAAAATCATATCAACTACATTCGAATTCATCATCTGGATAGCATTTATGCTTATAATTTGAAGTTTTAGAAATGTGTGATGAAATTCATACAAATTGATATTCAGACTGAAATTCATAAATTAGTAATTGGGTCTTCAGATGGAAGTACCGCAATTGCATGGAATCCCTGACTTGCTTGAAGCCTAGACATGATGGTATTTACCTTATAATTCCAAGGACCCTGACTACCCATATATACCGAGGGTATAACTGCAGTTCTTTACTAGCAATACATACGAGTAAATCTAAGACCTTAAAATTATAAGCAAAAATGCTATCCAGATGATGAATTCGAATGTAGTTGATATGATTTTAAAATTTTGGTTGAGAACTGATGAGTTGATATTTGGATTCTGATTGAAAAATGATGAGTTGATATTTGGATTCTGATTGAAAAATGATGATTCCTGAATTTTGGTTGAAAAACGATAAGCTGAGCAAAACCATAATGAGGATGAATCGGATGAGTCCCTATGATGATGCTCCTAACTGGAATGACGATAATGACTTCAGCGAATCACTATGAGATTAGTGGATTGTGCTGTGACAAATTGCTATTGTTAACACTTGACCTAGTGGATCAAGTTAAAGGATGACAAATTAAAAATCTGTATAACTGAAATTCCCATGGAAGACTGTTCAGTTGGAAATTTTGGTCTAATGGACCATTATTGTGTTAAAGATATGAATGATATGATCTAAATGAATTGTTATCTGATGATGATGAGTTCTATATAAGGGATCTTTATCCCAAGATTCTGTTAGGTTGACAAGATTTTAAGGAACCCCAGAATCAATTGGATCTGAAGGGAAAGAATTGTCCTCTAGTTTGCGAGATGAGTACATCTCGCGTTTTTTAAGTGGGGTAGGATGTAAGATTCCTTCCTCCAGCTTTGGAGGTGTGCAAGTGTAAGAACCTCCCCTTCTAATCTTAAAATTATTCCCCCCTCTAAAATAAAAGAAAGATCCTGTTTTACCCTGTTTTGGCGTGGAGAGAGAAAATGTCTAGAGGGAGGTAGTTCGAAATTGAGATATTTTTGGATATAAAAATCCTCCTAGTGTCTAAAATGGTTTCCCTTGAAACATAAATTCAAAAAGAACTTTCCAATTTGCAATTGGAATTAAAGTAAAATAGGTATAAAGGACCTTAGCCTAAGGGTCCAGATTTTTAATTTTTTTTAATTATGGTCCAATTAAGGTTCCTATGGGCCAATAGGATCAATCCAAATGTAGGGAGGAGATAAATTGAAGAATAAAAGAAACCCCCCCCAAAAAAAATGAGTAAATGCTCACATAAGATGAAGAGTGGACTAAGGACCAAAGAAAAGGATTAAAAAATTAAATTTTGACACCTCAGAGTGGGGATCTCCCCTCATGAAGTAAGCACCTTTTGTCATAATTACTTCTAATTTTTAATCAATTAAATGAGATATTTTTATCTCCCCTCTCTCCTATTTCAAAACTAGATCCAAAAATTAAGCTAAACTGACCCAAAAATGGTCAAAAATTAACCAAACTGATCTAAAAAAATTTAGAATCAGTTTGCTTGGTTAGAGGCTCACTTTTTCTTTAATTTCTATGCATAGAAAGATGCATAATGAATTTTTTTAAATTATAAAAGTGTTATTCTTATTAAATTTGATTTCTATGCATAGAAAGGAATTTTTTTATTACAAAAGTGTTATTCTTATTAAATTTGATTTCTATGCATAGAAAGATGCATAATGGAATTTTTTTTAAATTACAAAAGTGTTTTTCTTGTTAAATTTGATTTCTATGCATAGAAAGATGCATATTAGAATTTTTTTAATTAAGAAGTGTAATTCTTATTAAATTTGATTTCTATGCATAGAAAGATGCATAAAGAAATTCTTTTTTATTTTAAAAGTGTTATTCCTATTAAATTTGATTTTATGCATAAATAGATGCATAAAAGGATTTTTTTATAAAAGTGTTATTTCCATTGAAGTTGATTTTTGTGCATAAATAGATGCATAAAGAATTTTTATATCAAAATTAGAATTCTCTTAAATTCTATGAGTATTTGATAAATGAATAATTAAATACTCTAAGAGAGAATTTCTATCATTTTATATTCACATGGATTGTAAAAAGAAAATTTAAGAAATTTATCGAGATCGAAATATTCAGATAAATGATTAATTTATTCCTCATTGGAAATCGTAACTTATTTAGAAATCAGTTAAGTGAATCTCAAAGAAAGAAAATCAATAAAATAGTAACTGAATTATCAAATCTTTTCGAAAAAGATAGTTCAAGAAAAATCTTACCCGACTCGGAATCAGACTATGACCAAGATTAGACTCTTTTGTTAGTTTCGAGGAAAGAATGGATGTGAATGTATATGTGAAGAATGGATGTGGATATGTATGTGAAAGAATGGATGTGGATGTTTATGTGAAAGAATGGATGTGGATGTATGTGAAAGAATGGATGTGGATGTGTATGTGAAACAATGGATGTGGATGTGTATGTGAAAGAATGGATGTGAATGTGTATGTGAAGAGTGGATGTGGATATGTATGTGAAAGAATGGGTGTGATGTGATGGATGTAATGGATGGAGGTGATGTGATGTGAAATGGATAGATGTGAGTGAATGAGATGTGGTGTGAATCGAGATGTGAATGAATGATATGGGATGTGAATGAATGAGATGTGATGTGATGTGAAATGGATAGATGTGAGTGAATGAGATGTGATGTGAATCAGGATGTGAATAAATGAGATGTGATGTCATGTGAATCAAGATGTAAATGAATGATATGGGATGTGAATGGATGAGATGGGAAATGGATAGATGTGAGAGAATGAGATGTGATGTGAATCAAGATGTGAATGAATGATATGGGATATGAATGGATGAGATGTGATGTGATGTGAATTGGGATGTGAATGAATGAGATGTGATGTGAAATGGATGTGATGAAAATCGGGATAGATGTGAAAGGATGATATGTGATGTGATGTGATGTGAAACGGAATAGAATGAATGAGATGTGATGTGAATGGATGAGATGTGATGGGATATGAATCGAGATAGATGTGAATGAATGAGATGTGAGGTGAAATGGATGTGATGTGGATCGGGGTAGATATGAATGGATGAGATTTGAAAGAATGTGATGTGATGAGATGTGGATATGGATATATGTAGATGCGAGTGGATGAGATCTGATGAGGAGGATAAATGAGGAAAGATGTGATGAGATGAAAATGATGTGATTGGATAAAAATGGGAATACATATAAAATGGATGAGATCTGATGAGGAGGATAAATGAGGAAAGATGTGATGAGATGAAAATGATGTGATTGGATGAGAATGGGAATACATATGAAATGGATGTGGATTAAATAATGTGGATTGATGTGGAACAATGTGGGAAGACGAGAGTTTGTTATAGAAACTGTATTTATGACCTATTCATGTCAAGAATGCTTGGGAAGCATTTTGACCGTCTTGTGACTGAGGTGGTGGAGAGCTAACTAATAAAGTTGCATCAGTTGTTGACGGAGAGTCAACGGAGGACGTATCGCATAGCAAGGTCGGCCGAGGTCTTGACACTCGGCTCGATTTAAATGGTGAGCTTCCAGTACGGTGGATGAGGGACCAAGGAAGCGGTTTGATTTAAGTTGCATGAATATCCGGCTAGGGGGCCTGGGAACTCTTTTCCCTGGTACCTGGGACAAAACCTGATAGGCTTTTATTTGATTCTTCACAAGAAATCATCCCCCTATTATCCGCAAGCCAATGGATTGGCAGAATCATCCAATAAGAAGATTGTGTGTATTCTGACCAAGCTCGTCATCATCAGCAAAGCATCGGACGGATTGGGATGTTAAGCTTCTGTCAGAACTTTGGGCATACTACATGAAAGATCCTTGTCCCTACCGCGCAATGAATTCTGGGGTGCTAGTAGCGAGAGTAGCACTTCTTGCATGGGGCAGGGTCCCTCACTCAGGGCCTTGCTCACATATATCTAGACAAGAGACTAATCCCTCGATTCTTCCAAAACCAAACCCGGAAAAACTTCCCTCGCCCGGAAAGCACGGGCGATTCCTCCAGGATATTTTTACTCTAACGTAGTCAAGAGCCTTAACTAATTGAAGTGATCTGACCAAACCCGTAAGTCCCATAGTCAGATCAAGGAAAAGACTTGCACTTGGATCATAGAGACCAACGCTTTTTTCTTCATTGAGAGGCATAGCCGTTGATTCTTTTCCATAGAATAAGTTTTATCCGAGATTTACTCATCTATTGTACCATAGCAGAATTGAGTCTCAATTTTGGGATCCATTAGTCCAGCCTAACCCCATCCCAGTCCCGTGGGTTAGCCAACTGCCCCCAACTACTATAGTGATTGGATCCATTTAAGAACTTGGTTAGGTTTTATCCCGAGTACCAGGGAAAAGAGTTCCCAGGCCCCCTAGCCAGATATTCATGCAAACTAAAAACTAGTCACACCACTTACACCAATATGAAATTACCTTTTTCACAGATTCAGCTGTCTTTAAAAATAAATTTTTTATGAAACTATCATATCACTGATCATAATCCTCTAAAATATCCGGATGAATCCTAATTTTCAATTTTTCCTTCATCGATGTACCTATGGCATCATTGGCAACTAGAATGCTCACCACTTGTCCACTCAGGGGCCTTTTCAATAGTTCCTAGCTCATAGTACCCGGCAATATATTCATTTATAAAAATAAAAATGGAATCTCCATTGCAGATCAGCAAGATCAACCAACATATCCATATAAAGAGCCATGGACTCATCCCTTGAGGACCAGCTAGGTCAATCAGCCAGATCCATGCGCGAATTCAGAAAACAACTCTTACTCCTTGCTCCAATATCTTCCACGATGCACGTGTGGGTATCTTCCATGACCCAGAGCTCGAGCACCGTATGGTTAGCACCCTCTAGGATCCTTTGTTGCGTAGGTCACCTAGCGCTTCACTCATAGGCTGCTTCCTTGGTCCCTCATCCACCGTATTGAAAGCTCACCATTTAAATCGAACCAACGCTGGTCAAGACCTCGGTCAACCTTGCTACACGAGACGTCCTCCGTTGAATCTCCGTCAGTTGTTGCAACTTTATCAGTTAGGTCTCCACAACCTCATTCACAAGACGGTCAAAATGCTTCCCCAACATTCTTGACATAAAACAATCATTTAAAAACAGGTCATAAATACAGTTTCTATAAACGAACTCTCGTCTTTCCACATTGTTCCACATCAATCCTCATTTATTTCATATGTATTTCCATTCTCATCACATCATTTTCCATCTCATC
Source organism: Cibotium barometz (assembly GCF_041138505.1). Lineage (NCBI taxonomy): Eukaryota > Viridiplantae > Streptophyta > Polypodiopsida > Cyatheales > Cibotiaceae > Cibotium > Cibotium barometz. The sequence goes on along the minus strand of NC_141095.1, from coordinate 7,860,261 downwards.
ACATCTTTCCTCATTTATCCGCATCAGATCTCATCCACACGTATCTACCCATATCCACATCTCATCACATCATATTCATTCACATCACATATCATCCATTCACATCTATCCCAATTTACATCATATCTCATTACATCTATTCACATCACATTACATCCATCCATTCATTCATTACATCTATTCACAATTACATCCATCCATTCATTCATATCTATCTGATTCACATCGCATCTCATCACATCTATTCACATCACATCCCATCCATCCATTCATTCATATCTATCTGATTCACATCGCATCTCATCACATCCATTCACATCACATCCCATTCATCCATTCATTCACATCTATCTGATTCACATCACATCTATTCACATCACATTACACATCCACATCCATCCATCCATTCATTACACATTCATACATTTATCACATCACAATCATTCATTCATATCCATCACATTCATTCTCATCACCATCCCATCACATACATTCTATCCACATACATTCTATATCACATCACTTCTATCCACATCATATCTCATTCTCATACACATCTCATCTCATTCATCCACATCCATCCAATCGTTCACATGTACGACTACCCACATCTATCCATACATTCATATCTATCACTTCACATCCACATATATTCATGTCACATCACATCACATTCTTTCACATACACATCCACATCCATTCTTTCATATACATCCACGTCCATTCTTTCATATACTCATCCACATCCGTTCTTCACATACACATCCACATCCGTTCTTCACATACACATTCACATCCATTCTTCACATACACATCCACATCCATTCTTCACATACACATCCACAACCATTCTTCACATACACATCCACATCCATTCTTCACATACACATCCACATCCATTCTTCACATACACATTCACATCCCATATCATTAATTTCCATCCCGATTTCCATGACATCACATCTCATTCATTCACATCCCGTTTCACATCATATTACATCTCATCCATTCATTCACATCTATTTGATTCACATCACATCTCATCACATCTATTCACATCACATCTCATCACATCTATTCACATCTCATCTCATCACATCTATTCACATCACATCTCATCTCATTACATCTATTCACATCACATCTCATCACATCTATTCGCATCACATCTCATCACATCTATTCGCATCACATCTCATCACATCTATTTGCATCACATCTCATCACATCTATTCACATCACATCTCATCACATCTCATTTCGATGCAAGTTTTCAGTTTGATTTTCTTTTGAGTACAAGGAGTATTTCTTGAATTAGTATCCCAAAACTTCTTGATCGAAATTCTAAATGTCATACCAGAATTCCTCGAATTCTATGACCTTGATCCACAAATCAAGTTGAAGGGTCTCAAACTTAGTTTCAGATTTGGCGGGAGTTCTGAGTGTATTTTTCTAAACTGGTCACACCTTCTTTCCTCGAAACTGACGAAAGAGTTTGGTCTTGGTAATAGTCTGATTCAAGGTTTGAGTCGGATAAGATTTTTTCTGAACTATCTTTCTCGAAAAGGTTTGGTAATTCAGTTACTAATTTACTGAAATTCTTCTTTGAATATTCACTTAACTGATTTCTAAAATAGTTACGAATTCGAATGAGGAATAAATTCATCATTTATCTGAATATTTCGATCTCGATAGATTTTTTATTTTTTATTTACAATCTGTGTGAAAATAAAATGATAGAAATTTCTCTCTTAGAGTATTTAATTATTCATTTATCAAATACTCAGAATTTAAACATGGAGTTTAAGAGAATTTTAATTTTGATATAAAAATTATGTATGCATCTATTTATGCATAAAAATCAACTTCAATGGGGATAAGACTTTTATAAAAAAAATCCTTTTATGCATCTATTTATGCATAAAATCAATTTTAATAGGAATAACACTTTTAAAATAAAAAGAATTTCTTTATACATGTATTTATGGATAAAAATCAATTTTTATAAGAAGAATGCTTTTATAATTAAAAATTTCATTTATGCATCTTTCTATGCATAAAAATCAAATTTAATAAGAATAACACTTTTATAATTAAAAAATTTCCTTTATGCATAAAAATCAAATTTAATAAGAATAACACTTTTATATTTAAAAATTTCCTTTATGCATCTTTCTATGCATAAAAATCAAATTGAGTAAGAATAACACTTATAATAAAAAAATCCTTTATGCATCTTTCTATGCATAAAATTTAAATTTAATAAGAATAACACTTTTGTGATAAGAAAACGAATTCCTTTATGCATCTTTCTATGCATAAAAATCAGATTTAATAAGAATAACACTTTTATAATAAAAGAAAATCCTTTATGCATCTTTCTATGCATAAAAATCAAACTTAATAAATAATATCAGTGATATCCATGCATATTCGTAGGTGAATATGTACATGGAGTAATTAGAATATTTCTTTAAGATGCAAAAATGGTTGGAATTACTCTTTTGAAATAACATAAAAACAAACTTTCGTTTTCACAAAATTCTGAAAATTTTTGCCATAACCTCCTTTGTGTGGCTGACCATTTCTCATTTTTATCTTTCTTTATTAAACTTAATTAACCCAATTTAGAATTATAAAACTCTAATCTACATAATTTTCTAAATTTAAGAGAGTAAACAATAAGAAAAGTTTAATTAATCACTTAGTTAATCTTTTTAGGATTAAGAAAGGTTGGAATGTAAAGAAGAGAAGGGGGTGGCCTTTTTATCCAAAGGCATAGCATTTGAATTTAAGTCAAACATTTGAAAAACATAAAAATCAAGAAAACCATAGATTTTTCATTAAACAAAGTAAGAAAATTAGCTTACATGAGCTTGTAAGCTCTCTTTTGGCTTGAGGGATTGAGGGTTCTACTATTGTTTTAAGCAATAGTGGCCACCAATTCACTTTGGAGAGGATTAGGCCAAAATCAATTGAATTATTAAAAAATTCAATGTATATGGCTCACGACAGGAGCAGAGTAACAGTCTCATTCTAGAATTTTCTAGATCAGTTTAGTCAATTTTTTACCATTTTTAGGTCAGTTCAGCTTACTTTTTGGATCTAGTTTTGAAACAGGCGAGAGAAGAGATGAAAATATCCCATTTTATTGATTAAAAATTGGGGGTAATGATGAGAAAAAGGTGCCTACTTCATGAGGGGAGATCCCTACATTGAGGTGTCAAAATTCAGTTTTTTAAATTCTTTTCTTTGGTCCTTAGTCCACTCTTCATCTTATGAGCATTTTTGGGGGGTTTTTCTTTTATTCTTTAGTTTATCTCCTCCCTACATTTGGAATAATCTTATTCGTCCATAGGAACCTTAATTGGACCATAATCCAAAAATTTCTGAGAATTTAGACCCTTAGGTTAAGGTCCCTTATACCTATTTTCAATTTTTGGACCCTTAGGTTAAGGTCCCTTATACCTATTTTCAATTTTTGAAATTTTGTTTTAAGGGAAACCATTTTAGACACAAGGAGGATTTTTATATCCAAAAATATCTTAATTTTGAATTACCTCCCTCTAGACATTTTCTCTCTCCAGGCTAAAATAGGGTAAAACAGGATCTTTCTTTTATTTCAAAGAGGGGAATAATTATAAGATCAGAAGGGGAGATTCTTACACCTACACACCTCAAAATCTGGAGGGAGGAATCTTACACTGCATAGCTTACAAGGTAGTAACTGGATTAACCCCTTTCAAGCTGGCTTTTGGCATGGAGACTATTACACCGATCGAGTTTGTTGTGCCCGAGTTTGCGGATTGCGATGGAAGATAAATTGCTGCTAGCAAAATCCTTGGCATATCGACTCAAAGTTTTGAGTTCATTGGATGAAGATCAATGGAGTTTTTACTGGGCACAGGAACTCTAGAATCGGAGGAAACATCAGGTGGATCAGCATTCGAAGAAAAAGATTTTTTCAAAAGGGCAGTTAATTTTGGTGTTCGATACTCTACAAGACATGGAACTTCTAATTTTGCAAAGACGTATGGAGGCGATTAATGATGAGTCACTCTAAGGTACAATGGCTAGACCATCCCATGGACTAGAAATACCTAGAAGAGCCAATACAGGAAGGGGACGAGGTCTAGGAAGGGGGAGCAATTCCTCAAAGGTCTAGAATAGATCCAACCATGGACCTTAATGCAGCCACAAGAATAGACCTACTAAAGATGGCTGCAGAGATGGGCCGGGGAATGTTCAGAGAACTAGGCACTGCTCTAGAATCCCGACCCTCCTAGATGAAACCACATATCATTTCCAAACTTGTCCAAAACTTCTTTGGGGACAGGGATCCTATCCAACATGTAGAGATTTTTGAATCCACATGTGAAACCTACGGGCCAATTAGTGATGTGACATTGATTCATGTCTTCTCAGTGACCTTGGAAGGAGAAGCTCATGAGTGGTTCTAAACCCTCAAGCCCGAGGATAAATTTAACTTCACAAGACTCAAGAACATTTTTGTGCCTTGTTTTGCCCGAAGTGGTGATAGATGGAGCCCTGTGGCACAGTTACATAATATCAAACAAAAGGAAATTGAGTCGATGAGAGACTATGTGTCTCGTCTTAAGCACTTAAATTCAAGGTGAAAACTTTGGGAGAGGTTAACTGATGATCAATTATTGCCTTGCTTCGAAGAGGGGTTCGAGACCACAAAATGCATGATTTAACTGGTACTAGCCTGACTTGCTACTCTTAATGCATGTTGCAAACTGGCAATCGAATATGAAGATAATATGTTGGAATTGCTGTAATCAAAAGAAGATGTCAAAACATCTTCAACAACTCTGACTTCGCGTGTCTTGAGCCACCAAGAAATTGGAACTCAAAGCAAGCAAGTCAAAAAAATGTCGGTGGATGAGCTGAGTAATGCCATATTAGAGAAATTAAAAGTAAAAGAGGGAAGAGAAACATCGGGGCATGAGCATAATCATCTTTACCCCCGTAGGGAATTTGTGTGGTGCTCTATGTGCAGATTAAATCACACTACCACACCGAGTGTCCACAATTAAGAGCAAGGCCATTACTCTATTCTGTCCACTATTCTGTCCACTATGTAAAATTACAAAATCATGACACTTTAATGTGCAGATATCCAAGATTTCAAAATGTGGTACAGCTTGAAGCACTTAGAGCCCCATTGGCTTTACCTGGGCCACTTGTACAGATCACTGCCACTGCTGGACAACCTAACTCTTCCTACTTACCTAGGGGGATGTTTCCGGTACACAAGACATTCATCTTTGCCACCACCAGTTCTACCACCATAACCACCATAGGCTAAAATCAATCAATTATTGATTGAAGAGCCGTCAGAAGATGTTGATATTGTGGGGGAAGTAGAACTTAGCAGAGAGTACTACGAAGAAACGACGGAGGTCATGCCAGAATATTACATCGTACATAATAACATGACACTACCTGTGTTTCAAACCACAATACAATGGAAGGGCAAGGACATGAACTCAAACCTGAGAAGAGGACCGCTACAATGCTACGGAGGGCCACATCGAGTCGCTGAGTGCCCAAAAAAGAATTTGGTTCATACACACCAACCCCAACAAGTGGTGGCTCTACCCAATGACATGCCAGTACTCACTTGTACTAAATGTGGGATCGATCATTTGATCAAGGATTTTCCATACCGCGCAAGTGGTTTGACTTCTACCACTAATCAGGCCACCATCCCAACCATTAGTGTATAGCCTGGGAATATCACACCACTTAACGTTCTAACACAAGAACTCAAGCTCAATTAGGAGACAAGGGAAAGAACTGAGCGGATGCAACTGTTTCTAGAACTAGCCGCAAGAGAAGAGTGAAAAAATTGGGTAAGGGTGACACAAGGGTCACAATCCAAGATGGATCCGAAGAAGATATAATCAACTCCGGATCCACCTAATCAAAGGAAGAGGGGGATCAAAGGATCAATCACAAGGGGTCGGACCGAGAAGATAAAAGAGAGCAACCAACAACTCCTAAGGGGGTCGGTGAATACCCTAATGCCGACGAGGAAATAAGAAAGCTCGAAGATGCCAAGGACTTAGTCGAAGAGTGCCAACGGCTTCATGAAGGCAAGCTAAGAGCCAACTGGGTCAGGGATAAAGTTTATCAATGAAATGAGCCAACAAGGGATAGGAAATTGGACGTGCCTACCCCAATTCCAAAAGGAACAGAAGAGGAGTCTCAAGCAAACACACTGTCCAAAATGTTTGAGGAAAATGGGTTGGGGGAGTCCATCCATTCCTTCCCTATGAAGGAATATGAGACACATACATGCATGGAAAGAACCCTCTATCTCCAAAGAACCCAGAGACATAGGAAGTCTCGTGGCTGTGATGTCCACGCTTGTACAAATGCCATTAGGGAAACTGTTACATAATTTACCAACCCTATGGACATACATAAAAGAATGGGTAGAAGGCAGACTAAAGCCACCTGATACTATAGATAAGGCTCTGCCACCTCTAGGGCAGAAAGAACCTTGAGACATACAAGGAACACCCGAGTCGTTAAGATACCAGTTAATCTACTAGGACTCTACTACGAAAGCGATGACATAAATGCTACAATCCCAATTCATCATAATGGGTACTAGGCACTGGCTATCCTGGTGGATGGTGGGGCAGGGGATAGCATCATCACAAAACATTGCTGGAAAAATTGGGGGAAACTTGATCTAAAAAAAGTAGATCTAATGGTTAAAATGGCTGACGGAATGTCTTCAAGGCCCATTGGGCTTTTGGAGAATGTTAAATTCAAACTCTTTACGTTTCGCTACCATCATATATTTGTGGTCATGGACTTCCTCTGCCAACCTGATTCATGACATAATATTAGGGAGACCCTTCATAAGGGAATCCAAATTGGTGCATGATTAGGCCTTAGATCACGTGTATGTACGTAGGGATTCACAAATCTTAAAGAATGATCTGAGAACATGGAAATCCAAATTGGTGCATGATTAGGCCTTAGATCACGTGTATGTAAGTAGGCCTTAGAACACGCCATGGAAGGGCAATGGTTTGGTAACGATTTGGTCACAATGGAATAGACCACCTCTATACAAATATGCCAGCCCTCGGTGGGAGATCCCAAGGATGAAGAGGAAATGAAAATGTATGCGTCACTTCCTCCTCTAGACTTCAATGAAAATTGGATGCATGTGTTGGCCACCATTGACGTGATGCAACCCAGGGGGACCGAGTATGTGGAATCTGGAACTATCCCCCCACGACCTCTATCTGTATGGTTAATTGGCAGACCATTGATGAAGAATTAGAAGAGGAGACATCAAGTACAGAAGGTACCATAGCACAAAGCCGTACCAGTTCTCAACGCCTCAGACGGTGGCGAAAGCAAAAATGATATATAGCTTGATGAAATGCCCTATTATGAAGAAAACCCACGGATGCTCAGTGGGGCTGAGATACCTTGAGGCCACTAAGGTACACGATGAGTTCTCAAATTGGGGTGAGGAGTTTAGTAAGATATCGCTGGAGGGAAGGCACAAGGAGAAAGTCATCCTTTAAGAGCTAGAAACACCCAAGTTTACAAAAGATGGGCTTCAAAAATGCAATAAAGCCTTGGCAGAAGCAGAATGTGAGACTAGAAAGATAATGGCTAAAACCAAAATAGAAAATGAAGACAAACCAGACTTTCTCTTAGTACCCGACCACTTCAAAACCTATATTGTTGTTGGCGAACAGAAAGTAGTCCGACTGACAGCAACAAGGGTGAAAGAGGATAGGCTATCCACATCATACGATGGCCCACAGAATTGAAAGAAGTCAATATTGCGGGACCATGGGAGGAATCTCTACCTGTATACATTGCTAAAAGGGCTTGACTTCGTTTAAGAAGATGAGATCATTTCTCTCCATAAGGAATTTAAGGATTGTTTTGCTTGGAATTACAAAAAGATGAAGGGGGTACTACTTGAGGTAGTACAGCATATGATTCCAATCATGGAAGGGTTGAGACCATCCAGGTAGAAACCATACCAGATGAATCCTAAGTATGCAACAATTGTAAAGGAGTAAATAGACAAGCTCATTGGAGATTTCATCTATGAAATCAAACATACGGATTGGTTGTCAGCAATCCTAATAGTGCCAAAAAAAAATGAAAACTTAGGGTATGTGTTGATCTTAAAAAGGTCAACCCAACCACTAGGAAAGACCATTATCCACTACCTTATACACAACATGGAAGTGGCTAGGAGATAAGCTTACAGCTTCTTGGATGGATTCTACGGTTACAATCACATAGCACTAGAGGATCAACATAAGTGTAAGATTCCTCTCCCAACCCCTTTTTGATATCTAGTATCTTCCCCTATAATCAACCCCCCTTAAAAAATATAAAGACCTTGTTTCTAACTATTTTAGCCTAGAGAGAGAAAATTATTCTAGAGAGAGAATATTCAGATTTTGAATATTTTTGGATAGAAAAATATCTCTTATAATTAAGATGAGTTCCCCTGAAACAGAAATTCAAAAAGAATTTCCCAATATGCAATTGGAATTAATTGGAAATAGGTATAAAGAACCTTAGCCTAAGGGTTTAAATTTTCAGAAATCTTTAGACTATGGTCCAATTAAGGTTCTTATGGACCAATAGCATCAATCCATGTGTAGGGAGGAGATAAATCCAATTTGTAAAAAGAAAATACCAAAAAATGAGTAAATGCTCACATAAGGTGAAGAGTTGAAAATGTACAAGGTTTATTAGTAAAAAAACTATGAGCAATATTAAAAAAATGAGATATTTTGGGTATAATGATTCCATTTTGACACCTATGTAAGGAAGGTGAGTCCCTTCAATGCTCACATAAGATGAAGAGTTGAAAATGTACAAGGTTTAATAGTAAAAAACTATGAGTAATATAAAAATATGAGATATTTTGAGTGTAAGGATTCTATTTTTGACACATCAGTAAGGAAAAGGAGGGCCTTCAATGAGGCACCTAAAACACATGCTTAAATGAGTTTTAAAATCATAAAAGTTGAGATATTTCATCTCTCCTCTCTCCTCATTCAAGTCTAGTTCCAAAAAGTTAGCTTAACTGACCTAAAAATGGTCAAAAAGTGACCAAACTGACTTGGAAAATTCTAGAATCAGTTTGTTTGGTTAGGAGCTCAAATTTTCCTATAAATAGAAGCCTCCCCTTGTTGAAAAAAATATAGTGTCTTATGCATTGTTACTCTACTCCACCTAAGCCAAGAACTGTGAATTCTTTAATAATTCACTAGTTTTTGACACTTCCCTCTTTCTTTAATTCCTATTGGTGGCTCCATCAACATACTAAACCAATTGATTGGTTGGGGGCCTCTATTGTGAACAAAGAAGCAAGTAATTTGTAAGGTAAATATGGTGAATTTTGATTTTTTCTATAATTTCTCAATGTTTCTCTCTTCTCAACCCCTCTCAAGCTTGAGAAGCTTAATTGGTATGGTTTTTGAATATTATTGAAGTTAATTGATTAATAATAGTAAAGAATTTCATAAATTTCCATTTATGTTTAATTCTAATGATTTTTCCCTCTCTCACTTATGAAATAGTCATATTCATGACCCATTCTCAATCCAAATTGAAGCTTTTCATAAAGCTTTTCCTTAATCCAAGATTAATCTATGCGTGAGAATAAATTAATAGTTTTTTTTATCTATGTTTTTAGTTTATGATTATTTTTTATTTAATCCATTAAGGGTTAATGATCCAATTACGGATCATTCTAATCATTCCCTTAAAGATAAGCCTTATCTTTTTTTTTTAATAATTGAGATTTATCAGTTATAGTAGCGGAGCTATGGTAAAATTTTATAAAATTTTACACATAAAATAATTTCATTCAAAGCATGAAAAGAGGATTTCCTACCATATTCTAGGAATTATCATCCTAGATTAATTGAAAGAAATTCATTAGAATCATGAGAAAATTAAATTTTTATATTATGCATAGAGAATAAATTTTTATATCAAAAGTATTACTTTTATCATTTTTATTTTCATGCATAGAAGTATGCATAATGGATAAAATTTTATATCAAAAGTGTTACTTTTAGCATAATTAAATTTCATGCATAGAGGTATGCATAAAAGATAAATATTTTATTATAAAAGTGTTACTTTTAACATAATTGAATTTCATGCATAGAAGTATGCATAAAAGATAAATATTTTATTATAAAAGTGTTACTTTTAACATAATTGAATTTCATGCATAGAGGTATGCATAGAAGATAAATATTTTATTATAAAAGTGTTACTTTTAACATAATTGAATTTCATGCATAGAAGTATGCATAAAAGATAAATATTTTATTATAAAAGTGTTACTTTTAACATAATTGAATTTCATGCATAGAGGTATGCATAGAAGATGAATATTTTATTATAAAAGTGTTACTTTTAACATAATTGAATTTCATGCATAGAAGTATGCATAAAAGATAAATATTTTATTATAAAAGTGTTACTTTTAACATAATTGAATTTCATGCATAGAGGTATGCATAAAAGATAAATATTTTATTATAAAAGTGTTACTTTTAACCTAATTGAATTTCATGCATAGAGGTATGCATAAAAGATGAATATTTTATTATTTTATTATAAAACTATAAAGAAAAAAAATGATTATTTTATTATAAAAAGTTATTTTCATCATATTGAATTTTGTGCATAGAAATGAAAAAAATAAATAAATTATTATTTTATTATAAAAATATTATAGAAAAAAATGATTATTTTATTGTAAAAGTGTTACTTTTATCACAATTGAAATTCTTGCATAGAGATATGCCTAAAGGATGAGTTAGGATGTGATAAGATGAGTTAAGATGTGATAAGAGGTGTATGAGATGTAATATGAAGGGAAAATGGATGTATGCATGGATGTGAAAATGGATGTATGCATGGATGTGTATGAATGGATGTATGTATGTGGATGTGGATGTATGAGTAAGGATGTGAAAATGGATGTATGCATGGATGTGTATGAAGAATAATGAAGGTGAATGTGTATGGAAAATAATGTGTCGTTGATATGAATGAATGGATGAGAATGAGTACATATGAAGGGAATGTGGCTGAAGAAGGTATGCAGGTAGATTTGGCTGATGAAGAGCTTTGTGAGGAGAGTAGTGTGCCTGAGGATGATATATGGGAAATTGCTAGCCTTGATGAGCAGGAACCAGAGATAGAGATGGATGCAGATATGATCGAGAGTGTGGCAAAGGCTTCTTTGCGTGTTGCTGAAATGCTGAAGGCAAAGTCCAAGGATGACAAGGATTCTGAGCCAGTTGAGCTGAATGGTTGTGAAGAGATGCCTGAATTGCAGGAGCTGGAAGTGCTGGTGGACACTCCCATTGGAGAGGATGTGGATTTTGCTGTGGAGAAGGGTCAAAATGCTGGAAGCTGGCTTTCACAGGTGTTGATGGATGGGATGCTAGATGCTGGAATGCCACAGGTTTTGAAGACGAGGAGGGTTGTTGTGGGTGAAGTGGACGTGAGTGATTTTGTGATGCGCGTGGTTGATGTTTGGTATGCAGTGATGCAACCATGGTGTTTGATGGATGCTAGGGACTGGGATGGTGAGTTACTGTTTCCTTTTGATCCTGGTGGATAGCTATGGAATTTGTGCTTATGCTGCTGAGCATGAATGCTCTAGCAGATGGGGGGGGTGGCAAAGTATGTCAGGCGTTTTTTTGAGTGGTATTTCGAGCTAGTGTATATATGGATGTGTGGCGTGTGTGAGGGAGTTGCCTGTGAATGCGTTGCCAGGCGTTCAGTGTGGATGGTTTTGTTTTGAGGCCGGTCTGGAACATGGTCAGCTTGAGTTGATATTCAGCACTCGGTCGTCTTGAGGTGTGTATGCGTCCCCAAGCATGAACGGGCATCGTGGATTGTAATAGAAGTATGGAAACATGGGCATTTAGAGGTAATGGGGCCAATGTAGCCATGGGCATTTGTTGGTGTGAATGGGAGTGAGGGTGGCCATCTTAGGCAAAATAAGAAAAAAATAAAATAAATGATAATAAACGTGGCTTGCAAAATTGAAGGCCACATGAAAGCGTGGGTGGTTGCCAACGCAGCGTTCTGGAAGCTGGCGAGTTGTGGAGTCGGCGTGGGCTGCAGATAAGAAGGGAAAGGCCGTATTGTTCAAAGGGGGTTCCCAGGTGTAACACGAGGATTGCAGAGGAAGGAAGGCGAGCTGGCGAGGAGAAAAAGAGAAGCGGGCCATTGTGTAGTCGTGGGAGCCTCCCAGGTGAAGTGACAGATGGTGTAGAGCCATCGTGTACAGGCAACGTGGAGGCGCTTTGGAGCCCGCCAGCATAGCTGCAGCAAGGTGATGTGCAGAGAGATGGGCTGACAGAGGCCAGAGGGGCTCTCTGGGCGCAACAGCTGGGAGCATGGAGCGCAGCTGAAGAGAGAGGCGCCTGGGGCGCAGCCGCTTCGGAGATAGAGAGTGGACGATCGCATGTGTTCTGGTGGCTGGTGGCAGCTTAGCGTGGGCAGACATGGTTGAGGTTGCCAGCGGACCGAGAGAGAAGCCGATGCAGCGACGTTAGCTTTGGATTGTAGAGGGGCTACGTGTGACTGAAGAGTGGTCGCCAGGAAGAGAAATCGCCAGAGAGTCACGAAGGTGTGAGTCGTGTGGTTGCAGAGGTGAGTAGCCGAGGTGGTTGCCAGGCGAGTCGGCGGTCGGAAAAGGGAGAAGTAACCAAAGGGCTGAGAGAAGGGCTGAAGTAGAGCAGTGGCCGGTGGGCGACTGGAGACTGTAAAGATGGCCGCCCTGGGGTACGAGAACTGGTGAGTGTGGAGGACACACACAGAGAGACAGGTGGGCAGTGACTTTGAAGGCAGAGGGAGCCTGTGAAGAGGGGAGCAGATAAGCTGCAAGTGAAGGTTGGCTGGTGTGGGCCGCCTAGAAGACAGGTTGCTGCTTGGTGGTGGGCCGGTAGCAAGGCAGATAAGCTGCCTGGGTTTGTTGTGAAGCTGGCAGAGGATCAGCACAGAGACTGAGAGAGAGATGATGGTGTAGCTGCTGCTGCTGACGACACATGCAGAAGTGATGGGCTGCAGAGAGGACTCGAGGGTTAGCTGGTGTGGGCGCCTTCTGGAGTGAGAGTGGCCGGGTTCATTCTGGTGTGGTTGGTACAGCATGCAGGCGAGTGGATTATGTGGTGATTTGGGATGTGGTGTATCCTCGGCTGACAGGCCTGAGTGTTGTGTTTGTGAGTTGTGTGAGTAAGGCTTCTATGTCGGGAGAAGCTTGTATGAAATGTTTTGATCTGGGAATATAAAGCTGGGTGTTTGTCTTGGTTTATGGTGCCTCTGTTTTTGGGCTGTCTGTCTGGCGTGGGTTGGGTGGTGAAGTGCGAGAATTGTTCCAGCCAGTGGCTGGTGGTGCCCCCGTTCGTGTGTGTTATTCCAAGTTTGCGAGGTGGAAGGGCTATAGAGGCAGGGTTTTCTTTCTTTTTTTCACCTCACAGTTAGGAGCTCAAATTTTCCTATAAATAGAAGCCTCCCCTTGTTGAAAAAAATATAGTGTCTTATGCATTGTTACTCTACTCCACCTAAGCCAAGAACTGTGAATTCTTTAATAATTCACTAGTTTTTGACACTTCCCTCTTTCTTTCATTCCCATTGGTGGCTCCATCAACATACTAAACCAATTGATTGGTTGGGGGCCTCTACTGTGAATAAAGAAGCAAGTAATTTGTAAGGTAAATATGGTGAATTTTGATTTTTTCTATAATTTCTCAATGTTTCTCTCTTCTCAACCCCTCTCAAGCTTGAGAAGCTTAATTGGTATGGTTTTTGAATATTATTGAAGTTAATTGATTAATAATAGTAAAGAATTTCATAAATTTCCATTTATGTTTAATTCTAATGATTTTTCCGTCTCTCACTTATGAAATAGTCATATTCATGACCCATTCTCAATCCAAATTGAAGCTTTTCATAAAGCTTTTTCTTAATCCAAGATTAATCTATGCTTGAGAATAAATTAATAGTTTTTTTATCTATGTTTTTAGTTTATGATTCTTTTTTATTTAATCCATTAAGGGTTAATGATCCAATTAGGGATCATTCTAATCATTCCCTTAAAGATAAGCCTTATCTTTTTTTAAAAAAAATAATTGAGATTTATCAGTTATAGTAGCGGAGCTATGGCAAAATTTTATAAAATTTTACACATAAAATAATTTCATTCAAAGCATGAAAAGAGGATTTCCTACCATATTCTAGGAATTATCATCCTAGATTAATTGAAAGAAATTCATTAGAATCATGAGAAAATTGAATTTTTATATTATGCATAGAGAATAAATTTTTATATCAAAAGTATTACTTTTATTATTTTTATTTTCATGCATAGAAGTATGCATAATGGATAAAATTTTATATCAAAAGTGTTACTTTTAGCATAATTAAATTTCATGCATAGAGGTATGCATAAAAGATAAATATTTTATTATAAAAGTGTTACTTTTAACATAATTGAATTTCATGCATAGAAGTATGCATAAAAGATAAATATTTTATTATAAAAGTGTTACTTTTAACATAATTAAATTTCATGCATAGAGGTATGCATAGAAGATAAATATTTTATTATAAAAGTGTTATTTTTAACATAATTGAATTTCATGCATAGAAGTATGCATAAAAGATAAATATTTTATTATAAAAGTGTTACTTTTAACATAATTGAATTTCATGCATAGAGGTATGCATAGAAGATAAATATTTTATTATAAAAGTGTTACTTTTAACATAATTGAATTTCATGCATAGAGGTATGCATAAAAGATAAATATTTTATTATAAAAGTGTTACTTTTAACCTAATTGAATTTCATGCATAGAGGTATGCATAAAAGATGAATATTTTATTATTTTATTATAAAATTATAAAGAAAAAAAATGATTATTTTATTATAAAAAGTTATTTTAATCATATTGAAATTCGTGCATAGAAATAAAAAAATAAATAAATTATTATTTTATTATAAAAATAATATAGAAAAAAAATGATTATTTTATTGTAAAAGTGTTACTTTTATCACAATTGAAATTCTTGCATAGAGGTATGCCTAAAGGATGAGTTAGGATGTGATAAGATGAGTTAAGATGAGTTAAGATGTGATAAGAGGTGTATGAGATGTGATAAGAGGTGTATGAGATGTGATAAGATGAGATAAGATGCATATGAGATAAGTTAGGATGTGATAAGATGAGTTAAGATGTGAAAAGAGGTGTATGAGATGTGATAAGAAGTGTATGAGATGTGATAAGATGAGATAAGATGTATATGAGATGAGTTAGGATGTGATAAGATGAGTTAAGAGGTGATAAGATGTGTATGGAATGAGATAAGAAGTGTATGTGATGAGATAAGATGTATATGGGTTGTCATAAGGTGAAAATGGATGTGAATGTGCATATAAATGTGGATGTATGGATGAAGATGCATGAATGTGCATGTAGATGTACATGTACGAATGAGGAGGTAGATGTATGCATGTGGATGTGTATGTATGGATGTATGTATGTGGATGTGGATGTATGAGTATGATGTGAAAATGGATGTATGCATGGATGTGTATGAATGGATGTATGTATGTGGATGTGGATGTATGAGTAAGGATGTGAAAATGGATGTATGCATGGATGTGTATGAAGAATAATGAAGGTGAATGTGTATGGGAAATAATGTGTCGTTGATATGAATGAATGGATGAGAATGAGTACATATGAAGGGAATGTGGAATAAGTGATGTGGATTGAGGAGGGATAATGTGGAAAGATGGAAATTCGATATAGAAACTGTATTTTGTGACTGTTTGTAAATGACTATTTTATGTCAAGAATGCTGGGGAAGCATTTTGACCGTCTTATGGATTGAGGTCATGGTGACCTAACTGATAAAGTTGCAACTGCTGACGGAGAGTCAATGGAGGACGTCTCGCGCAGCAAGGTCGGCCGAGGTCTTGACCAGCCTCGGTGCGATTAAAATGGTGAGCTTCCGGTACGGTAGATGAGGGGCCAAGGAAGCGGCCTATGAGTGAAGCGCTAGGTCACCTGCGCGACGAAGGATCCTAGAGGGTGCTGACCATACGGTGCTCAGGCTCTGGGTCCGGGCTCTGGGTCGCCTAGGATACCCACGTGTGCGTCGAGGAAGATATTGGAACAAGGAGTAAGAGTTGTTTTCTGAAACCGAGCATGGATCTGGTTGACTGACCTTGCTGGTCCTCAAAACGGATGAGTCCATGGCTCTTTATATGGATCTGTTGGTTGATCTTGCTGATCTTCAACGAGAGTCCATCTTGATAAGTGATTATTTTGCCGAGTATTATGGGCTAGGAATTAGGAAACGGCCCCTAAGTGGACAGGTGGTGAGCGTCCTAGTTGCCAATGATGCCATAGATACTCTGATGAAGGAATGATGGAAATTTAAGAATCAACTGGATAAATTGGAAGATGGTGATCAGTGATACTATGGTTTTATTAAAGATTTGTTTTAAACTGGTTGAATCTGTCAAAAGGCAATTTCATATTGGGTGTGTGAGTGGTGTGACTAGTTTTATTTTTGCATGAACATCCAGCTAGGGGGCCTTGGAACTCTTTTCCTTAGTACCCGGGACAAAACCTAACCAAATTCTTAATTGGATCCCATCACTACAGTGGTTGGGCGGTTGGCTAACCCATGGGACTGGATGGGGTTAGGCTGGACTGATGGATCCGTAAATCGAGACTCAACTTTTGTTATTACGATAGATAAAGTAAATCCCGGACAGTAATTGTTCTATGGATAGGAATCAACGGCTGTGCCTCTTGAATGGGGAAAAAAGCGTTGATCCCAATGATCCAAGTGCAAGTTTCTTCCTTGATCTGACCGAGTATCTTTATAGATACAGTCGGATCAGCTCGATCAGTAATGGTCTTGACTACGTTAGAGTAAAAAGTTTTCTTGGTAGAATCGCCCGTGCTTTCCGGTAAAGGAAGTTTTTCTGGGTTCGATTTTGGAATAACCGACGGATTAGTCTCTTATCCGGATATCCGTGGGTGAGGCCCCGAATGTGGGACCCTGTCCCGCGCGAGAGTGCTACTTCCGCTGCCAGTATCCTGAATCCGTTGCTCGGTGGGAACAGGGATCTTACAATAAGATAACTTTCAATACAATGTGAGGGACATTTGCATACAAGGTTATGTTGTTTGGCCTTACCAATGCTCCAGCAACCTTTCAACGATTGATGTGCACAACCTTCAATGACTACTTACAAAAGTGGTCGGAGGTATTCATTGTTGATTTGTGTGCACACTCTTGATGGGGGCAGATCATCTAGCCTTCTTGAGGAAAGTGTTTGAGCAATGTCGATTATATCGTATATCCCTGAACCCCTTGAAGTGTCAGCTTTAGGTCAAGCATGGTGTGATATTGGGACACATTGTCTCAAGGAATGGTATATCCATGGATGATAACAAGGTCAAACTGATATTGAAGTTGCCACCACCTACCAACTACAAGGGTGTGCAAAGATTTATGGGCCATGTGGGGTATTATTTCTGATTCATAATTTTCTATGTTGAAATAGCCAGACCCTTGTACAAGCTCCTCATTGTCTTTGAGTGGACTAAGGAGTATCAAGAAGCATATGATTGACTAAAGCAAGTGTTGGCTAGAGTGCCAATTCTACGACCCCCCATTGGGATCTCATATTTCACGTGCATATTGATGCATCAAATTTTGCTATTGGTTGCGTACTGGTTCAAATTGGACTATCCAGTCTGCTTTGCTAGTGGTCAGCTAAATGATGCGGAGGTGAACTACACCACCATAGAGAGGGAAGGATTGGCCATGGTTTATGCCATCAAGAAATATCAACATTACCTCTTGGCCAACAAATTCGTATTTTTCATGGACCATTAAGCCTTATTATACCTAGTGAATAAACCTTCCACCACGGGGAGAATCACACGATGGTTGCTATCGTTGTTGGAATTCGACTTTATAGTCATAGTAAGAAAAGGAACACAACATGTGTTAGCCGATCACATGTCAAGAATTCCAAATGGGGAACGAGCACAACTGGTGTTGATGATGATCTCCCTGATTCTTGTTTATTCAAGTTAGACATGGTACCCGAATGGAGCGAGGAAATCTCAGAGTATCTAGCTTATGGTTTTCTCATAGTAGGAAATACCTTTGAACAAATATAAAATGTGGCGTCTTATCAATTCTCGCTACACCTTATCAACTATTATCGGGAGAACTATATAAGATAGGAATAGATTTTATCAATGAGGTGATTGATCATTTACTTGTGGGATTCTTAGTGATCCATTGAAAATCATCACCTTATTATCCATAGGCCAATGGTTAAGCAGAGAGTACAAACAATATTTTGTGTACTATCTTGACAAAAACCTTGGAAACAAGTCCAACAGACTGGGAACATAAGCTGACAGTAGCCCTATGGGCCTATCGAACATCATATAAGGTAGCGATGATAGGTTATACTCCCTTACGTCTAGCTTATGGTATTGAAGTAATTATGCCCATGGAATACCCAATCCCAAGTTTAAGGATCTCCGTACAAGAGCATCTAATGGAGAATGCATTATTTGAAAGGCTAATTGACTTAGAGAAGCTTTATGAGACCATATTGATAGCATCACATGGACTCATGGTTGAAAAACTACGTGTAGCAAACATTGCTTTTACAAAAACCTTAAGCAAAAAGAGCTGGAAACAGGGGACCTTGTCCTCATGTATGGTGTCGAAAAGAAAAACAAAACTCAAATACCGAGGCCTGGGACCATTCCCAGTTAGGGGTCTATTCGAATTAAGACAATTGATAGCATCTAGATGGAGGGTTATGTCAATGGAAGTAAATTAAAAGAATATTTTGGACCACTAACCCAAGAGATTCTCTTGCAAGAACATCTCTTAAAATAGTAGAAATAGCTTGCAAAAGAAAGAATCCAGCAAGATCAACAAGAGGCTAAGGCTAGGGGGGCCAAAGCCAAACAATTACTGTACAAAAGACTAATACATGTCAACATGGATTATGTGACTCTTTTGGACGAAGGGGAACTGAACATTGAGCTAGCATGACTCAAGGTGGAACTTACTACAGCTAAAGGTCATGCAAGAAGCATTGCATTAATAGTAGATACGGATCAAGTCATAACTTGATCTCATATGAAACCTAGGTAGCATTAGATAGACCACATCTTGAACCCACTGATGCACAATTTCGTAGTGTTCACTTGATAACCACAAAAGCCGAGAGATTTTTAAATCTTAACAGTTCCATCAGAAATAATTCCTTGGTCATGAAGGTGTTTGTCATGCCTGTAGGTTCCATGGAAGAAGAAATGATTCTAGGACGATCCTCGATCTGTGCAAGTAAATGCAATATCCAATGGGAGGAAAGACTAGCATTGTTAAGCACGGGTGATGAGGTCATGTCCATACCCTTACAGGGCTTGGCAAATAGAGGGAAGCACATCATAACTGATAAACAAACAACGAGTGCAATGGAAACATCTAAGGGTACACGGAAGTGGGTGCCCAAGAATTAACTTAAAGATCAACCAGATAGAAAGGACACCATGAATAATATAAAGACCACAAGAAGAACCTCCAAACAATTCAAAAGCCAAACATTGCTGACACAAACCGATTAGCAGGACTCCAAGCATCCCAAGAAACCTCAAGGGTTCCATAAGCAATGGATTTGAAAGGACTTACCGCCATCCCAAGGATACTATCAAGGCAATACCATAATATGGGTACCTAAACCCCACTCAGTGGTGGCCAATAACATAAGTAGTTTGAATCATAAAAAAGAGAATGGTAAAAGCATACAACATCAACTCTTAACTCAAGTTGAAAGATCCCTGCCCCCTCCGCGTAGCAAATTCGAGGGTGCTAGTAGCGGAAGTAGCACTTCTTGCGCAGGGCAAAGCCTCTCACTCAGGGCCTCGCCCACGGATATCGAGACAAGAGACTGATCCCTCAGTTATTCCAAAACCGAACCCGGAAAAACTTCCCTCGCCTAGAAATCACGGGCGATTCCTCCAAGATATTTTTATTCTAACATAGTGAAGAGCCTTAACTAACCAAACTGATCCGACTGAACCTGTAAGTCACATGGTCAGATCAAGGAAGAAACTTGCACTTGGATCATAGAGACCAACGCTTTTTTCCTCATCTAGAGGCACAACCGTTGATTCTTTTCCATAGAACAAGACTATGGGATTGGATGGGGTTAGGTTGGATCGATGGATTCCTATAATAAAATTCAACTCTATTCAAGTTACGATAGTTGAAGTAAGTCATAGGATAATCCTTGTTCTATGGAAAAGAATCCCCCTACTGCTGCAGAATGCAAGAAAACATTGTTTTCCTTTATTTTTGGCATAGAGAGAAAATATTCTAGAGAGAGGTAATACAATTTTGAGATATTTTTGGATACAAAGTTTCCCTTTTATCTTAAGATTAATTCCCCTAAAACAGAAGTTCAAAAAGAGTTTTCCAATGTGCATTAGAAATTAATTGAATATGTGTATTGGCCACCTTAGCTTAGGGGTGCCAAATTTTTGAAAATTTTGATTAAGGTCCAAAGAGTGATCAAAGGGGCCTACAAGATTAATCCAAGTGTTTGAATAAGAAAAATGCAAAGAATAAAAGAAAATCCACCAAAAATGAGTAAACTCTCACATAAGATGAAGAGTTGACTAGTATTGGGATTATTAGTAAAAAAATAGGACTTATTAATAAAAAAAAAAGAAATTTTGACACCTGAGGAAAGGGGGAGGGATCTCATGAAGAAGGCACCTAGAATCTCATCATTACTCTATTTTTAAATCAAAAAATGAGATATTTTATCTCTCCTCTCTCCTCCTTCAAACCAAATAAAAAAAAGTGAGCCTAACTAGTCCAAAACTTGTCCAAATTGGATCAAACTGAAGGTGTAAGCCTCTAGATCCCAATTGGACTTGGTTTGGTGGCCTCCCTCACCTATAAATAGACCCCCATTCCTTCTTTCTAACCTCCCTCATGCTTGGGAAGCATTTTATTTTATGGGTTTCCTCTTAAAACCAAGTTTTTCTTGATTATGATGAATTAATGTTTATGTTTAAGCTTAGGTTTATGCATAGACTAATTTTTATGTCAAAAGTGTAATTTTCATGTCAAAAGTGTAATTTTCAACATTATCATTTCATAGAAAATGCAGGGAGGTTATGGCAAAATTTTATTATTAGAAAATGAAGGTTTATTCATAGATTAAATTTTATGCTAAAAGAGGAACTTTGAGTATTATCATTTCATAGAAAATGCGGGAAAGCTATGGCAAAATTTTTAACATTAGAAAATGAATTTTATGCATAATTGATTTTTATGCTAAAAGTGGAATTTTAAAGCATTTTCATTTCATAGAAAATGTGGGAAAGCTATGGCAAAATTTTTAGAAAATAAATCTAGATTTATGCATATTAAATTTTTATGTTAAAAGTGGAATTTTAGGCATTCTCATTTCATAGAAAATACGGAGAAGGTATGGCAGAGTTTTGAGCATTATTCATTTTTTAGAAAAATAAAGAAGGTTATGCAAAAAATTTCTAGATTCATTCAATTTATGAGAATTGTGGAAATGGTTATGAATATAGTTCATTTAGATAAAAATGGATTAGTAAGTGTGCATAAAATTTTTATGCTAAAAGAGGGATTTTCATGATTTTTTTTGGGAACATAGAGAAAATAAGGTGAAAATATTCATAGGGGTGCATCGAGAAAACATAGATAAAGTTTTAATCAGAAAGAGGAATTATGGGTATAATTTATTTTGTAAATCCCATGAGATCGTATGCATAATTTTTTTATTCAAAAAGAGGAATATTGAGCATATTTTATTTTGGGAAAATTGAGAAAAGAATATTAAATATTCACAGTAATGCATCAAGAAAACATGGATAAATTTTTAGTCAGAAAGAGGAATCACAAACACAATTAACTTTTGGAATTATGAAGTACACGTCTAGACTCTCGATGTAAGATTCCTCCCTCGAGCTTTTGAGGTGTAAAGGTGTAAGAACCTCCCCTTTTGTTCTTGAAATTATTTCCCTCTCTGAAATAGGAGAAAGATCTTGTTTTACCTATTTTGGCCTAGAGAGACAAAATGTCTAGAGAGAGATAATCCAAAATTGAGATATCTTTGGATATAAAAATCCTCCTAGTGTCTAAAATGGTTTCCCTTTAAAGAGAAGTTCAAAAAAAACTTTCCAATGTGCATTAGGAATCAATTAAAAACGATATAAGGGACCTTAGCCTAAGGGTCTAGATTTTCGGAATTTTTTGGATTATGGTCCAATTAAGGTTTCTGTGGGCCAATAGGATTAATCCAAGTATTGGGATGAGATAAATCCAAAGAATAAAAGAAAATACCCAAAAATGAGTAAATGCTCATATAAGATGAAGATTTGATTGAGTACAAGGTTTACTAGTTAAAAATTAAGAGATATTTCTAAAAAAATGAGATATTTTAGAGAAATGATGAATTTTTGACACTTTGGTAAGGAGAGGGGGACTCTTGAGTTAGGTGCCTATTGCACACATGCCGAAGGGTTTTTAATTCAAAAAATTGTGATATTTTTATCTGTCCTCTCTCCTGGATCAAACCAAATAAAAAAGGGAGCCAAACTGGTCCAAATCTTTTCCAAATTCAACCAAACTGAACCTGGAAAATTCTAGAACCTAGTTAAACTTGGTTAGTGGCCTCACTCACCTATAAATAGATCCTTAGTCTTTTGTAAAAAAATTTGTGAACTATACCATGCCAGTATTACATTAAAATAATGATATTTTCTATTATCCCTTAAAAATCCTCTACTTTTGGAGAACTTGGAGCTTCTCTCTCTCTTTAACAATCCTTGGAGCTTTCTTCTCAACATACTAAACCAATTGATTGGTTGGGGACTTCTTTCTAAGATAAAGAAGCAAGCCTAATCAAGAGGTAAGAAGTAATTTCACGGTTTTCATTTATATTCTCAAAAGATTTCACTTCTTAACCTCTCTCAAGCTTGAGAAGTTTCAAATTAATTGTTTTCAATGCAAATCAAGCTTTCTATAAGAATTCTAATGATTGATCACAAAAAAGTTAATCTTTATGCTTAATTAGAATGCTTTTTATGTACATCTCTCTCTCCCCCAAAAGAATAGTCATTCCTATGACTAATGCTTTAGCAAATAAATGCTTCTCATTAATAAATTCTTAATTCAAAATTAATCTCTAAGCTTGTTAAGCTAGAGGTTAAGAAAATGGCTTTTTATGCTTTTAGGCTAATAAAATTATGGTAAACTTATGATTTAATTCCATAAATTGGATTTAAGTCTAAGGATAGTTATTCTATCCTAATTGTATTACAAAGTCTTATTCTTTCTAGAAATATTGAAAATTATCAGTAATAGCAGAGCGAAGGTATGGCAAAATTTTTAGAAATTAATACATAACTCATTTTTATGCATAATGTGAAAAGAGGACTTTCTGTTATATTCTGGGATTGAATATCCTATGTTAAAAGAATGATTTTCATCAAATTCATGGGAAACTAATTTTTGGTATTTATGCATAAATATTTAGTTAAAGAAAAGAGAAACTTTTGGTATTTTTATTTTATGAAAAAAGATAAATTCCCATGATAATGGAGATCCATGTAATTAAATGAAAAAAGAGAACTTTTGGTATATTAATGAATATTTAATTTAAAGAGAAATTTTAGATAAATTTATTTTATGCATGAGAAAATTTAAATGATAAAAGAGGAATTCCTAGGACAATTGGAATTCAATCATTTAAATGGTAAAAGTGAAATTCTTGGCATATTTGAATTAATGGATATTTTTATTTAAATTTAAAGATAAATTTTAGATATATTTATTTTATGCATGAGAAAATTTAAATGATAAAAGAGGAACTCCCATGATAATTGGAATTCAATCATTTAAATGGTAAAAGTGGAATTCTTGGCATATTTGAATTAATGGATGTTTTTATTTAAATTTAAAGAGAAATTTTAGATAAAATTATTTTATGATAAAAGAGGAATTTCCATGACATTTGAAATTTAATCAATTAAATGAAAAAAGAGGAATTCCCATGATATTTGAGATCCAAGAAATTAAATGGGAAAAGAGGAATTTTTAGCATAATTCAAATTATGAGTATTTATCAAAAGTGGAATTTTGAGCATTATTGGGAAATATGGGTAGAATTGATTTTTGTAAATCCCATGAATCTTTTACTCAAAAGAAGAATATTTAATATATTTCACTTGAGAAATTTTAGAAAGAATATGAAAATATGCGTCGAGAAAAAGTACCTTCAACTAGGCCAAGCAATTTGTAGAAATTTAGAGAAGTCCCATCGGTATCGAAAATAGAAAATGTTACTAAATGTGAATAAGATGTGAATGCGATGTGATAAGATGTGAGTGGATGTGATAAGATGTGATGTGATGTAAATGGGTGTGGATATGGATGTGGATATGGATGTGATAAGATGTGGTGTGATGTAAATGAATGTGGATGGGATGTGAGGTGATGTGAATGGATGTCAATGTGAATGAAGAGATGAGAATGAGATGTGGGGATATGTGAAAGGATGTGGATGTGGATGTTGATGTGATGTGATATAAATAGATGTGGATGTGGATGAGATGTGATGTGATGTAAAAGGATGTGGATGTGAATGTGATGAGATGTGGATGAAATGTGATGTGATGTGAATATATGTGGATGTGAATGAGATGTGAATGAGATGTGATGATATGTATGGGTGTGATGTGATGTAAATGGACGAGAATAAGATGTGAAGTGATAGATGTGAATGTGAATGAATGGATGGATGTGGATAGACGTACATGTGAATGATTGGATGGAAGTGGATGAATGAGATGGGATGTGTATGGATCTGATGAGATGTGGATAGATGTGGATGTGAGGTTGTGTGGATGAAATGAATGAGATATGATGTGGATAGATGTGGACGTGATGTAATGTGGATGGAATGAATGAGATGTGACAAGAATGGAATGGATGTGAATGTGATGTGATGTAAATAGATGTGAATGCATGAGATGTGATGAGAATGGATGTGATGTGATGTGATGTGAATGGATGTGATGTGAATCAGGATAGATGTGAATGGATGAGATGTGATGCGATGTGGATCGGGGTAGATGTGAATGGATGTGATGTGAATCGGGATAGATGTGAATGGATGTGATGTGAATCGGGATAGATGTGAATGTATGAGATGTGATGTGAATAGATGTGATGTGATGTGATGTGGATCAGAGTAGATGTGAATGGATGAGATGTGATGTGAATGGACTCAGATGTGATGACAATGGTGGATATGAGTGATGTGATGTGGATTGGGGTGGATGTGAATGGATGAGATGTGATGTGATGTGGATATGGGTAGATGTGAATGGATGAGATGTAATATGATGTGAATGGATGATGATGTGATTGTATGAGAATGGATGAAGCACGATAGGAATACATATGATTGGATGTGGATTAAGAAAAGTAAATTGACGTAGAAGAATGTGGAATAACAAGAAATTATGTGGAACAATGTGGAAAGATGAGAGTTCGTTAGAAACTCTATTTATGACTTGTTTTTAAATGACTATTTTATGTCAAGAATGCTAGGAAAGCATTTTGACCATCTTGTGAATGAGGTCGTGGTGGAGACCAAAGCCATAAAGTTGCAACAACTGACGCAGAGTCATTGGAGGATGTCTCGCATAGCAAGGTCGGCCGAGCCTCGGTTCGATTTAAATGGTGAGCTTCCGGTATGGTGGATGAGGGACCAAGGAAGCGGCCTATGAGTGAAGCACTAGGTGACTTGCAAAGGATCCTAGAGGGTACTAACCATACGGTACTTGGGCTCTGGGTCGCCGAAGATACCCACGCATGTGTCGAGGAAGAAAATAGAACAAGGTGTTAGAGTTATCTTCTGAACTCGGGCATGGATCTGGTTGATTGACCTTGTTGGTCCTCAACGGATGAGTCCATGGCTCTTTTTATATGGATCTATTGGTTGATCTTGCTGATCTTCAATGGAGAGTCCATATGGTTTTTTATAAGTGAATATATTTCTGGGTACTATGAGCTAAGAACTATTGAAAAGGCCCCTGAGTGAATAGGTGGTGAGCGTTGTGGTTGCCAATAATGCCATAGTAGGCACACCAATGAAGGAATAATTGGAAATTAGAATTCAACTAGATATTTTAGAGAATTATGATCAGTGATACCATGGTTTCATTAAAAGATTGTTTTAAAGACAACTGAATCTGTGAAAAGGCAATCTTATATTGGGGGTGTGTAAGTGGTGTGACTATCGCTTGAAGCCCCGGCTAGGGGGCTTGGGAACTCTTTTCCCTAGTACTTGGGGCAAAACTTACCCAAATTCCTAAATGGATCCTATCATTACAGTGGTTGGGCGGTTGGCTAGCCCATGGGATTGAGGCTGGACTAATGGATCCCTAAAATGAGACTCAATTCTGTTATGTTATGATAGATGAAGTAAATCCCTGATAGTCCTTGTTCTATGGAAAAGAATCAATGGCTGTGCCTCTTGACGAGGAAAAAAGTGCTGGTCTCTATGATCCAAGTGCAAGTCTCTTCCTTGATCTTACCATGTGACTTACTGGTTCGGTCAGATCAGTTTGGTTAGTTTAGGCTCTTGACTACGTTAGAATAAAAATATCCTGAAGGAATTACTTGTGCTTTCTGGGTTAGGAAACCTTTTTCGGGTTCGGGTTTGGAATAAACCAAGGATTTAGTCTCTTGTCTGGATATCCATGGGTGAGGCCTCGAGTGAGAGGCTCTGCCCTGTACAATAAGTGCTACTTCCACTACTAGCACCCCCTATTCATCATTGCGCAGAGGGGGCAGGGATCTTTCAGCTAGTATCAAAGCGCATTGGCTAAAGTGGATCAACCGAGAAGCAAGAAATGTCAAGAATTTATGAAGTACTAGTAAAAGATTATATTGTGTGATGAAATTCATACAAATTGATATTCAAAATAAAAAGTCATAAATTGGTAATTGGGTCTTTAGATGGAATTACCACAATTGTATGGAATCCTTGACTTGCTTGAGGCCTAGATATGATGGTATTTACCTTATAACTTCAAGGACTGTGACTACCCGTATATACCGTGGGTATAACTGCAACTCTGTACTGACAATATATACGAGTAAATCTAAGACCTTGAAGTTATAAGCAAAAATGCTATCTAGAGGAATTGAGATATCTTTGGATATAAAAATCCTCCTAGTGTCTAAAATAGTTTCCCTTGAAATAGAAGTTCAAAATGAACTTTCCAATGTGCATAAGGAATCAATTAAAAATGTAAGGGACCTTAGCCTAAGGGTCTAGATTTTCAGAAATTTCTGGATTATGGTCCAATTAAGGTTCCTATGGGCCAGTAGGATTAATCCAAGTGTTGGGATGAGATAAATCCAAAGAATAAAAGAAAACACCCAAAAATGAGTAAATGCTCACATAAGATGAAGATTTGAATTAGTACAAGATTTATTAGTTAAAAATTAAGAGATACTACTAAAAAAATGAGATGTTTTGGAGAAATGATGAGTTTTTGACACCTTTGCATAAGGAGAGGGGGACTCTTGAGGTAGATGCCTATTTTACACATGCGAAAGGGTTTTTAATTCAAAAAAATTGTGATATTTTTATCTCTCCTCTCTCCTGGATCAAACCAAATCAAAAAGGGAGCCAAACTGGTCCAAATCTTGTCCAAATTCAGCCAAACTTGTCCAAATTCAGTCAAACTGAACCTGGAAAATTTTAGAACCTAGTTGGACTTGATTAGTGGACTCCCTCACCTATAAATAGATCCTTAGTCTTTTGTTAAAAAAAATTATGAATTATACCATGCCAGTATTACATTTAAATAATGATATTTTCTGTTATCCCTTAAAAATCCTCTACTTTTGGAGAACTTGGAGCTTCTCTCTCTCTTCAACAATCCTTGGAGCTTTCTTCTCAACATACTAAACCAATTGATTGGTTGGGGGCTTCCTTCTAAGATAAAGAAGCAAGACAAATCAAGAGGTAAGAAGTAATTTCATGGTTTTCATTAATATTAATTGGTTGGGGGCTTCCTTCTAAGATAAAGAAGCAAGACAAATTAAGAGGTAAGAAGTAGTTTCATGGTTTTCATTAATATTCTCAAAAGATTCCACTTTTCAACCCCTCTCAAGCTTGAGAAGTTTCAAATTAATTTTTTTCAATGCAAATCAAGCTTTCTATAAGAATTCTAATGATTGATCACAAAAAAGTTAATCTTTATGCTTAATTAGAATGCTTTTTATGTATATCTCTCTCTCTCCCAAAAGAATAGTCATTCCTATGACTAATGCTTTAGCAAATGAATGCTTCTCATTGATAAATTCTTAATTCAAAATCAATCGCTAAGCTTGTTAAGCTAGAGGTTAAGAAAATAGCTTTTTATGCTTTTATGTCAATAAAATTATGATAAACTTATGATTTAATTCCATAAATTAGATTTAAGTCTAAGGATAGTTAGTCTATCCTAATTGTATTACAAAGTCTTATTCTTTCTAGAAATATTAAAAATTATCAGTTATAGCAAACAAAGCTATGGTAAAATTTTTAGAAATTAATACATAACTTATTTCTATGCATAATGTGAAAAGAGGACTTCCTACCATATTCTAGGATTAGACATTCTATGCTAAAAGAATGATTTTCATCAAATTCATGGGAAATTAATTTTTAGTATTTATGCATAAATAATTAATTAAAGGAAAGAGAAATTTTTGGTATTTTTCTTTTTTGCAAAAGAGGAATTCCCATGATAATGGAGATCCATGTAGTTAAATGGAAAGTGACAAATTTTGGTATATTAATGAATATTTAATTTAAAGATAAATTTTAGATAAATTTTTTTTATGCATGAGAAAATGTAAATGAAAAAAGAGGAATCCCCACGACAATTGGAATTAATAATTTAAATAGTAAAAGTGGAATTCTTGGCATATTTGAGTTAATGGATATTTTTATTTAAATTTTAAGAGGAATTTAAGATAAATTTATTTTATGCATGAGAAAATTTAAATGATAAAAGAGGAATTCCCATTGGAATTCAATCATTTAAATGGTAAAAGTGGAATTCTTGGCATATTTGAATTAATGGACATTTTTATTTAAATTTAAAGAGAAATTTTAGATAAATTTTTTTATGCATGAGAAAATTTAAATGAGAAAAGAGGAATTCCCATGACAATTGAAATTCAATCATTTAAATGGTAAAAGTGAAATTCTTGGCATATTTGAATTAATGGATATTTTTATTTAAATTTAAAGAGGAATTTTAGATAAAATTATTTTATGATAAAAGAGGAATTCCCATGACATTTGGAGTTTAATCAATTAAATGAAAAAAGAGGAATTCCCATGATATTTGAAATCCTAGAAATTAAATGGAAAAAGAGAAATTTTTAGCATAATTCAAATTATGAGTATTTATCAAAAGTGGAATTTTGAGCATTATTGGGAAATATGGGTAGAATTGATTTTTGTAAATCCCATGAATCTTTTACTCAAAAGAAGAATATTGAATATATTTCACTTGAGAAATTTGAGAAAGAATATGAAAATATGCGTCGAGAAAAAGTACCTTTATTGAAAATAGAAAATGTTACTAAATGTGAATGCGATGTGAATAAGATGTGATAAGATGTGAGTCGATGTGATAAGATGTGATGTGATGTAAATGGATGTGATAAGATATGGTGTGTTGTAAATGAATGTGGATGGGATGTGAGGTGATGTAAATGGATGTGGATGTGAATGAAGAGATGAGAATGAGATGTGAGGATATGTGAAAGGATGTGATGTGATGTAAATGGATGTGGATGTGGATGTGATGTAAATGTAAATGGATGTGGATGTGGATGTGATAAGATGTGATGTGATATAAATAGACGTAGATGTGGATGAGATGTGATGTGATGTAAAGGGATGTGGATGTGAATGTGATGAGATGTGGTTGAAATGTGATGTGAATATATACTTGAATTCTTGAAATGTGATGTGATGTGATGTGAATATATACTTGAATTCTTGAAAGGATCAAGGATCCAAAAAGGAGACCGGAAACTTAGACTTAATTGAATTAAGTCGCAAAAAAGTTACATTTAACTGAGCCAAGTAATGTCCAATGTGGATGTGTACGTGAAAAAATGTGATGTGAATGTGCATGTGAAGAATGAATGTGAATGAGTATGTTTAAGAATGGATATAGATGTGTATGTGAAAGAATGTGATGTGATGGAAAGAAATGTGATGTGTCATAAATATATGTGGATGTGAAGTGATGGATATGAATGTATAGATAGATGTGAGAAGTCGTACATGTGAACGATTGGATGGATGTGGATGAATGAGATGAGATGTGTATGAATGAGATATGATGTGGATAGACGTGATGTGATATAATGGTGATGAGAATGAATGTGATGGATATGAATGAATGAATGTGAATGTGATGGATATGAATGAATGTGATGTGATGGGATGTGAATCGGGATAGATGTGAATGAATGAGATGTGAGGTAAAATGAATGCGATGTGATGTGGTCTGAATGGATGAGATGTGAATGAATGTGATGTGATGAGATGTGGATATGGGTAGATATGAGTGGATGAGATCTGATGCTGATAAATGAGAAAAGATGTGATGAAATGGAAAATGATGTGATGAGAATGGGAATACATATGAAATAAATGAGAATTGATGTGGAACAATGTGGAAAGACGAGAGTTCATTATAGAAACTATATTTATGACTTGTTTTTAAATGACTGTTTTATGTCAAGAATGTTGGGGAAGCATTTTGATCATCTTGTGAAATGAGGTCATGGAGACCTAATCTGATAAAGTTGCACAACAGCTGATGGAGAGTCAATGGAGGACGTCTCGCATAGTAAGGTCGGCCTCCGTTTAATTAAAATGGTGAGCTTTCGATACGGTGGATGAGGGACCAAGGAAGCGAAATATGAGTGAAGCGCTAGGTCACCTGTGAAGGATCCTAGAGGGTGCTGACCATACGGTGCTCGGGCTCTAGGTCGTCGGACGATACCCACGCGTGTATCGAGGAAGATATTGGAACAAGGAGTAAGAGTTTTTTTCTGAATTGGGGCATGGATCTGGTTGATTGACCTTGCTGCTCCTCAACGGATGAGTCCATGGCTCTTTTATATGGATCCGTTGGTTGATCTTGGTGATCTTCAACGAAGATTCCATTTTGATATGTGAATATATTTCCGGTTACTATGAGCTAGAAACTATCGAAAAGGCCCCTGAGTGGACAGGTGGTGAGTGTTCTGGTTTTGCCATTAATGCCATAGGTACATCGATGAAGGAAAAATTGGAAATTAGGATTCAACCAGATATTTTGAAGGATTATGATCAGTGACACTATGGTTTCATTAAATGATTGTTTTAAAGACAACTGATTTTGTGAAAAAGGCAATAACACCATATTAGTGAATTTGGGAATTTCCCAATTCCCATTTTTGAATACTTAAAAAAGGGGACATGGATAACATGTTTGTAAGTTTCTCAAAACCCTATCATATGACCTATCGTTGGAAAGCGCTTGAAATATGGAATCTAAAGAGCTATAAAGCGCTCATTTTGGATTAGTGGTGTTCAAGTTATGGTTAATCCAAACTTTTGACCACGTGTTCCAAACTTGTAGGAAATTCCCATATTCCCCAATATGGTGTTCAATTTCATATTGGGTGTGTATGTGGTGTGACTAATTTTAAGTTTGTATGAATATCCGACTAGGGGGCATGGGAACTCTTTTCCCTGGTACCCAAGACAAAAACCTAACCAAATTCTTAATTGGATCCCATTACTACATTGGTTGGGCGGTTGGCTAACCCACGGGACTGGATGGGGTTAGGCTAGACTCATGGATCCCAAAAATTGGGACGATTGTGTTATAGTACGATAGATGAAATAAATCCTAGATAAAAATTGTTCTATGGAAAAGAATCAATGACTCTGCCTTTCAATGAGGAAAAAAGCATTGGACTCTATGATCCAAGTGTAATCTTTTTCTTGATTTGACTATGGGACTTACGGGGTCGGTCAGATCAGTTCAATTAGTTAAGGCTTTGACCACGTTAGAGAAAATTTATCCTGGAGGAATCGCCCATGCTTTCTGGGTGAGGGAAGTTTTTCAAGGTTTGGTTTTGGAAGAACCAAGGGATTAGTCTCTTGTACGGATATCCATGGGCAAAGCCCTGAGTGAGGGACCCTTCCTTGTGCAAGTAGTGCTAATTCTACTGCTAGCACCCTTGAATTTGTTGCGCGATAGTGGGGACAAGGATCCCACAATCATGTCTTATGCAATGGGAGATGAAACTCCAAGAGGATGGAAAAAACAAAGGTGTTTCCACGGCAGCAACGGTGCCAAAAATGTTATGGGATACCAAACCTCCAAAAGGGAACTCAACACATTCACCTAAAGGATGAGAAATAGATCACAACTATTGTAGAGCACTTACCAATGCTTCGAACTTGAGTCCCTTAAGGCCTCCAAGCTCGCTTCTTAAGCTCCAACCTCTAACCTCCACCTCCACAGTCATTTGTATCGTTGCATAAGGCAGTTGCGTAAGGCAATCACTCTCTCTCTCACTCTCTCACACAAGCATGAATCACACAAGCATTCATGAGATTATACTCCTAGGTACTATGAGCTAGGGACTATTGAAAAGGCCCCTAATAAGTGAGCAGGTGGTGAGCGTTCTGGTTTGCCAATGATGCCATAGGTACGCTGAGGAAGGAATGAATGGGATATGGATTTTATGGAGAAAGCTTGACTATATTCTTGGGTATTATGGGCTAGGAACTATTGAAAAGGCCCCTGAGTGAGCATGCGATGAGCGTCTTCTGGTTGCCGATGATGCCATAGGTACACTGAGGAAGGAATGATTGCAAATTGGATTAGGAACTAGAATACTGAGGATTATGATGGAAACACTGTGGTTTTATTGCAATGCTGTTTTGGGAAATAGTTGAGTCTAAGAAAAGGCAATTTCATCTTGGGTGCGTAAGTGGTGTGTCTATTTAATTTTTGCATGAGTACCAACTAGGGGGCCTGGGAACTCTTTTCCCCGGTACCCAGGACAAAACATAACCAAATTTTTATAATGGATCTTATCAATACAGTGATTGGGTGGGTGTCCAACCCATGGGATTGGATGGAGTTAGGCTGGATCGATGGATTCCTATAGTAAAATTCAATTCTCTTGAAGTTACGATAGTTGAAGTAAGTCACAGGATAATCCTTGTTCTATGGTGGTCTCTATGAACCAAGTGCAGGTCCTCCCTTGATCTGGCCATGTGACCCGTGAGTTTGGTCGGAATGCAAAGGATAGTTAAGGCTCTTGACTACATTAGAATATTTTCCTGGAGGAATCGCCTATGCTTTTTGGATGAGGGAAGTTTTTTCTAGGTTCGGTTTTGGAAGAACCGCCGGATTAGTCTATTGTCTGGACATTCGTGGTGGGCAAGGCCCAGAGTGGGAAGCTTTGTTCTGCACGTGAGGTTGCTACTTTCACTGCTAGCTCTCTAGAATTCGATGTGCAGAGAGGGCAAGGATCTCACATTCTTGTCTCTCCACAACCAACTATAGTAATTGGAGGAATAAACTATGCATAGAAAAAATGGAAGTTGGTATATGAGCTTACAAATTTTGTACCACAAAGAGAAAATGAATAAGAGAATATTTATATACCTGTAATATCTCTTTCCAAAAGTTACGATAGTTGAAGTAAGTCACAGGATAATCCTTGTTCTATGGTGGTCTATATGAACCAAGTGCAGGTTTCTCCCTTGATCCGGCCATGTAACCTGTGGGTTCGGTCGAAATGCAAAGGTGACTACATTGGAAGATTTTCCTGGAGGAATCGCCTATGCTTTTTGGATGAGGGAAGTTTTTTCTGGGTTCGGTTTTGGAAGAACGGCCGGATTAGTCTATTGTCCGGACATTCGTGGTGGGCAAGGCCGGGAGTGGGAAGCTTTGTTCTGCACGTGAGGTTGCTACTTCCACTGCTAGCTCTCTAGAATTCAATGTGCAGAGAGGGCAGGGATCTCACATTCTTGTCCCTCCACAACCAAATATAGCAATTGGAGGAATAAACTATCCATAGAAAAAATGGAAGTTGGTATATGAGCTTACAAATTTTGTACCACAAAGAGAAAATGAATAAGAGAATATTTATATACCTGTAATATCTCTTGCCAATCATGTCTCTTGAGGCCATATAATTGTTCCTCTCCTTTCGTTTTGGTCTTTGTGAAGGCACCTTTAAATGAAGGCATTACTTCTGTTGGTGTACAAAAAGAAGGCACCTTTAAATGAATGCATTACTTCTGTTGGTGTACAAAAAGAAGCAATCAGACTTTTCACCTTATTGTGCTCCCTCTTGGTTATACCCATCATGCCTTTGGTAGGACTATTTTTCCACGCTCACTTTCAATTGGCCATGCACTTTGAAGGAGTCCAATGTTTTGTAAGCCATCCCTTGCATCCTTTGTATCTATTTTATCAATTAAATGGTCCCAAATATTTGTTGCCACATTCTTGAAGATATGCATGGGATCTAAAAGATCATTGATCTTCATGTCACACCAATTTGGAAGTCGAAAGAAGATTGAGTGTCTAAACATCCCATTTGGTGGTGGATTGCGAGTGCTTCTCCATGCCTCAAACTAATCTCTACCTCTCATCACAAGCGGTGAGACATCATGTGGCACATACTTGGGATGTGGCACATACTTGGGATGTGAAGCACGGAGAAATCGATGATGTTTGTCATACACCACCTTCTTAAGTGTAGAGGGTCTTTCCGAAAACAATTAATGGTCCGTAAACCAGACATGCATGATTTTTGGAGGTTGCCAAACCTATTTTAAAATTGAGATAGAGATATAAACTTAAAGTTTAGAGGCTCAAACCTTATGCATATAAGGTTCAAGTAGGTACCAGAGCACTCTGAGAATATAGTCATGCATCATCCAAAGCGAAACTCCTTTCACCTCCTCCTCATGCCTATTTATTGGTGGCCTTGAAACATCATGTACTTTGATACCTTGCTATAGTGTCTCAAGATCCTCAATCAAAGGCTCGAGATACACATCCATGTAGCAAATCATCCCTATAGTAGCTCTCCCCACATTGTAGACATTGTGTTGCATCTTTATTAATGCCTCTAAATAGCATGCAATCATTGGAACATGCATGTATTTTTGTGTAATCCATACCTAGCATAGAGAGCATTTTACGACACCCATCTCATTAGTTCAGTAATAGATTTTAAGGGGGAAGAATCGTCTTGAGAAGCCTACAACATAACATAAGAAATCATATGTAAAAATATTAACAAGGAGAGTATATAGAACATGAACATTTTCTATTTGAGAGAATAGAATGAGCCGGTCTTACTGAAGAAGACTTGTTACACTTGCATCAATCCATCCATAAGTTGTTTGTAAGGTCAATAGCTCCAAGTTTGCTCGTAGTGTGGAGTACAAACATCCCTCATACAAAGAGGTGCTTGCCTCTCTATGCAAGGTTTCCTCCTCTTGTGACATTAGAGCTTGCTCACTATCATATATGATCTCCCGTCCAAATAAGTCATACACCATGTCGTCCATGATGAAATTCTCTTCCTCCTCATGTGGCAATGGTGGAGGCACCTCATTCATTGGTTGGAAAAGATGAGTCTCAGCCATGCTTTCCATATAAAGTCTTGCCACCTTCTGCACTCTACCCAATGTCACCGAATAGTTTGGCATGTTACCTAAAACTCTCTTATGGTTCTCTTCCATGTCATCATCATCGGCACTTGGTCGTGCCATTGCCTCATGAAGACCATATGTCAGGACTTGCTCAATTGTTATATGACGTTATCGTATATATTGACTCTTGCATCGATCACACACACATCAATTTTTTTCTCTCAACTATGCCTCGGAGCCAACTTTCGGCCCTTGATGATCACTGTCAGACATTTTTAACCTAGCCAAAACTGATTTACGATTCATACAAAACATAAAACAACATCGAGAACTGCAAATAGAAAATTACCTAGGATTTCACTGCTAAACAGAGACCATAGTACAAAAAGCCGCTACCCAATAAAATGAAAATATGCTCCTTAGCAGCAAAAATTTGATGCTCACTAGAGAAGCTAGCCAGCAAAATTTTGCTACTGAGCAGCAATCTGGGAGCTAGGACTCCCTCACCTAAGTCATCGCCAAATGGGTGTCAATATCTACCTACTTCCCCTATCTTGCACATGGACAGCTTATGCCTGTAGCCCTATTCCTCCCACCACACCTCTTCTCTCAAGGGTTTTGCATAGTCTCTCTCTCCAAGTAAGCCCTTTCTTTCTTTCTTCAAGCTTTCATGGTTTTCTTCAATCTTTGTTTTCTTCCAAACTTTTATGGAAAGCTTGGACATAGCTTTATATCTTTCCTCTCAAGGGTTTTGCATTAATCAAGTCTCTCTCTCCAAGTAAGCCCTTTCTTGCTTTCTTCAAGCTTTCATGGTTTTCTTCAATCTTTGTTTTCTTCCAAGCTTTCATGGAAAGCTTGGACATAGCTTTATGTGAGATTTTCTCCCTTCCCCTATCTTTCCTCTCCCTTTCCCTAACCCTAGCCTAATGCATAAAGCTCTAATACTACAGAGCTTTGATGGAGATCTAGCTTTCTATTAAGCATTCTATGCATAGAGCTAGGGTTTAGGCATAACATAAACTAATTTTTCTATTCACTTATGCATTAAGAGTAGGGTTTAGGGTACTCACCTCTTTTTTCTCTTGTTATTCTTGATTACTAATTTTTCTATTCACTTATGCATTAAGAGTAGGGTTTAGGGTACTCACCTCTTTTTTCTCTTGTTATTCTTGATTACTAATGTGTTAATGAGGACTAACTTTTTATTATGTTTCTTTTTTGTAGGTTTATTCAAGTGAGCAAGGTTTTGGGCATAGCCTCTCATACGATAAGCCCTCTTTCTTCATTTTTGCTTATGCTTCTCGTCTTTGTGTTTTTGCACCCTTGGGTGCTGGGGATTAGGGTTAGGTCAATAGGCAATAGCATTTATGCATAGCCTTATACATAGGCTATGCATAGGCCTATTCCAATAGGGCTTATGCTGCAGAAACCCTATGCAATAGGTTTATACATAGCCTTATGCATAGGCGATTGCAATAAGGCTATGCATAGGCCTTATGCAATAGGGCTTATGCGTAGCCTTATGCATATTCTCTTAAAAAGAGGATTTGCCTTTGGCTTTAATAGTGGGGAGCATTTGGAAAGTCCTCAGAAGCTACCATCTAAAAGGGGCACTGTCCACCCTGCTTGTCTAAGCAATATTGTAGGTTTTAACAATGTCTTAATATCACATGTATTTTTTGTTTAATCTTGTGTTGTTGTTTTCTCTTGGTTGGCTTGACATTGTCAAGGTAAGTGGCCTTATTTATTCAACCTTATGTTTATTGCACCCTCAGGTGTCGGGTTTAGGAAATGGACTTATGCATAGAGATATGGGACATTGTTATATGTCATCTAGAATGGTGCTTATGTTAAGTTAGGAGTGGTTATCCACAAGTAGGTGGTTATAGTGGAAGGGGAGCCCTCAATCTTCTTCACTATCCTTCTCTTGTAAAAGAGGAGTTTCCTTTGGATTTAATAGTGGGGACTATTACAGAATGACTTTTCAAAAAGAAGCCTAACTTGTCAAAAGTGAGCATCCACAAAACCTAGATTTCAAAAGTGGGAGACTATCGCTTAAAAAGAGTCTTTGAGTGCTGCTACTTTCCTAAGTTGAGCTCCTCAGTTGAGCAAAAATTTCAGCATCTTTGGTGAAGCAGTCACTGTACTCAAGTCTCTCCTTTCTATATATTCTGTGATATACTAGTTTTGCATCCCTTACCTTGTTCTTTAGCCACTCTTCAACTTGGGCTATCCTCTCGTCACACTGTAATGTTACCCAAGGGGGTGTATTTTAACCACTGGCTCAAGAGTGTGTGCCCATTTGAATTTATGATGAATACAACTTGCAAGTACTATTTGTTGATGTCATCATGATGATTGTAAGTACAATTTGCTGATGTCATCATGATGACATCTTCATGATATTGAGGGAGGTCAAGGGAAGTTGATATTGTTAGGGATTGAGTTAAGGTTAGGGGTAGGATTAGGGTTAGGGTTAGGGTTAGGAAAGAGAAGCTACTATTTTTAAGGTTAGGGTTAGCATCATGTTGAGAGAGAGAGAGAGAAAGAGAGAGAGAGAGAGAGAGAAGAGAGAGAGAGAGAGAGAGAAGAGTCTCTCTCTCTCTCTCTCTCTCACTCTCTTTTTATAGAATTCATTTTCATCTTTTTTGTTAGGTTTAGGGTGAGGGTTAACATTCATGTTCATAGAGAGAGGGAGAGATAGAGCTCGCATTTATGTTCTAAGAGAAAGAGAGAGAGAGAGAGAGAGAGGGATGTTTTTAATCTCTATTTGTAGTTATAATTCTCTCTCTCTCTCTCTCTCTCTCTCATAATAGTTTTTATGTGTGAGATCCCTGTTCCCACCGAGCAACGGATTCAGGATACTGACAGCGGACGTAGCACTTCTCGCGCGGGACAGGGGTCCACACTCGGGGCCTCGCCCATGGATATCCGGACAAGAGACTAATCCGTCGGTTTGTCCAAAACCGAAACCGGAAAAACTTCCTTTACCCGGAAAGCATGGGCGATTCCACCAGGATAACTCTTTACTCTAACGTAGTCAAGATCATTACTGATCAACTGATCTGACTGCACCTTTAACGGTACTTGGTCAAATCAAGGAAGAAACTTGCACTTGGATCATTGGGATCAACGCTTTTTTCCCCATCAAGAGGCACAGCCGTTGATTCCTATCCATAGAACAATTTCTATCCGGGATTTACTTCATCTATCGTAATAATAGAAATTAAATCTCGATTTACGGATCCATCAGTCCAGCCTAACCCCATCCAGTCCCATGGGTTAGCCAACTGCCCAACCACTGTAGTGATGGGATCCAATTTGAAATTTGGTTAGGTTTTGTCCCGGGTACCAAGGAAAAGAGTTCCAAGGCCCCCTAGCCGGAAGTTCATGCAAACATAAAACTAGCCACACCACTTACACACCCAATATGAAATTGCCTTTTTCTTAGCTTCAGCTAACTTTAAAACAATCCTTTAATGAAACCATAGTACCACTGATCACAATCTTCCAATTTATCTGGTTGATTCGTAATTTCCCATCATTCCTTCATCAGAGTATCTATGGCATCATTGGCAACTAGAACGCTCACCACCTGTCCACACAGGGGCCTTTTCAATAGTTCCTAGCCCATAATACTCGGCAATATAATCACTTATAAAAATCAAGATGGACTCTCGTTGAAGATCAGCAAGATCAACCAACAGATCCATATAAAGAGCCATGGACTCATCCATTGAAGACCAGCAAGGTCAATCAACTAGATCCATGCCCGGTTTCACAAAACAACTCTTACTCCTTGTTCCAATATCTTCCTCGACGCACGCGTGGGTATCTTCGGCGACCCAGAGCCCGAGCACCGTATGGTCAGCACCCTCTAGGATCCTTCGCAGGTGACCTAGCGCTTCACTCATAGGCCGCTTCCTTGGTCCCTCATCCACCGTACCGGAAGCTCACCATTTAAATCGAACCGAGGCTGGTCAAGACCTCGGTCGACCTTGCTACGCGAGACGTCCTCCATTGACTCTCCGTCAGCAGTTGCAACTTTAACAGTTAGGTCTTCATGACCTTAATCCATAAGACGGTCAAAATGCTTCCCCAGCATTCTTGACATAAAACAGCCATTTACAAACAGTCACAAAAATACAGTTTCTAAATTGAACTCTCGTCTTTCCACATTATCCCTCCTTAGTCCACATTACTTATTCCACATTCCATTCAATGTGTACTCATTCTCATCCATTTTCTCATATCGACGACACATTAATTCACATACACATTCACATTCACATCCATACATCCACATTTACATGCATACATCCATTTTCACATCCTCATTTATACATCCACATCCCATATCCACATTCATACATACACATCCATATCCACATCCATACATCCACATCCACATCCACATTCTCATCCATACATCCACATCTACATGCATACCTCCATTTTCACATCCTCATTTATACATCCACATCGCATATCTACATTCATACATACACCACATTGACATTCACATTCATACATATACATCTACATGTATACATCCACATCACATTTATACAACCATATTACATCCATTCTCTTTCTAACACATCCCATATACATTTTAACACATCCTAACTCATCTTAACACATTCTATCACATCTCATACACATCTTATCACATCTTTTTACATCTCATACACCTCTTATCACATCCTATCACTTTCCATACGCATCTTATCAAATCTTATCACATCTCATACACCTCTTATCACATCCTATCACTTTCCATACGCATCTTATCAATTCTTATCACATCTCATACACCTCTTATCACATCCTATCACTTTCCATACGCATCTTATCATTTCTTATCACATCTCATACACCTCTTATCACATCCTATCGCTTTCCATACGCATCTTATCATTTCTTATCACATCTCATACACCTCTTATCACATCTTATCACATTTCATATCTTTAAAAAAAAAAAAAGAGAATTCTTATATTTGATATAAGATTTCTCTACACATTTATTTATACATAAATTCCATTTAAGGAGACTAACACTTTCGAAATTAAAATCAATCTTTTATGCATCTTCTTATGCATAAATTCAATTTGGTAGGAAATTACACTTTTAGAATAAAAGAATTTCTCTTATGCATCTAAGTTAAGCATAAAACCCATTTATGAGGAAAATCACACTTTTAGTATAAAAAGAATATCTTTTATGCATACCTATATGCATGAAATCCAATATGATAAAAGTAACACTCTTACAATAAAATAATCAACTTTTATGCATACCTCTATGCATGAAATTCAATTATGATAAAAGTCACACTTTTATAATAAAATAATCAACTTTTATGCATACTTCTATGCATGAAAATTAAAAATGATAAAAGTAACACTTTTGATATAAAAAAATTTCTTTTATGCATACTTCTATGCATGAAAATTAAAAATGATAAAAGTAACACTTTTGATATTAAAAAAAAATTTCTTTTATGCATACTTCTATGCATGAAAATTAAAAATGATAAAAGTAACACTTTTGATATAAAAATTTTCCTTTATGCATACTTCTATGCATGAAAATTAAAAATGATAAAAATAACACTTTTGATATAAAAATTTATCCATTATGCATACTTCTATGCATGAAATAAAAATGGTAAAAATAACACTTTTGATATAAAAATTTATCCATTATGCATAATATTAAAATTCAATTTCTCCATGATTGTAATGAAATTCTTTCAATTAATCTAGGATGTTAATTCCTAGAATATGGTAGGAAGTCCTCTTTTTATGCTTTGAATGAGATTATTTTATGCATAATTTTTATAAAAATTTTGCCATAGCTCCGCTGCTATGACTGATAAATCTCAATTTTTCTAAGGGATAATGCTTATCATTAAGAAAATAATTAAAATAATCTCTAATTGGATTATCAATCCATAATGGATTGAATCATTAATATACATAAACTAAAAGCATAGAAAAAAGCCATTAATTTGGCCTCAAGCATAGCTTAATCTTGGGTTAAGGAAAAGCTTTATGAAAAGCTTGATTTGGATTGAGAACGGGTCATGAGTATGACCATTTCTTGAGTGAGATAGAGAATTTACATAAAAATCATTAGAATTTAAACATAAATGAAAATTAACTTCAATAGCATTATGTAACTCTTCACTACTATTCAAACTTCAATAGCATTAAAAAAAAACCATACCAATTAAACTTCTCAAGCTTGAGAGGGGTTGAGAAGAGAGAAACATTGAGAAATTATAGAAAGATCAATATTCACTAATTACCTTACAACTTGCTTGATTCTTTGTTCACGGTAGAGGCCCCCAACCAATCAATTGGTTAAGTATGTTGATGGAGCCACTAATGGGGATTGAAGAAAGAGAGAAGCTCCAAAAACTAGTGAATTATTAAATGAATTCACAGTTCTTGGCTTAGGTGGAGTAGAGTAACGATGCATAAACACTATCTATTTTTCAACAAGGGGGAGGCTTCTATTTATAGGAAAACTTGAGCTCCTAACCAAACAAACTCATTCTAGAATTTTCTAAATCAGTTTGGTCAATATTTGACCATTTTTAGGTCAGTTAAGCTAACTTTTTGGAACTAGACTTAAATGAGGAGAGAGGAGAGATGAAATATCTCAATTTTTATGAGTTTAAAACTCATTCAAGCATGTGAAATATGCACCTCCTTTAAAGAACTCCCCTTCCTTACATATGTGTCATAATGGAATCATTTTAATATTGCTCATAGTTTTTTTACTAATAAACTTGTACATTTTAAACTCTTCATCTTATGTGAAATATGCACCTCCTTTAAAGAATTCCCCTTCCTTACATATGTGTCATAATGGCATCATTTTAATATTGCTCATAGTTTTTTTACTAATAAACCTTGTACATTTTCAACTCTTCATCTTATGTGAAATATGCACCTCCTTTAAAGAATTCCCCTTCCTTACATATGTGTCATAATGGCATCATTTTAATATTGCTCATAGTTTTTTACTTATAAACCTTGTACATTTTCAACTCTTCATCTTATGTGAGCATTTACTCATTTTTGGATACCCAAAATATCTCATATTTTTAATATTGCTCATAGTTTTTTACTAATAAACCTTGTACATTTTCAACTCTTCACCTTATGTGAGCATTTACTCATTTTTGGGTATCTTCTTTTTACAAATTTGGATTTATCTTTTCCCTACACATGGATTGATGCTATTGGCACATAGGAACCTTAATTGGACCATAGTCTAAAGATTTCTGAAAATCTAGACCCTTAGACTAAGGTTCTTTATACCTATTTCCAATTAATTCCAATTGCACATTGGAAAATTCTTTTTGAATTTCTGTTTCAGGGGAACTCATCTGAATTATAAGAGATATTTTTCTATCCAAAAATATTCAAAATCTGAATATTCTCTCTCTAGAATAATTTTTCTCTCTCTAGGCTAAAATAGTTAGCAACAGGGTCTTTATATTTCTGAAGAGGGTTGATTACAGGGGAAGATACTAGTCATCAAAAAGGGGTTGGGGGAGGAATCTTACATTCTACCCCACTTAAAAAACGCGAGATGTCCTCATCTCGCAACTTGTGATAATTTCGCAAGATTCACGAATGTGAGACTTAGAAAAAAAAATTTAATCAAGATTAACCACCAAGATAAGTCTTAAAGAGAGCAAGATTCAAAATACGAACAAGATTTAAACTTTATTCATTCTCAGAACTTATACAGTAAAGATAGAGGAACTCTTTACACTTCCATAAGCCCGTCCATCATATGGTCACAAAAGCAGTCCTCACAAGCTGCACAAGTATAAGGTAACTCATCTATGGGAATGATTCTGTGGGTTATTGCTGCACCTATCTCAGTGGTATGAGGTGTTCTAACAAAAGGACCTCTGAGAGGCAAGCCAAAAACTGGGTAAAGGCATATCTTCTCATGAGGAAGAAAACACGCCAGTAAGAAGACCCGCTCAGAAAACCCAGGATGCCTTGATCTCATGACGCAGTAGTATCGGGGACCCAAACCCAAAGCTTCAATAACCATGGCCAAGCGGACATTGTTACGAAAGTGCTGCTGACCCCAGGGTGTTGCCCTAGTTATGTTTTGATAGGTCCGCCATTTGGTTTGCGCTACAGAAGTTCCCAAGTGAGGGAAAAGTGAGCGCTCATACTGCTCTATAAAATCCTTCTTCACAGATTCACTTGCGTCTTGAAGGTGAGGAATCATTATGGATAAAACTAGTTCTTGTTGCCAAGCCATGAAGGAGATTAAGAAAGAAAGGAGATCGATGGAAGTAAGATTACTGTGAGCGAAAAGTAAAAGTTACAACTTATATAAAGGAAGGAGCCCTAGCGTAACTTAGAAGCCAATGGTAACTTGCCACTGAAGTTTTACCGTCTTTCCATGATTTGAGTTTGACACATTTTTCTATAGAAGGCATTAAGAATTTTGAGATGAAGAGATAAAAGAAGCTTGTAGGCTAAGTCGCCTACTTTCAT
Source organism: Cibotium barometz (assembly GCF_041138505.1). Lineage (NCBI taxonomy): Eukaryota > Viridiplantae > Streptophyta > Polypodiopsida > Cyatheales > Cibotiaceae > Cibotium > Cibotium barometz. Next base: position 7,815,771 of record NC_141095.1, on the reverse strand, counting down.
TGAATTAAGATATAAGGCTCACAATATCTGGGGGATAACTTCATATACTCCCCAAGAGATAAAGAACTTCTTTTGGGCCGTACTCGAATGAAAACCAAAACCGTGGTATCCAAAACACCGATTTTCACTTCTGAACTCATTGTTCTGAATCCTTAAAACAGGTGGGACTCCTGAGAAGTATTCTAGGAAAAGGATCTTCTTTTTTTTTCTTTTTTTTTCTTTTTTTACAGAATCTTTCTTTTATTTTAGAGAGGGAATAATTATAAGATCAAAAGGGAGATTCTTACTCCTGTATACCTCGAAGGTTGGGGAGGAATCTTACATTCTACCCCACTTAAAAAAGTGCGAGATGTCCTCATCTCGCAAGGTAGAGGATAACTCTTTTTCTTAAGATCCAATTTTATTCTGGGGTTCCTTATATTCTGGTCAACCCAACAGAATACTGGGATAAATATCCCTTAGAACTCATCAACAATTCATTCAGATCATATCATTCATATCTTTAACATGTAGATCGAAAAATTTCCTTCTGAACATTCCTCAACGGCAATTTTAGTCAAGTAAGTTCTCAATTTGTCATCCCTTAACTTGATCTAACGGTCAAGTATTAATAGTAGCAATCTGACAGCACAATCCACTAATCTCATAGTGATTTGCTGAAATCATTATCATCATTCCAGTTATGAATATCATCACAGGGACTCGTCCCATTCATCCTCATTGAGGTTTCATTCAACTTATTACATTTCAACCAAATTTCAAGGATCATCATTTTTCAATCAGAATCCAAATCAATTCATCAATTCTCAAACAGAATTAAAAATCATATCAACCACATTTGAAATCATCCTCTGGATAGCATTAACGCTTATAATTTCAAGTCTTAGATTTACTCGTATATACTGTCAGTAAAGAGCTGCAGTATACTCTCGGTATATACGGGTAGTCACGGCCCTTGGAATTATAAGGTAAATACCATCATGTCTAGGCCTCAAGCAAGTCAGGGATTCTATATAATTGCGGTACTTCCATATGAAGACCCAATTACCAAATTACGAATTTTAGTTTGAATATCAAATTGTATGAATTATATCACACAATTACAACCTTTTTGTGTTTCTACATAAATTTTTGACATATTTGTCTTCTCAGTTGATCTTTATTAACCAATTCGCTCTGATACCAACTGTGAGATCCCTGTTCCCACCGAGCAACGGATTCAGGATACTGGCAGCGGAAGTAGCACTTCTCGCGCGGGACAGGGGTCCACACTCGGGGCCTCGCCCATGGATATCCGGACAAGAGACTAATCCGTCGGTTTGTCCAAAACCAAAACCGGAAAAACTTCCTTTACCCGGAAAGCATGGGCGATTCCACCAGGATAACTCTTTACTCTAACGTAGTCAAGATCATTACGGATCAACTGATCTGACTGCACCTTTAACGGTACTTGGTCAAATCAAGGAAGAAACTTGCACTTGGATCATTGGGATCAACGCTTTTTTCCCCATCAAGAGGCACAGCCGTTGATTCCTATCCATAGAACAATTTCTATCCGGGATTTACTTCATCTATCGTAATAATAGAAATTAAATCTCGATTTACGGATCCATCAGTCCAGCCTAACCCCATCCAGTCCCATGGGTTAGCCAACCGCCCAACCACTGTAGTGATGGGATCCAATTTGAAATTTGGTTAGGTTTTGTCCCGGGTACCAAGGAAAAGAGTTCCAAGGCCCCCTAGCCGGAAGTTCATGCAAACATAAAACTAGCCACACCACTTACACACCCAATATGAAATTGCCTTTTTCTTAGCTTCAGCTAACTTTAAAACAATCCTTTAATGAAACCATAGTACCACTGATCACAATCTTCCAATTTATCTGGTTGATTCGTAATTTCCCATCATTCCTTCATCAGAGTATCTATGGCATCATTGGCAACTAGAACGCTCACCACCTGTCCACACAGGGGCCTTTTCAATAGTTCCTAGCCCATAATACTCGGCAATATAATCACTTATAAAAATCAAGATGGACTCTCGTTGAAGATCAGCAAGATCAACCAACAGATCCATATAAAGAGCCATGGACTCATCCATTGAAGACCAGCAAGGTCAATCAACTAGATCCATGCCCGGTTTCACAAAACAACTCTTACTCCTTGTTCCAATATCTTCCTCGACGCACGCGTGGGTATCTTCGGCGACCCAGAGCCCGAGCACCGTATGGTCAGCACCCTCTAGGATCCTTCGCAGGTGACCTAGCGCTTCACTCATAGGCCGCTTCCTTGGTCCCTCATCCACCGTACCGGAAGCTCACCATTTAAATCGAACCGAGGCTGGTCAAGACCTCGGTCGACCTTGCTACGCGAGACGTCCTCCATTGACTCTCCGTCAGCAGTTGCAACTTTAACAGTTAGGTCTTCATGACCTTAATCCATAAGACGGTCAAAATGCTTCCCCAGCATTCTTGACATAAAACAGTCATTTACAAACAGTCACAAAAATGCAGTTTCTAAATTGAACTCTCGTCTTTCCACATTATCCCTCCTTAGTCCACATTACTTATTCCACATTCCATTCAATGTGTACTCATTCTCATCCATTTTCTCATATCGACGACACATTAATTCACATACACATTCACATTCACATCCATACATCCACATTTACATGCATACATCCATTTTCACATCCTCATTTATACATCGACCAACTGTGAGATCCCTGTTCCCACCGAGCAACGGATTCAGGATACTGGCAGCGGAAGTAGCACTTCTCGCGCGGGACAGGGGTCCACACTCGGGCCTCGCCCATGGATATCCGGACAAGAGACTAATCCGTCGGTTTGTCCAAAACCGAAACCGGAAAAACTTCCTTTACTCGGAAAGCATGGGCGATTCCACCAGGATAACTCTTTACTCTAACGTAGTCAAGATCATTACGGATCAACTGATCTGACTGCACCTTTAACGGTACTTGGTCAAATCAAGGAAGAAACTTGCACTTGGATCATTGGGATCAACGCTTTTTTCCCCATCAAGAGGCACAGCCGTTGATTCCTATCCATAGAACAATTTCTATCCGGGATTTACTTCATCTATCGTAATAATAGAAATTAAATCTCGATTTACAGATCCATCAGTCCAGCCTAACCCCATCCAGTCCCATGGGTTAGCCAACCGCCCAACCACTGTAGTGATGGGATCCAATTTGAAATTTGGTTAGGTTTTGTCCCGGGTACCAAGGAAAAGAGTTCCAAGGCCCCCTAGCCGGAAGTTCATGCAAACATAAAACTACCCACACCACTTACACACCCAATATGAAATTGACTTTTTCTTAGCTTCAGCTAACTTTAAAACAATCCTTTAATGAAACCATAGTACCACTGATCACAATCTTCCAATTTATCTGGTTGATTCGTAATTTCCCATCATTCCTTCATCAGAGTATCTATGGCATCATTGGCAACTAGAACGCTCACCACCTGTCCACACAGGGGCCTTTTCAATAGTTCCTAGCCCATAATACTCGGCAATATAATCACTTATAAAAATCAAGATGGACTCTCGTTGAAGATCAGCAAGATCAACCAACAGATCCATATAAAGAGCCATGGACTCATCCATTGAAGACCAGCAAGGTCAATCAACTAGATCCATGCCCGGTTTCACAAAACAACTCTTACTCCTTGTTCCAATATCTTCCTCGACGCACGCGTGGGTATCTTCGGCGACCCAGAGCCCGAGCACCGTATGGTCAGCACCCTCTAGGATCCTTCGCAGGTGACCTAGCGCTTCACTCATAGGCCGCTTCCTTGGTCCCTCATCCACCGTACCGGAAGCTCACCATTTAAATCGAACCGAGGCTGGTCAAGACCTCGGTCGACCTTGCTACGCGAGACGTCCTCCATTGACTCTCCGTCAGCAGTTGCAACTTTAACAGTTAGGTCTTCATGACCTTAATCCATAAGACGGTCAAAATGCTTCCCCAGCATTCTTGACATAAAATAGTCATTTACAAACAGTCACAAAAATACAATTTCTAAATTGAACTCTCGTCTTTCCACATTATCCCTCCTTAGTCCACATTACTTATTCCACATTCCATTCAATGTGTACTCATTCTCATCCATTTTCTCATATCGACGACACATTAATTCACATACACATTCACATTCACATCCATACATCCACATTTACATGCATACATCCATTTTCACATCCTCATTTATACATCCACATCCCATATCCACATTCATACATACACATCCATATCCACATCCATACATCCACATCCACATCCACATTCACATCCATACATCCACATCTACATGCATACCTCCATTTTCACATCCTCATTTATACATCCACATCCCATATCTACATTCATACATACACCACATTGACATTCACATTCATACATATACATCTACATGTATACATCCACATCACATTCATACAACCATATTACATCCATTCTCTTTCTAACACATCCCGTATACATTTTAATACATCCTAACTCATCTTAACACATTCTATCACATCTCATACACATCTTATCACATCTTTTTACATCTCATACACCTCTTATCACATCCTATCACTTTCCATACGCATCTTATCAAATCTTATCACATCTCATACACCTCTTATCACATCCTATCACTTTCCATACGCATCTTATCAATTCTTATCACATCTCATACACCTCTTATCACATCCTATCACTTTCCATACGCATCTTATCATTTCTTATCACATCTCATACACCTCTTATCACATCCTATCGCTTTCCATACGCATCTTATCATTTCTTATCACATCTCATACACCTCTTATCACATCTTATCACATTTCATATCTTTAAAAAAAAAAAAAGAGAATTCTTATATTTGATATAAGATTTCTCTACACATTTATTTATACATAAATTCCATTTAAGGAGACTAACACTTTCGAAATTAAAATCAATCTTTTATGCATCTTCTTATGCATAAATTCAATTTGGTAGGAAATTACACTTTTAGAATAAAAGAATTTCTCTTATGCATCTAAGTTAAGCATAAAACCCATTTATGAGGAAAATCACACTTTTAGTATAAAAAGAATATCTTTTATGCATACCTATATGCATGAAATCCAATATGATAAAAGTAACACTCTTACAATAAAATAATCAACTTTTATGCATACCTCTATGCATGAAATTCAATTATGATAAAAGTCACACTTTTATAATAAAATAATCAACTTTTATGCATACTTCTATGCATGAAAATTAAAAATGATAAAAGTAACACTTTTGATATAAAAAAATTTCTTTTATGCATACTTCTATGCATGAAAATTAAAAATGATAAAAGTAACACTTTTGATATTAAAAAAAATTTTCTTTTATGCATACTTCTATGCATGAAAATTAAAAATGATAAAAGTAACACTTTTGATATAAAAATTTTCCTTTATGCATACTTCTATGCATGAAAATTAAAAATGATAAAAATAACACTTTTGATATAAAAATTTATCCATTATGAATACTTCTATGCATGAAATAAAAATGGTAAAAATAACACTTTTGATATAAAAATTTATCCATTATGCATAATATTAAAATTCAATTTCTCCATGATTGTAATGAAATTCTTTCAATTAATCTAGGATGTTAATTCCTAGAATATGGTAGGAAGTCCTCTTTTTATGCTTTGAATGAGATTATTTTATGCATAATTTTTATAAAAATTTTGCCATAGCTCCGCTGCTATGACTGATAAATCTCAATTTTTCTAAGGGATAATGCTTATCATTAAGAAAATAATTAAAATAATCTCTAATTGGATTATCAATCCATAATGGATTGAATCATTAATATACATAAACTAAAAGCATAGAAAAAAGCCATTAATTTGGCCTCAAGCATAGCTTAATCTTGGGTTAAGGAAAAGCTTTATGAAAAGCTTGATTTGGATTGAGAACGGGTCATGAGTATGACCATTTCTTGAGTGAGATAGAGAATTTACATAAAAATCATTAGAATTTAAACATAAATGAAAATTAACTTCAATAGCATTATGTACTATTCAAACTTCAATAGCATTAAAAAAAAACCATACCAATTAAACTTCTCAAGCTTGAGAGGGGTTGAGAAGAGAGAAACATTGAGAAATTATAGAAAGATCAATATTCACTAATTACCTTACAACTTGCTTGATTCTTTGTTCATGGTAGAGGCCCCCAACCAATCAATTGGTTAAGTATGTTGATGGAGCCACTAATGGGGATTGAAGAAAGAGAGAAGCTCCAAAAACTAGTGAATTATTAAATGAATTCACAGTTCTTGGCTTAGGTGGAGTAGAGTAACGATGCATAAACACTATCTATTTTTCAACAAGGGGGAGGCTTCTATTTATAGGAAAAATTGAGCTCCTAACCAAACAAATTGATTCTAGAATTTTCTAAATCAGTTTTGTCAATATTTGACCATTTTTAGGTTAGTTAAGCTAACTTTTTGGAACTAGACTTAAATGAGGAGAGAGGAGAAATGAAATATCTCAATTTTTATGAGTTTAAAACTCATTCAAGCATGTGAAATATGCACCTCCTTTAAAGAACTCCCCTTCCTTACATATGTGTCATAATGGAATCATTTTAATATTGCTCATAGTTTTTTTACTAATAAACTTGTACATTTTAAACTCTTCATCTTATGTGAAATATGCACCTCCTTTAAAGAATTCCCCTTCCTTACATATGTTTCATAATGGCATCATTTTAATATTGCTCATAGTTTTTTTACTAATAAACCTTGTACATTTTCAACTCTTCATCTTATGTGAAATATGCACCTCCTTTAAAGAATTCCCCTTCCTTACATATGTGTCATAATGGCATCATTTTAATATTGCTCATAGTTTTTTACTTATAAACCTTGTACATTTTCAACTCTTCATCTTATGTGAGCATTTACTCATTTTTGGATACCCAAAATATCTCATATTTTTAATATTGCTCATAGTTTTTTACTAATAAACCTTGTACATTTTCAACTCTTCACCTTATGTGAGCATTTACTCATTTTTGGGTATCTTCTTTTTACAAATTTGGATTTATCTTTTCCCTACACATGGATTGATGCTATTGGCCCATAGGAACCTTAATTGGACCATAGTCTAAAGATTTCTGAAAATCTAGACCCTTAGACTAAGGTTCTTTATACCTATTTCCAATTAATTCCAATTGCACATTGGAAAATTCTTTTTGAATTTCTGTTTCAGGGGAACTCATCTGAATTATAAGAGATATTTTTCTATCCAAAAATATTCAAAATCTGAATATTCTCTCTCTAGAATAATTTTTCTCTCTCTAGGCTAAAATAGTTAGCAACAGGGTCTTTATATTTCTGAAGAGGGTTGATTACAGGGGAAGATACTAGTCATCAAATGGGGGAGGAATCTTACATTATGTTATTTGGGATGATATCCATTTGGCATGGATATCAAAATTTTGATTCACTTGGAGGGGTGTTTTGCGCCAATTGGCTATCATACTATATGTTGGATAAAGTGATTTTCCTACCTTATTGTATAATTTTAAGGATGAGGAAGTTTGCAATTTATTAATTTTTTAATGTTTTAAGTTTGAGGAAGTTTGCAATGTTTGCAATCTTCTAACTTTACCAATTTCCTAGATTTTTCCAAGGTTAAAGAGCATGTCACAAGAGAATTTAGGAAGTTAATTCACATAGAGTAATTCTTTAGGAAGAGAATTTCGGTGACTTAGTCTTTTGAGTGAGATGAAGGTGATGTTTATTTGGAACAAAGCCTTCAGCCTTGTTTGATAGCTTTGGTTAGTGCCATATGCATATAACTCTTTATATGTATGTACATAACACTATTGATTCTTCTAGATCAAAGCTAGAGTATATAATTGTTTTGTTAAAAAAAATAGAGGGGGGAGTAAAAAAAGAGAGTACATAATAGATTTGTTCCAATAAGTGCCTGTTTCAACACGGTTATTATTATAGTTAGAGAGGGATTAATTTTGGAAAAAGGTTATTATAGATAAAGAGAAAAATGCCTATCAGCAAGATGTGCTCCAAAATGACATTTATACCATATATAACAAAATCAAAATATCTTTCCTGCTATGTAATCATATATACTCTCCTGCAGATGGACTTTACTGTCCCAACTCTCATCAAGTGGTTTAAGAAAGTACCCTCTAAATTTCAGCAAAGAAATCTTGACTTTGCACTTTCCACCTAAAAAACATTGAATAGCTCCACAAAAATTATTATTGGCATGTACAAGACAATTGTCACTACTTGTGTGGGTATACCTCAAAAAGTAGAAGTGGTCATAAGAAAGAATACATGTGTGGGTATACTCCCTTCGAATGACCAACACAATGTAGAAGTGGTCAGTTAAAAGAATACTTACCTCCACAAGGCTTCTTGCACTTCTGCCCTAATATTGCACTCAATTACTTGCCACTCTTCAAAGGAGAAGGGATGCACATTTGCACACAAAAAGCATTTAACACTTGAATGAGAGAATGCAAACATAAGAAGGAATAAGCTGCACAAGAACCTACTGACATTTGATTTCGCAATATCTACGTTGAATTATTTATTCTTAAATCTTTCTCCTTGTTGGTTCCATTTCTTTAAAAAAAACAAAAGAAAAAGAATAGGCTGAAATCTTTCTCCTTCTTGTTTACACACCTAAGTCAAAGAGTGGGAGAGCATTTCTGAAAAAAGATAGAAGAATAGGCTAACAGGTAAGGAGACAAAACATGAAGAAGCATTCAAACTTTTCCCTCCTTCTTTGCACTTTGTCAGGCCTCTTATGAAAACGGTGGTTTTTGAATATACTATAAACTTTTTTAATAGATTTTTATATTCATTTAGCTATTTTCCAACGTTACGTTGCTGATTAGTGGGCTTCTATTTTCTCTCTCTTCTTAAAGGTCCTCTAAATGACCTCCAAAATGTCTTAATGGGTGTCCTCGGATTGGGGACAGGATGACATCACTTTGGCTCAAGGGACCTAAGCTAGAAGTGTCCATTTTGTAATCTCACTCCTATTTGGGTAGATGTTTTTGTAATCTCACTCCATTACAAAGTTTTATAAATATATTTATTTTCTATAGTTCTACTTTGGTTTAATGAATAGGCATTTCGGTTTATTGAAATTTTGGTTTTGTGGTATGGTTGGTTTATTTTCATACAAACCTTCTATGGATACCCAATGCCCCTTCTAGGATTTTCTTTGCTCTAGTGTGATAGGACAAAAACCTTCTAGTGTGATAGGACAAAAACCTTCTATAAATACCCAAGGCCCCTTTTATGTGTCCATTTTTTCTTCGCACTCTCCAAAGCACCAAAGCACCTAAACAGCACTCCGCATCATGACACCCCCAGAGCAATTCATGGAGTTACATGAGACTGACTTCCCTCAGGCCACAGACCTACACGCTATGTTCACTCGCATGGATGACTAGACCTCCACCATCTGACTGCACTCATATCTATTTTCTAACACGCACACCTACATGGAGACCCACTAGAGGCCGCACTCACTAGAATTACGAGATGATAATGGCTTGTGGGTGCCATGTAAACTACTTGAGAAAATGGCCATCAAAAACCCATTCCAAAAATGGCTTAAAAGATCTGAATGTATGGCAAAACTCTTAGATCACTTCATAGATCTTGAAAACAAACAAGTCCGCAAGCTCCACAAAGGGTATATTGGCCATTACTTCCTCTCATGGTTGGCATGTTTTGTCTTCCACATTTCTAAAGGAACCGAGGAAGGTGAGGTTGAGCTCCTCCAGCTATGCCTTCTTGGGGGGTTTGCCATAGAAGAGAAGGGTGAGCAAGAGAGGGTAGCCACTGATGGTCCTAGTGAGTCAGTGCTCATCCAAAAAGACTTCCTAGAGGGTGCGTTGGGGTTGGCCAAGAACCCTCAATGCTTCAACGCTAGTGCTAGCGGCACGGCAATTGAAGAGGAAGATAACTCTACTCCCATTCCAGAAAAAGAAATGTCCAGTGGTGGGGGGGGGCTCTTTCTCTTTTTGCACATCAAAAAATCTTGTGGGATTCGCATGGATGAGTGCCTTGGGATATTTAAAGTGAAATGTGAATTCCCTATAGATGATTCAGGTACAAGCTACATTGAGGACATCCTCCTTCCATTGAGAAATTCCATGGAGGACACAGTGGCGATTGCACTAGGGGAAGCTAAGAGCACAGAACAAGCTCACGTAGCTGAGGAGGAGTTTCAGACTGCACAACAAAGTCTCCAACTTGTGGACGTGCTATGTCGGAAGATGGGTGGTGGAAGTTTAAAGAAGCTAGATTTGGATGAGACGAGGTCCAAGATTTATTTGGAACGCAAAGTCGACAAAGACAAAGATGAAAAGTAGGAAGCTGTGTGTTGGAGCTCTATATATGGCTCACTCTACCTAACTTGGTCTCACCTATATATATGTATCTTGTCCTCAATATGAATAAGTCTTTGGGAGCGTACATGATATGTCTCTTGTCTCGTCTCTTTCTCTCTACATTTCAACATGGTATCAGAGCATCTATGAGGGAAGCATCTATGTCTTCTTGTTAAATTCATGATTATAATTTCATGTCTTACAAGATTGTTCTTTGATTATGTGTTGTCTACATGATTTTATAGCTTAACTTGTTGTAATTAGAGTTGTTTCTTAATCGCGTCCTTAAAACCAAAACCAGTGCAGGTGCGTAGATTGTATTGTGCTGGTGAATCCTATCAAAAAAGTTTGTCAAACGGAGTTGTGAGTCAAAAGTTATGACAGTTTAGGCAAACTGCATCTGTAAAACAGCAAAACAGGTTCTTTGTGTGAGCACACAGGTTTCGTCTTCATCAAGTGTCTTTGTGAGCACACAGGTTTCGTCTTCGTCAAGCTTTTTTAGCAACCCGCCCAAATCTAGCTTCTTCGTCAAGCGTTTTTAGCAAACCGCCAAATCTAGCTTTTTCGTCAAGCATCTACCAATGAATCTTGTGTCCCACGTCTCGGATTTTGCTATTTTTAGCAAAGCGACCAATCTAGCTTTTTCATCCAGCGTCTACCAATGAATCTTGCGTCCCACGTCTCACTATTTTGAGGACTCTTTTCTTATTGACGTCTCTTATCTCTTGCAGTCGTCCTTGTCTATGGTGTGCAGATTTTGTGATTTTATCTTATACGTCTTCTCACAGATAGATATGGCTATGACTGTTCTCGTCAATGGTTTTCCTTCTGGCCAACGTTCTATTCCTTCTTTTCAAGGCCAAGGGTTTCCCGGTTGGAAAGCAAAGATGCTGTTAATTCTTGAAGGCGATGAGCTCTCAGATGTTGTTATTGGCAATTCTCTATGTCCGTCTCAGCCTATTATTCCGAATTCTGACAACGTTCTTATCACGGAAGGCCCTGTTTTTGATGCATGGCGTCTTGCTTATATGGATTGGCAGAGGCGTGATAAAGCAGCTCGTCGGTATATTCTTTCTGCTCTTAGTGATTCTCTCATGCTTGATGTGTATGACTTTCCTACTTCCCATGACGTATGGGAGTATCTTATAGCAAATTTTCAGAAAAAGTCTGTTATTTACAGAAACACTTTATTTGAGAGGTTTGCTTTCAAAGTTACAGTATGAAGTTGGTACTGCTATGACGGGATATATTGATTCTTTCAAATCTATTATTAATCAACTTGCTGCTGCGGGTGATCCTGTTCCACGAAAGCAACTTATTACAATTCTTCTTGATACAATAAAGGATCTGTCTTATGACAACATTGTTACCATTCTTTCTAACAAGGACGGTCTTGATTTTGACCAAACTTGCATATCTTTGATTGAGTATTCTCAACGTCAACAACGACGTAGCGTTGGTCATGATGCAGTTATGTTTTCACAACAAGAGGAGCCTGAGTCACAACAGTTGGAACGGGCCTTTAATGTACGAAGGCGTTCTTTTCAACGAGGCAACCGTAGAGGTGGTCGTCGTGGTGGTAGTTTCTCTCGTCTCAAATTTCCTAACAAGCATTGTTCTTACTGCAATAGGAATGGTCATACTGAAGATGACTGTTGGGCACGTCAATATGATGAAGAACACAACATTACCACAAAACAACCACGTTTATCTAGAGATTCTTCTTCTTGTGATTATTGTGGAGAATCTGATCATCCCTCTTCCATGTGCTTTAAGCGTCGATTTGATGTAGATCGAAATCGAGCATATGCAGCCGAGCATCATGATAATGTTATGCCTGAAACAAGTTGTGTTTTATGTTCAGTTCCCCCAGACAGAATACTTCATGTACGTGATGGTTCACTTTTCATTATTGATTCTGGTGCTACAGGAAATATGACATATGAATCTAAGTGGCTACATAACTATCATTCTTTACCTGTTAAGCATGTTGTTTATCTTGGTGATGATACAACTTGCCAAGTCAAGGGCATTGGAGATTTATATCTTGGCACCTTATCTTCTTCAACTCGAGTTTTACGAGGGGTTTTACATGTCCCAGAACTTCAACGTAATCTTCTTTCAGTTGCAAGACTTGTTGATCTTGGTTTGTTTGTTGGATTCGACCACACCAAATGCCGCATTGAGAAAGATGGACAGATTATTGCAACTGCTTCTCGTAATAGCAATTTGTTTGAGCTCTCTCTTAATGATGCTGTAGCAAATGTTGTCACTGCTCCAGGGGATCATGATTGCAAGATATGGCATCATCGCTTTGTTCATGCTGATTTCTCAAAGCTTCTTAATCTTCATCGTCAAGGTCTTGTACGCGGAATGGATCTTAAAGCTCATCCTCATATGGGAATCTGTGAGTTTTGTGCTCTTGGCAAACACAATCGTAAACCCTTTCCTCTCTTGAATTCAGTTCATTCTCTTGAATTCAGTTCATTCTCATGATTTGTTGGATCTTGTTCATACCGAAGAGAATTCAGTTCATTCTCATGATTTGTTGGATCTTGTTCATACCGACATTTGTGGACCTTTGCCTCCATCGAGAACACAACATCGTTATTTCAGGCGAGCGGCAACTGATTTGACTCGCCTGCGAGCTCCGCTCCTCCCCCCCCCCGCTGCTTCTCACCATCGCGCCTCACTCTCCCCCCCGCCAGTCCTCCGCTGTCTCCTCCGCCCTCTCCCCCGCTTTCTTCATCGCGCCTTTTTACGCCTTCTCTCCACCGCCCTCTGCCGCGCGTACTCCCCCGCCTTCCCTCCACTTTTCCGCTTTCTTCCCCCCCGCCTTCTTTTCCTTCGCCACCTACCCCGCTGCCTTCCCCGCCTCTACCCCCGCCGTTTGCTTCATTCCCCCTTCCTTTTTCCTCCGCCTCTCTAACCACCTTCGCCTCCCTCTCTCTTCTCTCCCCCGCCACCTCTCCCCCCTCCGCCTTCTCTCTCCTCCCTTCCGTCTCGCCTCTCCGCCCACCGCTAACTCCTCCCCGCCTCAGCTTCCCCCCCCCCGCCCCCGCTATCCTGTAGCCCTCCGCTTCTCCTCTTTCCTCGCAGGGCTGTGTCCCTCCCGTTGGTGACCCCGGTTTTTGGCTTTTTTCCCTCTGGAGGACTCCATGGAAGCCGCTCCGACTAACCCTGCCGATTCTGGTCTCCGTCTGGAGTTCACAGCTGAAGATCTTCAGTTGTTTGTTTCCACAGTTTCCGCTCTTGAGGCCTCCTCCTTGGTCTGCAAGATAGTGGGTAGCCGTCCGATGCGGAGAGAGCTTCGCGACCTTCTGCAAGGCAGCCTTGTTGGCGTGCCCGCCAAGATCGTTAGCGTAGATTTTTTGGGACGTGGCTACTATCAGGTGGATTTCGAGTCCCCACAGGCAGCTCAGATGGTGCTGGCTCGGAGCCCCATTGCCCTCCGCTCTTCCCGGGCGTTCCTGGCGTGATGGACTCATGGTTTCGACCCCGCTTCTGACCCGCTAGCAGGCGCGACAGGTTTCCCCGTCACTATCTGTTTTCCTGGACTCCGTAGGGAGTACTTGCCCCTCTTGTCATCCATTGGCAAGGCGTTCGGGCAGGTGGTGGAGACGCCTCAGACAGCGGCTTCAGTGATTGCTCGGGCAGCAGGACTCCCGGCCATTCGGGTTGTGGTTCCGTCACCGGAGTCCCTCCCGAAGACGATCCTTCTCCCTTGTCTTTCTGGAGGACATATGATACAGCGCGTGGAGTATTCGGGCCTCCCCGGCCAGTGTTACATATGTCGGGAGATGGGCCATCTCGCACGTGCCTGTCCCCGCAAGGGGGCTCATCCTTCACGTTATGCCGCCTCCGGACCCCCTGCACAGCAGGAGACCCGAGGGGTGGCCATCCACTTCAGAGACCGGACATCCCTGGCTCGTCACAGCAGCAGGCGCCATCCTCTGACGAGCAGTCCCCAGGAGGATGCCGCGCAGTCCCAGGAGGCTGGCGGATGGCAGGAGGTTCGCCGGCGGAAACGCCCGGCCCGCAGGGACCGTCGTCTCGCAGACGCCAGCAGGCAACACAGGCTGGCGGACAGGCTGGCGGACAGGCGACTCCGGCTGGCGTACAGGCACCTATCCGCACTTATGCTCCTATCAGGGATAGGCGGCCAGCAGGTCCCACCCCGATGGGGACGAGGATTCAGACTCAGTGCCCGTTGAGGCCGCTGGTGGAGCCTCCCACGTGGAGACCCCGCTCCCGCCTCCCCCCGCGGCCCCCCCCTCCTTGGAGCAGATTCCTGAGGATCCTGGGCCGCACTCTTCGACCCCCGGCTCCGCTTCCCCTCACCCGGAGAGCACTCCTTCCACCCTCCCTTCTCCCCCCTAGCCCCCCCCCTCCCGCCTCCCCCGGCGGCCCCCCCTGACACCTATCCTCTGGCAGATGCCTCTTTATCCTCTCCTCGCTCTCCCCCCTCCTCGCCACGAGCCCCCATCCCTCCCTCGGCCTCTCCAGGATACTTCGCCAGACCACCCACCACTGCCCCGGGGCAGCGCAGCTGGGTAGGCCAGAGCTCAGTCCAGCGGCTGTTCCACCGCCACTCCGGGCCGGTGGAGATGGGGATCCTCGCCGCGCCCGCCACAGAGTTCTCTCCAGCCTCCCCTGGGGGGCCCCCGCGAGTGATGGGGCTACCAGTGGATTACGGTTTTTTCAGGTGCCTCCAGCTGGACGCTGGCCCATTCGAGACACTGGTCGCGCCCTTGCGAGTTTGCGTGGTGTGCCATCCCTCTCGTTCTCCCTCTGTGGTGAGCAGCATGGTGGCTTTCTCCTTTCCTCTCAGTGCTGCCCCAGACACAGCATGGGATTGCAACTCTGTAGAGGAAGTTTTGCGTGATCAGATACTGGAGTTTTCTCACCACTTCAGTGACTTGGGGCTCACGGACCTATTGCAGACCCGATTACACTTAGCCCGCATGAGCTTGTTTGGTATAGGAGACTGGTGGGCGGATCCGGTCCACACCTCAGTTGAGGCGGTGCTTCTGATTCTCCTCCATGCCGCCCCGAGGGTGCAGCCTACCTTTAGATACATATATGTAGAGGATTGGTCTCACGCCTATGCCCTGGACAGGGCGAAGGCGGAGTGGGGCTGGACACAGAGACAGGTCACCCTCTTTTTGGAGAGACTCCGCACCCGGACAGACAGTGATTATTCTCCCTCCAAGCCGGCGCCCAAGACTCACAGAGTGGAGGGCAGATCATCCGGGCCGGCTGAGAGGGGTGAGCCAGTGGAGGCTGCTTCACTTGCCATAGCTCATCCATGAGGATCCTCTCATGGAACATCCAGGGTCTCGCGGTGGACATTGCTGCTACATTGGCCGGGGCAGACTTCGCCAGGAGATCCAGAGGGCTCTCGTTGGAGGACTCATAGATATCCTTTTCATCCAGGAGAACCACCTTTCTGCCAGGCGTACCCGCACCTGCGGGAAGATCTTGCCAGGCAGGAGTCACACTTTTTGGTCACCGGCATATGGCTCCCAGGGGAACCAGGGTGGAGTATGCATCTCAGTCAGCGAGCAGCTTCTATCCAAGGTTGTGGACTCTGGCATTCTGGTCCAGGGTCGTGCGCAGTGGATCATCCTTCGGGTTGGGGAAGACCGCATTGGCTTCCTCAACTCTACGCCCCTAATGGGGCGACCGGGAGAGCCGAGTTCTGGAGCACCATTAGGCAGTCCCTCCCCTTGGCAGACCACTGGTGCCTCGGAGGGGATTGCAACATGCTGGAGGATGCAGAGGACAGGATGGGGGGCAGCTAGGAGACCATTCATGGGCCGGAGCTCGCTGCCTGGGAGGAACTAGTGCTTCAGGTGAGAGGCCAGGATCCGTGGACTCTCCCGGAGTTTGGCAGGTTGCAGGGTAGTCTATCTTTCTCGCGCTCGGATAGACGGGCCACAGGAGTTAACCTATCCCGCATCGACAGGTTTTACATTGATGAGTGGGCCTGTGATAGAGGTGGCACAGTGGGCATACTTGCAGGCTCCTCGTTTTCAGACCACTATCCAGTGCTTCTCCAGATCGAGGACCCCACGAGAGGAGAGCAGGGCCAGAGCGTCCGGATTCCAGATTGTCTCATAGAGGAGCCCGAGATTGCGATCAGAGTTGAGCAGGTCTGGCAGGAGCTGCAGTTCAGGAGAGGATCGGCAGCCAGCGATCTTGCCAGTGGCTTGCAGGAGATTAGCCAGATGCTCACACAGGCTGCCTTGGACCGGCTGGAGGCCTTCAGAGAGCAGGAGAGGAGCCTACGGAGGAGTCTAGCGTCCCTCCAGAGACTCCAGGAGAGGGATCCTACGAGCCCTTGGATCTCAGAGCAGATGGAGTCAGCTCGCACGGAGATCAGATCCATCGAGGAGAGGAGGGTGGAGTTCCGATTCCATGCTCGGGCTTCCTTTTGGACACAGGCTGGAGACAGAGTGAATCGAGATTTCTTTGAGGCGACAGGGCCTCGCTTCAGACGAGAGGATCTCAGGCGTCTCCGGCAGGCTGATGGCCAGGTTGTGGTGGATCCCCCCAGGGTTCGGGCTATAGCCACAGATTTTTACAGGGACCTTCTCTCTGCTGAGCCAGCAGATGACAGGGTGAGAGAGGCTCGGGAGGCAGTCTGGAGCTTCACGAGACCGGTTGTGCCGGCCCATTTACAGCACTCCCTTCTCTCCCCCTTCTCGGATACGGAACTGGAGGAGGCTCTTCAGGCATTACCTCGGGGCAAATGCCCAGGAGAGGACGGTCTTTCGGTGGCTTTCTTCCAGAGGTATTGGGGCCTCTTACACAGGGGCTTCAGATTGGCATTCCAGGAGATTATGGAGTCAGGAGTCATGCCGGACAGCATGGCTGAGGGGTTGATCCACTTGATCCCCAAAGAGGGAGGAGACAGACTGGAGATCAGACAGTGGAGACCGATCACCTTGCTAGGCACGGCCTACAAGGTCCTAGCTAAGGCGATCAGCAGGCGGCTTCAGCCTCACCTTCCGGACATCATCCACTCCACGTAGACTGGCTTCATCCAGGATAGGAGCATTCTGGATAACATTTTCTCTTTCTGGGAGGCTACGGCTCTGGCTAGATTTCGACAGGAGGATCTGGCAGTGCTCCTTCTGGACTTCGAGAAGGCATATGATCGGGTGGACTGGGCCTTCTTGGAAGGCACTATGGAGAGGATGGGCTTCCCCCCTCAGTGGATCCGTGGGGTCTCTGCACTCTACTCATCGGCTCATAGCCAGGTTGCTGATACAGGGCGTGCGTTGAGAGAGGTTCCAGCTCTCGCGCTCCGGTGCGGCAGGGGTGCCCCTTGGCGCCCTTTCTTTTTCTTTTTGTGGCGGAGGCCATGATGAGCACTTTTTTGACGGCACAGGATACAGGTTTGCGGGGCCTCCAGCTTCCCATCCGCACCTCGGAGGAGCTCCTAGACTCGGAGTTTGCGGATGACACTGCTGTCTATCTTTAGGGAGGTGAGGAGAACCTCCACCGCTTCGCCTTAGCCATGGACAGGTTTTGCAGAGCTTCGGGCGCTTTGATCAACTGGCACAAGTCGTGTGGGCTGTGGGTCAGCTCTATGCCCCCCCCGACTTGGAGGCCAGTTGACGGTTTTCAGTGGCTGCCCCTCGGCAGTATAGTGCGTTATTTGGGATGTTATGTGGGCATTGACATATCTCCGGAGCAGCAGATAGCCCCCCTTCTTCTGAGCATTCGGAAGAAGCTTCTGTATTGGAGTACCGCTCGTTTATCTCTGGCTGGCCGAGTAGTTGTGGCCAACCAGGTTCTGCTTGCTACTATGTGGTACATCACTTCTTGCTGGGCCTTCTCTCGGGCATGCAGTGCAGAGGCTCATCAGGAACTTTCTGTGGTCCGGTGGCGACGGGCGGCCCGCCAGGGCCAAGGTGGCATGGGCGGTGATCACTCAACCGAGGGAGAGAGGCGGCCTGGGCATTGTTGATCCTATTTGCCAAAGCCGAGCATTGCTTGGCAAGTTGGTAGCTCGTGGCCTCCTGCCAGGCGCTGAGCCGTGGAAGGAGTTTCTTGTTTCCAGGATGCTCAGCCGCACCCCTTCTCTTAGCGGCCCCTGGACCCCCAGCATCAGGTGGATCTTTACAGAGCAGCGATCCAGAGGAGTGGGCCTTGGCTTCGAGGAGCGTTTTGCAGCTAGCCTTCTGAGGGCCTGGTCGCATCTGAGGCCGTCACTCTTCCAGACTCCTCCGGGCACCGATGAGGAGCGCCTGAGGCAGCCATTGATCTGGAACCCCTTGATTCGACTTCCTAGTGGCCATATGGTTGGATCGCGGTCTCACGTGTCGTGGGGCCAGTTGAGCTCTGGCCCGAGCTCTGGCCCAGCCCAGTCCCTAGACAACTGGATATGTTTTCAGCAGCTGCCTCTAGAGGCTCAGGAGAGGAGACTCAGTGGGATGAGGGGCAGAGAGTTGATGAGACAGGACATTGAGGCGGCCATCCCCCGGGAGTGGCGGACCCCAGTACAGGACCCTCCACCTCCACAGTGGATGGGTGTCTTTACTCGGCATGAGATCCTTCTAGCGGTCTGCGGCACAGCGGAGAGAGTCGCCCCACTCACTTTCGAGGTGGGAGAGGGTGGCCAGCTTCAGAGGACACGACTAGATTTGGATGGGCTCCAGGGTTGTATTCTTCAGAGGGTGCGGGTGGTCGGCTTTCATCAGAGACAGTGGCATGTAGACCCCTCACCGGCCTCCATAGGGGAGGACTGTTCTTGGAGATTATGGGCTTGGGACAGTAGGCCTCTTATTCGCCTTCAGTGGGATCCAGGTGAGTGGTTTTGGCGAGATCCCTACTTGGCCCCTACCAGCCCAGGCATCCCCTTTTTTCAGTACACAGCGAGGCTGGGGCGGCGGATTCAGAGGCACAGGATAGCGAGCACCCCGGCGGCGGCCGAGCATTGGCGGCGACAGGGGCTCTCCCATGCCTTTCTTAGGGACTTCTGGCAGCGCCTTTGGGCCAGCTTCTGGCCCCGGAAGGTGACGCTTTTTCTCTGGCTCACAGCGCATAGAGGACTGGCTGTGGGGGCTTGGCTAGCTTTTGGCGGACACCCAGCGTCCTGCCCTCGGTGCGGCCATGCACAGGAGTCGCAGCGGCACTGCTTATGGGATTGCCCACAGGCACAGCAGGTCTGGCAGCGCGCTCTCAGGATGGTTTTTGCAGGCTCACCAGGTGAGTTGCTGGTGACGTGAGGTGCGGTGGCGTGGGCCACGGACAGCGGCCCAGCCCTTGGATATTGTAAGATCCCTGTTCCCACCGAGCAACGGATTCGGGGTACTAGCAGCGGAAGTAGCGCTTCTCGCGCGGGACAGGGGTCCCACACTCGGGGCCTCGCCCACGGATATCCGGATAAGAGATTAATCCGTCGGTTGTTCAAAAACCGAACCCGGAAAAACTTCCTTTACCGGAAAGCACGGGCGATTCCACCAGGATAACTTTTTACTCTAACGTAGTCAAGATCATTTCTGATCGAGATGATCCGATTACATCTATAAGATACTTAGTCAGTTCAAGGAAGAAACTTGCACTTGGATCATTGGGATCAACGCTTTTTTCCCCATTCAAGAGGCACAGCCGTTGATTCCTATCCATAGAACAGTTTCTGTCCGAGATTTATTTTTTTTTTTCTATCGTAAAAACAAAAGTTTGAGTCTCGATTTACGGATCCATCAGTCCAGCCTAACCCCATCCGATCCCATGGGTTAGCCAACCGCCCAACCACTGTAGTGATGGGATCCAATTAAAAATTTGGTTAGGTTTTGTCCCGGGTACCAAGGAAAAGAGTTCCAAGGCCCCCTAGCCGGATGTTCATGCAAAATAAAACTAGTCACACCACTCACACACCCAATATGAAATTGCCTTTTTCAACCAGATTCAACCAGTTTAAAACAATCCTTTAATAAAACCATAGTATCATTGATCACCATCTTCCAATTTATCCAATTGATTCTTAATTTCCCATCATTCCTTCATCAGAGTATCTATGGCATCATTGGCAACTAGAACGCTCAGGAGCCGTTTCGATAGTTCCTAGCCCATAATACTTGGCAATATAATCACTTAACATGATGGACTCTCGTTGAAGATCAGCAAGATCAACCAACAGATCCATATAAGGAGCCATGGACTCATCCATTGAAGACCAGCAAGGTCAATCAACCAGATCCATGCTCGATTTCAGAAAACAACTCCAACTCTGTTCCAATATCTTCCTCGACGCACGCGTGGGTATCCTAGGCAACCCAGAGCCCGAGCACCGTATGGTCAGCACCCTCTAGGATCCTTCGCAGGTAACCTAGCGCTTTACGCATAGGCCGCTTCCTTGGCCCCTCATCCACCGTACCGGAAGCTCACCATTTTAATCGCACCGAGGCTGGTCAAGACCTCGGCCGACCTTGCTACGCGAGACGTCCTTCATTGACTCCCCGTCTCAGCAGTTGCAACTTTCTCATCACGACCTTAATCACAAGACGGTCAAAATGCTCCCCCCAGCATTCTTGACATAAAACAATCATTTACAAACAGCATTTACAAACAGCATTTACAAACAGTTTACAATACAATTTCTATTTTAACTTTCATTTTTCCACATTATCCCTCCTCAATCTACATTACTTATTCCATATTCCATTTATATGTATACTCATCCCATCACCTCATTTCCATCTCATCACTTCAGATTCCCTCACATCACAATCGTATATTCACATCCATACATCCACAACTATATGCGTGCATTCACATCTACATGCATACATCTACATCCCTATGCATACATCCACATCCACATTCTCATTCACCTCCATACATCTACATCTACATGCATACATCCACTCCACATTCACATCCACATCTATACATCTACATCTACATGCATACATCCACCTCTACATCCACATCTACGTCTATACACCTACATCTACATGCATACATCCACATCTCCATTCACATCTACATCTATACATCTACATCTACGTATACATCCACATCTCCATTCCCATCTACATCTATACATCTACATCTATATGTATACATCCATATCTCTATTCACATCTACATCTATACATCTACATCTACATATATACATCCACATCTCCATTCTCATCTACATCTATACATCTACATCTTCATGCATCCACCCACCTCCACATCCACATCTACATCTATACATCTACATCTACATGTATACATTCACATCTCTATTCACATCTACATCTATACATCTACATCTACATGTATACATCCACATCTCCATTCTCACCTACACCTATACATCTACATCTACATGCATCCACCCACCTCCACATCTACATCTACATCTATACATCTACATCTACATGCATACATCCACCTCCACATTCACACTCACATCCATACCTCTACATCTACATGCAAACATCCATATCTCCATGCATAATAATATTCTTTTAATTAATCTAGGATGATAGTTCCTAGGATATGGTAGGAAGTCCTCTTTTTATGCTTTGAATGAATTTATTTTATACGTGATTTCTATAAAAATTTTGCCATAGCTCCGCTACTATGACTGATAAATCTCAATTTTTTTTTCTAAGGGATAAAGCTCATTATTAAAGAAATAATTAGAATGGTCTCTAATTGGATCATCAATCCATAATGGTCTCTAATTGGATCATTAAGAAAACAATTAGAATGGTCTCTAATTGGGTCATTAAGAAAACAATTAGAATGGTTTCTAATTGGGTCATCAATCCATAATGGATTGAATCATCAATGTGCATAAACTAAAAGCATAGCAAAAGCCATTAATTTGGCCTCAAGCATAGCTTAATCTTGGATTAAGGAAAAGCTTTATGAAAAGCTTCATTTGGATTGAGAATGGGTCATGAGTATGACCATTTCTTGAGTGAGAGAGAGAAATTATAAAAACCATTAGAATTTAAATATAAGTGGAAATTAACTTCTATAGCATTTATTAAATTATGTAACTCTTCACTACTATTCACCAATTAACTTCATTAGCATTTAAAAAAAAACCATACCAATTAAACTTCTCAAGCTTGAGAGGGGTTGAGAAGAGAGAATCATTGAGAAATCATAGAAAAGATCGAAATTCAATATACTTACCTTATGATTTGCTTGATTCTTTATTCACGGTAGAGGCCCCCAACCAATCAATTGGTTTAGTGTGTTGATGGAGCCACCAATGGGGATTGAAGAAAGAGAGAAGTATCAAAAACTAGTGAATTATTAAAGAATTCACAGTTCTTGGCTTAGGTAGAGTAGAGTGACAATGCCTAAGACACTCTATATTTTGGCTTAGGTGGAGTAGAGTAATAAAGCATAAGAGACTATATATTTTGGCTTAGGTGGAGTAGAGTAACAAAGCATAAGAGACTATATTTTGGCTTAGGTGGAGTAGAGTAACAAAGCATAAGAGACTATATATTTTGGCTTAGGTGGAGTAGAGTAACAAAGCATAAGAGACTATATTTTGGCTTAGGTGGAGTAGAGTAACAAAGCATAAGAGACTATGTTTTTTTTTCAACAAGGGGAGGCTTCTATTTATAGGAAAATTTGAGCTCCTAACCAAACAAACTGATTCTAGAATTTTCTAAGTCAGTTTGGTCACTTTTTGACCATTTTTAGGTCAGTTAAGCTAACTTTCTGGAACTAGACTTGAATGAGGAGAGAGGAGAGATGAAATATCTCAATTTTTATGAGTTTAAAACTCATTCAAGCATGTGAAATATGCACCTCCTTTAAAGAATTCCCCTTCCTTACATATGTGTCAAAATTGTATTGCTCATAGTTTTTTACTAATAAACCTTGTACATTTTCAACTCTTCATCTTATGTGAAATATGCACCTCCTTTAAAGAACTCCTCTTCCTTACATATGTGTCATAGTTTTTTTACTAATAAGCCTTGTACATTTTCAACTCTTCATCTTATGTGAAATATGCACCTCCTTTAAAGAACTCCCCTTCCTTACATATGTGTTTATTTACTAATAAACCTTGTACATTTTCAACTCTTCATCTTATGTGAAATATGCACCTCCTTTAAAGAACTCCTCTTCCTTACATATGAGTTTATTTACTAATAAACCTTGTACATTTTCAACTCTTCATCTTATGTGAGCATTTACTCATTTTTGGGTATCTTCTTTTACAATTTGGATTTATCTCCTCCCTACACATGGATTGATGTTATTGGCCCATAGAAACCTTAATTGGACCATAGTCTAAAGATTTCTGAAAATCTAGGCCCTTAGACTAAGGTTCTTTATACCTATTTCCAATTAATTCCAATTGCACATTGGAAATTTCTTTTTGAATTTCTGTTTCAGGGGAACTTATTTTAATAAGATGAGTTATTTTTCTATCCAAAAATATTCATAATCTGAATATTCTCTCTCTAGAATATTTTCTCTCTCTAGGTTAAAACAGTTAGAAACAAGGTCTTTATATTTCTGAAGAGGGATTGATTACGGGGGAATATACTAGACATCAAAAAGGGGGTTGGGGGAGGAATCTTACATTCTACCCCACTTAAAAACGCGAGATGTCCTCATCTCGCAACTTGGGATAATTTCGCAAGATGCACGAATATGAGACTTAGAGAAAATTTTAATCACGATTAACCACCAAGAAAAGTCTTAAAGAGAGTAAGATTCAAAATAAGAACAAGATTTAAACTTTATTCATTCACGGGACTTATACAGTAAAGATAAATGAACTCTTTACACTTCCATAAGCCCGTCCATCATATGGTCACAGAAGCAGTCCTCACAAGCTGCACAAGTATAGGGTAACTCATCTATGGGAATGATTCTGCTGGTTATTGCCGCACCTATCTCAGTGGTATGAGGTGATCTAACAAAAGGACCTCTGAGAGACAAGCCAAAAACGGGGTAAAGGCATATCTTCTCATGAGGAAGAAAACATGCCAGTAAGAAGACCCGCTCAGAAAACCCAAGATGCCTTGATCTCATGACGCAGTAGTATCGGGGACCCAAACCCAAAGCTTCAATAACCATGGCCAAGCGGACATTGTTACGAAAGTGTTGCTGACCCCAGGGTGTTACCCTAGTTATGTTTTGATAGGTCCGCCATTTGGTCTGCGCTACAGAAGTTCCTAGGTGAGGAAAAAGTGAGCGCTCATACTGTTCTATAAAGTCTTTCTTCACAGACTCTCTTGCGTCTTGAAGGTGAGAAATCATCAGGGATAAAACTAATTCCTGTTGCCAAGCCATGAAGGAGATTAAGAAAGAAAGGAGATTGATGGGAGTAAGATTACTGTGAGCGACAAGTAAAAGTTACGACTTATATAAAGGAAGGAGCTAGCGTAACCTAGAAGCCAACGGTAACTTGCCACTGAAGTTTTACCGTCTTTCCATGATTTGGGTTTGGCACATTTTTCTATAGAAGGCATTAAGAATTTTGAGATGAGGAGATAAAAGAAACTTGTAGGCTAAGTCACCTACTTTCATTGAATTCAGATATAAGGATCACAATATCTGGGGATAACTTCTTATACTCCCCAAGAGATAAAGAACTTCTTTTGGGCCATACTCGAATGAAAACCAAAACCTTGGTATCCAAAACACCGATTCTCACTTCTAAACTCATTGTTCTAAATCCTTAAATTAGGCGTGACTCCTGAGAAGTATTTTAGGAAAAGGGTATTCCTTTTTTAAACAGAAACTTTCTTTTATTTTAGAGAGGAAATAATTATAAGATCCGAAAGGGAGATTCTTACTCCTATATACCTCGAAGGCTGGGGAGGAATCTTACATCCTACCCCACTTAAAAAGTGCGAGATGTCCTCATCTCGCAAGGTAGAGGACAGCTCTTATTCTTAAGATCCAATTTTATTCTGGGGTTCCTTATATTCTGGTCAACCCAACAGAACACTGGGATAAATATCCCTTATATAGAACTCATCATTAAATAACAATTCATTCAGATTATATCATTCATACCTTTAACATGATAATGGTCCATTAGACCGAAAAGTTTCCTTCGGAACATTCCTCCACACGGAAATTTCAGTCAAGCAAGTTCTCAATTTGACATCCTTGATCTACCGGTCAAGTATTAACAGTAGCAATCTGACAGCACAACCCACTAATCTCATAGTGATTTGCTGAATTCGTTATCATCATTCTAGTTATGAATATCATCACAAGGACTCGTCCCATTCCCCCTCATTTTGGTTTCATTATATTTCAACTAATTTTTAAAAATCAACATTTTTCAATCAGCATTTTCAATCAGAATCCAAATCAATTCATTCATTCTCAAACAGAATTAAAAATCATATCAATCACATTCGAAATCATCATCTAGATAGCATTAACGCTTATAATTTCAAGTCTTAGATTTACTCGTATATACTGTCAGTAAAGAGCTGCAGTATACTCTCGGTGTATACGGGTAGTCACGGCCCTTGGAATTATAAGGTAAATACTATCATGTCTAGGCCTCAAGCAAGTCAGGGTTTCTATATAATTGCGGTACTTCCATCTGAAGACCCAATTACCAAAATTACGAGTTTCAGTTTGAATATCAAATTGTATGAATTATATCACACAATTATAACCTTTTTGTGTTTCTTGATAAATTTTTGACATATTTGTCTTCTCAGTTGATCTTTATTAACCAAATGCTCTGATACCAACTGTAAGATCCCTGTTCCCACCGAGCAACGGATTCGGGGTACTGGCAGCGGAAGTAGCGCTTCTCGCGCGGGACAGGGGTCCCACACTCGGGGCCTCGCCCACGGATATCCGGATAAGAGATTAATCCGTCGGTTGTTCCAAAACCGAACCCGGAAAAACTTCCTTTACCGGAAAGCACGGGCGATTCCACCAGGATAACTTTTTACTCTAACGTAGTCAAGATCATTTCTGATCGAGATGATCCGATTACATCTATAAGATACTTAGTCAGTTCAAGGAAGAAACTTGCACTTGGATCATTGGGATCAACGCTTTTTTCCCCATTCAAGAGGCACAGCCGTTGATTCCTATCCATAGAACAGTTTCTGTCCGAGATTTATTTTTTTTTTTTCTATCGTAAAAACAAAAGTTTGAGTCTCGATTTACGGATCCATCAGTCCAGCCTAACCCCATCCGATCCCATGGGTTAGCCAACCGCCCAACCACTGTAGTGATGGGATCCAATTAAAAATTTGGTTAGGTTTTGTCCCGGGTACCAAGGAAAAGAGCTCCAAGGCCCCCTAGCCGGATGTTCATGCAAAATAAAACTAGTCACACCACTCACACACCCAATATGAAATTGCCTTTTTCAACCAGATTCAACCAGTTTAAAACAATCCTTTAATAAAACCATAGTATCATTGATCACCATCTTCCAATTTATCCAATTGATTCTTAATTTCCCATCATTCCTTCATCAGAGTATCTATGGCATCATTGGCAACTAGAACGCTCAGGAGCCGTTTCGATAGTTCCTAGCCCATAATACTTGGCAATATAATCACTTAACATGATGGACTCTCGTTGAAGATCAGCAAGATCAACCAACAGATCCATATAAGGAGCCATGGACTCATCCATTGAAGACCAGCAAGGTCAATCAACCAGATCCATGCTCGATTTCAGAAAACAACTCCAACTCTGTTCCAATATCTTCCTCGACGCACGCGTGGGTATCCTAGGAAACCCAGAGCCCGAGCACCGTATGGTCAGCACCCTCTAGGATCCTTCGCAGGTAACCTAGCGCTTTACGCATAGGCCGCTTCCTTGGCCCCTCATCCACCGTACCGGAAGCTCACCATTTTAATCGCACCGAGGCTGGTCAAGACCTCGGCCGACCTTGCTACGCGAGACGTCCTTCATTGACTCCCCGTCTCAGCAGTTGCAACTTTCTCATCACGACCTTAATCACAAGACGGTCAAAATGCTCCCCCCAGCATTCTTGACATAAAACAATCATTTACAAACAGCATTTACAAACAGCATTTACAAACAGTTTACAATACAATTTCTATTTTAACTTTCATTTTTCCACATTATCCCTCCTCAATCTACATTACTTATTCCATATTCCATTTATATGTATACTCATCCCATCACCTCATTTCCATCTCATCACTTCAGATTCCCTCACATCACAATCGTATATTCACATCCATACATCCACAACTATATGCGTGCATTCACATCTACATGCATACATCTACATCCCTATGCATACATCCACATCCACATTCTCATTCACCTCCATACATCTACATCTACATGCATACATCCACTCCACATTCACATCCACATCTATACATCTACATCTACATGCATACATCCACCTCTACATCCACATCTACGTCTATACACCTACATCTACATGCATACATCCACATCTCCATTCACATCTACATCTATACATCTACATCTACGTATACATCCACATCTCCATTCCCATCTACATCTATACATCTACATCTATATGTATACATCCATATCTCTATTCACATCTACATCTATACATCTACATCTACATATATACATCCACATCTCCATTCTCATCTACATCTATACATCTACATCTTCATGCATCCACCCACCTCCACATCCACATCTACATCTATACATCTACATCTACATGTATACATTCACATCTCTATTCACATCTACATCTATACATCTACATCTACATGTATACATCCACATCTCCATTCTCACCTACACCTATACATCTACATCTACATGCATCCACCCACCTCCACATCTACATCTACATCTATACATCTACATCTACATGCATACATCCACCTCCACATTCACACTCACATCCATACCTCTACATCTACATGCAAACATCCATATCTCCATGCATAATAATATTCTTTTAATTAATCTAGGATGATAGTTCCTAGGATATGGTAGGAAGTCCTCTTTTTATGCTTTGAATGAATTTATTTTATACGTGATTTCTATAAAAATTTTGCCATAGCTCCGCTACTATGACTGATAAATCTCAATTTTTTTTTCTAAGGGATAAAGCTCATTATTAAAGAAATAATTAGAATGGTCTCTAATTGGATCATCAATCCATAATGGTCTCTAATTGGATCATTAAGAAAACAATTAGAATGGTCTCTAATTGGGTCATTAAGAAAACAATTAGAATGGTTTCTAATTGGGTCATCAATCCATAATGGATTGAATCATCAATGTGCATAAACTAAAAGCATAGCAAAAGCCATTAATTTGGCCTCAAGCATAGCTTAATCTTGGATTAAGGAAAAGCTTTATGAAAAGCTTCATTTGGATTGAGAATGGGTCATGAGTATGACCATTTCTTGAGTGAGAGAGAGAAATTATAAAAACCATTAGAATTTAAATATAAGTGGAAATTAACTTCTATAGCATTTATTAAATTATGTAACTCTTCACTACTATTCACCAATTAACTTCATTAGCATTTAAAAAAAAACCATACCAATTAAACTTCTCAAGCTTGAGAGGGGTTGAGAAGAGAGAATCATTGAGAAATCATAGAAAAGATCGAAATTCAATATACTTACCTTATGATTTGCTTGATTCTTTATTCACGGTAGAGGCCCCCAACCAATCAATTGGTTTAGTGTGTTGATGGAGCCACCAATGGGGATTGAAGAAAGAGAGAAGTATCAAAAACTAGTGAATTATTAAAGAATTCACAGTTCTTGGCTTAGGTAGAGTAGAGTGACAATGCCTAAGACACTCTATATTTTGGCTTAGGTGGAGTAGAGTAATAAAGCATAAGAGACTATATATTTTGGCTTAGGTGGAGTAGAGTAACAAAGCATAAGAGACTATATTTTGGCTTAGGTGGAGTAGAGTAACAAAGCATAAGAGACTATATATTTTGGCTTAGGTGGAGTAGAGTAACAAAGCATAAGAGACTATATTTTGGCTTAGGTGGAGTAGAGTAACAAAGCATAAGAGACTATGTTTTTTTTTCAACAAGGGGAGGCTTCTATTTATAGGAAAATTTGAGCTCCTAACCAAACAAACTGATTCTAGAATTTTCTAAGTCAGTTTGGTCACTTTTTGACCATTTTTAGGTCAGTTAAGCTAACTTTCTGGAACTAGACTTGAATGAGGAGAGAGGAGAGATGAAATATCTCAATTTTTATGAGTTTAAAACTCATTCAAGCATGTGAAATATGCACCTCCTTTAAAGAATTCCCCTTCCTTACATATGTGTCAAAATTGTATTGCTCATAGTTTTTTACTAATAAACCTTGTACATTTTCAACTCTTCATCTTATGTGAAATATGCACCTCCTTTAAAGAACTCCTCTTCCTTACATATGTGTCATAGTTTTTTTACTAATAAGCCTTGTACATTTTCAACTCTTCATCTTATGTGAAATATGCACCTCCTTTAAAGAACTCCCCTTCCTTACATATGTGTTTATTTACTAATAAACCTTGTACATTTTCAACTCTTCATCTTATGTGAAATATGCACCTCCTTTAAAGAACTCCTCTTCCTTACATATGAGTTTATTTACTAATAAACCTTGTACATTTTCAACTCTTCATCTTATGTGAGCATTTACTCATTTTTGGGTATCTTCTTTTACAATTTGGATTTATCTCCTCCCTACACATGGATTGATGTTATTGGCCCATAGAAACCTTAATTGGACCATAGTCTAAAGATTTCTGAAAATCTAGGCCCTTAGACTAAGGTTCTTTATACCTATTTCCAATTAATTCCAATTGCACATTGGAAATTTCTTTTTGAATTTCTGTTTCAGGGGAACTTATTTTAATAAGATGAGTTATTTTTCTATCCAAAAATATTCATAATCTGAATATTCTCTCTCTAGAATATTTTCTCTCTCTAGGTTAAAACAGTTAGAAACAAGGTCTTTATATTTCTGAAGAGGGATTGATTACGGGGGAATATACTAGACATCAAAAAGGGGGTTGGGGGAGGAATCTTACATTCTACCCCACTTAAAAACGCGAGATGTCCTCATCTCGCAACTTGGGATAATTTCGCAAGATGCACGAATATGAGACTTAGAGAAAATTTTAATCACGATTAACCACCAAGAAAAGTCTTAAAGAGAGTAAGATTCAAAATAAGAACAAGATTTAAACTTTATTCATTCACGGGACTTATACAGTAAAGATAAAAGAACTCTTTACACTTCCATAAGCCCGTCCATCATATGGTCACAGAAGCAGTCCTCACAAGCTGCACAAGTATAGGGTAACTCATCTATGGGAATGATTCTGCTGGTTATTGCCGCACCTATCTCAGTGGTATGAGGTGATCTAACAAAAGGACCTCTGAGAGACAAGCCAAAAACGGGGTAAAGGCATATCTTCTCATGAGGAAGAAAACATGCCAGTAAGAAGACCCGCTCAGAAAACCCAAGATGCCTTGATCTCATGACGCAGTAGTATCGGGGACCCAAACCCAAAGCTTCAATAACCATGGCCAAGCGGACATTGTTACGAAAGTGTTGCTGACCCCAGGGTGTTACCCTAGTTATGTTTTGATAGGTCCGCCATTTGGTCTGCGCTACAGAAGTTCCTAGGTGAGGAAAAAGTGAGCGCTCATACTGTTCTATAAAGTCTTTCTTCACAGACTCTCTTGCGTCTTGAAGGTGAGAAATCATCAGGGATAAAACTAATTCCTGTTGCCAAGCCATGAAGGAGATTAAGAAAGAAAGGAGATTGATGGGAGTAAGATTACTGTGAGCGACAAGTAAAAGTTACGACTTATATAAAGGAAGGAGCTAGCGTAACCTAGAAGCCAACGGTAACTTGCCACTGAAGTTTTACCGTCTTTCCATGATTTGGGTTTGGCACATTTTTCTATAGAAGGCATTAAGAATTTTGAGATGAGGAGATAAAAGAAACTTGTAGGCTAAGTCACCTACTTTCATTGAATTCAGATATAAGGATCACAATATCTGGGGATAACTTCTTATACTCCCCAAGAGATAAAGAACTTCTTTTGGGCCATACTCGAATGAAAACCAAAACCTTGGTATCCAAAACACCGATTCTCACTTCTAAACTCATTGTTCTAAATCCTTAAATTAGGCGTGACTCCTGAGAAGTATTTTAGGAAAAGGGTATTCCTTTTTTAAACAGAAACTTTCTTTTATTTTAGAGAGGAAATAATTATAAGATCCGAAAGGGAGATTCTTACTCCTATATACCTCGAAGGCTGGGGAGGAATCTTACATCCTACCCCACTTAAAAAGTGCGAGATGTCCTCATCTCGCAAGGTAGAGGACAGCTCTTATTCTTAAGATCCAATTTTATTCTGGGGTTCCTTATATTCTGGTCAACCCAACAGAACACTGGGATAAATATCCCTTATATAGAACTCATCATTAAATAACAATTCATTCAGATTATATCATTCATACCTTTAACATGATAATGGTCCATTAGACCGAAAAGTTTCCTTCGGAACATTCCTCCACACGGAAATTTCAGTCAAGCAAGTTCTCAATTTGACATCCTTGATCTACCGGTCAAGTATTAACAGTAGCAATCTGACAGCACAACCCACTAATCTCATAGTGATTTGCTGAATTCGTTATCATCATTCTAGTTATGAATATCATCACAAGGACTCGTCCCATTCCCCCTCATTTTGGTTTCATTATATTTCAACTAATTTTTAAAAATCAACATTTTTCAATCAGCATTTTCAATCAGAATCCAAATCAATTCATTCATTCTCAAACAGAATTAAAAATCATATCAATCACATTCGAAATCATCATCTAGATAGCATTAACGCTTATAATTTCAAGTCTTAGATTTACTCGTATATACTGTCAGTAAAGAGCTGCAGTATACTCTCGGTGTATACGGGTAGTCACGGCCCTTGGAATTATAAGGTAAATACTATCATGTCTAGGCCTCAAGCAAGTCAGGGTTTCTATATAATTGCGGTACTTCCATCTGAAGACCCAATTACCAAAATTACGAGTTTCAGTTTGAATATCAAATTGTATGAATTATATCACACAATTATAACCTTTTTGTGTTTCTTGATAAATTTTTGACATATTTGTCTTCTCAGTTGATCTTTATTAACCAAATGCTCTGATACCAACTGTAAGATCCCTGTTCCCACCGAGCAACGGATTCGGGGTACTGGCAGCGGAAGTAGCGCTTCTCGCGCGGGACAGGGGTCCCACACTCGGGGCCTCGCCCACGGATATCCGGATAAGAGATTAATCCGTCGGTTGTTCCAAAACCGAACCCGGAAAAACTTCCTTTACCGGAAAGCACGGGCGATTCCACCAGGATAACTTTTTACTCTAACGTAGTCAAGATCATTTCTGATCGAGATGATCCGATTACATCTATAAGATACTTAGTCAGTTCAAGGAAGAAACTTGCACTTGGATCATTGGGATCAACGCTTTTTTCCCCATTCAAGAGGCACAGCCGTTGATTCCTATCCATAGAACAGTTTCTGTCCGAGATTTATTTTTTTTTTTTCTATCGTAAAAACAAAAGTTTGAGTCTCGATTTACGGATCCATCAGTCCAGCCTAACCCCATCCGATCCCATGGGTTAGCCAACCGCCCAACCACTGTAGTGATGGGATCCAATTAAAAATTTGGTTAGGTTTTGTCCCGGGTACCAAGGAAAAGAGCTCCAAGGCCCCCTAGCCGGATGTTCATGCAAAATAAAACTAGTCACACCACTCACACACCCAATATGAAATTGCCTTTTTCAACCAGATTCAACCAGTTTAAAACAATCCTTTAATAAAACCATAGTATCATTGATCACCATCTTCCAATTTATCCAATTGATTCTTAATTTCCCATCATTCCTTCATTAGAGTATCTATGGCATCATTGGCAACTAGAACGCTCAGGAGCCGTTTCGATAGTTCCTAGCCCATAATACTTGGCAATATAATCACTTAACATGATGGACTCTCGTTGAAGATCAGCAAGATCAACCAACAGATCCATATAAGGAGCCATGGACTCATCCATTGAAGACCAGCAAGGTCAATCAACCAGATCCATGCTCGATTTCAGAAAACAACTCCAACTCTGTTCCAATATCTTCCTCGACGCACGCGTGGGTATCCTAGGCAACCCAGAGCCCGAGCACCGTATGGTCAGCACCCTCTAGGATCCTTCGCAGGTAACCTAGCGCTTTACGCATAGGCCGCTTCCTTGGCCCCTCATCCACCGTACCGGAAGCTCACCATTTTAATCGCACCGAGGCTGGTCAAGACCTCGGCCGACCTTGCTACGCGAGACGTCCTTCATTGACTCCCCGTCTTAGCAGTTGCAACTTTCTCATCACGACCTTAATCACAAGACGGTCAAAATGCTCCCCCCAGCATTCTTGACATAAAACAATCATTTACAAACAGCATTTACAAACAGCATTTACAAACAGTTTACAATACAATTTCTATTTTAACTTTCATTTTTCCACATTATCCCTCCTCAATCTACATTACTTATTCCATATTCCATTTATATGTATACTCATCCCATCACCTCATTTCCATCTCATCACTTCAGATTCCCTCACATCACAATCGTATATTCACATCCATACATCCACAACTATATGCGTGCATTCACATCTACATGCATACATCTACATCCCTATGCATACATCCACATCCACATTCTCATTCACCTCCATACATCTACATCTACATGCATACATCCACTCCACATTCACATCCACATCTATACATCTACATCTACATGCATACATCCACCTCTACATCCACATCTACGTCTATACACCTACATCTACATGCATACATCCACATCTCCATTCACATCTACATCTATACATCTACATCTACGTATACATCCACATCTCCATTCCCATCTACATCTATACATCTACATCTATATGTATACATCCATATCTCTATTCACATCTACATCTATACATCTACATCTACATATATACATCCACATCTCCATTCTCATCTACATCTATACATCTACATCTTCATGCATCCACCCACCTCCACATCCACATCTACATCTATACATCTACATCTACATGTATACATTCACATCTCTATTCACATCTACATCTATACATCTACATCTACATGTATACATCCACATCTCCATTCTCACCTACACCTATACATCTACATCTACATGCATCCACCCACCTCCACATCTACATCTACATCTATACATCTACATCTACATGCATACATCCACCTCCACATTCACACTCACATCCATACCTCTACATCTACATGCAAACATCCATATCTCCATGCATAATAATATTCTTTTAATTAATCTAGGATGATAGTTCCTAGGATATGGTAGGAAGTCCTCTTTTTATGCTTTGAATGAATTTATTTTATACGTGATTTCTATAAAAATTTTGCCATAGCTCCGCTACTATGACTGATAAATCTCAA
This sequence comes from Cibotium barometz, assembly GCF_041138505.1. Lineage (NCBI taxonomy): Eukaryota > Viridiplantae > Streptophyta > Polypodiopsida > Cyatheales > Cibotiaceae > Cibotium > Cibotium barometz. The sequence continues at coordinate 7,780,860 of NC_141095.1, read as the reverse complement.
TTTTTTTTTCTAAGGGATAAAGCTCATTATTAAAGAAATAATTAGAATGGTCTCTAATTGGATCATCAATCCATAATGGTCTCTAATTGGATCATTAAGAAAACAATTAGAATGGTCTCTAATTGGGTCATTAAGAAAACAATTAGAATGGTTTCTAATTGGGTCATCAATCCATAATGGATTGAATCATCAATGTGCATAAACTAAAAGCATAGCAAAAGCCATTAATTTGGCCTCAAGCATAGCTTAATCTTGGATTAAGGAAAAGCTTTATGAAAAGCTTCATTTGGATTGAGAATGGGTCATGAGTATGACCATTTCTTGAGTGAGAGAGAGAAATTATAAAAACCATTAGAATTTAAATATAAGTGGAAATTAACTTCTATAGCATTTATTAAATTATGTAACTCTTCACTACTATTCACCAATTAACTTCATTAGCATTTAAAAAAAAACCATACCAATTAAACTTCTCAAGCTTGAGAGGGGTTGAGAAGAGAGAATCATTGAGAAATCATAGAAAAGATCGAAATTCAATATACTTACCTTATGATTTGCTTGATTCTTTATTCACGGTAGAGGCCCCCAACCAATCAATTGGTTTAGTGTGTTGATGGAGCCACCAATGGGGATTGAAGAAAGAGAGAAGTATCAAAAACTAGTGAATTATTAAAGAATTCACAGTTCTTGGCTTAGGTAGAGTAGAGTGACAATGCCTAAGACACTCTATATTTTGGCTTAGGTGGAGTAGAGTAATAAAGCATAAGAGACTATATATTTTGGCTTAGGTGGAGTAGAGTAACAAAGCATAAGAGACTATATTTTGGCTTAGGTGGAGTAGAGTAACAAAGCATAAGAGACTATATATTTTGGCTTAGGTGGAGTAGAGTAACAAAGCATAAGAGACTATATTTTGGCTTAGGTGGAGTAGAGTAACAAAGCATAAGAGACTATGTTTTTTTTTCAACAAGGGGAGGCTTCTATTTATAGGAAAATTTGAGCTCCTAACCAAACAAACTGATTCTAGAATTTTCTAAGTCAGTTTGGTCACTTTTTGACCATTTTTAGGTCAGTTAAGCTAACTTTCTGGAACTAGACTTGAATGAGGAGAGAGGAGAGATGAAATATCTCAATTTTTATGAGTTTAAAACTCATTCAAGCATGTGAAATATGCACCTCCTTTAAAGAATTCCCCTTCCTTACATATGTGTCAAAATTGTATTGCTCATAGTTTTTTACTAATAAACCTTGTACATTTTCAACTCTTCATCTTATGTGAAATATGCACCTCCTTTAAAGAACTCCTCTTCCTTACATATGTGTCATAGTTTTTTTACTAATAAGCCTTGTACATTTTCAACTCTTCATCTTATGTGAAATATGCACCTCCTTTAAAGAACTCCCCTTCCTTACATATGTGTTTATTTACTAATAAACCTTGTACATTTTCAACTCTTCATCTTATGTGAAATATGCACCTCCTTTAAAGAACTCCTCTTCCTTACATATGAGTTTATTTACTAATAAACCTTGTACATTTTCAACTCTTCATCTTATGTGAGCATTTACTCATTTTTGGGTATCTTCTTTTACAATTTGGATTTATCTCCTCCCTACACATGGATTGATGTTATTGGCCCATAGAAACCTTAATTGGACCATAGTCTAAAGATTTCTGAAAATCTAGGCCCTTAGACTAAGGTTCTTTATACCTATTTCCAATTAATTCCAATTGCACATTGGAAATTTCTTTTTGAATTTCTGTTTCAGGGGAACTTATTTTAATAAGATGAGTTATTTTTCTATCCAAAAATATTCATAATCTGAATATTCTCTCTCTAGAATATTTTCTCTCTCTAGGTTAAAACAGTTAGAAACAAGGTCTTTATATTTCTGAAGAGGGATTGATTACGGGGGAATATACTAGACATCAAAAAGGGGGTTGGGGGAGGAATCTTACAGATATGAGGACGTCCCTGGCAGTGCGACCATCCAGGTCTCTGACAGGGCGATGGCGGTGGTTTCGACGCCAGACTTCTCTTTGGCAGCCCCTCAGGAGGGGGTCGGGCACAGATGGGAGATGATCAGCAGCATGACGGCTTGGCACATATGGAGAGCCCGATGCAGGGAGGCCATTGACCGACAGGCGACTCCACCGGCGGAGGTCATACAGGCCCTCTGGGTGGACATCATTCACACCTTGAGGACACTGTGGGGGAAACTCCAGGGCGACTCGGATCGCATGAGAGGGCGCCGCAAGGCTTTCCTCCGCACTTGGCAGCCTGGCCCTTTCCTCACCGCGAGGGGCGAGGATGTCACTTGGCACTACAAGCCTCCAGTCTGGCTTTTCTCACCTCCCATATGTACTACTAGGTAGCCCCCCCCAGAGAGCGGCCAACCCACGGGGGTGGAGCTCAGGAGTTCACTGTGTTTTTATCCCTCCTTGCGAGGTGAGCTTTGTAGCCCTTTGGCGTTTTCTCATTAACTAATAGAAGGATTTTTTTCCCGGAAAAAAAAAACATCGTTATTTCATTACGTTTATTGATGATTACTCACGGTATATAGTTGTTTTCTTGCTTCAACAAAAATCTGAGGCGTTATCTGTTTTTAAGCAATTTCACAAGGCTGCCGAACTTCAAACTGGACGTCGCCTCAAGAAACTTCGCAGCGATAATGGTGGAGAATATGTGTCTCGTGAGTTTGAGAGTTACAGACCATGGTATTCATCATGAACATACAATTCCATATTCACCTCAACAGAACGGTGTTGCTGAACGTAAGAATCGCACTATTATCAATGCTATACGATGTATGCTGATTCATTCTGGGTTATCTCGTGTCTTCTGGAGTGAAGCTCTCTTGACAGTAGTCTTTGTTCAGAATCATCTTCCTACTTGTAAGATTCCTCCCCCACCCCCTTTTTGATGTCTAGTATCTTTCCCTGTAATCAATCCCTCTTCAGAAATATAAAGACCTTGTTTCTATCTGTTTTAGCCTAGAGAGAGAAAAATATTCTAGAGAGAGAATATTCAGATTTTGAATATTTTTGGATAGAAAAATATCTCTTCTAATTCAGATGAGTTCCCCTAAAACAGAAATTCAAAAAGAATTTTCCAATGTGCAATTGGAATTAATTGAAAATAGCTATAAATAACCTTAGCCTAAGGGTCTAGATTTTCAGAAATCTTTAGACTATGGTCCAATTAAGGTTCCTATGGACCAATAGCATCAATCCATGTGTAGGGAGGAGATAAATCCAACTTGTAAAAAGAAAATACCCAAAAATGAGTAAATGCTCACATGAGGTGAAGAGTTGAAAATGTACAAGGTTTATTAGTAAAAAACTATGAGCAATATTAAAAATATGACATATGTAAGGAAGGGGAATTCTTTAAAGGAGGTGCATATTTCACATAAGATGAAGAGTTGAAAATGTACAAGGATTATTAGTAAAAAAACTATGAGCAATATTAAAAATATGACATATGTAAGGAAGGGGAATTCTTTAAAGGAGGTGCATATTTCACATAAGATGAAGAGTTGAAAATGTACAAGGATTATTAGTAAAAAAACTATGAGCAATATTAAAAATATGACATATGTAAGGAAGGGGAATTCTTTAAAGGAGGTGCATATTTCACATAAGATGAAGAGTTGAAAATGTACAAGGTTTATTAGTAAAAAAACTATGAGCAATATTAAAATGATTCCATTATGACACATATGTAAGGAAGGGGAGTTCTTTAAAGGAGGTGCATATTTCACATGCTTGAATGAGTTTTAAACTCATAAAAATTGAGATATTTCATCTCTCCTCTCTCCTCATTCAAGTCTAGTTCCAAAAAGTTAGCTTAACTGATCTAAAAATGGTCAAATATTGACCAAACTGATTTAGAAAATTCTAGAATCAGTTTGTTTGGTTAGGAGCTCAATTTTTCCTATAAATAGAAGCCTCCCCCTTGTTGAAAAATATATAGTGTTTATGCATCGTTACTCTACTCCACCTAAGCCAGAAACTGTGAATTCATTTAATAATTCACTAGTTTTTGGAGCTTCCCTCTTTCTTCAATCCCCATTAGTGGCTCCATCAACATACTTAACCAATTGATTGGTTGGGGGCCTCTACCGTGAACAAAGAATCAAGCAAGTTGTAAGGTAATTAGTGAATATTGATCTTTCTATAATTTCTCAATGTTTCTCTCTTCTCAACCCCTCTCAAGCTTGAGAAGTTTAATTGGTATGGTTTTTTTTTTAATGCTATTGAAGTTTGAATAGTAGTGAAGAGTTACATAATGCTATTGAAGTTAATTTTCATTTATGTTTAAATTCTAATGATTTTTATGTAAATTCTCTCCCTCACTCAAGAAATGGTCATACTCATGAACCGTTCTCAATCCAAATCAAGCTTTTCATAAAGCTTTTCCTTAACCCAAGATTAAGCTATGCTTGAGGCCAAATTAATGGCTTTTTTCTATGCTTTTAGTTTATGTATATTAATGATTCAATCCATTATGGATTGATAATCCAATTAGAGATTATTTTAATTATTTTCTTAATGATAAGCATTATCCCTTAGAAAAATTGAGATTTATCAGTCATAGCAGCGGAGCTATGGCAAAATTTTTATAAAAATTATGCATAAAATAATCTCATTCAAAGCATAAAAAGAGGACTTCCTACCATATTCTAGGAATTATCATCCTAGATTAATTGAAAGAATTTCATTACAATCATGGAGAAATTGAATTTTAATATTATGCATAATGGATAAATTTTTATATCAAAAGTGTAACTTTTATCATTTTTAATTTTCATGCATAGAAGTATGCATAAAGGAAAATTTTTTATATCAAAAGTGTTACTTTTATCATTTTTAATTTTCATGCATAGAAGTATGCATAAAAGATAATTTTTTATATTAAAAGTGTTACTTTTACCATTTTTAATTTTCATGCATAGAAGTATGCATAAAGGAAAATTTTTATATCAAAAGTGTTACTTTTATCATTTTTAATTTTCATGCATAGAAGTATGCATAAAGGATAATTTTTTTTAATATCAAAAGTGATACTTTTATCATATTGGATTTCATGTATAGAGGTATGGATAAAAGATGATTATTTTAATGTAAAAAGTGTTACTTTTGTCACAATTGAATTTCATGCATAGAGGTATGCATAAAAGTTGATTATTTTATTATAAAAGTGTAACTTTTATCATAATTGGATTTCATGCATGGAGGTATGCATAAAAGATATTCTTTTTATACTAAAAGTGTGATTTTCATCATAAATGGATTTTATGCATAACTTAGATACATAAGAGAAATTCTTTTATTCTAAAAGTGTAATTCCTACCAAATTGACTTTATGCATAAGAAGATGCATTTTAAAAAAATGATTTTTAATTCAAAAGTGTCATTCTTATCTAAATTGAATTTATGCATAGGAAGATGCATAAAAGATTGAATTTTAATTCAAAAGTGTCATTTTCATTTAAAATGAATTTATGCATAGGAAGATGCATAAAAGATTGATTTTTCTTCGGAAGTATTAATCTCCTTAAATGGAATTTATGCATAAGTAAACGTGTAAAGAAATCTTATATCAAATATAAGAGTTCTCTTGTATTCTATAAATAGATATGAGATGTGATAGGATGTGATAAGAGGTGTATAAGAGATGATAAGAGGTGATAAGATGAATTAAGATGTGATAAGATGTGTATGGGATGAGGTAAGAAGTGTATGTGATAGGATAAGATGCATATGGGTTGTGATAGGACGAGAATGGATGTGATGTAAAAGATTAGATGTGAAGGCATATGGGGTTACATGGATGGGAATGTGGAAATGGATGTATGTATGTGGATGTGTGGATGTGGAGATGGGAGTATGGATGTATGAATGTGAAAATGGATATATGAACGTGAAAATGGATGTATGCATGAAGATGTATATGCATAGATGTGAATGTGGATATAGATGTAGATGTGGATGTATAGATGTGAATGGGAATGTGGATGTGAATGTGGATGTAGATGTGGATGTAGATGTGGATGTATAGATGTGAATGGGAATGTGGATATGGATGTATGTATGTATGTGGATGTAGATGTGGATGTATAGATGTGAATGGGAATGTGGATGTGGATGTATATGAATGTGGATGTATAGATGTGAATGGAAATGTGGATGTGGATGTATGTATGTATGTGGATGTAGATGTGGATGTATAGATGTGAATGAGAATGTGGATGTGGATGTATGTATGTATGTGGATGTGGATGTATGAATGAGGACGTGATAATGGATGTATGCATGTAGATGTGGATATATGGATGTGAATATGAATGTGGATGTGGATGTGGATGTATGGATGTGGATATGGATGTGTATGTATGAATGTAGATAAGGGATGTGGATGTATAAATGAGGATGTGAAAATGGAGGTATGCATGTAGATGTGGATGTATGGATGTGAATGTGGATGTGGATGTGGATGTATAAATGAGGATGTGAATGTGGATGTGAATGTGAATGTGGATGTGGATGTGGATGTTGGATGTGGATATGGATGTGTATGTATGAATGTGGATATGGGATGTGGATGTATAAATGAGGATGTGAAAATGGATGTATACATGTAAATGTGGATGTATGGATGTGAAGGTGAATGTGTATGTGAATTAATGTGTCGTCGATATGAGGAAATGGATGAGAATGAGTACACATTGAATGGAATGTGGAATAAGTAATGTGGACTAAGGAGGGATAATGTGGAAAGACGAGAGTTCGATTTAGAAACTATATTTTGTGACTGTTTGTAAATGACTGTTTGTAAATGACTGTTTTATGTCAAGAATGCTGGGAAAGCATTTTGACCGTCTTATGGATTAAGGTCATGAAGACCTAACTGTTAAAGTTGCAACTGCTGACGGAGAGTCAATGGAGGACGTCTCGCGTAGCAAGGTCGACCGAGGTCTTGACCAGCCTCGGTTCGATTTAAATGGTGAGCTTCCGGTACGGTGGATGAGGGACCAAGGAAGCGGCCTATGAGTGAAGCGCTAGGTCACCTGCGAAGGATCCTAGAGGGTGTTGACCATACGGTGCTCGGGCTCTGGGTCGCCGAAGATACCCACACGTGCGTCGTGGAAGATATTGGAACAAGGAGTAAGAGTTGTTTTGTGAAACTGGGCATGGATCTGGTTGATTGACCTTGCTGGTCTTCAATGGATGAGTCCATGGCTCTTTATATGGATCTGTTGGTTGATCTTGCTGATCTTCAACGAGAGTCCATCTTGATTTTTATAAGTGATTATATTGCCAAGTATTATGGGCTAGGAACTATTGAAAAGGCCCCTGTGTGGACAGGTGGTGAGCGTTCTAGTTGCCAATGATGCCATAGATACTCTGATGAAGGAATGATGGGAAATTATGAATCAACTGGATAAATTGGAAGATTGTGATCAGTGGTACTATGGTTTCATTAAAGGAATGTTTTAAAGTTAGCTGATGCTAAGAAAAAGGCAATTTTCATATTGGGTGTGTAAGTGGTGTGGCTAGTTTTATGTTTGCATGAACTTCCGGCTAGGGGGCCTTGGAACTCTTTTCCTTGGTACCCGGGACAAAACCTAACCAAATTCCAAATTGGATCCCATCACTACAGTGGTTGGGCGGTTGGCTAACCCATGGGATCGGATGGGGTTAGGCTGGACTGATGGATCCGTAAATCAAGACTCAAAAATTCTGTTATTACGATAGATAAAGTAAATCCCGGACAGAAATTGTTCTATGGATAGGAATCAACGGCTGTGCCTCTTGAATGGGGAAAAAAGCGTTGATCCCAATGATCCAAGTGCAAGTTTCTTCCTTGATCTGACCAAGTATCTTATAGATGCAATTGGATCAGCTCGATCAGAAATGATCTTGACTACGTTAGAGTAAAGAGTTATCCTGGTGGAATCGCCCATGCTTTCTGGGTAAAGGAAGTTTTCCGGTTTCGGTTTTGGACAAACCGACGGATTAGTCTCTTAGTGGATATCCGTGGGCGAGGCCCCGAATGTGGGACCCCTGTTCCGCGCGAGAAGTGCTACTTCCGCTGCTAGTACCCCGAATCTGTTGCTCGGTGGGAACAGGGGGATCTCACACTACTACTGCTCCTTCTGGTAAGATACCCATCACAGCATGGACAGGTGAAATTCCTTCTGTATCTCATTTTCGAACCTTTGGATGTATTGCTTACATTCATGTTCCTAAAGAAACATGAGCAAAGCTTGATGCTCCTGGCCTTAAAGTTATTTTTATTGGGTATTCTGACACTTCCAAAGGCTACAAATTCTATGACCCGTCCTCCAAGAAAGTGCTTGTGATATTTTCAATGAACAGCTTATGGGCGGTACATGGTCCATGGATGATTCTGATGATACTAAGTCTTTTCTTCAAGCTTTTCCATTCTTGTGTGATGATGAATCTTCTTCTAAAGAGCAACTTTCCTCTTCACAACCATTGATTCCGAATGCTGTCATTGATGATGTTGACATTTTTATTGATCTGCCTATTGATTTTGAGCATGGTTCTTGTCATGTTTATGATGAAGATTTTGAGGCTAATGTTTTCTCTACTTCTGAAGATCCAGCCACGTACAGTGATGCTATATGTTCTCCACAAAAGGATCAATGGCAAGAGGCTATGGAAGCAGAGTATGATTCTCTTATCTCTAAAGGTACATGGATACTCACTGAGCTACCTCCTGGCCGTACTGCCATTAAGTGTAAGTGGGTATATAAGACAAAATTTAAAGCAGATGGATCCTTTGACAAATTCAAGGCACGTTTAGTTGCCAAAGGTTATTCTCAAGTTGCTGGCGTTGATTATCACGAAACCTTTTCACCAGTTGTTCGCATTACTAGTATTCGGGTTTTATTGGCATTTGCTGTTCAATTTGACTTAGAAATTCATCAGATGGACGTGCGCACAGCTTTCTTGAATGGAGATTTGAATGAAGAAATTTACATGGAGCAGCCAGAAGGATTTGTTATTGCAGGGAAGGAAGATCTTGTTGCTCGTCTTCATAGGGCTTTATATGGTCTTAAACAAGCTTCACGGGCCTGGTACATCAAGTTTGATCTTTTTCTTACCTCCCATGGTTTTCTCTCTTGCTCTTCTGATCCCAACTTATTTACCAAACACCAAAATGGTAGTTTTGTAATCATTGCCCTTTATGTGGATGATACAATCCTTGTTTCCAATGATTTGGGATTTCTACACCAAAGTAAGCAGTTGTTATCTTCGGCATTTGATATGGTGGATCTTGGAGAGCTTCACTCGTGTCTTGGCATTTAGATTAAAAGGGATCGCAGTAAAGGTATTTTATTACTTCGACAGTCAAAGTTTATTGAAGATACTATTAAGAAGTTTGGTTTGGAATCTGCACATTCAGCAACTACTCCTTGTCTTGCGAGTTCCATGAAAAACACTTCTGATGGTGGTGACCAGCTTGTTACAAATCAACCATATGCTAATTTGGTTGGATGTCTTCAAGTTGTTGGTTTGAACACTCGTCCTGACATTTTGTTTATTGCTAACTATCTCGGGCAACACCTTGCATGTCCTTCTCTTAAGCATTGGTCTTCAGCAAAGCGCGTGTTGAAATACTTGAAAGGCACTATAGATTATGGTTTGGTTTATCAACGACAATTCACATCCGACTCCATTCCATCTCTTTCTCTTTTGGGTTACACAGATGCAAATTGGGCCAGCTCACATTTATCTATGCGATCTACTAGTGGCAATTGTTTCTTCATTAATGGTTGTCTTATTTCTTGGACCAGCAAGAAACAACGTTGTGTTGCAGTTTCTACAACCGAATCTGAATATGTTGCGGCATCACTTGCAGCTCCTGAACTCATTTGGCTTCGACAAGTGTTGACAGATATCGGCCATTCTCCTCTTTCTAGTACACCCTTGCGGTGTGATAATCAGAGTGCTATTAGTCTTGCAAAAGACTATGTCCAACATAACAAGTCAAAACATATTGCTGTGCATTACCATTATGTTCGATACGAAGTACGCAAAGGCACTATCATGATTGAACATTGTCCAAGTGACCAGATGATTGCAGATATTCTTACCAAAGGTCTCAATGAGTCACGCTTCATTCTCTTGCGACTCAGAGCTTGGAGTTGCCTCGGGCTCACTGTTTCTAGATTAGGCTCTTTACTCTTATGGTAGCTTTGTACATATATCGTTGTAATCTTCTAAACACCATGCACTTTGCACATTCCACAATTGCTCACTATGACCTCTTGGTCCTTTTGTATATTTGTACATAGATGCACAATGCACTTTCACATCATTACTTTTGGTTCATATTTTCACATTTGTATAGGGGCTTGGGTTTTTCCCTTGTACTCCCCAAGGGTTTTTTCATCCATAGCTAGAGACCCTTGTTTGAGTGGGGGTGTTGGAGCTCTATATTTGGCTCACTCTACCTAACTTGGTCTCACCTATATATATGTATCTTGTCCTCAATATGAATCAGTCTTTGGGAGCGTACATGATGTGTCTCTTGTCTCGTCTCTTTCTCTCTACATTTCAACATGGTGTTGGAGCTCTATATATGGCTCACTCTACCTAACTTGGTCTCACCTATATATATGTATCTTGTCCTCAATATGAATCAGTCTTTGGGAGCGTACATGATGTGTCTCTTGTCTCATCTCTTTCTCTCTACATTTCAACACTGTGTGGTGAAGGTCAAAAGGGCCACATGGTGGGGGGTCGCGTAGTTGTCAACAACTGGCCCATACAAAACCCTGAACCATTACATTCCCCATCCCCCTGTGGATGATTTTTTAATAATCCAGAAGGCTTCACCCCATCTAACACTTTCTCACTTTTTACATTGAAAGCGTTGTCAAAGCAACTATGCGTGGCCACTTTAGTCTAGTCAATTAGCTATGTCATATTAGTTAAGAAGTCTCTTGTAATGACTACTTTTGGTATGAACTATAGAGGCAATGTTGAAATATCAAGCTCGTATACAGCTGGAGGATAGCACATGGGTGCAGAGTGACAGTATGGTAGATAGATATCGTGTGGTGTGTTTATGACCGCGTCCAGCTGGTCATGTGTGGTGTGGACATTACATTAGGTTTACTTTGTAGTGTGGACATAACACTATGTCGTGTTCTCCTTTTGTGTGTGTGAGAGAGATGGTGACTATGGCTTCTCTCCTTCTTTATGGTTGATGATTATGGATTAGGGTTTGCTTCTCTTGTGTGTGTTACATCCTGCTTCTGTTTTTTATCATGGTATCAGAGCCAAGAGCTCATTAGCTGTGTTGTGTGAGTGAGTGAGAGAAGAGGGAAGAAGAAGAAAAAGCTGTGAAGGAAGCCATTGAAGCTGTGGAGCAAAAGAAAGCAGTGGAGCACACACCGGCATCAGATCTGAGAGCTAAGGACCATTGGTGAGTGTAGCAAGACCCCCTCTGCGGATTGCAGGTATCAAAGAGCAAGTTCAGTGAAGATTGAAGTGCATAGAGCAAGTGAAAAATTCTGGTTTTTTCTCAAAGCTTCCATGGAAAGCTTGAAGTGAATGTATACTCTTGGCAAATGTATACACAAAGGCACATGTATTCGGGCTTGCAAATGTATTAACAAAGTGGACACAAACAACATACAGGATCTTGAAGCAGATTGATGCATACAGATTTGAGCAAAATCAAGTGAAAGTGAGTTTATGCAAAAATTTCTGGTTTTTCACAAAAACAGAAAACATACCCCCCGTGGAGGATCAATTGCAGGAGCTAGAGGCAAAATTGAGCTAAACCCTTCATACCCAAGGTAGATTAGGTCATTGCTAAGAGGCCTATCTATTCAATTGTGATTTCCCCTCTCTCTACAGCCCTCTGGAGCAGGCGGTGCATGAAGATGCAGAATTCTGGACAGTTTTCAAAGATTTCATCCTAATTCACTCATTTGGACTTCAAATTGAATGCTTTAAAGCTTGGAGAGTTTAGCAAAGACATTGCTAAGGACTTGTGATGCTTGGTTGCAGCTCATTTCATGTATTTGGAGCTCATTTAAGTGATTTATCAGAGGTGTGCAGGTTTGCAGAAATTCTATCCAAAAACAGAGCATTTTTAGTCAAGGCATTAATCTTTGTCTATATCAAATTGGGCTAATTCCTCTGGTACAAGTAGAGTCCTATGAGTTGCTAAACTTTTGAATCAAAAAGTTTTGGATTTGGAGAATATTTGAAGGAGATAGAGCATTTTTAGTGAGAGGTGGTACTGACAGGTGCAGAAAAATTCAGACCGGAGGTTACAGAAATTGATGGTTCTCATTCCCCTTGAAGAATTGGATCAAACCCTTCTAGGATATGTTGGAGCAATGTGTTGGGAAGCCAATGCAAGTTGAATCATTGAATTTGGACAAGATTTGAAGGATTTAGAGCATAATCTTGACCGGTTACTGGCGAGAATTTTCTGGCGAGAAAAAAACCAGAAATTTTTTTTTGAAGGTTTCAACTTTGATCCAGTATACATTGTTGGTGAATCATTGTGGGATGTTAATGCACATAATTTGCAAGTATTTGATGTGATTTGGAGAGATTTGGAGCATTACAGGTACTTCGTACATTGTGATCGAAAGGGTACATATACTCTATTTTTTTTTTTTTGCAAAAATGGGAGATGGTCCGATACAGATTGTTGGCGAGAAGCTTGATCGCACTAACTTTCAAGTGTGGAAGTTTCGAATGAAGAGTTTTTTGAAAGGCAAAGGTTTATGGAGTCTTGTCTCGGAGGAAGACCCGGAGCCATACCTACCTCCTCAACCAAATAATGCTCAGTTAACTGGCTCACAAGCAATGGGTAGAGAGGTCTTCGAAGGTGTTGCATTATTTTTCAATATGTGTAACAGATGCCTTGCTTATTCACATCCAGGATGCAGATACACTGAAAGAAGCATGGGGTATATTGTGCCGAATGTATGAGACAGACACTGGTGCAAGGAAGATACAACTAAAGCAACAGATTCACAGTGTAACATGAAGGAATCGGAGTATACATGAGTATGTTCAGGAAATCAAGGGTTATGCAGATTCCTTGTCATCAATCCATGCCCCAATGGATGATGATGATTTGGTTGCTCTCACTTTGCGTGGTTTAGGCAAAGAATACAAATCTTTTGATACTTCCATCTCAGTAAGGTTGGGAGGAATGCCAGACTTTAATGAGCTTGTGTCATTGCTCATTGTGGAAGAATTGAAGCTAGGCCTTGGTGGTCTGAGTGTTACAGGTGGTGCATCCTCGTCAGGCAATGATGAACATGCAAGGAATCAGGCTTTTTACTCATCTAGAGGCTTTCGAGGCAGGGGGAGATTTACTTCTTGAGGCCGTGGAGGACGTGGTTGGAATGACAGGTCTACTCAACCACAATCAAATCAGAATTCACAGTCATCATTTGGTTCACGTGGAGGTCGTGGATTTCAATCCCATAGGGGGAGATTTGGAACAAGTGCTCGTGGTAGAGGACGATGGCAAGGTCCTCAACAAAATTTGAATGGGATTGAATGTTACTATTGTGGCAAACTTGGACATTTGGCAAAAGATTGTTACAAAAAGCAGAATGATGCGAGGAATGGAAGACAACAACAGGGAAATTATGCATCTACCAGTAACAATGATGGGAGTTCAAACCATCTTTTTGCAATGAAGCATGTTATGGGGACAATGGAGTCTCAGAATGCTCGAGATGAGTCATGGTATATGGATTCAGGTGTCTCAAACCACATGACATGTCATGGTGAGTGGTTTGAGAAGATGCAACCATTGGATACAAATGGTTATGTGGTCACAGGAGATGATACTCAGCATCTTATAACACATGTTGGCAGTGTGCCTTTGAAGATGCATGATGGAAATGTGAAAAATATGTCAGAAGTGTTATATGTACCATCCATTACAAAGAGTTTGGCATCTGTAGGTCAAATGGTTGAGCAGGGATTGCAAGTAAGATTCAATGAGAAAGGCTGTTTTGTGGAAGATTTTAAGCATGGCTGTAGATTGGTTGCCAAGGGCAAGAAGGAAGGAAGGTTGTTCAAATTGGATGCAGGCATACCAGAATTGAGTTCAGCCATGTTTTCAAAGAGCAATGGGATTGTGCAGGACATTGACATGTGGCACAAGAGGATTGGACATGTCAATATACAGAGATTAAAGAACATGCAAACAAGGGGCATTGTCAGTGGATTGCCTCGATTCAAATATGATGGTCATATGCATGTTTGTGAAGCCTGTCAGTTTGGGAAGCAGGCAAGGTTGAGGTTTCCTAGAGAAGGAAACATGAGTAATAGACCACTTGAGATAGTGCACAGTGATGTATGGGGCCCAGCACAAAATCCATCTATCAAAGGAAGTCTATACTATGTGACATTTATAGATGACTTCAGCAGGATGACATGGATATATTTCTTGAGAGAGAAGAGTGAAGTGCTGGAAAAATTCATGGATTTCAAAGCTCTTGTAGAAAAACAATATGGCTGTTGGATTAAGTGCCTGAGAACAGATGGAGGTGGTGAATACACCTCAAAAGCATTTGAGCATTTCTTGCGGAAGCATGGGATAAGAAGACAGTTGACATGCAGGTATACACCTCAGCAGAATGGTGTGGCTGAGAGAAAGAATCGTGTCATATGTGAAGTGGCAAGGGCAATGCTCAATGAAAAGAGCATGCCAGATTACTATTGGGCAGAAGCATGTGCTACTGCAGTGTATATCCTGAACAAATCACCTACAGCAGCCATTCATGGAAGCATGCCTGAGATGCGGCTTACAGGTTACAGGCCAGATATTGGACATCTGAAAGTCTTTGGATGTGTAGCTTATGTTCATGTGCCTGATGAAAGAAGACGGAAGTTGGATCCTAAGGCAGAGAAATGTGTATTTGTTGGATATGCACAGGATCGAAAGGCTTACAAATGCTATAACCCTCAAACTAGACAAGTAGTCATCTCACGAGATGTGGTATTCGATGAGCTTGCTAGTTGGTATAAAGCCAAAGATGAGGGAGTCATTGACACACTTGAGGCTAATGTGCCTGTGAACTTGCCCTCACAAGCAAGTTCTAGTTCTACTACTATGTCTGGGCCAGCAGCAGAAGCTGAGAGTAGTAGCAGTGTCCGTCCGTGGTCAGGACGTCTGAGACATGAGAGTGTTAGCACTGGCAGTAGTGCTATGGATAAAGGCAAGAAGAAAGTTGAAGGAATTGGGATCACAGGTTATGAGTCTTCTAGCTCAGAGAGTTTGGATGAGGAGCTCGGGATACCTGTTGTACGCACACCTGGTGTTAGGCAGGACAGATATGTGCCACCACATGCTCGAGTTACAGGTGTACAGAGTGACCCGCATGCATTGCGGAGATCCCAGAGAGTCAGATATCCAGTGGAAAGATTGACATATAGAGATTTTGCTATGCATTATGCATACATGACATCTATGGTAAAGCATGTGGAACCTACATGCTATTCAGACGCTATTGGAGAGCATGTATGGCAGAAAGCCATGGATGAAGAGATGGATGCTTTGGACAAAAATGATACATGGGAATTGGCTGAGTTACCTAAAGCAAAGAATGCAATTGGATGCAAATGGGTGTATAAGGTAAAGTGCAAGTCAGATGGCAGCCTAGAGAGACATAAGGCAAGGCTGGTCGCTAAAGGATATGCACAAACTTATGGTCTTGATTATGATGAAACTTTCAGCCCAGTGGCTAAAATGGCTACAGTGAGGTCTATCATTGCATTAGCAGCACAAGAAGGTTGGGCTTTACATCAAATGGATGTCAAAAATGCCTTCTTGAATGGTGATCTACAAGAAGAGGTGTACATGGAACAGCCAGAAGGTTATGTACATCCAAAATATCCGACTTTTGTTTGCAGGTGAAAGAAAGCACTCTATGGTTTGAAACAAGCACCTCGTGCTTGGAGTGACAAGATCAGCAGATATCTTGTCAGTATTGGATTTGTGGTTGGAAATGCAGACTCTTCACTTTATGTAAAGAAGACACATGATGGTATCGTGATGATAGTCATTTATGTTGATGATCTGATTATCACAGGTGATTGTGGGAAAGGCATTGATGAGGTTAAGGCCTCTTTATGCAAAGAGTTTGATATGAAAGACCTTGGTGATTTGAGGTTCTTTCTTGGCATTGAGGTGATTAGAACAGGCAAGGGTATATGGTTGGTGCAAAGGCAATATGCACTTGACATGCTGGCAAAGTATGGTATGACAGCATGCAAACCCATGTTGACACCATTAGAGCAAAACATGAAGCTTAGGGCTGATTTGGGTGATGATCTTGATGATATCACCATGTACAGGCAAATGGTTGGTAGCCTTATCTACATGACCATTACGAGGCCAGATATCAGTTATGCAGTTGGTTTGGTGAGTCAGTTTATGCAGAGTCCTCGTAAACCTCACTTGGATGCTGTAAGACGGATTCTGAGATATGTCAAAACTACCGCGCATTATGGTCTTTTCTATGAGGCAGGAAAAGACATGCATGTCTATGGATATACAGATGCAGATTGGGCCGGTAGTGCATATGACAGGAGATCTACCAGTGGCTATGTTTTCAGCCTTGGGAGTGGAGCTGTGAGTTGGAGCAGTAAAAAGCAACCTACAGTTGCTTTATCTACCACAGAGGCAGAGTATCGTGGAGCAGCCATAGCTGCATGTGAGGCTATGTGGTTGAAGAAGTTGCTAGATGATGTCAGGATACAGAGTGATATGAGAGTTGTCATTCATTGTGAC
The DNA here is from genome assembly GCF_041138505.1 of Cibotium barometz. Taxonomy (NCBI): domain Eukaryota; kingdom Viridiplantae; phylum Streptophyta; class Polypodiopsida; order Cyatheales; family Cibotiaceae; genus Cibotium; species Cibotium barometz. The sequence goes on along the minus strand of NC_141095.1, from coordinate 7,764,037 downwards.
AACATGAGTAGTATTCAGCTTGCTAGCAACCCAGTTTATCATGCCAGGACCAAACATATTGAGGTCCACTATCACTTCATCAGAGAGAAAGTGCTAGATGGGCATGTTGATTTGACATATGTGCAGACAGATGAGCAGGTTGCAGATATCTTTACCAAAGCACTTGGTAAGGATAAGTTTGAGTATTTCCGTACTCGATTGGGAGTCCTAGAGATGGACATGTCGAGCTTGAGGGGGAGTGTTGAAATATCAAGCTCGTATACAGCTGGAGGATAGCACATGGGTGCTGACAGAGTGACAGTATGGTAGATAGATATCGTGTGGTGTGTTTATGACCGCGTCCAGCTGGTCATGTGTGGTGTGGACATTACATTAGGTTTACTTTGTAGTGTGGACATAACACTATGTCGTGTTCTCCTTTGTGTGTGTGAGAGAGATGGTGACTATGGCTTCTCTCCTTCTTTATGGTTGATGATTATGGATTAGGGTTTGCTTCTCTTGTGTGTGTTACATCCTGCTTCTGTTTTTTATCAGGCAACATGATGGGCCAAATAGGAATTGCAAAATCATGGTAGCCCAAAACTTTCCCAAGGACATAGTAGAAGTTGTCTTAACAGAGGAACTACCCATATTTAAAAAGCATTGGACATCCCTTATATCCAAAATCCCACCATCTCATATGTAAACAATCTCCTTCATAATGTTATGTTGCAATCTCTATGAATAGTTGTCCGATTTTATTGCAATCTCTATGGAATTGTCTTATGTGGAGTTTGTTTTTGAGTTGATCTTTATATGTTCTTTTCTTCATGCCTTTGCACAAAACATCAAAATCCAAAGGGGCCAAAGGGGTGTGAAAATATCCTGCGAGCCTTTCGCACAGGCCTTTTTCATACCCTTCTAGCCCACTTGTTTTTTCATTTATTTGATATGTTTACTCAAAACAACCTACAAATTGATTTAATTGGGTTAATTTGCTAGCTTTAGTTTAACTCAAATTTTTGAGTAAATCAATAAAATTAGTCATACTATAAAAATTTACATTTTGTGTCTTAAGTTTAAATATTTCTAAAAACTAACAGTGTCTCTTGAGTTGTATATACCGAAGGTAAAATTGTAGCTCTTTACTGGCAGTATATACGAGTAAATCTAAGACCTTGAAATTATAAAAATGCTATCCAGATGATGAATTTGAATGTGGTTGATATGATTTTAAAATTTTGGTTGAGAACTGATGAGTTGATTTGGATTCTAATTGAAAAATGATGATTCCTAAAAATTTCGGTTGAAAAACGATAAGCTGAGCAAAACCACAATGAGGATGAATGGGACGAGTCTCTGTGATGATGTTCGTTAACTGGAATGACGATAATGACTTTAGCAAATCACTATGAGATTAGTGGATTGTGCTGAAAGATTGCTACTGTTAACACTTGACCCAATGAATCAAGTTAAGGGATGACAAATTAAAAATCTATATAATTGAAATTTTCGTGGAGGACTGTTTAGTTAGAAATTTTGGTCTAATGGACCATTATTGTGTTAAAGATATGGATGATATGATCTGAATGAATTGTTATCTGATGTGACGAGTTCTAAATAAGGGATCTTTATCCCAAGATTCTGTTGGGTTGACAAGACTATAAGGAACCCCATAATCAATTGGATCTTAAGGGAAAGAGTTGTCCTCTAGTTTGCGAGATGAGGACATCTCGCGTTTTTTAACTGTAGTAGGATGTAAGATTTCTCCCTCTAGCTTTTGAGGTGTGCAGGTGTAAGAACCTCCCCTTTTGATCTTATAATTATTCCCCCCCCTCTAAAATAAAAGAAAGATCTTGTTTTATCCTGTTTTGTCCTAGAGAGAGAAAATGTCTAGAGGGAGGTAATTCAAAATTGAGATATTTTTGGATATAAAAATCCTCCTAGTGTCTAAAATGGTTTCCCCTAAAACAAAAATTCAAAAAGAACTTTCCAATGTGCAATTGGAATTAATTGAAAATAGGTAAAAATGACCTTAGCCTAAGGGTCCAGATTTTTAGAAATTTTTGGATTATGGTCCAATTAAGGTTCCTATGGCCAATAGGATCAATCCAAATATAGGGATAGGAGATAAATTGAAGAATAAAAGGAACCCCCCCCCCAAAATGAGTAAATGCTCACATAAGATGAAGAGTGGACTAAGGACCAAAGAAAAGGATTCAAAAACTGAATTTTGACACCTTAGAGTGGGGATCTCCCCTCATGAAGGAGGTGCCTTTTTCTCATCATTACTCCCAATTTTTAATCAATTAAATGCGATATTTTCATCTCTCCTCTCTCCTATTTCAAAACTAGATCCAAAAATTAAGCTGAAGTGACCTAAAAATGGTCGAAAATTGACCAAAGTGATTTGGAAAATTCTAGAATCAGTTTGCTTGGTTAGAGGCTCACTTTTTCCTACAAATAGAAGCCTCCTCCTTCGTAAAAGCTTAATAGTGTTTATGCACTGTTACTCCTCTCCTGTCCTGAATCTACATTGAATTTTTTAATAATTCAATTGTTTTTGGCCTAATCCTCTCCAAAGTGAATTGGTGGCCTTTATTGCTTCAAACAATAATAGAACCTTCAATCCCTCAAACCAAAGGAGAGCTTACAAGCTCCATGTAAGCTATTTTTCGTACTTTGTTTATAAATTTTAATGAAAAATCTTTGGCTTTTTTTATTTTTATAAATTGCAGATGATTGAATTAAATTCAAATACTATGCCTTTGATGAAAAGGCCATCCCCTTCTCTTCTTTACATTCCAACCTTTCTTAATCCTAGAAAGATTAACTAAACTCTTCTTATTGTTTACTCTCTTGAATTTAGAAAATTGAATAGATTAGAGTTCTATAATTCTAAATTAGGTTAATTAAGTTAATTGTAGAAAGATAAAAATGAGAAATGGTCAGCCATATAAAGGAGGTTATGGTAAAATTTTCCAAAATTTTGTGTCTAGAATTTTGTGAAAAAGAAAGTTTGTTTTTATGTTATTCCAAAAGAGTAATTTCCACCATTTTTGCATCTAAAAGAAATATTCTAATTATTCCATGTACATATTCACCTATGAATATGCATGGATATCACTGATATTAATTATTAAAATTGATTTCTATGCATAGAAAGATGCATAAAGGAATTTTTTTATTACGAAAGTGTTATTCTTATTAAATTTGATTTCTATGCATAGAAAGATGCATAGAAAGGATTTTTTTTATCACAAAAGTGTTATTCTTATTAAATTTAATTTTTATGCATAGAAAGATGCATAAAGGATATTTTTTTATTACAAATGTGTTATTCTCATTAAATTTGATTTCTATGCATAGAAAGATGCATAAAGGAAATTTTTAATTATAAAAGTGTTATTCATATTAAATTTGATTTCTATGCATAGAAAGATGCATAAAGGAAATTTGCTTTTATTACAAAAGTGTTATTCTTATTAAATTTGATTTCTATGCATAGAAAGATGCATAATGGGATTTTTATTATTATAAAAGTGTTATTCTTATTAAAATTTTTTTCTATGCATAGAAAGATGCATAACAATTTTTTTAAATTATAAAAGTGTTATTCTTATTGAATTGGATTTCTATGCATAGAAAGATGCATAAAGGAAATTATTCTATTACAAAAGTGTGATTCTTATTAAATTTGGTCTCTATGCATAGAAAGATGCATAATGGATTTTTTTTATTACAAAAGTGTTATTCTTATTAAAATTGATTTCTATGCATAGAAAGATGCAAAATGGATTTTTTTATTATAAAAGTGTTATTCTTATTCAATTTGATTTCTATGCATAGAAAGATGCATAAAGTATTAAATTTGATTTTATGCATAAAAGGAAATTTTTTATAAAAGTGTTATTCCCATTGAAGTTGATTTTTATGCATAAATAGATGCATAAAGAATTTTTATATCAAAATTAGAATTCTGTTAAATTCTATGATTAAATTCTATGAGTATTTGATAAATGAATAATTAAATACTCTAAGAGAGAAATTTCTATCATTTTATATTCACACGGATTGTAAAAAGAAAATTCAAAAAATCTATCGAGATCGAAATATTCGAATAAATGATTACTTTATTCCTCATTGGAATTCGTAACTAATTTAGATATCAATTAAGTAAATATTCAAAGAAAGAAATTCAATAAAATAGTAACTAAATTATCAAACCTTTTCGAGAAAGATAGTTTAGGAAAAATCTTACCCGACTCGGACCTTGAATCAAACTATGACCAAGACCAGACTCTTTCCTCAATTTCGAGGAAAGAATGGATGTGAATGCGTATGTGAAGAATGGATGTGGATATGTATGTGAAAGAATGGATGTGAATGTATATGAAAGAATGAATGTGGATGTGTATGTGAAAGAATAAATGTGGATGTACATGAAAGAATGGATGTGGATGTACGTGAAAGAATGGATGTGGATGTACGTGAAAGAATGGATGTGGATGTGTATGTGAAAGAATATATGTGGATGTATGTGAAAGAATGGATGTGGATGTACGTGAAAGAATGGATGTGGATGTGTACGTGAAAGAATGGATGTGGATGTGTAGATGAAGAATGGGTGTGATGTGATGGATGTGAATGGATGGAGGTGATGTGATGTGAAATGGATAGATGTGAGTGAATGAGATGTGATGTGAATCGGGATGTAAATGAATGAGATGTGATGTCATGTAATGATATGGGATGTGAATGGATGAGATGTGATGTGATGTGAAATGGATAGATGTGATGTGAATCGCGATGTGAATGAATGAGATGTGATGTCATGTGAATCGGGATGTAAATGAATGATATGGGATGTGAATGGATGAGATGTGATGTGATGTGAAATAGATAGATGTGAATGAATGAGATGTGATGTCAATCGGGATGTGAATGAATGATATGGGATGTGAATGGATGAGATGTAATGTGATGTGAATCGGGATGTGAATGAATGAGATGTGATGTGAAATGGATGTGATGAAAATTGGGATTGATGTGAATGGATGATATGTGATGTGATTGAATGTGATGTGATGTGATGTGAAACTAGATAGATGTGAATGAGATGTGATGTGATGTGAAACTAGATAGATGTGAATGAATGAGATGTGATGTGAATGGATGAGATGTGAATCGGGATAGATGTGAATGAATGACATGTGAGGTGAAATGGATGTGATGTGAATCGGGATAGATGTGAATGAATGACATGTGAGGTGAAATGGATGTGATGTGGATCCGGGTAGATATGAATGGATGAGATTTGAATGAATGTGATGTGACAAGGTGTGGATATGGGTAGATGCGAGTGGATGAGGATCTGATGAGGATAAATGAGGAAAGATGTGATGAAATGAAAATGATGTGATTGGATGAGAATGGGAATACATATGAAATGGATGTGGATTAAATAATGTGGAACAATTTGGAAAGACGAGAGTTCGTTATAGAAACTGTATTTATGACCTGTTTTTAAATGACTATTTTATGTCAAGAATGTTGGGGAAGCATTTTGACCGTCTTGTGAATGAGGTCATGGAGACCTAACTGATAAAGTTGCATCAGCTGACGGAGAGTCAACGGAGGACGTCTCGCGTAGTAAGGTCGAGCGAAGTCTTGACTAGCCTCGGTTCGATTTAAATGGTGAGCTTCCAGTACGGTGGATGAGGGACCAAGAAAGCGGCCTATGAGTGAAGCGCTAGGTGACTTGCGAAGGATCCTAGAGGGTGCTGACCATACGGTGCTCGGGCTCTGGGTCGTCAAAGATACCCACACGTGCGTCGCGGAAGATAGTTTGGATCAAGGAGTAAGAGTTGTTTTCTGAATTCGGGCATGGATCTGATTGATTGACCTTGTTGGTCCTCAATGGATGAGTCCATGGCTCTTTTATATGGATCTGTTGGTTGATCTTGTTGATCTTCAACGGAGATTCCATTTTGATTTTTATAAGTGAATATATTACCAGGTACTATGAGCTAGGAACTATCGAAAAGGCCCCTGAGTGGATAGGTGGTGAGCATTTTGGTTGCCAATGATGCCATAGGTACAGCGAGGCGACGAAGGAAAAATTGGAAATTAGGATTTAACCGGATATTTTGGAAGATTATGATCAATGATACTATAATTTCATTAAATGATTTTTTAAAAGACAGCGAAATCTGTGAAAAATGCAATCTCATATTGGTGTGCCTAGTTTTAGGTTGCATAAATATCCGGCTACTAGGGGGCCTGGGAACTCTTTTCCTTGGTATCCGGGACAAAACCTAACCAAATTCTTAAATGGATCCCATCACTAGTGGTTGGGCAGTTGGCTAACCCACAGGACTGGGCTGGACTGATGGATCCCTAAAATGAGACTCAATTCTGTTATGGTACGATAGATGAAGTAAATCCCGGATAAAAATTGTTTTATGGAAAAGAATCAACGGCTATGCCTCTCAAACAATGAGGAAAAAAGCGTTGGTCTCTATGATCCAAGTGCAGGTCTTTTCCTTGATCTGACTATGGGACTTACAGGTTTGGTCAGATAAATTCAATTAATTAAGACTCTTGATGACTACGTTAGAGTAAATTTATCCTAGAGGAATTGCCCATGCTTTTCGAGCGAGGGAAGTTTTTTTGGGTTTGGTTTTAGAAGAACCGAGGGATTAGTCTCTTGTCCGGATATACGTGGGCGAGGCCCCGAGTGAGGGGACCTCCCCCGCGTAAGAAGTGCTACTCCCCCTGCTAGCACCCCAAAATTTTTTGCGTGGTGGGGACAAGGAACTTTCAGCTGGTATTAGAGCAAATTGGCTAAAGTGGATCAAGCCAGAAGCCAAAAATGTCAAAACTTTATAAAGTAACAGTAAAAAGTTAGAAATTTGTGATGAAATTCATACAAATTGATATTCAGATTGAAATTCATAAATTAGCAATTGGGTCTTCAGATAGATGTACCGCAATTGCATGAAATCCCTGACTTGCTTGAGGCCTAGACATGATGGTATTAACCTTATAATTCCAAGGACCGTGACTACCCGTATATACCGAGGGTATAACTGTAGCTCTTTACTGGCAGTATATACGAGTAAATCTAAGATCTTGAAATTATAATCAAAAATGCTATCCAGATGATGAATTCGAATGTGGTTGATATGATTTTAAAATTCTGGTTAAGAACTGATGAGTTGATTTGGATTCTGACTGAAAAATGATGATTCCTGAATTTTGGTTGAAAAATGATAAGCTGAGAAAAACCACAATGAGGATGAATGGGACGAGTCCCTGTGATGATGTTCGTAACTGGAATGACGATAATGACTTCAGCAAATCACTATGAGATTAGTGGATTGTGCTGAAAGATTGCTACTGTTAACACTTGACCCAGTGGATCAATAAGCGATGACAAATTAAAAATCTGTATAATTGAATATGAAACCGGGCGAAGCGCAAAAGTTGGCACTCACACTCATGTAGGTTAGGCATAGGTTCTAAACTAATGGTCTATGTGACGAAAGTAAAGAAACTAGGTGGCAACTTGTTTAGCAAAGTGATAACCTGGTCTTCCTATGACTTGGCAGAACCAATGGTGCATACTCAATGTTAAGGCAGTGATATTCAACAACTTTGACGATCAAGTCATCCCCTTCCTTGATAGAGAAAATTTGAATTTGATGCTCGAGATCAATGCGACACGTGCGATCATGTGTGGCATATCTCTCCGGCCGCAAGGTGTGCCCATCTGTCAAAGACATAGGGGAAGTGCTAGAGTTGAGAATGAATTTTTGGTAGAAGGCCTTGCATGAGCTCCACTATAGTAGTGGAATTTCTAGCTTCCCAACGCTGATGACTTCAGGAGGTGCTAGGGAAGGGTGGATTTTTGGTTCAAATCCCTTTACTAGGTTCCAAAACCTTGGGAAGTGAAAACCTATTCCATAAGATTAGCCCAGGTAGTATAATTAGACCCGTTAAAATGAGTCTTCTCTATGAAAGCATTTCTGGACATAGAAACATGAAAGGAAGATGGTGGGGGAGGATGGTTGGTGCCCATATCCGGAGTGTAAGGATTAAGGAGAAAAACTAGAAAATCCTCCAAGACCAGGAATATGTGTAGGACCTATCAAGGGTACTCCATAAGATGGAATATAAGGTTGGGCACTCAGCAGCATAGGCGGAATACCTTGTTGAGGCACGAGGCCTTGAGAGGGCACATAATTAGGAAAAACATTAGTGGCAGGGATGGGTCGGTAAAACACCTGATACCCCAGAATGTTGGGTGGCACCACAATGCCAGAGGGCATAGTGTTGAGAGAGAACTGAGATGGGTAGAACCCATAAACAAGACCCAAAGGAGGTGCAAGCGGTGATGACTGCATGCCAATAATAGTAGGAAAAACCATGGGTTGGGTGGGAGGGTTTTGTGCTTGAAGTTGAGCAGTATTCCATAACACATGTGGAGCAGAGACATAAAGTGAACCAGAGGAGAAAACATTGTTACCTCCTTGAACACAAGAAGTCTGAGAGTGAATTGTACCCTTAGACCCTCCTCTGTTTGGGTTCACAAAATTCTAGGGATCGAGGGTAGTTGATGGTACTGTTTGTTGAACCTATGATACACACAAGAAGATACCTAGGTAGAGTTACGAACATACATACTTGCGGTCCCAAAAGAGAGTTTGGTATGAATCTACCCTTATATGAATTAAGGGTCTTTAACCTTTTAAAAAAATAAAATTTCTTGATTCGAATTTTTTGTCCCTAGCATTTTCTCAACCTGCCATTCAATGCACATGCTGCAGGCTATGTTGAATGCGCTCTTTATTTGCTCTTTACTGTGCCTGGCTACCTACCATGAGATGACCTTCTTTCTCGTTCTCTTGTTTGCTTACAAATTCCATAGCCAAGACTCTTCTTGCTCAGTCTACCTCCTGTAGTCTACCTCATGTGTTGCTTCCGCGTTGCTGTGCTTGTGCACTTCTGATTTGTTGTTTGCTGCTTTTCTCTCCAGCTAGCTGGCAATCAATAGTGGGCCGCCTAAGATTCCTGCATGCTGGCAAACTTGTTAGTGTTGGGCGTGGCTATTGGAAATGCCACTCTTGATAGGGTCTTCTTCAACACCATCATCTATTGCACAGTGACCTCTTCAGGGCCACTCTCTACCTTTTGCCTCTACAGCCTCATCCACCATATCTCTTCCTTAGAGTCAAGTTTATCGCTCTATACTCATACACTCTACCAATCTCTTCTCAAGCTTCCTTTAATGTTAGGCCTCTCTCTTCTGGTAACCACCCTCTTGTACCTTTTCTAGGTTGGTGATGGCTGGCGAGTTTGTTTCTTTCCTTGCTCGCTATTACACAAAAGTGACGACCATGCTATGCTCTTTGCTGCATGAAGGTAAAGGTCGCTTGTGCTTATGTTGGCCTTCTTTTGCCTATTTAAAATGGTTGCATCGAGCTCCCCATGGAACTCACCACCTCTTGCCTCAACCATCAAACCTCTCTCTTGAGGTTTACATACAGCCTTCAATATGACTGTAGCTAGCTCCCCATTAAGCTCCAAAACTACTTGCCTCTTCCATATTTGACAAGCAAGCTTTCCATGCGGCTTCTCTCGCAAGGAAACCACTCCAAGGGTGCCTTCAACTAGATTTCTCACAAGAAATCTCTAGGTGCCAAACATGTGAAAGCTATTAAGTGCTTTCACCATTGTTGCCCATCTTCCATGAGCAACTTTGTGAGCCATGCCCTTTCAACATGCTCTAACATGAGTGGCAAATCAGCCCATTATAGCTTGCCCACCAAGTTGAAAAGCTTGCACCTCTTACACTCTTTGCCCAAATGCAAAGAACCATGGGATCTTCTCATCCCACAAATCAGCAACCCTTCTTCCATGCTCAAAATCAAACTTTTACCTTCAAAAAACTTTGTTGGTAGCTTCTTGGTGACAAAAATCTCCATCTCCAAGTCCATTTTCATCTTCCCTTGATGCAAATCTTCTCTTTGTTGCAAAACTCCATTTGCAACTCTCTTGGGCAGCTTCTTTGATGTTTGATGAAGACTCCATAGTCTTCATAATGCTGAAATTTTGATTTTCAGCTTCATAGGTAGCTTTGAACTCCTCTCTCAAATGCAAATAGAGAACAATAATAGAGTGTGCATAATAACATGCTTAATTAAACAAACACACAAACAAGCTAATATACATAATAATCACCCATGACCAAGAGCCCATACCATGTTAACAATCCAAAAATGGGATTGATCATGGTGATAGACATAGATTAAGCAACATAATTAAGGTGGATTAAACCACACTAAAAACTCCATGAGAGAGAGAGGGAGATTGCACACTCAACACTTGATCTCTATTCTATTGCATATCTCAAGTGAACCATACAATGATATAGGCTTTCTAGCCTTATCCCACTTTACACATCATCATCCATGTGGCACTCCCTTTTCCACTTCCTTTGGTCAACACTCACACACCATTCAATATTGCATGTGGCATTCTTATCTTGCCACAATATCTTGCACCTTTAGGGTGCTTTCCCACATACACACAACACCATGATTACATCTCTTAACACCCCCTCTTAATCGAGGTGTTCCACAACTCACCCATCATCCATCACCCATATCAATGTAGCATTGCACAAACGCAATCGCTGCCTTTCAACATCCTGCTCATAATCTTGCTCATAATGTACACAGCAGTTGCTATTGCTTTTGCCCAAAAGTAATGTGGCATATTCTTTTCAGCCACCATGAAGGCATGTGCCACTTCTGCAATGTGCCTATTTTTTCTTTCTGCAACACCATTCTGTTGTTGCGGAGTGTACCTACACATAAACTACCTCTTAATTGCCTGCTTTCTCAGCAAATTGTTGCTCATTGGGAAAATATTCTCCCCCACCATCTGATCTCAGGCACTTTATTTGCATGCCTTTTTCCTTCTCGACCAAGGCTTTAAATCTCTGAAAGTGAGCAAACACCTCACTTTTCTCCTTCATGAAATAAACCCACACTTTCCTAGTGTGGTCATCAATGAATGTAACATAGTACCTGCAACTTACAATTGTTGCAGTTTGGTCGGTCCCCATACATGTGAATGTATGGCATCCAATGGCCTTGCACTAGTGACATGCTTTTCATGTGGGAAAGCATGTTTGGCCTGCTTACCAAGTTGGCATGCTTCACCTACCTTATCCATACCATCAACCTTAAACTTTGGCAAACCTACAACAATATTTTTGGGCCTGCATAGACTTCAGTCACTCTACATTCACATGACCAATGCGCTTGTGCCATATGTTAATATCTGCAATGACACCTGTTCCATGCACAAACATGGCTGCCTTTATCTCAGGTACGTTCATATCCAAAGTAAACATCCTGCCATTTCTGTTACCCTTTACAACCAAACGACACTTATTTTTGAATCCTTCCACAAAACATCATTGAGGATTAAACCTCACTTGCACACCCTACTCAACCATTTGTCCAACAGAAACCATGTTCTTTGTAATATTCGGAACATGAAGGTTCTATCTTCTTCTTCTCTACTCAACCAACATAACATAAAGATAAGAGTACACACTATATGGGTTATTACTCATCTATTACAAAATACAAAAGTCTATCCATAATGTGAACCCGACTAAATGAGTTGGCGCTATAAGTATGCCACTCTCTAGTAATCCAAAATGGTTGTCACATAGCCTGTCGTCCCACTGGCCATTAGGAATTTTTTGGACCCAAAAAGGGCCTCCTAAAAGGATTCCTTTTTTTAAGGGATTAGAGCTTGAAAAGCTGGGTTAAGGGAGACAAAGGCTATGATGACCCCTATTTTTTGCCTTGCCACATTAGCCATACCCTCCTAGTTTCACTTTTTAAAGGGAATATTCTCATACTCTCTCTCTTACTTTTTGACTTTTTTCATACTTTCTCTCTTACTTTTTGAAAATTTTTATCTTTAGTCTCTACAAATTGAATCTTTCTTATTAGTTTGAAATCTCTTTCCTCTCATTAACTCCCACCATATCTCCCTTCCACATCTGCAAAACATTCTCGTGTTTAGGTGGGTCCCAAAAAGTGAATTTTTAATTTTCCATTTTTTAACATTTTGAGGTGGAAAAAACACCACCCAACCAATGTATGATGAAAATATTTTTTTCCCTCCAAAAAGCTTGTAATTCAAGGGTCACATCAGAAGCCTGTTAATTACAAGCCAGTACATCCATAACTAACTGTCAAGTCCCCACAACCCCATAAACATAATTGTCAGGAACCACTACATCCCCATGAGATCCCGAAATTGTGGGGACCCCAAATTTTTTTAAAAAAAATTTCTCATCAATGTAATTTATTGGATAAAAAACTCCATGTTACTCTCTCTCTCTCTCTCTCCCCCTCTGAGGATCTCTTTACTTTAGCTTCTTCCTCTGCTTAGCTATGGAGCCTTTGCAAGCTATGTGTGTAGCCCCTTGTGAAGCTTGAAAACAGAAGGTTGATTTACACATTCGTATTCCTGAAGAGTATGGCAACTCTAAAAAAACCCATCCTACTCATGCACAATCTATCGAAGCTTGTTGGATAGCTAAGGAGAAAAATATAAATCTTTGGGTTGATGGGTTTCTCTATCCAATTGACCCTCCATTAAGAGCAAACCCTCCTTTCCATGATTTATCATCTTTTATGTAATTTGTTGGTGAAGGAGAGCTTGGCTTGTTAGGATACTGTATTGACTACAAGTGGAGCTTGGCAAACCCATATTCTCCACTCTCAATTGCAAGCATCACAATTCATCCTTTTACAATGTTAAGAAGGACTTAAAACATCATCAGATAAGATGAAAGAGATCCTCACAGAGAATGTGGAGAAGGATGCAAAGATTCAAAGGCTAGAGGAACTTATCAAAACCACTTAAAGCAATGCCAAATGGTGCTCGTGAACACAAAAAGACATTGGTTGGTATAGAATATCTTGCGTTTAAAGGTGGAGCACAGAAGAAAAGAATTTGTACGGCAAAGTAAGTAACATAAACTTTCATTATGCACTCAGTGATTTAAACAAAATAGTCATGATTTGTGTTCTGCAGGAATTTTTAAAGAGGGATAGAAGGATTTGAACAAAGCCATTCTAAATACCAAGGATATTCTACCAAGGATATTCTCTCAATTATTACTGACCCTCATCATCCTAAAATACACCAAGCTATTGTCAGCAATGTGATGAGCGAGATTACCACCTCCATCGATTCTTCATCAATTCAACATGCTTGTCATGCGGCTGGAATCAGCATGAAAGGATACCAAGCAATCCGCCAGGTTGTAAAAGATGCATTTCTAAGACAAGGAATCACTGGCACTTTATTTCCTACACTCAAGGTGATTCCCAATGTCAAGCATATCAATAATGATGTTGTACAGCAAGCTATAGGATAATTTTATCATGTTGAGAGCACACTAACATTAGACACAGGGTCAAGCAGAAAGAAAAGCAAGACAACAAGTATAGAATTTGACTATAATGTTTACAATAACATCTTTGTTCATATTGAGAGACTACAACAAGCTATGGTGAAGTTCTATGGTCTTTCACCAGAAGGTGAGAACTTGCAATTGCTACTATTCATGTTTTTCAGTATAAAATGAAGACGATTATTTTGTTTTGAATATTGTAAATTATCGTTTATTTGCAGTTTTGGGGAGCACACTTTCATTTGGGCTTAAGCTAGATGAGTGCCAAATTGTGAAAGATCGGAAGCTGGAACATATGAGCATTATGATCATGAATAAGGCCGTGATATGTGCATGGGAAAAGACTACCAAACTAAGTTTTAGTGTGCAATCTGAGAAAGACGTTTGGTGGCTTGGTGCATTCGAGATACTGAAGGAGACACATGAGGTATTGACATGGATGTTTGAAAGGACTCACTGGGATAATAGATGCAATCAAAAAGCAAATTGATGGTCAATGAGGCCATGATATGTGCATGGGAAAAGACTACCAAACTAAGTTTTAGTGTGCAATCTGAGAAAGAGGTTTGGTGGCTTGGTGCATTCGGAGGTACTGAAGGAGACACATGAGGTATTGACATGGATGTTTGAAAGGACTCACTGGATAATAGATGTAATCAAAAAGCAAATTGATGGTCAAATTTTAGATGTAGAAAACATAGGAAACTTCAAGATGGATTGGCATCTTGGGAGAGATTTGAAGACAATTAAATGCATGATGGGTTGTGCTCAGGCACAACATCAAGATGGCCTTGTCCATACTACTGCAATGCTCATATTGATATTCCTAGGTAGAAAAAGACAAATGGAAAAGGTATACAGAAGGTTGGTTCTGTTGGAAAGGATGCCTCGAAAGGTTCCAAAAGAAAGGGAAGAAGCAACAGGAAGATGTAGTAGATCCAACTGAGTCAACTGACGACGATGAAGATGAGGAACAACCAAATGCAAGATGGGTGGAAGGTGTCATGTCTCCTGATAGGAGAACCAAATAGGAATTCAAATTGGAGCCCCATCATTAATTTTTTACTAAAGAATATTCACTTTTGCACACTTCATGCATTCATGAGAATATTCGATTGATTACTTAAGTGCCATATCGATTATGCATTCACAATGCCTACACAAGAGAGGAAAGTTACAGCCCTTGGTAAATTAGAGCATCTTTTGAATTCTTTGGGCTCTGCCATGTGGCAGAAACGTGAAAATTGAAGTGAATAAGCAAGCCTCTAGTATGTCATATGAGGTTGCTCAAAAGGTCTCCATGATTGGAGCAAAGGCAAGGAGATTTTTGGAGAAGCTAGAAAACATAGAGAATTCAAAGAAGACTTGGGGACTCTGGAGAGACCTGTGTGCAATCACCACAAATGTAGATTGTCCAATGCCAGCTCTTGTAAATATGCGCAAATAGCTTTGGATAAATTTCAATAACATGGTTCGCATTATGAATCAAAGTAGCACAACTGTCCCAAGAACGAGCATCATTCCAACAACATATCGTAGAATTCACCAAAAGTGTTCTAGGTGCTTGGGGAGAGAGTAAAGTAATACACTATATGGTAAGTTATACAATAAAAAAATAAGCTGGTGTTTTAACCTGTACTTTTTCTAATTAAATTCTATTGTCATGTTTTCAGCACATAGTTCATGCGCATGGTGACCCCTGGGATTCTAGGACACGCCCAACGAGATCACCAGAGTCCAGCCCTCCTCCCACGGTAACACCAATGCACACACATGTAGGCCCTTCTGGTGGGAGCAGGTGCGTGAAGGAGACCCCATGATGCATTCACCCCAGAGATCAAGATAGAGACTCCGATGATGAGTAGTTTGACTAGGTTGGTCAAAACATTCCTACATTGCGCACCACCACAGGTAACAAGACCCTACTACCAGGACAAGGTCCTACATTGCGCACCACCACAGGTGACAAGACCCTACTACCAGGACAAGGTCCCCTACCTACTCGGGAGGAACTTGAACACAAGTACCATAGCAAGAGGAGGAGGAGGATTCAGACTATGAGAGGATCAAGGGGAGGTTACTGCAAGTGCGTGTAAGCGCAAAAAGGTCAAGCTCTTCAAGCCAAGGAACTCCCAACCTCGCCAACGCACCAGCACAACACAGAGAGCTCCAAAGAGAAGAATGTGCCAAGGGCATAGGGCTTGATAAGAAATCAAGTTTTATCATAGGAACACTGAGTTGCTGTTAAGAAGAGCCCCTTTCACTCGCAGAGTCAAGGAGATTCTCCAACAATATAGAACAGAGTTCCGTGTGCAAGAGATTGCCCTTGAAGCATTGCAAGAAGCCACCAAGGTTTACCTTGTTGGGCTTTTTGAAGTCACCAACCTCCTTGCAATACATGCAAAGAGGATTACCATTTTTCTACTAAGGACATACAACTAGCTCAGTGTATTCGAGGCGAGCGTGATACCATCTAGAGATCTTAGATGTTAACTTGCTTTTTGAAGTAACTCTTTTGTTTCAAACCCCCCTTTGTAATAACAAGCCTATCTGGCTTTCATTTGTAACCTTCTCATAATTTAAATTTTAAGTTTCTCTTACAATGTCTTGGTGTCATCATGTTTGTTTAACATGGAGTGTCTATCATGTGCCAGTTTGTCACCCAAGGCATCAAAAATGCTCCTGGAGGGCTGAGGAAGCTATGCCAAAATAGTGCGAATTTGGCCTCTACAACAGCGGCGATGTAGGCTAAAAATTTGCACTGTTCTGGAACTTCTCCCCTAGGCACTCAAGATCATTTCTGATGCATTTATAATGAAGTTGAGTACATTGATGCATTTATAATGAAGTTGAGTACATTGATGCACCTATAATGAAGTTGAGTACATTGATGCACCTATAATGAATTTGAGTACATTGATTGTGAGAAACAGTAGTTTACACAATAGAAACACCTTTAATCATGTGTAAAAATACATTGTTTGTCATCCAATGCATCAGAATTTCTCCTAGAGGGCTGGGGAAGCTGTGCCAGAACAATGCGAATTTGGGCTCTGTAGTGCGGTGCACAGGCTCAAAATTCGCATTGTTCTGGCACTTCTCTCCCAGCCACTTAGGATCATTTCTAATGCATTTATAATGAAGTTGAGTACACTGATTGTGAGAAACAATAGTTTACAAGATATAAAAACACCTTTAATCATGTGTAAAAATACATTGTTTGTCATCCAATTCATCAAAATTTCTCCTGGAGGGCTGGGGAAGCTGAGCCAGAATAGTGCGAATTTGGGCTCTACAGCGGTGATGCCGGCTCAAAATTCACACCGTTCTAGCACTGCTCCCCCAAGCCCCAAGGGTCATTTCTGATGCATTTACAAAGAAATTGAGTACACTTGTATTTGCTCATGAGGAAAAATCTGTGGGCGCTAGTTGAGGGAAGTGATGAATTCCCAGAGGTGAGTGGGAAAAATGAGTGGAAGATCAGGAATGAGAAAGCATTAGGACTCATTGCACTCAGTTTAAATGATAAAATCATTCATCACATCGCAGGGTCACACTAGTGAAATCACCTAACTCTACTAAGCTGGTGGGTACAGTCTAGCATCATCATTGCCATCTTTCTCAACACTCCCTACCTTAGAATAAGGAAGGGTAAAAGAGGTAGCTTATAGGTGGTATCAGATCCATGTTGAGATTAGAGAGAGAGAGAGTTTAAATTTGATAAATGAGTTACCGGTATACCCCATATGAATATTGATTGAACAATAGAAATATACTCAATTTAGCCTTCCACTTAGTGAACAAACCAATTGATGAATAAAGAGCTTGGGTAAGCTAATTTTTAGACTTCTATCAATATCCTAGCATTAGGGATAAAGTTTCTACAATTTCCCTCTACTCCAAATGTATATTCGTCTCAGTAGATTCAAACTCATAGGACACCGAGCTATGCATCCTCTAGATTCTAGAGAAGCTTAGGGTACTAAAATATTTCATGGTCTATGGGACTCTTTTCCCATATCAAACTATAGTTGTGAATGGGGAGGCTCGTTATGCATCCAACACATCTATAATCAGTTCACTCAACTCATCCCTAAGTGTAGGATTCATTATTATGGTAGGTTTCACCTAGGATTTTTTGGGATCACTGATTCCATAAAAATCGATGCCTTCGATCTTATGAAATAGCCCCCCAAGTTTTTCCTAGGTGTATGAACAATCTGCAAGAAATTATTGTAAACCAGCATATCATGTAACCTTGCTTATAAATTGTAATAAAAAGTGAATATTATCTTTTGCACCTCTTTAGTTTTCCTCAAATTTGGAATTGAAGCATATTCTCTCTTTTTCACGCTAATAGGATGATGAAGTTCAAAGGAAACTCCTACTTAAGTAGATGCATCTCTCTTCCTTTTCTCAAGAGAAGGAAAAGTTGCTACCAAACATGCTGAGACATGCATAGAGTCCACCATGACCAACTATTTCTCTCTTGTTGGCACTAATGAAGCTAACCAATCTATGTTGACCCATTTCCAACTAGCCATGTGATGCTAAGCTATGGTGGAGAAAGGCGTCCCAGTCTAAATCCTTCTAGGAGAGTTCATAAATAATGAGAAATGTGGGAATTTAAATATTCCATGAACTCCTCATAACATGCCTAAGTAATAATCATCATGGGCTTGTGTGAACATAAGATGCAATGGGTAGGCATCAGGACAAGGGCATGATGGAGTGGCCTTTATAGTTGACCAAATATTAGGAATAAATTTTGCCTTTTATTGTTATTATATTAATAAATAAAAACTATTTACTATGAATTAGCATGGTAAACAAGATCTATGTTAGAATTAAATCTAAATAGGAAAGGATTCAACTTCAAATACATACACTAGGAATACAACATGATCCTTTTTGGGCTAACTAATGCCTCAACTACTTTCAACTGGCTCATGCAAATATTTTCATCAAAGAGATATTCAAATTGCATGGATTACTTAAAAGGATCACCACTGGGATGCAAAGCTTACTTCTTGGTTTCGGATTGCTCTTTTTGAGGGGATTAGAACTCAATTGAACTTCAGCACAATCTATCATCAAGAAACAAATGGTCAAATAAAAAGTCGAAATCAAGTCATTGAATACATACTTAGGGCTTATTGTAATCGTGAGACAAAGCTATGGCTTCATTACCTACCATTGGTAGAATTTTCCTATAACACAACCTATCGTAGGAGTATAGGTATGTCCCCTTTCAAGGATTTATATGGTCAAGATTGTATAATATAATGACATTAAATTATTTTGACCCAATGAAGAGAGTAGAAGCCTCTAAAAAAATGTTGCATGACATGGATCAACAAATGAAACCTGTCTAGAAGACTTGTCTAGAAGGAGATCAAAGCTACCCAGGATAAACAAAAGCACTCGTGGATCCTAGAAGAACTCAACAATTATTCAAAGAAGGAGACATGATATTTCTAATGGTATGTCCAAAAATAAGATCTATATCTCTAAGAAAGTACAAATAGCTAAGCCCTCACTATTGTGGACCTTATGTCATTACCAAAAGAATCAATGATCAAGCCTACGAGCTATTGCTACTTTCTCATATAAAAGTCCATAATGTATTCCATGTAAGCCTTTTGAAAGCTTTTGTACCTAGTCTTGATCATATTCTAGATCATGAGCAAACTGTTATGCCATCTAAAGCACTTTGGAAATTCAACCAGACAAAATCCTTAGTTCTAGAGAAAGGACTTTCTTAAATAGAGTCATTATGGGACATCTAGTTTAGTGAAAAGACTTCCCAACAGAAGATGTTACCTGCTGGGAAGATGAGTCTAAGTTGTATCAAGATTTTCCCTACTTATTTTTTAGATGAGGGCATCTTTATTTCTTTAAGAGGGAAGGATGTAAAATCTCCTTTTTTTTTCTCTCCCTAGCTTGCATGAGAACCTCCCCATTTTTACATATATAAATATTTTTAATTTGTAGAAAAATGGAGGCGGTGGTCAACACCTTACCGACCAAAATGGAGGCGGTGGTCAACACCTTACCGACCATCCCCCATGTTATTCCCTCCTTCTTGTCGTTTTTCTCCCATTACCCATACAACGTAACTCTCTCCCTCTTCCACTTATCTTGTTTTTTTCCATCGACTACAAGCCACGTTGTTCCCTGCCCCCCCTTCCCCCCCTTGACTCCTTCTCTCTCTCACACTCACACACGCCCCAACCCTCTCTTGCCCCTATAAAATCCATCCCCTCTCCTCTTAATAGTGACACAACCCCCTATAAAATCCATCCCCTCTCCTCTTAATAGTGACACAACTCATATCTTGCATCAAATTCATTGCACCCTCTTGCATTACTCAATTGAAGAGAGTTTTTCATCGCCAATATTGTACTAAGACTAGGCACTACCCAAGACCTTCTCGACCTTCTCATTGCATATTATAAAAAGGGATAGACATTGCCAATACTACTAATAAGACCCCCTTGTCATACAGGATGGAGAAACTCACACTAGAGAGTAATAAGTTTAATGGGGATAATTTTTATACTTGGAAAATGAAGACCATATTGTACACATTGATGAGAAAAGGGCTATGGGATCTAATTTGGCCTAAAGAGCGAGTCATGAAAAATGTTCACGAGTCATGAGTAGTCGTTTGCAACAACAAGCTATCTAGATTTTTCACTAGTCCTAAATATCGATTAATTTTACAATCTTTTGGAGACATTAAAGAGAACTTCTTTTAAAAAATGTACATATTGCTAATTTCAAAGGTGAAAATGTTTTCACTTTTTATGTCAAATAACAAAATGGAAAAAGTAAGGTCAATTACAAGATCTAATATTCTTTAAAACTACTAATAATTCATGCATGTCTATGCAATCTATAATACATTCTTTACTTAGAATTATAAAAATGTGCTTTTTCTTCTACAAGAATTTAACTAGCTTCATCCCAATCATTGCACTTTATCCCAATCATTGAATGAGAGCATATATTTGATATTAAGATAAGAAGGTATATGGAGTCCATGGGCATAGAAGAGGCTTATTAAAAGAAACAATTTCTCTAGATTCAGATAGAAAACCAACGATCCAAATGATCAAATTTTAGATGATAGTGAGTACTACAATTTCTTAGTTTACTTTATTTTGATCTAGTTGTTTGATTTAGAGTTATAGTCTTTGCAAAAACACAAATTTTAGTTTATAACATTTAGATTTTGAACCATGAAAATGACAACAGTTATCATTTTTAAAAATTGATGAAAATTTGGTTCCTAGAATCCACTTTGTTAACAAAGTAGATTTTGGAATCCAAAAGACTAATGTTTCTATCATGACAGTGAAATTTCTATCCAAAAAAGAGAAATTTTGGTCCATAATGAACAAAAATTTCACTTTTATAAGACAAAAAATTTAGTTCGTCGAACGGACTAAAGATTTCGTCTAATAAATTATTATGGAGCAAAATTTCTCTTTTTTTGGATGAAAATTTCACTATCATGATAGAAATGTTAGTTTGTCATGGAGTTTTGGATTCCATAATCAACAAAGTGGATTCTAGAATCCAAATTTTCATCAATGTTTCAAAACAATAACTATTGTCATTTTCATGGCTCAAAATTTAACTTATAAATTAAAAACTGTGTTTTTGCAAAGACTACAACTCACAATCGAACTATTAGATCAAAATAAAGTAAAGTGATAAATTGTAGTACTCACTACCGTCTAAAATTTGACTGTTTGGATCGTTGGATTTCTATCTAAATCTAGAGACATCTTTACCTTCAATAAACCTCTTCTATGACCATGGACTCAATAGACCTACCTACCTTAATATCAAAGTATGCTTAAATTCAACCATTGGATCAACTTTGTATACAAAGAAAATTTATTTTCTTAGATATTGCACTAGTCCCATGTAAGAGAGTTTCATCAAATAATATTGGGTCTAAAAGTAACGTCAATTTTACCACCTATTAGTTTGTAGATAACACGTTACATACAACACATAGTCTAGAAACGTGTATTAGTACAAAACTTATCTATGCTCAAGAGAAAGTATGATCTAGAGATGCTTAAATAAAGCAAAAAGGAAAGAAAGTTAATTCGTCAACATGTGGACATGCTTAATTTGTATGATATAGAAATTCTTGTGTATGGATTTAAGTTAAAAAATTATGGACACTTACACCAGAAAACAATTGATATTTTTAAGCAAAAGGTCCAATGACTCTTTTAGTTGATTGGAAGAGTTTCTTCTCCGTTGTAATTCTTTTTTCAAATTGGATGTTTTTGGGTTTAGAGTAAAATGTAAGTAATGTTTTATGTTTTTTTCACAAAAGTAGTGGTTTTTTTGAAATGTTTGACATGAAAGTATGTTTTTTATCTCCATAAATTTGAAAAAAGGTACATTTTTTTTTTCCAAAAAATTGAGTTTAGTGAACGTTTGCACGATTTTGTCCTAGTGAAGATGGTGATAGCACATCATTTAACACATTCAACAATCACAAAGCACTTGTCATAATAGGTCAGTTTTTGGGAGATGAAGTCATACATCACAGTACAGGGATAAAAGATTAAAGGAGGGCATGGGATGAACTCAACAAAGCCTTTGGAAGTGAAACCAAGAACTCTAAGATGAACGTTTTGATACACTTTTATAAATTGGACAAAGAAGATGTTGACACAATGGTGGCTCACATCAACAAGTTCAAGGCACTCAAGCAACAACTATAAGGAATCAAGAAGAAGATTGAAGAGAAGACAAAGCAATTGCACTTCTCCTCAACACCGTCGACAACACCCCTTATGATGTTCTTGTGTTCACATTAAAAAATGTTGACAAAACTCTAACTAAAGTTGAATCTTCACTACTTGAGCATGAGTGTAAACTTAAAACCCCTTGAATGTCACTCACAAATTATCTCTTCCAAAAATAAACCAAATAGAATTTGTAGTGCTTGTGGAAAAATTGAGCACTTGGAAGAACATTGCTACTCTCCAAACAAGATCAAGAAAAAAACTATGTAGCAGATGGGCACTTTATGGTAGAAAATGATGTCTCTAGCTCTATAAATGTCCTCTAAAAACATTGTATATCCTACCCTCTGGTACCAATGATGTATCCAAGGTAAAAAAAATAGCCAGAATTTGTAACCCTACTCTTAGAAGAGACCTCTATACCTCAAAGTTGGGTCAAGTCTCTATCAAGGGGGGAACCTCACTCTTATAAGGATGAACTCTATGTCTTAAAGATAGGTCAAGTCTCTATCAAGGGGGGAACCTCACTCTTATAAGGATGAGCTCTACGTCTTAAATATAGGTCAAGTCTCTATCAAGGGGGGAACCTCACTCTTATAAGGATGAACTCTACGTCTTAAAGATAGGTCAAGTCACCATCAAGGGGGGGGGGTGTTGAGATTTGATGTGACATGTGAGCTAGAGAGAAGAGTGGATATTTATCCCACATTGATGTACAAGGCCAAGACTATACCTCCTCATATAAAAGAGGCCATTTTAAGCAATGAAATATGAAGCAAGCTCTCATGCCTCTTTATGAGTACAAGTCTCAATCTTATAACCTAATTGTTCTTGATTCTTAAGCTTAGTTAACATAATCTTTTCATCATCATTATGTTGTAACTAGGTTGCATCCACCATAAGATTAGAGTTCTTAATCATAGTAATTAGGATGAAGATAGCCATTTCATCTTTCTGGGTCATGAAAGATCCAAGAAGACGATATCATATTATGATAAAAGGTTAAAAAAAGGTACAATATCCTAGGGCTAGTGCCTAGGCCCATCCCCATATGTATGTGCACACTGAAATCCCTTCTTTACAAACCATCCCCTCCTGTGATGATTTTTTCCTCAAAATCAGAGGGTGGTCGTGCATGAAAATACACTTACAAGAGGCCATATACAAAAGCCAAAAATAAAAAATATAATCCCTATACATGAAAGTGTGGAAATGAAAATCACGGTAACATGGGTGGTGTAAAGGCCTCTTGGATCAAATGAAAGACCAAAGAGTTGCATGATTAAGGAAATAGATCTCGTGCTACCCAGGTCAAAAGGGTAGGTTGTATCTCCCCATTCATGAGTATGCGGCTACCTGGGTCAAACGTAAAGTAATAATGTCACACTATCACAAAAGGTGATCTTTGATGACGAATCCCGGATCAAATGGAAAGATGAGTGGACTCCCCTTGATGATGAGGCTAGACAAGATCTCACCTAGATCAAATGGAAAGGTGAGTGGAATCCCCTTGATGATGAGGCTAGACAAGATCTCACCTGGATCAAAGGGAAATCCAAGGTACTCTAAATACAAAACAATAGTCCAATGACAATCTAGTGTGAATGGAGAGGCCAAGGAACCACCACCGATGGCAAAGCTAATCGTATGCCCTCCAAGATCAAATGGATAAGTAAGGTACACTTCAGGGATCCTTGATATAGATGTCATGGTAGCACCAAGGTTAAAGGGAAAGCTCATAAGCCTATCCACACAACCATGGTGTGAATCTGAAACCCAAGGTATCCACCAAGTGGAATCAACACTCCTGGTAGAAATGTGGAATTGTCTTGGTGCAATAGAACCACCATGTATACCACAACCGAGATGTGCTATAGGTGCATGAGAATGATATACCACATAGTTGGAAACCATGTGCCAGAAGTGACAAAATGCACTCATATAAAATATCCTGGCCCCAAAGAACATAGGCTCATGTCGACACCCGTGGGAACTAAAAGAACATAGCTTAAAGTTGGCATCATGCAATATCAAGTGTGAACCAATGATGTCCACCAAAGCACCACTCAAACAATCTAAAGCACGATCCACTACGTCAATGTGAGTAGAAGCACAATCCAAGATATGGACTACATCCTCAAATGCAAGATCCTCTAGGTGTGTGTGATCCATCAAAGTATAAGCATGATCAATAGGATCATTGTAGACCTCATCATCACTGGAGATGGATAGAGTGTCTATAAATGAGAGGTAAGTAGAGTCACAAACCTTAGAATCTCCAAGCTCATTAAGGTCACCCCTATAATAATGATCTATACCAATCCATGATGGCCCTATATATGACCTAGATCCCAAGACATAGACCTATCTCTAATAATAATGGATCTAAGTATATATCTAGATCCAATGAAAATTTATCTAGATCCATATGCATAATCCCCTCTCTCCTATGAGGTCTTGCCTCAACAAAATTATTGCTATGCTCGTGTGTAATGCTTGATTGCCCAAATATATGCACTAAACCAAAGTGAATGCTGCCCCAGGAATGCTATGAGAGCTAGGAGTAGAGATATAATCATAAATATCTCTATGAATATATAGAAGACCTAAAAGAGTAGCGTGACTCATCTAACACTAGAAACTCAGGTCTATGCTCCTCATGCACTATTGTATGCACATTAACATATGAAGTATCATCATCCCCAATCTCAAACGTGCCAATGGATACAACACTAATCAAAATATGATCCCCCAATGATAGTATCACCATCCCCAATCTCAAACGTGCCAATGGATACAACACTAATGCATCACTATCTCCTAATGCATCACGATCCATCGAGAGGTACTGCCTTCCCTCCCATCAAGTTCATGCCCACATGATCTAACTCACACACATCATTATTTTTATTAATATCACGTACATCATCATCATGTGCATATGCATCACTGGCATCATGTGCATGTGTATCACTATCATCATGTGTATGTGTGTGTGTGATACATCAATATCATCATGTGTGTGCACAATACTGTGAGACCCCCACCCCCCTCCGCGGTGCCCCCTCCGAGGGCGTTGGCCACAGAAACAGCGTCAGCCTCTCGCCACTCGAGGCCTCGCCCGCCGGTGGATGTTTGGACAAGAGAACAGTCCGGCGGTTCCTCTGAAACGAGCCCGGAAAAACTCCCCTCGCCCGAAAGGCACGGGCGATTCCTACACCGATAATTTTCGAACAAGAGAATTAATATAACGGGTCAAAGTCTTAACTATTCAAATTGATCTGATCGAACCTGAAGTCACATAGTCAGATTGAAGAAAAGACTTGCACTTGGTCCATAGAATCACCGCTTTTTTCCTCCTTTAATGAGGCACAGCCACCGCTGATTCCCTCCCACATAACAAGGGTCTTCTCAGGACTTAATCTAACTAACGTAACTAATCATAACTTAATGGTATCACAAGATTCCCCCGATGCAGCCTACCCCAATCGACCCATGGGTTAGCCAACCACTATATTGGTGGGATTCCTTTTTTTAAAGATTTGGTTATGTTTTGCCGGGGTACTGAGGAAAAGAGTTCCCAGGCCCCTAGTTGGCGTTTCATGCAAAAATTAAGGTAGGCATACCACGTATGCACCCAAATATGAAATTGCCATTTATAACAGATTCGATTGTCTTTAAAAAAACAATCCTTCAATAAAAAAAACAATCCTTCAATGAAAAATCATAGTATTGCTGATTATAATCCTCCAAAAATATGAATCCATGATATTACAACCAACGAGATCCAATATCCAAAAATTGTTTCACAAAAGTCACTCTTCTTAGTCCATCCGAATCTTCCTCCATGCATGCATGGGTGTCCTAGCAACCGCGGGCCTGTGCATCCCGTGGGTCAGAACCCTCTAGGATCCTACTTAGGTGTCCTAGCACTTCACTCAGGGACTGCTTCGTCGGTCCTTGCCCATTGTAATAGAAGTGCACCATTTTAACCGTATGTCAAGACCTCGACAGGCTTTGCGGGGCCGGTGAGCGACGTCCCTCAACGACTCCCTATCTCACCAGCTGTTGCAATGAACCTCATCTTAGCAAAACACATGCCAAATGCTGCCTCCAACATTCTGGCATAAAAGAGTCCTTTAAATGAAAAAAGAGGTTCTATGCAAGTAAAATTCCCAGTTTAAGATCGGTTCCACAAAACCCTTTTTCCTTAATCCTCAATTTCATATGATGAGAATCCTTGATCTCTCATCAGGGTAATCTACCCATCATTTGACTGACTGTCTAACTAGATTCTTGGTGACTTTGGTCAAGGGAAGACTAGTGAATTCAACGGTAGTCTATTCTTTGTATTAATAACTAGAATCGGTCTCACGAGGTTTTTGCGCTTGATTCAGATCGAGAGATGGACAAGTAGATTTACTGACCATCCCTCTCGTGGTCTAACCAAAGTTTTTTCAGATAAACATCTACTAAATTTCTAATCATAAGGAAGTTCTAACTTTGTGAATTTCATTCCTTCTTTTTCATAGTAGATTAAGAAATGGTTTTACTAGAGAATATTGGAATTTAATGAAAATACTCCTCTTCCATTTAATCTAATTTTAGGTAAATACCAATTTGGTGATTTAACCACATAAAATATCTAAAGATATTATTTCTTCCAATCTTAATTTATCAATCCTAATTTTCTAGGAGGAATTACGGTGAAAATTCCTCTTTTGTCACCAAAATTTAATTCAATTCTTTCTCTATTTAAATACCATAAAAATTCTTCTTTTAACTAAATACCAATATCCATTTTTTTAAATAAGCTTAAAATTTCTCATTTAATGATTGGATTTCAATTATCATGGAAATTCCTCTTTTATCATAAAATGAATTTATCTATAATTTCTCTTTAAATTAAATAAAAATATGCATTATTCCAAATATACCAAGAATTCCAATTTTACCATTTAAATGATTGAAATCCAAATATGATGGGAATTCCTCTTTTATCATTTAAGTTTTTTCATGCATAAAAATAAATTTATCTAAAATTTCTCTTAACATTAAATAAAAATATCCATTATTTTAATATATCAAATTTTCTCTTTCTCCATTAAAATACATGGATCTCCATTATCATGGAATTCCAGTTTTTGCACAAAAAAGATATTACTAAAAATTTTTCTTTTTCTCTAATTAATTTTTTATGCATAAACATTAAAAATTAATTTTTCATGGATGTGATGAAAATTATTCTTTTAGCATAGGATGACTATACCTAGAATATGGTAGGAAGTCCTCTTTTCACACTATGTATAAAAATTATTTATGTATTAATTTTCCAAAAATTTTGCTAGCTCCATTGCTATTACTGATAATTTTTAATATTTTCTTAAAGAATAAGACTTAGTAATACAATTATGATAGAGTAACTATCATTTGGACCTAAATCCAATTTATGGAATTAATCATAATTTTTCCATAATTTTATTAGTATAAAAGCATTAAAAAAAGGCCATTTTCTAACCCCTAGCTTAACTTGCATAGAGTTTGATCTTTAAACTGAGATTTTATAGCATCATTTGAATAAGAGTTGGTCATAGGAATGACCATTCTTTTGGGGAGAGAGATAAAGTAAGCATAAAGATAAAATTTTTGTGATTAATCATTAGAATTCTTTAGAAAGCTTCATTTGCATTGAAAAACAATCCATTTGAAACTTCTCAAGCTTGAGAGGGATTGAGAAGTGAAAAAATTGAGAATTTTAGAGAAAAAAACCATGAAATTGCATCTTACCTCTTGATTTGCTTGCTTCTCTATCTTAGAAGAAGTCCCCAACCAATCAATTGGTTAGTGTGTTGAGAGGAAAGCTCCAAGGATGGTTGAAGAGAGAGAGAAGCTCCAATCTCTCCAAAATGTAGAGGGTTTTTAAAGGATAATAGAAAATATGCTTATTTTAATGTAATACTGGCGTGGTCTCGCTCACAGATGAGAATACAAAAGAATGAGGGTCTATTTATTGGTGAGGGAGACCACTAAGTGAGTCCAACTAAGTTCTAGAATTTTTGAGGTTCAGTTTGGCTGAATTTGGACAAGATTTGGACCAATTTAGCCGCATTTTGATCTAGTTTAATTTAGGAGAGAGGAGAGATAAAAATATCTTAATATTTTTTAATTAAAAACGCATCCACATGTGTGAAATAGGCACCTACCGCAAAGTCTCCCGCC
The DNA here is from genome assembly GCF_041138505.1 of Cibotium barometz. Classification (NCBI taxonomy): domain Eukaryota; kingdom Viridiplantae; phylum Streptophyta; class Polypodiopsida; order Cyatheales; family Cibotiaceae; genus Cibotium; species Cibotium barometz. Next base: position 7,735,546 of record NC_141095.1, on the reverse strand, counting down.
TCCTTACCAAGGTGTCAAAAATGTATCATTCTTCAAAAATATCTCATTTTTTTAGTAATATCTCATAGTTTTTAACTAATAAACCTTGTACTCAGTCAACTCTTCATCTTATGTGAGCATTTACTCATTTTTGGGTATTTTATTTTATTCGTTGGATTTATCTCATCCCAACACTTGGGTTAATCTTATTGGCCCATAGGAACCTTAAATTGGACCATAATCCAAAACTTTCAGAAAATCTTGACCGTTAGACTAAGGTCTTTTAAATAATTTCTAATTGATTCCTAATGCACCTTGGAGAATTTATTTTGAAATTCTGTTTCAGGAAAGTATATTTTTGATATTAGGAGAATTTGTTTATCCAAAAGTATCTCAATATTGAATTATCTCTCTCTAGAATTGTTTATCTCTCTAGGAAAAAATAAGAAAAAATCCATTATAATTGCAAGCAAGGAGGATTTTCTATTGAGCACATCTGCAACCACATTTTCTTTCCCCGATCGATACTTAATTTCAAAATCAAATTCCTCCAGGGTCTGCATACATCTCCTTTGACGCATGTTGAGATCCCTTTGGGTGAAGATTCACTTTAGAATTTGATGATCTATCATCAAGGTGAACCTTTGTCCCCAAAAGATAATGTCTCCACAACTTCAGAGCATAAACTACTGAGAGTAACTCCAAGTCATGGACGACATAATTTATCTCATGTGTTCTGAGTTTTTTGGATTCATAGGCCATTGCATAATCTTCCTGCATAAGAGCACCACCTAAGGCAAATCCACTGGCATCAGTAACTACCTCAAAGGGTTTGGTAAAATTTAGCAACTTAAGGATAGGGTTGGTTACTAAGGCTGTCTTCAGTTTATCAAAGGCACTTTGACACATTGCAGTCCACTGAAAAAGGGTACTCTTCTTGAGAAGGTTAGTTAAAGGGGATGTTGTCTTAGCATACCTAGGTATAAAGATCCTATACCATCTAGTTAATCCTAGGAATCCTCTGACTTCCTTTACTGTCTTGGGTTCCGGCCATTCTACGACTGCTTGGATCTTTACGGGGTCAGGAGAAATCCCATCTTTTGATACTATGAATCCCAAGTATTCCACCTGGTCAACAGAGAAAGAACACTTGCTCTTTTTTGCAAAGAGTCGGTGTTTCCTTAGGATTTTCAGGACCTTGCGCAATCTTCATGATCTTCAACATTCTTTGAGTATACCAAGATATCATCAAAGAAGACAAGAACAAAATCTTTCTCTAAGAATATCCTACATAAGATGATTAAACGTCGTGGGGGCATTAGTCAATCCAAACGGCATGATTGTGAAATCATAATGCCCATAGTAAGTATTGAATGCTGTGTCTGGGATGTCTTGCTCCTTGATTCTGATCTGGTAGTACCCGGATTTCAGATCTATCTTTGTGAACATTTGGGTCCCACTTAACTAATCCAAAAGTTCATCAATCCTAGGAATAGGATACTTTTTTTTAATTGTTAATTGATTCAATCCTTTGTAGTCAATACAGAGTCTTAATGTTCCATCTTTCTTCTTTTGAAAGAGAACGGGCGCACTCCAAGGTGAGACACTGGGTCTGACGAATCCCTGTTCTAATAGTTGTCTTAACTGCTCCTTAAGTTCTACGACTTCAGGGACTCGCATGTATGCACGCTGGGCCAATGGTGGCTGAGCTCCGAGGGTTAACTCGATCTCATGATCTACTTCGCGAGACAGAGGCATCTGAGTTAGCTCTTCACGGAACACATCTGCATACTCACTTAACCACTCTAGTTCTTTATCCTTGCATTTTATGTCTACCCGGATTCATCTTAACGATATAAATAGCTTTCCTCTTTTTGAGCCCTTTTAACAATTTAGAAGCCTTGACAAATTGTAGAAGTAGTGATCAACGTCAAGGAAAGAGATGGTTCCTTTGTAACAATGAATGTCAGCTTGATTCTTGTGGAGCCTATCCATTCCAAGGATTCCATCATAGACTCCCAAGGTTAGGACTTTGAACTGGCACTCTGTTACGTTCCCATCTAGACTAAAGTGAATAAGGTCTGTCTCAAGGTGTGTGAAAAGAATCTTTCACTGGCCAATTCCACTTGCATAGGTTTCCCTGATTTTTGATTTAGGACTAACTTACGCAGACATCCTGGGGAAATAAAAAAATGAGTACTGCCTGAATCAATCAAAAGCTTAAATTGCTTACCTTGGTACTCTACTGGAGTCTGGGAGGACTGAAAATTGATGGTTATTCCCGTGATGCTCTATTGCTGCATAGATCTATCCTTTTTCTTCCTCCACTTCCTCAGCTATAGTGACAGCTGGAGATTGCTTTGCATGGAGGCTGCAGAGGCTGCAGATGTTACCATATTATAGTAGTGATGTGTGTGAACACACTTAGGACCGCCGGGGCACTTTTTCCCTCACTAGGAGGTTTTTTTCCCCCGTGCATTGTATATACGCCCATTATCTTCTAGGGCTTGTTATCTTTCATTTTTGGCACTCATAATACACTACTGTGTTGTGCTCAAGCTTCCTCATCTTCTTGAAGTTGTGTGTGCATTCCTGCAACCCTAATTCCAACAATTGGTATCAGAGCAGGCTTCCTCCTCCCGGGCAGCATCACCGGCACCTGCCGCTTCATCTCCTCCGATTGCGACGAGGTTTCACGAGCGTCTGCAGGTTAGTATATGCCGTGGGAAAGCCCGTAGGGCTTGGTCGTTTCAGAATTTTGATCTGAAGTCATTTCGCCCTCCGTTTTTGCATTCCAAGTACTGCGCAGGCAAAATCGTCCTACTGTGCAGATTTTCTGTCAAGATTAAAATCTGCAGGACAGGTGCCCACTCGTCTGTTTTGGGCTGTGCTACATAGCACAGGTCGATTTTATACAGGTTTACCTCTTACAGACAGCATTTACATCTAGTAGTACAGTCATTGGCCATGGCTGACAACAATGATGTATTCCGCATGTTGGCTGCTGAGGATAAGTTGGATGGCACCAACTATCCATTGTGGGCATATATGATGCGACATGTATTGGTAGCAAAGGGGTTATGGAACATTGTGCAGGGTATTGATGCACGTCCTATTGTGGCTGGGAATGCTGCAAACACATCAGAAACAGGTACTGTTGATGATGGTGCAGGCACAAGTGCTGTAGCAGCTGTTCGAGAACCACCACTTTCAGCAGAGCAGATTCGTTGGGATGGTAGAGATGCGCAGGCTCATGCCTTGATTGCGCTGTCTGTCAAACGTACCATTATCCCACATATTCGCTCCTGCAGGACTTCTAAGGATGCTTGGGATGTACTTGCCACATTGTATCAGGCAAGAAATGAGGCTCGTGTTGCTTACCTCCGAAAACAGTTGGAGAGTGAGCATATGAACGAAGGTGATTCTATGGATAGCTTTTTGACAAAGATCAAGGATTTCAAAGAGCAGCTCATTTCTGCAGATGAGATCCTGTCAGACAGTTCACTTGTGCATACTGTTTTGAATGGTCTACCAGATTCTTATCAGGGTTTTGCTTCCACTCTTCGCTTGATGATGAAAGGCAATCCCAATGCCTTATCATTTGAGGAGTTAGTTTCTGTTTTGCTGCAAGAAGACCAGTCAAGGCAAAACAGGAATATTATGCGTGTCGCAGATCAAGCTTTCGTTGCTAGTCAGAGAAGCGGGAAAGGTAAAGCTGGCTTTTCTTCTAGTAAGCAGAAATCTGCAAATGCTGCGCAACCAAAGAAGGAAGACAAAGATGAGAAGAAGGGTGACAAACAGAAGACATTTTGCAAGTACTGTAAGGGAAATGATCATGTCATCAAAGCGTGTCCTAAGCTGGCTGCGAAAGAGGCTAAGAAGAAAGAGGCTGGTATGGCTGTTGCAGATGCCTCTCCTTCTAACAATGAATCTGCTAATGTTGTGCAAGATACAGAATGGGCATTCAATGCGCAGTGCAGTTATGACCCATCTTTGCATGACACATGTATGTCTGCAGTAGATTCAGATGTATGGTACTTTGACAGTGGTGCCACTAAGCATATCACCTCGCAGCGCAGTTTATTCACTTTCCTTGAGTCTGCTCCCACAGGGAATACTGTCACTTGTGCCAATAACTCCTCTTATCCCGTTAAAGGAGTTGGACAGATTGTGCTGAATGTTGCAAATTGCAACACCTTTACACTTTTTGATGCATTGTATGTGCCAGGGATCAAAAAGAATCTGCTGTCAGTCTCCGCATTTGCCAAAACAGGTTTGGTTGTAAAATTTGTGGATGACAGATGTACTCTTCATGATCTCTCTTGTGGTGACATCATTGTAGCATCTGGTTCATTATGTCGAGGGCTGTATAAGCTCAATATGGATGGCAAATGTGTAGAGGATTCAGCATGTGCTATTATGGATACGCAGGCTATTTCAAATGCAAAACTGTGGCATGCACGTTTTGGTCATCTGAATTTTGCAAGTTTGCTGCGCCTGCAGAAATCTGAAATGGTGTCTTCTTTGCCTAAGCTTAAGGCACCTGTCAAGCATGTTTGTGAGGGCTGCATATTGGGTAAAATGCAGCGTGCTTCCTTTCCCAAAGATGGATCAGTGAGAGCTGAACGCAGATTGCAGCTTGTTCACAGTGATGTTTGTGGTCCCATGCAAACTCCATCATTTGGAAACTACCTTTACTTCGTGACTTTCATTGATGATTTTACCAGGCATGCATGGGTATATCCTTTGAAGGCAAAGTCCGAAGTGTTTTTGTGCTTCAAACAGTTTTTGGTTATGGCTGAAAATGTGTCAGAAAGTAAGATGGGCACCCTCCGTTCAGATCGAGGGGGGGAGTATATGTCTTCAGAATTTAATGCATTTCTGGCTGAGCGTGGGATAAAACACCAATGTACAGTGCCGTATACACCACAGCAAAATGGTGTGGCTGAGAGAAAAAACAGGTCTCTCATGGAAATGGCAAGATGTATGGTTAAGAGTCAAAGTCTACCACATGGTTTTTGGCTTGAGGCTGTCATGTGTGCCACTTATGTACTAAACAGGTGTCCCACCAAAGCATTACAGGTTGTCACTCCATATGAGGCTTGGCATAGCCGCAAGCCATCTGTTGGCCATTTACGTGTTTTTGGTTGCCTGGCATATGCATTAGTGCCTGTGCAACATCGCAGAAAATTGGATGACAAAGCTGTCAAATGTATTTTTGTTGGATATAGTGCTGAGAGCAAAGGCTATCGTTTGTATCATCCACAGACAAAGCGTATTTTGGTTAGCCGTGATGTTGTATTTGTGGAAGATGCAGTTCAGCCCTTGGTTTCATGTACTAAGGAGACAGATATCAGCTCACGTGATGTCTATGATACATTGTTGCCTCTTTTCAGTGGTGCACAGTCAAGTGCAATACCTCATGAGGCAGTTTTTCAGCCTATGCAGGTTTTAAATGATGGCACAGATCAGCCTATATCTGATGCAGATGTGCATGATGCACTTGAGGATGAGAGACAAGAGATTGAGGGCTCTAGGAATATGCCTAGATGGCTGGTGCAGACTTTGCGTGACAGCAAGTTGGATGCCCCTTTGTCTAGTCGCACTCGCTCTGGCTCTCATGGTGCCTCTTATGCGTCAGATTGTTATGCATTGGCTGTTTCTAGTATGTGCGATGAAAGTGAGCCTGTTTCATTTGATGAGGCACAAAGTTCAGAAAATTGGATGGCTGCTATGCAAGCAGAATACGATGCTATTATGAAGAATGGTACATGGTCTTTATGTGACTTGCCCCCTGGCAAGAAGGCCATTGGCACTAAGTGGGTATACAAATTGAAGCGTAAGCCTGATGGCACAGTGGATCGCCATAAGGCTAGGCTTGTTGCAAAAGGTTATGCTCAAGAGAAGGGCATTGATTTTGATGAGACTTTTGCTCCCACATGTCGTATGACCACTGTTCGTAGCATCTGTGCATTAGCAGCTCATAATGGTTGGAATGTACATCAGCTGGACATAAAGACTGCGTTCTTAAATGGAGATTTGCATGAGGAGGTGTATGTATCGCAGCCTCGTGGTTTTGTTCAAAGAGGGCAGGAAAACAAAGTGTGCAGGTTAAAAAAGGCTTTATATGGTTTAAAGCAAGCTCCACGAGCTTGGTATGAAAAAATACATGCATATTTGACTGCACATGGGTTTCAGAATAGTCCAACAGAAAGCACTTTGTATGTTAAACGTGTGGATGGTGTACATCTAATCATTGCTCTATATGTCGATGACATGCTGCTCACAGGACCAAATGAGAGTCATATTGCTGATTTTAAGGCTGATTTGAATGCCTCTTTTGAGATGTCAGATTTGGGGCATTTGCATCATTATTTGGGGATACAATTTAAGCAGTGTGATGGAGGTATTGCTTTGTGTCAGACAAAGTATATTGAAACATTGTTGCGGAGATTTGGCCTTGAAGACTACAAGCCTATTGCTACTCCAATGGAGACAGGTTTGAAGTTGAGTCTTCATGATGCTGGAGATCACTTTGATGTCACACTCTATCAGACAGCTGTTGGTTGCCTCATTTATGTATGCATTACGAGGCCAGACATTCAGTTTGCAGTCTCACAGGTGAGCAGATTTATGCATAGCCCAGGCATTAAGCATTGGCAGGCAGTGAAGCGTATCTTTCGCTATTTGAGTGGTACTCAGCATCTTGGGTTGTTTTATCCCAAGGGGGGATCATTGCCGCCAGATTTACATGTTTTTTCAGATTCTGACTGGGCTGGTTGTTATGACACACGCGTGTCCACGAGTGGTTTTTGCTTCATGCTTGGAAGCTCATGCATATCATGGTTGAGCAAGAAGCAGCCTACTGTGGCCACTTCTAGTTGTGAAGCTGAGTACAGGGCAGCTTTCACAGCTACGGTTGAGTGTGTGTGGCTCAGACGCCTTATGGCTGATTTGGGTGTTGGGCAGCCATCTGCCACCACCATCTTCACTGACAGTCAGAGCGCATTGGCAGTTGCGCGGAACCCAGTGTTCCATGCTCGTACGAAGCACATTGAGGTGCACTACCATTATGTCAGGGAGAGACTCTCTGCAGGAGAGATCAGTTTGGCTTATGTGCCAACACAGGATAACCTTGCAGACCTTTTCACAAAGGCTCTGCCTCGTGAGAAGTTCGAAGCTTTTCGCAAAGCTTTGGGCTTACTCCCTTTTGTGGATTCGTCCACATAGCTAGACACTTCCCTATACATGAGTGCTAGCTCTTGTTCACCGCATCACTCCAGGGGGGATTTGTTACCATATTATAGTAGTGATGTGTGTGAACACACTTAGGACCGCCGGGGCACTTTTTCCCTCACTAGGAGGTTTTTTTCCCCCGTGCATTGTATATACGCCCATTATCTTCTAGGGCTTGTTATCTTTCATTTTTGGCACTCATAATACACTACTGTGTTGTGCTCAAGCTTCCTCATCTTCTTGAAGTTGTGTGTGCATTCCTGCAACCCTAATTCCAACAGCAGAGGCTGCAGAGGTTGAGCTAGCACTCTTCTAGGGTTGCCCTGATTTTGGCACGGGGGACCCTGATTGGGGATTGATACCAAGGAGTCTTTCTCTTTGAATTCTAGGACCCTGGCTTCCTTGGCCCATAGAAGGAGATGAAAAATCCTTGAGCTGTGGCTCACACCCAAAGCACCTGTTCTCATTTAAAAGCTCTTCCCTTTGCATTCTTGAGAGAGACGGCTCCTAAGAAAGTACTTCGAGGGAAAGGCCTTCCTTCATTCCTGAAGCTTCCCGTCTCGAAATTATGGTTGGGACCTTGGTGTCTCTTTGGAGGCGGAAAGTTGGAAGAACTTCCCAGTGTCTGGAATCTTTTGAAGGATGAGGGAGTTGGCTTTGGCAGGATTTTCATGATGAAGGCTTTGGCAAAGTCCTTTGCCATTCTGACAGCTTCTACCATGGACACTGGCTTGGCATTCTTGACCAGTGTGTCTAAGGGCTCGTTCATTCCCCGATTGAACCTGGCCATAAGTTGCTCTTCGTCTAGAGGTGGTTAATACTTAAGGAGAAGAGCAAATGCCTGGTGATATTCTTCAATGGTTTTGCTCCCCTGGTTTAGCTCTAAAAATTCATTCATCTTGGTTTCTTCAGGACAAGAGACTAATCCAGCGGTTCCTCCGAAAAAACCAAACCTGAAAAAATTTCCCTTTCCTGGAAGGCACAAGCAATTCCTCCAGGGAAAATCTTCAAACGGGAGAATTCATCTAACGGGTCAAAGTCTCAACTATTCAAACTGATCCGACCGAACGTGAAGTCACATGGTCAGATCAAAGTAGAGACTTGCACTTGGTCCATAGAATCACTGCTTTTTTCCTCCTTTAACGAGGCACAACCGTTGATTCCATCCCATAGAACAAGGGTCTTCTAAGGACTTAATCTAAGTAACGTAACTAATCATAACTTAATGGTATCACAGAAATCCCCCGCCGATGCAGCCAACCGGCCCATGGGTTAGCCAACCACCCGTCGACCACTGTATTGGTGGGATTTCTTTATAAAGATTTGGTTATGTTTTGCCCGGGTACCAAGGAAAAGAGTTCCCAAGCCCCCTAGCCGGTGTTTCATGCAAAAATTAAGGTAGGCATACCACGTACGCACCCAATATAAAATTGCCATTTATAACAGATTCGACTGTCTTTAAAAAAATAATCCTTCAATGAAAAATCATAGTATTGCTGATCATAATCCTCCAAAACTCTCAATCCATTATATTACAAAATATGTCATCTAGACTCTCCACTATTGAAGACCAGCTGACCAACCAATGAGATCCAGATCGAGAGATGGACAATTAGATTTACTGACCGTCCCTCTCGTAGTTTAGTTCTAACAAGGATTTTCTTCAGCTGACCAACCAATGAGATCAGTATCGAGAGATGGATAAGTAGATGTACTGACCGTCCCTCTCGTGGTTTAGCTCTAACAAGGATTTGCTTCAGATTTACTAACCAAAATCATTTGGTTTAGTTCGAAAAGGATTTTCTTCAGATTTACTAACCAAAATAATTCAGTTTAGTTCTAAAAGGATTTTCTTCAAATAAACATCTACTAAATTTCTAATCGTAAGGAAGTTCCAACTTTGTGAATTTCATTCCTTCTTTTTCATAGTAGATTAAGAAATGGTTTTATTAGAGAATATTGGATTTTAATGAAAATTCTCCTCTTCCATTTAATCTAATTTTGGGTAAATACCAATTTGGTGATTTAACCACATACAATATCTAAAGATATTCTTTCTTCCAATCTTAATTTATCAACCTCGATTCTCTAGGAGGAATTATGGTGAAAATTCCTCTTTTGTCACCAAAATTTAATTCAATTCTTTCTCTATTTAAATACGATAAAAATTCTTCTTTTAACTAAATACCAATATCCATTTTTTTTAATAAGCTTAAAATTTCTCTTTTCCTCATTTAATGATTGGATTTCAATTATAATGGGAATTCCTCTTTTATCATAAAATGAATTTATCTAAAATTTCTCTTTAAATTAAATAAAAATATGCATTATTCCAAATATACCAAGAATTTCACTTTTACCATTTAAATGATTGAATTCCAAATATGATGGGAATTCCTCTTTGATCATTTAAGTTGTTTCATGCATAAAAATAAATTTAACTAAAATTTCTCTTAAAATTAACTAAAAATATTCATTATTTTAATACATCAAATTTTCTCTTTCTCCATTGAAATACATGGAATTCCTCTTTTTGCATAAAAATGAAATTACTAAAATATCCTCTTTTTCTCTAATCAAATTTTTATGCATAAACATTAAAAATTAATTGTCCATGGATGTGATGAAAATTATTCTTTTAGCATATGATGACTAATGATCCTAGAATATGGTAGGAAGTTCTCTTTTCACATTATGCATAAAAATGATTTATGTATTAATTTTTCAAAAATTTTACCATAGCTCTGCTGCTATTATTGATACTCATCCACATGTGTGAAATAGGTGCCTACCTCAAAGCCTCCCCCCTCCTTTACCAAGGTGTCAAAAATGTATCATTATTCCAAAATATCTCATTTTTCTAGTAATATCTCATAGTTTTTAACTAATAAACCTAGTACTCAGTCAACTCTTCATCTTATGTGAGCATTAACTCATTTTTGGGTATTTTCTTTTATTCATTAGATTTATCTCATCCCAACACTTGGATTAATCTTATTGGCCCATAGGAACCTTAATTGGACCATATTCTAAAAATTTCAAAAAAACTTGATCCTTAGGCTAAGGTCTTTTAAATCATTTTTAATTGATTCCTAATGCACCTTGGAGAATTTATTTTGAACTTCTATTTTAGGGAAATATTATTTTGATATTAGGAGAATTTGTTTATCCAAAAATCTCAATATTAAATTACCTCTCTCTAGAATTTTTCATCTCTCTAGGCAAAAATAATATTTTCTTGTATTCAAAGACACGGAATGATTACAAGGGATTGAAGTAAAGCTTATTCATTATTTAGGCTGAGGAGGAATCTTACAAATACATCATCATACTCATCATCTCTATCATAATACAATGAATGAGTCGATCTAAGTTAATGAGAATCAATGAGATTATGGCTAGTGGATGTCATGGGTGAGTTGTAGCTATCAAGGCCCATGCAAACACCACTGTTATAGAGCGACGAAAGTGAAAGCATGATCGATACACATCCTCCGGTGAAATGATATGGATCAAACCCATACTATCACACGTATACCACTCGTCCCCAAAGTGTTGGTATGTGCAAAGGGTCAAAAAGCAACTAATGAAATCCACATAGGACACATAGATCCTCGTTTGATCCCATACAAAGGGATGGAAAGATGCACACATGTACATAACATTGTGCTCATTAGATTAATATGATAATTTTACCTACTCATCCAAGCTAAACATATGATAATCATGATATGCATATAGCTCGCCTTCATGACATACATATGCAATGCTACACCTAGGTGCCATACAAGCATCCAAAATACACAAAAAAAGTATGAGGCATGTGTGAATAAACTCACCAAATCCCCAAACGTGTGAACAATGTACTAAGACCTCACACAATGCACGTGAATAATTCCCAATGTAAGGTCGAAGCATGCGAACACCTCACACAAATGTACTCATGTGTGAACAAATCTCACAATGCGTAAAATCATGTGATCAATCCCAAACAAACCAAAAAACATGTGAACACACTCCACAAATGCTAAGTGTATGAATCACACCTCACACGTGTGAAAAATCAACAATGAAGTCCAAGGCGTGTGAGTAATGCTCACAATGCAGTAATGCGTACAAACATGCCGCCCCAATAGAAGTGTGGATGGCCATATCATTTAAATGGCAAAGGTCAAAGGTTAAAAGAATGAGCAAGGGTCTATGGAATGTTATAGAAGGTGGACCAAGGGTGTGGAGTCACCAAAACTTAGGAAGTGTGTACACACAAACCGTAAAGTTGGGATAAAGAAAAACAAGTGTTTTGCCTCTCCCTTTTTATTCTCACATACATTTTGCCTCTCCCCTTTTTTATTCTCTCATAGGTGGCCTGTAATGGAATCTCTTCCTCTTCCTTTGCACATGATGGTGGCAAAACAAGTTGAAAGCTCAAAGAGCTCAATGATGTCTAGCTCTTGGTCTTCTCAAACATTACCAATGCCTGAGCCTGCAAAAGCGACGATGGCTACTATTTTTTTTTCTTATTTTTTTTAATGATGTGCTTGACGATCTGAAACACAAGAGTAGTTGCACCTGTTGTGATAACGTGGAGTTGTTTACTATTTTGATGCTATGACAATGTGCCACTGCTTTGCTGATTGTTGCCATTTGATAGCCAATTTGCTGCCCCTGGTGATTTTCCATGATAATCCTTAAAACACTATAGTAAAACTGTTTGCTTTGCCTGTGTTTGAGCCTGGGAAATGATGATTGGGAGCTGTTTGTTGGAACTGCTTGATGTATGTGCTAACACTATACTGTGCTTCAAGGATTTCTTGATACCAATGCCATCCCCATGGATCTGTTTATTGAAGTATAAGGTACTAAAACCTCGCTGATGTTGAAGTACTAGGTACTAAAAACTCGAATGTGATCTTTGCTTCTCAGATTGTTGCATTGTATCAGGCCTAGAATTTGAAGGACATCCCTATTTTTTCTTTTGAAGGGCTTTTTTAACTAGATTTTCTTTATGAAGAGATTGGAAGGGCACATATAACGAATTTTCTCAAAACCCTTCCTTTCTTATGAAGGGTAATTGTGTTTTCACCCTTCTTGTGAAGGTTTTGACCCCTTTGGAAGGGTACTGCAACGTTCAAATTCTAGCGCTCCATTGTATGCCCAACCTAACAAAGATTCAAAAGCTCCCAATCTTTGGAATTGGTATCACTTTATTATGGGTCGGGTGGTTCTCTTATGGTTGGCAGCAACTCAATATAGCGAGTGCAAGCCATTCTTGAAGGGTAGGTTATTGCAAGAAAGTTGGCTGAAACACACTGATGATGATCAAGTCACCTACACTCGTGCACTGCTATCTTTTTTTAGGAAATGTAGTCAGCCTGAGAAGAGCGTTTTCAAATGTCAGTGCTGGCTACGCACTGCTGGGGTGGAACTATAGAGAACGATGTGGGTGCAAACTGCCTGAAAGTAACTGAAATTTTGCTCTCTTTTTTTTAATTGTTTGGTACTGAGCCTTCACGATGCACACAAAAGCGTGCTGTGACTAGCTGGCTGTGTTGGTGTGCCTATGCTGCAATAGATCTATGCTTTATATTTTGATTTCTATAAAGTTGTCCATGCTATGAAGGCTATGAAAGCTGTTGTTTCTATCCTGTGCCATAGATGGCTCTAGCGTACGCTCTTTCTCCTTATGCAATTATAGTATACCTTGCACCTTTTAGTCGTATGCTATTGGACCTTGCACCTTTTAGTCTTATGCTATTGTGAATAAACCTTGCATGATTTCAAGCTGTTTGCTAGAAACTATTTTCTTTACCTCCATTTGAGCCTCGGAAATGATGATTTCAAGCTGTGTGCTAGAATTGATTGACGTATGTGCTAACACTGTACTGCGCTTCAACGATTGCTTGATACCAACGCTATCCACGGATCTATTGTTAAAATATTAGGTTACTAAAAGCTTAAATGTGGGTCTGATGTTGAAGTTAGGTACTAAAAACTTGAATGTGATCTTTGCTTCTCAGATTGTTGCATTGTGTGCCCAACCTAACAAAGATTGAAAAGCACGCAATATTTGGAGTTGGTATCACTTTATTGTGGGTCGGGTGGTTCTCTTATTGTGGCAGCAACTCAATCTAGCCGGTGCATGCCATTCTTAGAGGGCATGCTCTCTTGAAAATGCTTTGCTGGTCACAATTTAGTCCCCATGAACTGCCGTGTATGGAGAGACATCACCAAATCATAAAGTGTGCTCTCTAAAAAAATGAAGGTTTGTCAAGCTCACGCCGCACATAGCTAGCAAATTAATCTTCTCTAAACGAAACACAACTATCCTTCATTTCAAAGAGAATACTGCCTTCCTTCATTCATCACCCAACTTTTCATCCAAAACATTCAAGATCTGTGAAAGCAAAAGCAATATTCAAATCTAGGGCGACAAATGATTTTCCAGACATCCATTGCAAGATAGAAGCTGAAGAAATTATACCTTCCCTATTTCGTCTGAGTACTTCCAAATGAGGTTTCACTTTCTTTCTTCTCCAACTTAGCAAACTCCTCGTTGAACCTTTGAAAGGATCAAGCTTCTTCTCCAATGCATTTTGATATTACACCTACATTGACCAAACAAGTGCACTCAACATGATACATGACATAATCCATACACTAGCAATCTAACAATGCACATGGAAACCTACATTATGCACAAGCTTTCCAAGATAACCTCATGTCAAGGGTGCATATCCCATGTTGCTTGGAAGACCGTGGCTTAGGAATGGAAAAATCAAATAAAAGACAATTACTCTTATCTTGACAAGAAGAGAAATTGAGTTTGTGTTACGAAGTTGAGCTTATGTTGCAAGGGCAATCTAAAAGTTTAAGCAAATATATATATATTAAGAAATTACACATGTATTAAGATAATGCATAAAATGTATACATAAGCTTAATGCATTATTCATAAGCTTAATGTGTTAATGCATTAAGCATAAGCTTAATGAAATAATGCATTAATCTTGTGCTTAATGTATTATGCATTATGTAATAATACATTAAGCTTATGCAATAATGAATTAAGAATAAACTTAATAAATTAAGAGAAGAGCATTTAGGATGTATTCGAGAGGCTTTTCGTTTCCTCTGGAGGTGAGGAGAAGCCGATATGAGGAGATAAGAGCATTTAAGATGCATTTGAGAGGCTTTACGTTTCCTCCAGAGCTTGCATCATTTCCAAAAGACTCTGTGTACCATTGATTGGCTTTATGAAGAAATGGAAAAAGGTGAAAGCATGGAATAATGGAATACTATAAGAGTTATATACTTAAATTTCATAGCAAGGGTAAAGGCTTAAAAGATAAATTTTGTTTTTGTTTGTGAAAGATCCCTGCCCCCTCCGCGCAACGAATTCGGGGGTACTAGCGGAAGTAGTACTTCTTGTACAAGGCAGAGCCTCTCACTCAGGGCCTCACCTACGGATATCCGGACAAGAGAATAATACCTTAGTTTATTTCAAAACCGAACCCGAAAAAAACTTCCCTCACCCAGAAAGCACGGGTGATTCCTCGAGGATATTTTTATTCTAACGTAGTCAAGAGCCTTAACTAACCAAACTGATCCGACCAAACCAGTAAGTCACATGGTCAGATCAAGGAAGAGACTTGCACTTGGATCATAGAGACCAACGCTTTTTTTCTCGTCAAGAGGCACAACTGTTGATTCTTTTCCATAGAACAAGGACTATCCGAGATTTTCTTCATCTATCGTAATATAACACAATTAAGTCTCATTTTAGGAATCCATCAGTCCAGCCTAACCCCATCCAGCCCACCATGGGTTAGCCAACCACCCAACCACTATGGTGATAGGATCCATTTAGGAATTTGGTTATGTTTTGTTTTGGGTACCAGGGAAAATAGTTTTCAGGCCCCCTAGCCGGCACTTCAAGAAAACTTCAAGATAGTCACACCACTTACACAACCAATATGAAATTACTTGTTTCACAGATTTAGCTTTCTTTAAAACAATCTTTTAATGAAACCATAGTACCATTGATCATAATCTTACAAAATATCAAGGTTAAATTCTAATTTCCAATCATTCTTTCATCGGTGTACCTATGGCATCATTGGCAACCAGAACGCTCACCACCTGTTCACTTAGGGCCTGTTCAATAGTTCCTAGCTCATAGTATCGAGAAATATATTTACTTATAAAAATTTAGATGGACTCTCCATTGAAGATCAGCAAGATCAACCAATAGATCCATATAAAAGAGCCAACAGATCCATATAATAAAAATTTAGATGGACTCTCCATTGAAGATCAGCAAGATCAACCAATAGATCCATATAAAAGAGCCAACAGATCCATATAATAGAGCCATGGACTCATCCGTTGAGGATCAACAAGGACAATCAACTAGATCTATACCCGAGTTCAGAAAATAACTTTAACTCCTTGTTCCATTTTCTTCCTCGACGCATGTGTGGGTATCTTCGGCGACCCAGAGCCCGAGCACAGTATGGTCAGCACCCTTTAGGCAACCGAGAGCCCGAGCCCGACCACCCTATGGTCAGCACCCTCTAGGCTCCTTCGCATAGGTCACCTAGCGCTTCACTCATAGGCTGCTTCCTTGCTCCCTCATCTACCATACCGGAAGCTCACCATTTAAATCAAACCGAGGCGGGTCAAGATCTCGGTCGACCTTGCTACGCTACCTTGCTACGCAAGACGTCCTCCGTTGACTCTTCATCTCAGCTGTTGTTGCAACTTTATCACTTAGGTCTCCACGACCTCGTTCACAAGATGGTCAAAACACATCACATCACATCCATTTCACATCACATCACATCCATTCACATCACATCTCATCTATTCACATATATCTCGATTCACATCTCATTCATTCACATCTATCCCGATTCACATTACATCACATCACATCCATTTCACATCACATCACAAGTCATCCATTCACATCTATCTTGATTCACATCACATCACATCTCATTCATTCACATCTATCCCAATTCAAATCACAACACATCATATCCATTTCACATCACATCACATCCATTCACATCACATCTCATCCATTCACATCTATCTCAATTCACATCACATCACATCTCATTCATTCACATCTATCCTGATTCACATCATATCCATTTACATCTCTTCACATCCACATCCATTTACATCAAATTCACATCTTATCACATCCACTCACATCTTATCACATCCTATCATATTGTATTCACATCTTATCACATCGTATTCTCATCTTATTCACATCGTATTCACATCTATTCACATTTAGTAACATTTTCTATTTTCGATGTCGATGGGACTTTTTCTAAATTTCTGCCAATTGCTTGGCCTAGTTAAAGATACTTTTTCTCGATGGATATTTTCATATTCTTTCTCAAATTTCTCAAGTGAAATATATTCAATATTCTTCTTTTGAGTAAAAGATTCATGGGATTCACAAAAATCAATTCTACCCATATTTCTCAATAATGCTCAAAATTTCACTTTTGATAAATACTCATAATTTAAATTATGCTAAAAATTCCTCATTTTCCATTTAATTTCTTAGATCTCAAATGATTGAATTCCAAATGTCATGGGAATTCCTCTTTTATCATAAAATAAATTTATCTAAAATTTCTCTTTTCTTTAATAAAAATATCCATTATTTCAAATATGCCAAGAATTCCACTTTTACCATTTAAATGATTGAATTCCAATTGTCATGGGAATTCCTCTTTTATCATTTAAATTTTCTCATGCATAAAATAAATTTATCTAAAATTTCTCTTGAAATTAAATATTCATTTTTATACCAAAATTTCTCTTTTTTCATTTATTTACATGGATCTCCATTATCATGGGAATTCCTCTTCTTGCATAAAAATAAAAATATAAAAATTTCTCTTTTTTAATGAATTTTTTATCTATAAATACTAAAAATTCGTTTCCCATGAATTTGATGAAAATCATTCTTTTAGCATAGGATGTCCAATCCTAGAATATGGTAGGAAGTCCTCTTTTCACATTATGCATACTAATGAGTTATGTATTTATTTCTAAAAATTTTGCCATAGCTTCGCTCTGCTATTACTGATAACTTTCAATAATTCTAGAAAGAATAAGACTTTGTAATACAATTATGATAGAATACTATCCTTAGACTTAAATCCAATTTATGGAATTAAATCATAAGTCTACCATAATTTTATTAGCATAAAAGCATAAAAGAGCTATTTTCTTCACCTCTAGCTTAACAAGCTTAGAGATTGATTTTGAATTAAGAATTTATTAATAAGAAGCATTCATTTGCGAAAGAATTAGTCATAGGAATGACTATTCTTTTGGGGAGAGAGAGAAATACATAAAAAGGATCCTAATTAAGCATAACAACTAACTTTTTGTGATGATTAATCATTAGAGTTCTTATAGAAAGCCTGATTTGCATTGAAAATAATTAATTTGAAACTTCTCAAGCTTGAGAGGGGTTGAGAAGTGAAATCTTTTGAGAATATTAATGAAAACCATGAAATTACTTCTTACCTCTTGATTTGGCTTGCTTCTTTATCTTAGAAGGAAGCTCCCAACCAATCAATTGGTTTAGTATGCTGAGAAGAAAGCTCCAAAGATTGTTAAAGAGAGAAGAAGCTCCAATCTCTCCAAAAGTAGAGTTTTAAGGGATATTAGAAAATATCAATATTTCAATGTATACTCACATGGTATAGTTCACATATTTTTTTACAAAAGACTAAGGATCTATTTTTAGGTGAGGGAGGCCACTAACTAAGTCCTATTGGGTTCTAGAATTTTCCAGGTTTAGTTTGACTCAATTTGGACAAGATTTGCACAAGTTTGGCTCCCTTTTTGTTTTGGTTTGATCCAGGAGGGAGGAGAGATAAAAATATCACAATTTTTTTGAATTAAAAACTCATCCACATGCGTAAGTAATTAGGCGCCTACCTCAAGAGTCCCCCTCTCCTTATACCAAGGTGTCAAAAATGCATCAATATTCTAAAATATCTCATTTTTTTAGTAATATCTCATAGTTTTTAACTAATAAACCTTGTACTCACTCAACTCTTCATATTATGTGAGCATTTACATATTTTTGGGTATTTTCTTTTATTCTTTGGATTTATCTCATCCCAACACTTGGATTAATATAATTGGCCCATTGGAATCTTAATTGGACCATAATACAATTGGCGCCCACCATTGGAACCTTAATTGGACCATAATCTAAAAATTTCTAAAAATGTAGACCCTTAGGCTAAGGTCCTTTATACACATTTTCAATTAATTCCAAATGCACATTGGAAAGTTTTTATTGAATTTCTACTTCAGGCGAATCCATTTTAGACACTAGGAGGATTTTTATATCCAAAGATATCTTAATTTAGGATTATCTCTCTCTAGGCCAAAACAGGGTAAAACAAGATCTTTCTTCTATTTCAGAGAGGGGAATAATTACAAGAACAGAAGGGGAGGTTTTTACACCTTTACACCTCAAAAGCTCGAGGGAGGAATCTTACATCCTGTCCCACTTAAAAAACAGGAGATGTCCTCATCTCGCAGGTGGAGTATAATCTCTTTCATCTTCTTCTTCTTCAATCACTTCCAGCGTTACTACCTTGGAAGTGGACGGCCGATTTGGGAACATCTCTGTTTGACATCCGCTATTCTGAGGTGAAGGTCTTGCATTACTTTGGATTGAAACTGAGGGTTGGTTAGAGGGTCTACCTCTACAGCAGTGGCAAGTACTTGAGGAGGAGAGCAAACGCTTGGTGATACAATTCTTCATCCAGCGGTGGCGAGTACTTGAGGTGGAGAGCAAACGCTAGCTTAATTCTAAGAATTCGTTCATCTTGGTTTCCTAGCTTAATTCTAAGAATTCGTTCATCTTGGTTTCCAAAAATCCGGGAGGACAGAATCTTCCTTAGGTAAATTTTGAGATCATTCCATATATAGGTGTTCTGATCCAGACGATTTGTCTTGTAGTGGTTTTTCCATGCTACTCTACCTGTTTCTACTATCTTCAGTCTTGCAAGAGCCATTTTAGTCTTCTCATTGTACCTTGTGACATTGAAGTATTCTTCCATTGCTTCGATCCACTTCTCCACAGCCTCGCCCAAGTTTTTCCCTTCACCCTTGAAAGGTCTAGGCTGCGATCTATGAAGAGTTTTACGAACATCCAAGTTGAGCTCTTCCTCATCGAGTTGGGGGTTATCATTTCTACCATGACGACCCTCAATCCATGATCCTATCAATACGAAAATTCTTGTTAAGTCCCTTTATTTACAATTCAAATCCGACTTTAGATCCAACAAATTCTGGGGTTCTTTAGATTGGTCAGCCCCCCACAGAATCATGGGATAAAGATTCCTTCTACAATAAGAATATATAGAACTCATTATCAGAGAACAATTCACTCGTATTCTTAACACATAAATGGTCGATCATACCAAAAATTTCATCTGATCATTCCTCTACGAGAATTTTAGTTATGTAGGTTCTCAATTTGTCATCCCTTAATTAGATCTACTCGGTCAAAGGTTAAGAGCAACAATCTTTCAGCACAATCCACTAATCTCATAGTGATTTATTGAAGTCATAATCGTCATTCCAGTTACCAATATCATCACTGGGATTTTTCTCTTTCATCCTCATTGTGGCTTTGTTTAACTTATCTCCTTTCAACCATAATTCAAGAATTATCATCTTTCAATCAGAATCCAAATCAACTCATCAATTCTCAACCAGGATTCTAAAATCATATCAACCAGCATTTGAATTCATCATCTAGATAGCATTTTTGCTTATAATTTCAAGGTCTTAGATTTACTTGTATATATTGTCAGTAAAGAGCTGCAGATATATCCACGGTATATACGGGTAGTCAGGGTCCATGGAATTATAAGGTAAATACCATCATATCTAGGCCTCAAGCAAGTCAGAGATTCTATACAATTGCAGTACTTCCATCTAAAGACCCAATTACCAATTTATGAATTTTTATTTTGAATATCAATTTGAATGAATTTCATCACACAATTACAATCTTTTAGTGGTACTTCATAATTTTTTTACATTTCTTGCTTCTCGGTTGATCCACTTTAGCCAATTTGCTCTGATACTAGCAGCTGAAAGATCCCTCCCCCTCCGCGCAACAAATTTGGGGGTGCTAGCGGTGGAAGTAGCACTTCTTGCACAGGGCAAAGCCTCTCACTCAGGGCCGCACCCACGGATATCCAGACAAGAGACTTGTCCCTTGGTTTTTTCCAAAACCGAACCCAAAAAAATTCCTCGCCCAGAAAGCACGGGCGATTCCTCCATGATATTTTTATTCTAACATATTCGAGAGCCTTAACTAACCAAACTAATCCGACCAAACCTGTAAGTCACAATGTCATGGTCAGATCAAGGAAGAGACTTGCACTTGGATCATAGAGACCAACACTTTTTTCCTCATCATCAAGAGGCACAGCCATTGATTCTTCTCTATAGAACAATGATATCCCGGGATTTACTTCATCTATTGTAACATAACAAAATTGAGTCTCATTTTAGGGATCCATCGGTCCAGCCCATCCCATGGGTTAGCCAACCGCGCCCAACCACTGTAGTGATACGATCCATTTAAGAATTTGGTTATGTTTTGTCCCGGGTACCAGGGAAAAGATTTCCCAAGTCCCCTAGCCGGCACTTCAAGCAAACTTAAAGATAGTCACACCACTTACACACCCAATAAGAAATTGCATGTTTCACAGATTCAGCTATCTTTAAAATAATCTTTTAATGAAACCACAATATCATTGATCATAATCCTCCAAAATATCCAGGTTGAATTCTAATTTCCAATCATTCTTTCATCGGTGTACCTATGGCATCATTGGCAACCAGAACGCTCACTGCTGATGAGAGGCCTTTTCAATAGTTCCTAGCTCATAGAAGCTGGAAAGATATTCACTTATAAAAATTCTGATGGACTCTACATTGAAGATCAACAAGATCAACTAAGAGATCCATATAAAAGAGCCATGGACTCATCTGTTGAGGACGAGCAAGGACAATCAACCAGATCCATGCCCGAGTTCAGAAAACAACTCTAACTTCTTGTTCCATTTTTTTCCTCAATGCATGTGTGGGTATCTTTGGTGACCCAGAGCGTGAGGTATGGTCAGCACCCTCTAGACTCCTTCATAGAGGCCACTTAGCACTTCACTCATAGGCCGCTTCCTTGGTACCTCATTCACCGTACCGGAAGCTCACCATTTAAATTGAACTGAGGCTGGTCAAGACCTCGGTCAAAACCTTGCTACGCGAGATGTCCTCCATTGACTCTCTGTCAGCTTTGCAACTTTATCACTTCGGTCTCAAACAACCTCATTCACAAGATGGTCAAAATGCTTCCCCAGCATTCTTGACATAAAAACAGTCATTTAAAAATAGGTCATAAATATAGTTTCTAACGAACTCTCATCTTCCCACATCATTTCTCGCATTCTTCTACATCAATTCACATTGCTTAATCCACATCCAATCATATGTATTTCCATCGTCCATCCATTCTCATCTACTCACATCATATTACATCTCATGACATCTATCCTCATCACATCTCATCCATTCACATTTACCCATATCCACATCACATCACATCCATTCACATTTACCCATATCCACATCACATCACATCCATTCACATTGCATCTCATCCATTCACATCTATCCCAATTCACATCACATCTCATCCATTCACATCTATCTCGATTCACATCACATCTCATTTATTCACATCTATCCTGATGCACATCACATCACATCCATTCACATCACATCTCATCCATTCATATCTATCTCGATTCACAAAACATCACATCTTATTCATTCACATCACATCTCATCCATTCACATCTATCTCGATTCACATCACATCACATCACATCACATCTCATTCATTTACATCTATCCCGATTCACATTACATCACATCACATCCATTTCACATCACATCACATCCATTCACATCACATCTCATCCATTCACATCTATCTCCATTCACATCACATCACATCTCATTCATTCACATCTATCCGGATTCACATCACATCACATCACATCACATCCATTTCACATCACATCATATCCATTCACATCATATCTCATCCATTCACATCTATCTCGATTCACATCACATCACATCTCATTCATTCAAATCTTTCCTGATTCACATCACATCCATTTCACATCACATCTCATCCATTCACATCTATCTCGATTCACATCACATCAAATCTCATTCATTCACATCTATCTCGATTCACATCATGTCCATTTCACATCACATCACATCCATTCACATCACATCTCATCTATTCACATCTATCTTGATTCACATCACATCTCATTCATTCACATCTATCCCGATTCACATCACATCACATCTTATCCATTTCACATCACATAACATCTCATCCATTCACATCTATCTCGATTCACATCTATCTCGATTCACATCACATTAGATCACATCACAACTCATTCATTCACTCCTATCCCGATTCACATTACATCACATCACAGCCATTTCACATCACATCACATCCATTCACATCACATCTCATCCATTCACATCTATCTTGATTCACATCACATCGATTTCACATCACATCACATCCATTCACATCACATCTCATCCATTCACATCTATCTCTATTCACATCACATCTCATTCATTCACATCTATCCAAATTCACATTACATCACATCACATCCATTTCACATCACATCAAATCCATTCACATCACATCTCATCCATTCACATCTATCTCGATTCACATCACATCACATCTCATTCATTCACATCTATCCTGATTCATATCACATCCATTCACATCTCTTCATATCCACATCCATTTACATCACATTCACATCTTATCACATCCACTCACATCTTATCACATCCACTCACATCGTATCACATTGCATTCACATCTTATCACATCGTATTCTCATCTTATTCACATCCTATTCACATCTATTCACATGTAGTAACATTTTCTACTTTCGATACCGATGGGACTTTTTTAAAAATTAGTTTCCCATGAATTTGATGAAAATCATTCTTTTAGCATAGGATGTCCAATCCTATAATATGGTAGGAATTCCTCTTTTCGCATTATGCATAATAATGAGTTATGTATTTATTTTTAAAATTTTACCATAGCTTCTATTACTGATAATTTTTAATATTTCTAGAAAGAATAAGACTTTGTAATACAATTATTATAGAATACTATCCTTAGACTTAAATCCAATTTATGAAATTAAATCACAAGTTTACCATAATTAAATTAGCATAAAAATGCTATTTTCGTAACCTCTAGCTTAACAAGGTTAGAGATTGATTTTGAATTAAGAATTTATCAATGAGAGGCATTCATTTGATAAAGAATTAGTCATAGGAATGACTATTCATTTGGGAAGAGAGAGATATACATAAAAATCATCCCATTAAGCATAAAAATTAACTTTTTTATGATTAATCATTAGAATTCTTATAGAAAGCTTGATTTGCATTGAAAACAATTAATTTGAAACTTCTCAAGCTTGAGAGGGGTTGAGAAGTGAAATCTTTTGAGAATATTAATGAAAACCATGAAATTACTTTTTACCTCTTGATTTGGCATGCTTCTTTATCTTAGAAGGAAGCTCCCAACCAATCAATTGGTTTAGTATGTTGAGAAGAAAGCTCCAAGGATTGTTGTGAAGAGAGAAAGAAGCTCCAATCTAGAGGAGTTTTAAGGGATATTAGAAAATATCAATATTTCAATGTATACTCGCATGGTATAGTTCACATATTTTTTTACAAAAGACTAAGGATCTATTTTTAGGTGAGGGAGGCCACTAACTAAGTCCAATTGGGTTCTAGAATTTTCCAGGTTTAGTTTGACTCAATTTGGACAAGATTTGCACAAGTTTGGCTCCCTTTTTGTTTTGGTTTGATCTAGGAGAGAGGAGAGATAAAAATATCACAATGTTTTTCAATTAAAAACTCATTCACATGTGTTAATTAGGCGCCTACCTCAAGAGTCCCCCTCTCCTTATACCAAGGTGTCAAAAATGCATCATTATTCTAAAATATCATTTTTTTTAGTAATATCTCATAGTTTTTAACTAATAAACCTTGTACTCAGTCAACTCTTCATCTTATGTGAGCATTTACGTATTTTTGGATATTTTATTTTATTCTTTAGATTTATCTCATCCCAACACTTGGATTAATCCAATTGGCCCATTGGAACTTCATTGGACCATAATCTAATTTTTTTTGAAAATGTAGACCCTTAGGCTAAGGTCCTTTATACACATTTTCAATTAATTCCAAATGCACATTGGAAAATTCTTTTTGAATTTCTATTTCAGGGGAATCTATTTTAGACACTAGGAGGATTTTTATATCCAAAGATATCTTAATTTAGGACTATCTCTCTCTAGACTTTTTCTCTCTCTAGGTCAAAACAGGGTAAAACTAGATATTTCTTCTATTTCAGATAGGGGAATAATTACAAGAACAGAAGGGGAGGTTTTGCAAAATGAATACCCTATAGCAGAAGGAAGCCGCAAAGAAGCAAATGTAGAGCATAGGAAGCTCCCCTCTTGGAAGCAGTGGTATTTTTTCTTTCCATCCTAGGCCTTGCCAATTATCTTCAAAATAAATAGCTGAACAATCAACTAACTCTTTTAGTATCCTTGTCCAAATCTCCTTCTACTAAAGGCACTTGGGTAAAAGAAGTGCCAACCTGGCAACTATGTGAGAGGTAGAGATGAAGAATGCCAAGGCCTCCTTCACATCTAGGAAGGCTAAGTCTATCCCAGGAAAGCCAGGATAAGGTCTTTTTGTTAGAGCCAGCATTTCTCCATACAAAGTATCTTCCAGGCCTTACAATCCTCTACTAATAACTTTTTCCTAAATCTAACACTAGACAAATATATCCCCAACATAACAGCATATATATTGTCATATATATACCTTCCCTTGATAAAGCCATGTTGTTTCTTAGATATGATGACGAAGTGCAGGAGTGAACCGGATGGCAATGGTTTTGGCCAAAATTTTGTATATCTCTAGTGATTAAATCTATCACAAACATTTTTTTTGGGAATGATTTTCACCAACCTTTCCTTCAAGTCCTTATCCAAATTGCTTGTCCTATAGATTTTCAAAACAAATTCCTTTAAGGATGGTCAGAAGGCAATGAAGGATTCTACAGATAAACCATCCCACCCAGGTGGTTTCTCTCTTCCCATCTTTAAAAGGGCGTCCCAACATTCCTCTATCTTAATATTTCTCTCCATCCATCTAGCCCTATCCAATCTATTGCTAATTTGTTGTAGAAATTTGGCTTCATTTTTTAGTAATCCTCTTTGAGACTGAGGGTTATTAATTCAAAAACTCTACACATTTTTTGGCTATTAACCTAATCCCCTCTATCTCTTAATCACTTTCATCGAAAACCCTCCCCATAATCTCCTTACCCCTCTTCCCCTCAGTCAACTTAAATAGATACCCATCTGACTTCCTTTTGTTATTAAAGGTTTTCCACTTGTTTCTAATTTCCTCCCTGCTACTACATTTCTCATCTTCACTCCTCAACCCAACTTGACATTTGAAATAGCCTCATCAGTAAATTTCCCAATCTCCATCTTTTTCTATAGAGTTTCTACAAGATCACCCCATCTCCTTCTTTCATGTCTTTTTTCCTCAACTCTCAATTTCCCAACCCCTCTAATTATATCTTGCATTGCATTGGAAAAAATCTTCCATGATTCTTGTATAGTGCCTCTCCTCTTGAGTCTCTCAATTGCGTCTTCTATTTGTCTAATAAATAGTCCATCCTTGAGTAAAAAATTGTTTACCCATAGTTTCCTAGTAGGAAACTTGTTTAACTCAGCTTCTTCACAACCCATTACGTGTTATCCCCATTTTAGAGGCACATGGTCATACAATGCAGTACTAGAATCCACATTTAATTTGAGAGTGTGAGGAACCCACACATCTTGTTGACTGAAAAAGACCCTATCTAATCTTGAAGATGACCCAAAATATTCAAGACTAAAATAAGTATGCCCAAGATCTGATCCCCATTCACCCATATCCCACTCATCCCTTAAACCCATTCTCCCTCTTAGACCCTCCCACTTGATCTTCTACTATCCCATCAAAACAATTCTACCCCCACACCTATCCCTATGTTTCTCAACCATGTTAAAATACCCCATAAGGATGCAATGACCCAGAATATTTAGGTTAACTATCCATTCCCACATCCCACTTCTGACTTTATGATTATGAGCCCCACCATAAGCATTTATTACCCAAACTCTCTCCCCTTCTAGAAGTATTTCTACATGGCATCAAAGTGCGGGATGCACGTGACATCCCCTTGTACAAAAACTTCGAGATGTGGACGCATCTTGCTTGGATTTATTTAGTCAATGTTTCTGATTAGATAGATTGAGTTCTCTTCTAACAATGTATCTCTAGTCTGACATATAGTTGTTTTAAATATATAGATACGATGAGTGACCACACCTGTAAAGTGAAGCTGGCGATCATCAAGACTTTGCTACGAGGCACTGGACTTTCTGGAGATACACTGTCAGAGGCCATGGCAGATTATGTGGAGATGGATGATGAGGGTTTAGACGGCACCATCGAGATTCTTGGGAGATTCAGTATGCCCGTACGACCTGGAGAGGGTACATCCTCCCAGCCACATGCAGGAGTGGAGACTTCTTCTCATGCACACACTACAGTGCATCGGTAAGCTTCTCGATTTGATAAAATAGTAATGTCATCCTTTTTTTACATATAGAATTCTTAATATATATATCCTTTTGATGTCTTTGTTTGCTTAGGACTCCTATCCCAGGTACATCACATCACGAGAGTCAGCGGCTTACTCTTGATGTACCTCCTGTTGGTACTCAGGTGACACCTGATTCACAGGCTAGTGGCCGTTCATCCCGTAGGTATATCTTTTATGGCGATTATGGATTAAATATCAAGTGCTTTTTAAGACCTCACATCTCAATATATCGTATGTTTGTATTGCACGACGTAGGCTTCAGCACAGCAGTAGCAGAGTAGCACACCACCAGTGCCCCCACCAGTGCCCCCACCCGTGCCAATGCGCACGTGCACTGGCACTTTAGGTGTCACATGGGACATCACACCTGACATCGCCTTCAGACGTCAGATGAGAGACCTTTGCATGTCTTATCTACAACGAGTTCATATACCATGGCAGTAAGTATTATTTAACATAAAGAATATGAATTACAGTTTTTTATTTGAATTACTAACTGACTTTATTTTGCAATGCAGTGATCAACTTGAGGATGACAAGATATATGTCATCAACACACTGGAGACGGAGTTTGGGACAGGATGGAGTCGAAAGTGGTTGTTGAAGCAAATGTGCAAACTCATGAGTCATCGACGCGACAATGCACGATAAGTAGAGAGAGAGAGAGAAATGAAACGAAATGAAATGCTATATTTACGTCTTCAAAAGGCCAAAATGACCTATGAGACCAAAAAGTTACCACCAGAGAGCTCTGATACCAATGTCAAGTAGAACAACGGTACTGGCTGCGGAACAAGCGTGAGATCATACATATTTGTGGTCTCTCAATTTGTGTTCATGAGGCGGCTGACAAGCATGGGGCCCATATTGCTGCAGCATACATCAAAGCTGTGGTGACCATACATCAAAGCTGGGGTGACCATAGTGTCATAGAGAGAGAGAGCAGAGCTGGAGCAGCAAATGGGTAGCGTGGGGAGTGCTGCGGCTAAGGGTACTGTGGGTACTCACTGAGGGTGCTGCTAGAACTACCGCCACGAAATGCTAGAAGACTACTGGCTTCGATGGTCTACTGCTAGGCCAAGTCGATCCAGGGAACAATGCTTGATTGCGGGTACTGAAGGTTGAGATGCTGATACTAGGGTTGAAACGCGAGATAGAAGCCTTGATAGAGGAGGGGAATCGAATCCCGATACGAACTTTCTTTCAATGAACTTGAAGTTAAAATTACCCTGTACATAGCTAGAGCAAGAAAAACGAGTCTGAGGGGAATCGAACACCGACACTAGCCATATGAGGCTATCACCACACGAGACTCCCCACCACCCACCCTTGTTAGTAAGTTTTCAAAAGAATAAAAATCATGACTTCACAATAAATTATTTTGAGATTAAATCTTATCGAACATAGGTTGATCTGTGAGTTGACACGTAAGATAATAGTCCTCATCGTCATCTCTGAGATTAACTGTCATTAAAATTTCATCTTCATTATCCTTGTTGACTTCTTCGAACTCCTCCATCGTTAAATGGGTGGTTGCAAGATCAGGGTGCCCAGTTTTGTCCACTCAGGCACCCTGTACACAGTAAAAAAAACAGGCAGTTGTTTACCTTTAGTGGCTAATCTCTCCTAGTAAATGAAGGAATTTCGTTTCAAGTTCTTTTGTTGGAACATCATATTCAAAGTTGGAAATATAGTTGCATAATTTGATTAAGCATTAGATAGTCAAAAGTCCTCATTTTCTTAGGTACAAAGTCTATGTATACACCCTGTCCCAAATTTGCACTAATTCCATAAAATGCTAATATCTTTTGCATATAAACTCATATGAGATTCCCACTTTGTACCTTAGATCTTCACATAATATGGAGCTTAACTTGATTTTTTGAGAAAATTTTAAGATATTTGTCTATTTTCTTTAAATATTTCAAGGTCTTTAAAGTGTTATAATATACGCCACTTTTTGTACCCACAATAGCTACCACTTAAAATCCTCAATCTTGTAGATCAAAAGAGTGGGTAGATACTGAGACATTAGTATAATGTGGTGGTTAGTAAAAATTACAAATCCAATGGTTGTATTTTTAACGATCTCTTTTTTAAAATTCTTCCAGACTATCAGAAGGCCTGTAAATATTAATAATCTAATTAGTAAAATTATATTTTTTATGTGAATCATCTAAAACCTATAGGGACTAGTGTACTTGTAATGGTGCATCTATGGAAAAATAAATTGGATCACTCTAAGTATGGAAAGATCATTTGTTTATCATTTCATCATATTTTTGATTAATTTTGATTAATTAGACTAATTTATATTAATTTAAGTTATACTGGGTTAATTTAAGGGCAAGCGTATTTTCTATTATTTGCTTGATCTCATTTTAAGTACCTTGCCCCCCAAAATTTGCTCTCCAAGCATTGTCCCAGTCCAGCATAAACTGGATAAAATTGGACACCCTGATCTTGCAACAACCCAAATCTGTGTTGACGTTCATTTCCTCTGTAGGCTCGACATCCATTGTTTCTTCCTCTTTGGTGTCTGTAGTGTCAGAGTCTGGATCGTTGTCGTTCTCATCATCTACAATGTCATCATGATCGGAAAAAAGAATTCTACACCTCTCTAATGTCGATGTGCCTAGATTCGAGGACGTAATCAATTCATCCTGATCCGCTTTCTCAGAGTCAATGCTATCAAACAAGTGTTGACCTCTAGGTTGGACATGCACAACTTGCCACCATGGATGAGCATCTGTATTCTTGTAAAAGAATGCTTGCTCAACATGAGTTGGCAGAATGTAAGGCTCTTTTGTTACACACAATAACTTCGAGGAGTCGATGGACCAAAATTCGGACGGTTCTCTTTCATTGTGGCATTATTGCCTTTATACTCGGCACGAAACCAATCCACCTTCAAAACCACCTTTTCAAATACACGAATCAAAACTCTAGATGTCATTTACCTGCTTGAAGATACGATACGATACTTCATAAATGCCGACTATGGTTCCCACATAACCAAGTTCACTGTCGATAAGATTTGTGTCTCTTGAACTTGCACGTGATAATTGCTTGAAAGAGGCAACAACGCAAGAATCTTGAGTTAGACATAAGTCGTCAATAGATTTTATCCGAAGATGTTGTCCATGAGCCCACATGTTGGTATACATTCGAGCCTAGACCAATAAATAAATTATTTAAAAAAAATGAGATTCATTTGTTTAGTCCAGAGTTTTCAAAACCAAACAAGTTACCTGTCTTTCACACCCAACCATATCCTGGAAAGTCATGGGGATAGTCCATGCTAAATTCCACGAACAATGAACTGTCTTTAACCGATGCTTCTGGACATATCCATGACATCAATCCCTCTCCACAAATCTTGAAGATCGTCGATGAGAGGGGCCAAATAAACATTTAGATCTTTAACTTGTCGTTTTCTCGAAATTAAGAGTGAGAGCATTAAATGCTCTTTCTTAATGCTGAGATACGGGGGTAGATTATAGTTAATAACTACCACTGGCCATGTAGACCATTTACTTGATCTCATTGAAAATGGATTCACGCCATCTAATGCTACACCCATCTTTAAATTGTGTGGTTCTTTTGCAAAATCTGGCCATCGCAAGAATCAATATGCTCAAATGCAGGACTATCTGATGGAATTCGCATTACTCCATTTTTGCTCTTGTGCTCCGCTCCCCATGTCATAAGCTTAGCTAATTCGGGACTTTGGAACATATGTTTTATACGTGGAGCCAGGGGAAAATGTCTCAATACCTTTCTAGGGACCTTACCTTTCTCCTCTTTATATTGAGGCATTTGACATTTTGGACACGTCACACCGTCCTCATACTGACCTCTATATAAAATACAATCGTTGGGACATGCATGTATAGAAGAATAGTCAAGTCCAAGACTACTTATCATCTTCTTCACCTCATCATGTGATGTAGGAAGGGAATTGCTTGTCGGGAAGAACTTCTGAGAAAGTAGCCTGCAAGTTCATTAAAAATATGATTAATAAGAAGCAACCATGTTTAGAATGTAACAAAAAAATATGTTAGATTGTTACATACTTCAAAAGTGCTGAAATGGATAGATTACTCCATCCAAAACGGTTTTGAAGATTAAGAATAAGTAAGCTTGCACTGAGTCGTGTCAGTTGGCTTCCTGCGTAGATACACTTTAGAGTTTCTTCTCGAAGATACTTCTCGTTGTTATTAGGAATATCGCTCCCACTATTATTTTGATACCAATCCGCAATAAAATCAGACATGCCATCGTCGTTATCAAAGATATCATCACGCCCATTAAAGTCCTGAGAATATTGTTTCTTTAGTCTTGCATACGTATGAGGATCACTCCTGCATAGGATCCTCATGCACTCTATTGACATGTGAGATACGTCATGTGAATGTTGATTTGTGATATTGTCGATGTCATAATCCAAAATCTACATATTTGAAGGCAAAGAAGATTGTATCAATAGCATGCTTCTATATAAAAGAAAAGAGAGATGTGCATGGAATTCAAAAATTATCATAGATACAAAATAGTTAGAGACAATAAAAGACAATTATCAAATTAAATTAGAGAGAGTAGAGAATGTGGTGCAAATTAAAGTGTAGAATCAGGGTACAAGAGGTCAAAATAACATTAGGAATTGTATACAATGAAGCTCTCAACCCTCATCTATTAAGGGTGCTCGTGGAGGTCTACGCCATCCATAATTGATTAGTAATTCATCACCAGCACACGTAATGATCTAATAGCATTGACAACTATGTATCTTTCTACATCCCTACTCATATGTCTTGGTTCATGACTATTCTCACACTGCACTAACATGCAATTGGTTCTTGAACTCATCCCGCGATTAAACCTGCTATGTTTCCTTGAGAGTAAGGTCTTCCGTCAACATAGAGTCTTTGTCCTTCTGCATGTGTAATCCCTCTATCAGAAAGAGAGACTGCATTGAGACATAACCCATAAGTACTCATGCTCTGAATGTAGCGAGTAAGGTGATGCCATGGACCCCATCTATATATAGGTCCACAAAAAGACATAAGGGTGACCTCTGAACGAGGGGGCACATGCAAATCCTGTGCAATAAAGAGGCCTCGACCTGCTCCACTGATGGTAGACGGAGTAATCATGTAGCGATTGCCCTAGAAGCTAAAAACCACTCCATCTAAAGGAAGTGATCCTCTCTGCCATCCTCCGTATCGTCTTCGATCATACGTCTATACTAGAGAATGCAAACGAATAGGCGGATGATCTCCACCCATCTCAGCCTCCAAAGCAGGAGGTAGAGGATGTCGGGAAACCTCGAGCTGCAACTCACAAATGACCTGTCCGTGCCGTGTGCGAGGGACATATGCACCACTGATAGTGAAGTCATCCTCGTCATTAAGTGAATATACCTACATATATAATATGGTTGCATTATATACGAGCCTTTGATTTATAAAATAACCAATAATATAACTAAGGGAGAACAGTCACATACCATAGGTCGATGTCGCTCCTCAGGTGGTGGTGCTCGCTCAAAAGTACCATGAGTCATCTCATGTGAAAAGCACTCCCGTCATGGCCTCCGATATGTGCCACGACAACGAGCGCACCAGCATATAATAGACTCATCGTAGTAGAAATCATCATAAAACGGGTTCATGTGTGCAGTATTGGAAGTCTGTACACCCCAACCACCACCAGTAGGAGGTGGCGGTGTACCCTTTGATTGGTCGGAATCTGATTTTCAAGTACCATAAAAACATGAGTCATTTATCAAATGATCGAAGTTAAAAAATCAATAAAAGAAACAAAACATTGAAATCTAACAAGTTCTATGGTATATTCTAATGCTTATTGTGATATGAAAAATAAACAGATGCTACTGTATGGTGGAGACAAACAAGAGGAGGGCTGATATGTGCATGGAGACATGGCAATACTTCTGCAAGGAGAGACGCCTACGCATCACTTTTCCTCAGTAGAAGGTGTGTGCCTTTGCTAACGTATATTAGAATTTATATGAACTTTTCTAGATTGATTCTAACTATTCTCTAATCTATGTTATTTTTTTAAATCAAATTTACATAGACGGCAGCACGAAAGAGACTGCAAGTTGGTCACACATATAGACTAGGCCGGATGGGACGAGATGGATTTGTGGCCACATTTGTGACTATAGACCGTTCAAATTTTAACTTTAAAAGGTAATATTATTGAATGAAGAAATCAATAAGTCTTTGGTTCTGTCTTGATGCAGACCAAAGACTATGGTCGTGCACCTACGGTGCAGGAGATGGAGTATGCCACATACTATAGCTACTGCACTTTGCAGGCGACACTTGCTGAGAGGCCTATGCGCTTTTGCCGCACAGGTCGTAGCTGGGGACTTGCCGGACACCGTATGCGAGCCACGAATGGCTGCAAGCATACAACCAGGGAAGGAAGCTCAAATAGAATGCCAAAGGGTGTGTCACTCACCGCTCAACCGCCGCCTTGAAGGATTCCCGTGTCGCAGCCGTGAAGGAGGAGCCGTCGTCGCCGCTCTACCGCCTCTCCGCCGCCGTGCCGCTACACAGTGCTCGATCGCTCTCTCACTCTCTCACTCTCTCTCTCTCTCTCACACGTAGGAGAAGGAAACCAAAGAGATAAGGCAAGAGCACTCTTGTATTCACAACACATGAGAATGAGGATTTTAGGGTTACATTTGACTCTTATAGGTGACTTGGCCGTTCACACTTGGATGCCCATACATGGCCGGTCGACCCTAACCCTTATCCTACTAATATTCAAGATGCGCCTCTCATCGGCGATCACCCAATCCCTTCATCCTTAACATATGGTGCCGACAAGCCCGGCCCATGACTCATAATATTTAAATTAATGACGTAAAACATAGTACGTCTGAATGTCCGTCATCGGTTAACATGCCCCCCTTCCTGATGTAGATTCCGTCCTTGGAAGCTATGGTATGGTAAGCTCGATAGGGTTGTTGTGGTGGACCGTTTGCAAAACAGGGAAGTAGAGTGAAAGTATGCTAGAATTCAAAAGATATAAAGTATATAAATTCAAGCATGTTCGACCACAATGGATGTTGCTATGAGAACTTAGTTTAAGGGTCACATGAATGAGCTAGTGTAGCAAATTAACAGGAGTTTAAAATTATTGAAAGTAAATCAAGAGTAAGTAAGGTGTCAAAGGTTAATCAAGGTTTATAACTGGCTTAAGTCAAGGAAAATAACCAAGCTTAATAAATAAACACATGACCACATTGTGGCTACTCTAAGAACAAGTTAATACCACAAGCCTAGGGAAACAAGAAACATCAGAGTTACAGGAGCTTTTTGCCTCTCTTTTTTTTTTTTTTATAAACACGTGACAATTTTTACACACAATGGCGACCTTCCTAAGGCAAAACTAACATCGATCCTAGTACCATGTTTAACACAAGGCATTATCCAGGAATCTATTAGCTCACTTTAGGCAAGGCTACCCCCTACCAACCAAGGCATCGGTCTGGAGTAGAATACTCCTCGCCTACCAAGTATCAATAAGGCGATAGGCCAACATTAAAGCACAACTATACTTGTATTGCCATTTATTGTAGGCTTTTTTTTTTAAATCTATTCCTTTTGATCTTCGCTCCTGAACTATAATTTGTCTTGCATCCTTTCGACAAAGGGGTAATAGCTATGTCCTAGAGGTCAACACACACATGGCCAGGTGTCAAACATTAAGATGGTTTGACCCTAGACCTAAGACAATCATATTCCAAGGTTAACTAAAGACGTCATGCTGCCTAGGAATATTTCCAATAAAGTTAAGCTCATTAATGATTTACACTAGCATGCAAGCAACTTCAAAAACTAAGTAGTACATTGACAATTTCCATGTGGTCATGCACTATGGTTTATGCAATTAATTGAACAGTAAAAACGAAAGAGAGTGGGTATGGAAGAATTACACCTGTAATTGGAGATCTCCTTGATTTGATGAGACAGCTTGCAATTTGATGTAGATATATTTTAATGAACGTTGCGGCAGTCTCAGGACTTGAAAGCAAACCCACCTCAAACTTTTTAACCTGTACAATCAACTAACAAGCACTATACCTCGAGAGGCACATC
Source organism: Cibotium barometz (assembly GCF_041138505.1). Classification (NCBI taxonomy): domain Eukaryota; kingdom Viridiplantae; phylum Streptophyta; class Polypodiopsida; order Cyatheales; family Cibotiaceae; genus Cibotium; species Cibotium barometz. Next base: position 7,700,302 of record NC_141095.1, on the reverse strand, counting down.
AGTGTGAAAATTTCAAGACTTGTTTAAGGAATCAAAACTAGAAAAAACTTGAAAACGCTAACCTACCTACCAGTCACCACACTACTACTGAGGATACGGTAAGAGGATGTTGTAGAGTCCTGGCTCTAGCCCTAAGGCTAAGCCTCTATCCGCATCATCCAAACAAATAAAGTCAACCTCAGTAGTGCCATGAGTTTCATCCGTCCATTCATCATTGTCAGATATTTCCTTTTCATTTTCCCATCCACATAAACTCATCAAAAATGTAACCATGCGAGGATAGTCATCTTGTGGAAAAGGAAAGCATTGGGTTAATGGGGATATGTCCTCTACGGAGTAGGGGTCAGTCATGGTCAATAGGCAAATTAGCCATTCTAATTCCTCAATATTTTCCTCTCTGGCTAGTACATCTATATGATCCCATTCAGTTTCAATTACAGGATAGCACATGTGGAATATCTGAGAAAGGTACAGATGATACCTCTCACCAAAGGTAGGAGTGGATGAAGTGTATGATGATCGGGCATCTGCCATATCTGCAACACAGATATAGCATCAGTAGGTTTATGACAGGTCAATCTAGTTCTTGATTGTATACGGATATTTCTCTTGTTTTTGTGCTCTTGCTCTTTTTACTATTTTTTGTTTTTCTTTTCTTTGTTTTTTTTTTAAATGTATGAAGCTATATATATACATCCCCTTGAATTTGGCAATTACATGGTCAGGGGAGAAGGTTAAGGAGGAAGCATTAGAATGTCGAGCGTGAGTACATGCTCCCCCTTTCCTTGGGTAGATCATATTATTTGCAATGATGTTGCAGCCTCTTGGAACCAATTTGTCCAGCGGGTCATAGGTTGTGATGTGGGTAGATAGCTTTTAATGACCCTTGTGGCCACATCCAATTGCAGAGATGGTAGTGTATGCTCCCATTGACGAATGGAGGAAAGGGTTTCCGATGATACTATTACAAGGGGAGACGTAGACTCATTGGTCTCTTGTTGGTTGTTGACAAGAGTAGGTGTAGAGCATGAAGGAACTTCTGTATCAAAGTGTGCTTGGCATAAGGAGCTAGAAGCTTCATATGGCTCCCCCTTCTTGAGCTAGGTGGTAATGATCGATATCGTTTGGGAATCCAAACTAACTCTGGAAGAAGTGGTGTGGAGCACTCTGTTACCTTTCCCTTACCACAGTCTTGAATTGTCATTGGGGTGGCAACAATTGGTTTGCAAGGTTTTACAGGTGATGTAGAGGGATTCAGCTTATGTTTAGGGACCCAAATCTGGTCATTCCCCTCGTAGTACCCTTGGGCTACTAATAATTTTTTAGGGATCCATCGCGATGTTACATTGCTCTTTCTCGGGTGGGTAGCTGTTTTCCTTTTACGAGGCTTCTTGGTGGCTGAACGAGATTGAGCAGGGGAAGTAGCTATTAAAGAAGCTTTTGGGACCCATTTGTATATATTTTTTGGCATAGGAAGCGGAGCCTTAGAGACCACCCTGCATGTTTCCACTCTTGGCGTTGAAGCGTTAGAGGGGTGGCAAACAATCAAAGATGGTTTTGCCACTGGACTTTGTTATTTTTCATTATCTAGCATTTGAATGGATGACTTAGGTGCGGGATTTTGAGCAGTCAGACCTAGTGTTGGTTCTTGCGTTGTGACTCGTCTAGTTGCCCAATCGATATTGCATTTGGTGGCCATCATCCATTTGCGCCCTAAGTTTACAGTCCCTTCCATGGTACCCGGCCGCAGGCATAACCAAAAAGCTTTGAATTATGGTTCCCTTGTCATAAGCAACCGGAGTGTGCAGAATTCCTGAGACAGGGGTTTTCTTCTTGTTGATTCCTTGAACTTGGATAGAACTCTTGGTTAAAGGTGGTTTTCCCAATTGACACCACACGCCATATGATAGCAAATTGTGTTGAGCTCCTGTATCCAATAATGCATTATACAGCACCTCCCCGTAAGGACTCTGTAACTCAATTGGGTATCTTAGAGGTGGGTCAGATTCCAGTGCATCCTCCTCTGCTTCCTCAAAAAATACTTGCGTAATTCCCAAGTTGGCTTCTCGTTGTCGCCTAGCACGCTGTTGACGTTCTTTTGCTTCGACTCTCGCTTGTATCTTTTTAAGCTCAGCTTGTTCTTTGGCTGCCTTCTTTTGATGGATTGCATGTAACTCCTCTTGGCTCAGGGGGTCATAGTACCTTTTGAATTTGCTCCCATTAAGGAATCCAATGGTTTCAACTTCGTCGAGAGTCTCCACTCTGATGGTACCTTGCGGGGTAATTTCACATACTCTATACGGTCCCTTACCAGCGTATTTGAGCTTCTTCTTTTCGTTACGCACTCCATACATCAGGACTTTATCCCCAACCTTGATGTCCTTGTCCTTTAGGTGGCGATCAAATCATTTTTTCCTTCTATCCTTCTCCACAAGGGCATTGTGCACAACCAATTGTCTTTCTTCGTTTAGCCGCTCAAGGATATACAGACGCTCTGCTAAGGGATTACCATCCCAACCCTCTTGAGTAGCCATAGTGATGGTTCATGTAGTGATCATACTTAGGGATTTGTTTTGTATATGTGAGGATTGATCACCACACACTCTAGACACATGTACATATATTTGTTGATGATATATATTGACGTATGTTCGTTGCATCACTGAATTTGTCTATTTTGTCCCAAACAATTAATTATTTGTCCGGTAAGTTAATTAGCCTAAGCATCTGCAAGAACGTTATTTATTTATCTTTACGTTTTAAAAAAATAAACCCTAAACAAGGAAAGAGGCGAGGCCATGTTGTACACATCAAAAGAAGCAAAAGATTGGCAAGCATCAACAATTTCTCAAAAGCTCTTGGAAAGCTAGATAGAGACAAATCAGAATCTTTATCGCAGTTCCAGTGATGACTGTTTTTCTATGTTAGGCTCTAATATTAACAAGCTTCTGATTTTCATAATTTTTGCAGAGGTCCCAGATTCTATGCTACGTATCAACTCAAGCTAACTTTCAAGCTTAAAGATCCGAACTAAGAAGTTTCAAAGCACGTGATTTCAAAGTATCAAGCTCAACATAAGCTATTACGATTACAATACCATGTACCATGTACCAATTTATGTACCATGTACCATGTACCAATTGCAAGTACAAGGTTCCAACATGATACCAAATCAAGTACCAAGTAACAAATCTAACCCTCTCTCCTTGTTGATACCCACGAGCTTCAAGCTCTACCTGCCGGCTATCACACCTGGCAGCTATAGCTATGGAGTTTAATGGCTCTCCTTATATACAGGAAAGCATGCATGCAGGCCGACTAGCCAGACAGTCGTGTGGAGAGGAAAAATGTGATAGGAAAAAAGTGTGTGCATATGTGGTACAATGGGCAGTGCCGAGGACTCTAACTCTAATAGGAAATAGTACTGCTTGAGTCTAGAAGGGCTTCATGAGAACTAGAGGCTATTTGAATAGGCAACGGACTCTGGAGCTCATGGTAGGCTACCTTCAAAATTTCCAAGGGAGCCCCTCCCCTCACGAGCTCCTAATAACGAAGAGAGAGAGTGTGCACTGTGCGTGTGTGTATGATATATATATATATATGATATATATATATATATATATATGTATATGTATATGTGTGTGTGTGTGTGTGTGTGTGTCCATATGTGTGTATGATATATATATATATGTCCATATATATGTATGATATATATATATATATATATATATATGATATATATATATATATAATATGTCCATATGTGTGTCGGGGAGAGAGAATGTGAGTAACAGGTATATAGAGTCTAATTTTCATTTAATTTAAAGTTTTAATTTCAAAAATTAACAATAAAAGAGAGCTAGATAGCGGTGTTTACCATAATTCATGTTCGTTTATGCCCGGTCTGACTAATCTCCGCAAAAAAAAATGACAGCACTGAGTACAATCACAATTGCAAGGAAGCAAGCGGCAAAGAGAGAGAGCAATACTAGATAGAGCTAGAGAAAGAGAGAGAGAGGCGCTCATAAGAGTATGTATATATATATTCACATCGGTATAAATCTGTTTTTTCCTGTTGCGCGGGCGTCGCATAAGCGAGGAATCGCTTATGCGACGAAACTGTCGTCGCTTAAGCGACCTTTTTGTTGCTATGCGATGGCTTAGAAATTTTTTAAAAAATTGACGCTTATGCGACGTAACGAGTCGCTACCTTATTCGCTAAAACAACGTCGTATGAACAACATACCGCAGCGATGCCAATAGTAGCGACTCTAAATAGCGTCGCGTAAGCGACAAAAAGGAGTCGCTATTACTGGCATCGCTGTGCACCCAATGGCTAGTAGTGTGACTTTCTTGTTGGCTTGCTTGTGTTGTGTGTGTTTGCAGGTTTGCCTATCTTTACGTTGTGGAGTGGAAAAAAAACAAGGAAACAGGCCTCTATAGCTTCCCACTCCCCCAACCTTGGAATCACTAGCACAAAACAAGGGCACCATAGTCAAAGTAAACACCCAGTTGGCTTGCTTGTGTTGTGTGTGTTTGCAGGTTTGCCTATCTTTACGTTGTGGAGTGGAAAAAAAACAAGGAAACAGGCCTCTATAGCTTCCCACTCCCCCAACCTTGGAATCACTAGCACAAAACAGGGGCACCATAGTCAAAGTAAACACCCAGCAAACACATATGCTCTCACTGTGTGCATGACGAGAGGTAATCGAAGGCTACACAAGGTGCGCTGTGAGAGTGTAAACCCATGGACTACACCACCAAACACGTCAATCACGCCTTCTCCTTCAAATCAACACACACAAGATACAAACACACAAACCATAGCCAAATGGATCACTAATATCATCTATCTTTGAATTCCCAGCCAACCTTTCCATACAAGCTTCTTCCGACACACAGAAGCTTTTTCTTCACACCATCTCACATACATGACACCTTCAAATCAACACACAAGATGTATACTCACAAGGCTGTCCCCCATTCATCTTGGCAACATATACCTGGGCCATGGTGGCTGAGAGCAGCAGCCCAACAAAACAACACATCTCTGCTTGCTACTACGAGCTGCATCCCAACAAGGTAAACATCTGTTGTGCTACCAGCAACTACGCTAAACACAACAAACTTAGGGGCCGACAGCAACCCAATGAAGCAATACGCACACACTCTGTGCACAGAGATGGCAACTCAACAAGGTAACACACAAAAAGCTCTCTGCTCTCTCAGACACCAGCCGCCGCAGTAGCAATATTGCCATCGCCATCACTCTGAGAAAGCCCACCACTACTGTAGGGTGGTTGCAAAAGATCAGGGTGCCCAGTTTTGTCCACTCAAGCACGCTGTAAACAGTAAAAAAATAGGCATTTGTTTACCGTTAGTGGCTAATCTCTCCTAGTAAATGAAGGAATTTTGTTTCAAGTTATTTTGTTGGAACATCATATTCAAAGTTGTAAATATAGTTGCATAATTTGATTAAGCATTAGATAGTCAAAAGTCCTCATTTTCTTAGGTATAAAGTCAATGTATACACCCAGTCCCAAAATTGAGCTGATTCCATAAAATGCTAATATCTTTTACATATAAACTCATATGAGATTCCCACTTTGTACCTTAGATCTTCACATAATATGGAGCTTAACTTGATTTTTTGAGAAAATTTTAAGATATTTGTCTATTTTCTTTAAATATTTCAAGGTCTTTAAAGTGTTATAATATACGCCACTTTTTGTACCCACAATAGCTACCACTTAAAATCCTCAATCTTGTAGATCAAAAGAGTGGGTAGATATTGAGACATTAGTAGAATGTGGTGGTTAGTAAAAATTACAAATCCAATGGTTGGATTTTTAATGATCTCTTTTTCAAAATTCTTCCAGACTATCAGAAGGCCTGCAAATATTAATAATCTAATTAGTAAAATTACATTTTTGATGTGAATCATCTAAAACCTATAGGGACTAGTGTACTTGTAATGGTGCATCTATGGAAAAATAAATTGGATCACTCTAAGTATGGAAAGATCATTTGTTTATCATTTCATCATATTTTTTATTAATTTTGATTAATTAGACTAATTTATATTAATTTAAGTTATATTGGGTTAATTTAAGGGCAAACGTATTTTCTATTATTTTCTAGATCTCATTTTAAGTACCTTGCCTTCCAAAATTTACTCTCCAAGCATTGTCCCAGTCCAGCATAAACTGGATAAAACTGGACACCCTGATCTTGCAACAACCCTGTAGCGATCACATATATGAGCTGCGATGGCCACGACCATTATTCCCTACAGAGCCGCCACACTTGGCATACACAATCACTAAGAGTAGCGCCCTGTAGAACTTCTCCTCTCTCTCTACGCTTCCATTTTTTGATGATCGTGCATGCTCGTCCTTTTACCAGCCGGCCTAAGCATCCACGTTGATGACACAGAAGCGGTAAAGCTGTTTACGCCTTTATAGAGTGCCACACTTCCACACATGCATACAAACACACCCAGAACACCAGACCCAAGAGCATGAACAAGACATATTTCAGAACAGACCTTCATCTCTATAGAGTTGGATATCCAAGATATCCTCAGTACCATCCTCTTCTAATACCCACTCACAAATAAGCCCACTCTAGCTCCTGGTCGCTCCCAATCCCTTCACTCTTTTGCTTCTCTACAGCAGCCGACCTCTTCGTTCTCTCTGCACTGCACCTCAGCTGAAGGCCACTCTCTCTTATGCCACCACCACACTACCAGTTCTCAAAGATAAAACCCAGTCACCCTTCTATCATTGTCGCCAACCCAATAACCAGCCCAAGCCACAGCACCAAGGTGGCTCCTTCCAGTCGGAACCATTAGTCACTACAGCAGCCTCCAACTTTCTCTTTCTCTGTCGCCAAACAGCTGCCTTCGCCAGCGCTCGCCAAGGCACTTTGCCCTGCACTCTCTTTGCTACCAGTTTCTCCCGGCTACAAGCAAAACCAAGCCATACGTTTCTGTCATCGCCAGCCACCAGCCTTGTCCAATACGAAGCAAGGCACTCTCTGTCTCACAAACAGCCAGCCTAAATCAACCCTTACCCAAGGCTTTCTCTTTTTTTAGCTACCAGCCACCGTCGGCCACCCCAAAAACCGGGCGATTTCTCTATCTTCTCTTGCGCACACGAGAGGCCGCCTCTTGTCTAGTCGGCACCCCCTTTTGCCTCTGCTCTATCACCAATGACCCTGGACGTACTCTGTATGTTGCCAACAACCACCAGCAGCAAAACCCAATGCACAACCCAAGGCAACACCACCCTAACTGTCGCCGCCAGCTCTGCCGTCTCCCTTCTTCGCTACTAGCCACCCTCGCCTTCTTCTTCACTGCAGTGGAGCTACCATCACCCTCTACTGTCGACGCCTTGCTTTGGCGACCCTGGCTTCGCTGCACCTCCTGTACCCTCTGGCATCCCTCGCATCAGAGAATTGGCGACCACCACACTATGTACCCTGGTTGTAGCGGCTCCCCTCTACAAAGCGAACTCCTCTACAGTGCCAGCCCCTCTCTCTCTTCGCTTCTTTGCAGTTGGCGTGCTAAGAGGGCCCCCTCCTTCAGTGCAGTCCCCGCCTGTAGTTGAAGCGGCTCTTTTTTTTGCTGACACTACACTCCACGCCTCTCTGCTTCCGAAACGGCCACCTTCACATGTCGGCACCTTTGTATTTGGAAATCACGTGCTCGCCATGTTGCTGCAACCAATTTCCTTGGTTGATGTTTCCACCTTCGCCCACCTTTTATAAAATTACATAGTATTTATTAAGGCCATGCACACCTTCAAATTCAACCTACAAGTGTCCACTTATTTTGGGGATGCGTACACATTCAGAGTGACCGAATGGCTGATGCCATCTCCAGCAGACTACGCTCCGGAGGACAAGCTTGTGCTTCCAAAGTCTGATCATTTTCCCTGTGTATATGCTTCCATCAAGGCCCTAAGCCTGATTGTCGTATCCATTGTTGAGATATCGAGCTTGTCTAGTGAGGCGGTGGCCCACTGATGACCCGCCTGGGGGATAGGCCCCACACTTACACCACTGGCATGGTTGGTGAGATCATCGGCGGAGATATGCGGCCAGTGGGATGACAGGCTGTGTGACAGCCATTCTAGAGGCATAGTTATAGCGCCAACTCATTTAGTCGGGTTCACACTATAGAGAACCCGTGTATGTATTGGTTGAGTACCTTTCATTTTGTGAGTACTCTTATTCTAGTATATGGTGTGTTGAGTGTTGAGTAGAGAAGAAGAAGATTTTCAGCCTCTCACCTTGTGTGTTCTCTATTAGGGTTTTGTGAGTGTGTGTGTGTGTGCTTGCAAGAGCTCAAGCTCTCTTCCCCCCTACATCTTTTCATGGTATCAGAGCCTGGTTTGTGCTAAGGGCTGAGCTGCAAGCAAGAGAACCACAGGAAGCGGTACGAGGGTAAGAGCTTCAACTACTCTTCCCTATTGTGTTGGTGACTGCACCCTTGTCGGGAGCTCTACGGGAGGCACCGGCAAACGGTCTCTGATTGAGGAGCTTTCTTCGCGGGAGGAAAGCTATAGGGCAACTATACAATCCTATCGCACTGCCTATTGGACTGAAGTTTTTGCGCCAAAAACACGTTTCGGGCGCGTCTGGACCTCCGTTTTTCAGAAAGCAGGCGATTTCGAGCACTGTGGGTAAGTCATCGATTCTCTGCAGAACTCTGTTTTAAGAACTGCAGGAAGATAGATTGACTGTGCAGACACTCTGGGTGCTGCAAAGAGGTCTACAGTTGCCATTGGGTGTATGTATGCACATTGAAGTCACTGGTTGTGACATTTGAGAGTACTACAGTACCGCTGTGCAGAAAATACAGCAGTTTGTGCAGAAAAACCAGAGTGCAGTTTCTGGTAAAATTGTGTGTTTGGCAAGATGTCAAATGATGGGATAACTCAGATTGTGGCTGAGAAGCTTGACAAGAATAACTTCCATGCTTGGAGGTTCAGGTTGATGAATTTCCTGATGGGAAAAGGCTATTGGGACTACATAGAAGGTGAGCATGAAGAGGCACCGGAGATACCGGATATAAATCCGACTGCTGCAGATGTGAAAGAGTTTAAAGACTGGAACCAAGGAGCCAGGAAAGTAATGTATTGGCTTTCCATTAGTATATAGGACACCATGATTGGGCACATTCAAGATGCCAAGTCCCCCAAGGAGGCGTGGGACACCTTGGTAAAGCTTTATGAAACAAATACCAAGGCACGTAAGATACAGTTGAAGAATGAACTTCATACTGTGGAGAAAAAGAGCATGTCTGTGAATGACTATGCGTTGAAGATAAAGGGTATTGTGGAATCCCTTGCATCTATTGGTGTGTCAGTAGATGATGATGACAAGGTGGAAGTCTGTCTACGTGGTCTCGGGCCACCATACAAGGCGTTCAAGACGTCCATTCAGACTCGTGAAAACATTCCCAACTTTACAGATTTGGTGTCTATGCTGATTATCGAAGAGAAGAACTTGGGTGAAGATCAACAGTCTTCACAAAGCAAAAACAGTTCAGAGCAACAGGCCTTCTACACGAGTTCAGGAAGAGGATGAGGTAGAGGAGGCCATGGACGCGGTCAAGGAGGTGGCCAAACAGGTAATCAGAATTATGGCCAGCAGCAGCAACAACAACAAGAGTCCCAGAATCAACAACAACAACAACACACAGGTGAAAGAGGAAAATTCAGAGGTAGGGGGAGTCAAAGAAGCCGTGGAAATTGGCAAAGGCAATATAATGATGCACGTGAATGCTATTATTGTGGTAAGCCTAGACATGTGCAGGCAGAATGTTATAAGAAGCAGGCTGACATGCAAAATGGGAAAGTGCAGCAAAACAACTATGCATCCTCAAGCAGAAATAATGAGGATAATGAAAGGTTGTTTGTTATGCAGCATGTTGTGAATGCCATGTCTGAAAATGTTGATGCAGCACAAAAAGATAATGTATGGTATGTGGATTCAGGCGCTTCGAACCACATGACGAGTCATGGGGAGTGGTTCAAGGAGATGAAAAACCCGGAAAGACCAGGTTTTGTGGAAACAGGGGATGACACTGCTCATCCAATTGCCCACGTTGGAGATGTGCCATTGTCTATGCAGGATGGCAAAGTGAAGTACCTTGCAGATGTACTTCATGTATCGACATAACAAAGAATCTGGTTTCAGTTGGCCAGATGATTGAGCAGGGTTTGCAGGTTCGGTTTAACCCTGATGGATGTTATGTTGAAGATTTTAAAGAAGTGCAGGTTGGTTGCAAAAGGCAACAGAGTGGGCAGAATGTTTACGTTGGATGTAGACATGCCTGAGATGAGTGCTGCGATGTTTGCAAATGGTTCAAGAATTGTTGCAGACACAGACATATGGCATAAAAGAATTGGACATGTGAATGTGCAGAGATTGAAGTCTATGTAGACAAAAGGAATTGTGACAGGGCTGCCAAAATTTAAAGTGGAAGGTATGCATAAAATCTATGAAGCATGCCAATTTGGGAAGCAAACAAAGCATGTGTTTCCACGTAACAGATATGTGAGCAAAAATGCACTAGATGTTGTGCATTCAGATGTATGGGGTCCTACGAAGACCATATCTATGGGAGGCTGCAGGTATTATGTGACTTTCATTGATGACCACACAAGGAAAGTGTGGGTATATTTCATGAAGGAGAAGAGTGAGGTGTTCACTCACTTTCAGAATTTCAGAGTTTTGGTTGAAAAGCAAACAGGGAAATATGTAAAGTGCCTAAGGTCAGATGGAGGGGGAGAGTACTTCTCCAATGAGTTCTCTGAATTTTTGAAGAAGAATGGTATTCGGAGACAGTTTACATGCAGATACACTCCGCAGCAAAATGGAGTTGCTGAGCGAAAAAACAGGCACATTGCTGAGATTGCGCGAGCATTGATGGAAGAGAAGAATATGCCGCATTGCTATTGGGCTGAGGCTGTTTCTACAATAGTATACATCATGAACAGGACTCCAACTGCAGCCATACATGATGTAACTCCAGAGGAGAGGGTTACTGGCAGAAAACCAGATTTGTCTCATCTGAAAGTCTTTGGATGCATTGCATATGTGCATGTGCCAGATGAGCTGAGAACTAAGCTGGATCCGAAAGCTTAAAAATGTGTGTTTATTGGATATTCCCTTGAGCAAAAGGGATACAGGTGTTATAACCCTGCTACACGTGAGTTGACGGTAAGCAGGGATGTTGTGTTTGATGAGATGAGCAGCTGGTATGCTGCTGAAAAAGAAGCTGTTGGGGCTGATGTGAGTGGAAGTGTGGTTGCACAGAATGCAAGTCAGCAATCACAGTCTTTGAGTGGACCAGGATAGTCCTCATCTAGTGGGTCTATTGATAGACCATGGAGTGGCAGGCTGCGTCATAATACCAGTCCTGCAAATGTGATTACTACATCACGTAAAGGAAAAGAGAAAGTGGTTGAGCCCCTTGGTATGCCTGACATTTCTGCAGGGCATTCTCATGTTGATGGAGAGTCTAGTGGCTCAGATATGAGCCTTGATGAGGAGCTTGGGATCCCAGCTATGAGAACACCTGGTGTAAAGAAGGCTATGGAAGCCATGAATGAAAAGCTGCGAAGATCAAGGAGAGTGAAGAACCCTATGCAGAGATTTACATATGATGGTTATGTGGCACATCACTATGCATATATGGCAAAGGTTGTGCAGGTTGTAGAGCCACATGCATTGATGAGGCTGTTGGAAATGTGTGTTGGGAGAAAGCTATGGATGAGGAGATGGATGCACTATATGGAAATGAAACTTGGGATTTAGTGCAATTGCCTGAAGGCAAGAAAGCCATTGGATGCAAGTGGGTGTACAAAGTTAAACATAATAGTGATGGAAGCATAAACAGGTACAAGGCTAGATTGGTAGCCAAAGGATATGCGCAGACATATGGGATTGATTATGAGGAAACTTTCAACCCAGTTGCCAAGATGGCAATGGTGAGAGTTGTGATAGCAGTGGCTGCATCAAAGCAATGGTCTTTACATCAGATGGATGTAAAGAATGCATTCTTGTATGGGGATTTGCAAGAAGAGGTGTATATGTTGCAGCCACCTGGATATGAGGATGTGGGTCACCCCGAGCATGTTTGCAGGTTGAAGAAAGCCTTGTATGGCTTAAAGCAAGCACCAAGAGCATGGTCTGACAAGATTTCTGAATATCTTATCACTATTGGCTTTCATGTAGCCAATGCAAATTTCTCATTGTATGTGAGACATGGTGATAGAGGAGTTGTGCTTGTTATCATCTATGTAGATGACTTGATCATTACGGGGGACCATGATGCAGAGATCTTTGATGTAAAGATCTTGCTAAGACAGAAGTTTGAGATGAAGGATCTGGGGGAGCTCATATATTTCTTGGGCATTGAGGTGATTAGGTCACCACATGGTATTGGATTATTGCAGAGACAGTATGGCTTGGACATGTTGTCCAAGAATGGTATGACAGGCTGTAAGCCTATTTCCATGCCATTGGATCAGAATGGCAAGTTGAGTGCAGATTCAGGAGAGATCTTGGAGGATCCTACTATGTACAGACGCATAGTAGGAAGTTTGATCTACATGACGATCACCAAACCAGATTTGAGCTATGCTGTTGGGTTGGTGAGTCAGTTTATGCAGGTTCCACGGAAACCGCATTTGGATGCAGTGAGACGCATACTGAGGTATGTGAAGTCTACTTTGCATTGTGGACTATTCTATGAGACTGGGACAGAGATATATGTACATGGGTACACAGATGCTGATTGGGCTGGTAGTATCTCAGACAGAAGATCTACCAGTGGCTTTATGTTTTCTTTGGGGAGTGCTGCTGTGACTTGGAGCAGCAAGAAGCAGCCTACAGTTGCTCTATCCAGTATAGAGGCCGAGTACAGAGGAGCTGCTATGGCAGCATGTGAGGTAGCTTGGTTGAGAAAGCTACTTGAAGATTTGGGTCTATCAATGGATAGACAAGTTGTCATTTTCTGTGACAACATTAGCAGTATACAGTTGGCCAGGAACCCAGTCTTTCATGCTCGTATGAAGCACATAGAGGTCCACTACCACTTTGTCAGAGAGAAGGTCTTAGCAGGAGACCTTGACCTTGTTTATGTCAACACAGAGGATCAGGTAGCTAACATCTTCACCAAAGCATTGGGTACAGAGAAGCATCGCAGATTCAGGGCTTCGCTTGGTGTACATGAGATGGAGTTGAGCTCGAGGGGGAGTGTTGAGATATCGAGCTCGTCTAGTGAGGCGGTGGCCACTGATGACCCGCCTGAGGGATAGGCCCCACACTTACACCACTGGCATGGTTGGTGAGATCATGGGAGATATGCGGCCAGTGGGATGACAGGCTGTGTGACAGCCATTCTAGAGACTGGCATAGTTATAGCGCCAGCTCATTTAGTCGGGTTCACACTATAGAGAACCCGTGTATGTATTGGTTGAGTACCTTTCATTTTGTGAGTACTCTTATTCTAGTATATGGTGTGTTGAGTGTTGAGTAGAGAAGAAGAAGATTTTCAGCCTCTCACCTTGTGTGTTCTCTATTAGGGTTTTGTGAGTGTGTGTGTGCGCTTGCAAGAGCTCAAGCTCTCTTCCACCCTACATCTTTTCATCCATGACACCCACCCTGAGTCAATGGGTGCTCCCATGACTTTACCACAACACAAACATCACTCATGTACACATGTACAAGTTGAGTTTGGGGTTTTCAAAAACCTTCACACAACGTGCTTCCTAATTTTAGGCCACCAAGAGCACCGCCTATCAAAAGGTCGTTTTCCACTAGTAGCCATACACACACTACTGTAATGAAAAAAAAAACTTCAAACCTCAAGCACCTGCTCCCAAAAAAACCATGCATGTACTAGCCTACTATAAAACCATCCACTCTGTACACCTGCCAGGGCATTCAGGGCAAAGCTTTTTTGCATGCCATGCATCCATATGTACACAAGCCCAAAACACTTTTACAAAATTTTACCTCACAACTTAATATCTTCACTTACAAGTATGGACCATAAACCCTTGTTGCTTTTGTTATTTTTTCTTTTTTTTAACTAGTATACAAGAGGCCCCAAGACGGGGAGGTGGGTAGATAAAGCATGCTGTATAGACTTTTTTCCTTCTATGCAATTTATGCATTCATAGGTCTTGCATGGGCGTCTTGCAAGCTACATGCATAGGCGTCTTGCAAGCTTGCATGAATCTTATGCATAGAGCTTGCATAAGCTCTATGCATAAGCTTCATGCAAGATTGCAAGAAGCCTATGCATAGCCATTGTAAGAAGCCTATGAATCCTCTTGATTAGGTATACCTCTATGCAATCTCTATGTAGGCTCTTACATCTAGCTCTTGCAAGAAGCCTATGCGTAGCCATTGTAAGAAGCCTATGAAGCCTTTTGATTAGGTATACCTCTATGCAAGCTCTATGTAGGCTCGCTCTATGCATAAGGCTTAAGATTAGGCAAAGAGATTGAATCTTATGAATAGAGCTTCAAGTTTATATAAAGATATTGACACTTCAAGCTTATGTAGTATAAGGCTTAAGCTTATGCAAAGAGTTCATTCTCTTTTGATGTGGAGTGCTATACATACATGGAGTTTAAATATGTTAAGTTTCTATGCTATGCATGGATAGATCCTCTCACATATTAGAGCATACATAGGCACCATGCATACATAGGCACCATGCATGTATGTGTTACTGAGTCACTTTTTCTCATGTTATGTTTTGTAGGTCTTGAATTGTTGTCCTCTCCTTCGACTTGACATTGTCAAGGTGAGCTCTCTTATTCATGTAATCGATTAGGGTTCACCATATTGCATTCATATTAACCATTAAGGAAGCTTGTACAGAAGCCTTATGCATAAATCTCTATGCGTAGGTTTTATGCATAAAGATATGGGACATTACTGTAGGCCATCTAGAATGCTAGTTAAGTCAAGTTAGGAGTGGTTTTTGTGAGTAGGTGGTTATAGTGGAGGGGGAGCCCTCGATCTTTTCACTATCCTTCTCTTGTAAAAGAGAAAAATACACAAAAAAAAGAGTAAATGCCCACATAAGATGAAGAGTTGACTGAGTACAAGGTTTATTAGTAAAAAACTACGAGTATTACTAAAAAATGAGATATTTTGGGTATAATGATTCATTTTTAACACATGTGTAAGGAAAAGGTGGCCCTTAAAGGAGGTTCCTATTTCACATGTGTGGTGGAGTTTTAAACTCAAAAATATTGTGATATTTTTATCTCTCCTCTCTCTTGGATCAAACCAAATCAAAAGGGAACCAAACTAGGTCCAAATCTTGTCCAAATTCAACCAAACTGAACCTAGAAAATTCTAGAAATTAGTTGGACTTGGTTAGAGGCCTCCCTCACCTATAAATTAGTTGGACTTGGTTAGAGGCCTCCCTCACCTATAAAGAGATACTTAGCCCTTTGTAAAAATATATGAGAACTATACTATGCCAATATTATGCTGAAATAATGATGTTTTCTATCCTCTAAAAACTTCTATAAAATTAAAGAGATTGAGGCTTTTCTCTCTCTTCAATCTTCCTTGGTGACTCCTACAACATACCAAACCAATTGATTGGTTGGGGGGCTCTATTGTGATCAAAGAATCAAGTAAATTAGAAGGTAAAGTGTGGATTATTGTCTTTTTCTTATTAAAACTCTAAATGCTTCTCTTCTCAACCCCTCTCAAGCTTGAGAAGCTTTAATTTGAATGGCTTTTGATTACTATTGAAGTTCTTTTATGAATTGTAATAAAGAAACACATAAATTTCTAATTATGCTTAATTTTAATGGTTTTTAAGCAATTCTCTCTCTCGCCCCAAAGAAAGGTCATTCCTATGACCTATTCTCAATCCAAATGAAGCTTCTCATGAAGCATTTCTCTAATCCAAAAGTAATTTCTATGCTTGTCTGATTGGAGGCCAAAATAATAGCTTTTTAATGCTTTTATGATATTTATTTCATAGAGAAATTATTAATCAGTCCATAATTGGATAATGATCCAATTAGTGATCATTCTAATCATATCAATAATATTAAACTTCATTCTTTCAATTAAATTGAGAATTATCAGTAATAGCAGCGGAGCTATGGTAAAATTTCTGTAAAATAAACACATAAAACCTTCTCATTCATAATATGAAAAGAGAACTTCCTACCATATTCTAGGACTTATCATCCTAGATTAATTGAATGATTCTCATTGAAATCATGGGAAATTTGATTTTTATGTTTATGCTTAATTAATAAATTAGGAAAAAGAGAAATTCTAGTAATTTATTTTTATGTTAAAAGAGGAATCCCCATGATAATGAAAATCCATGTATTCCAAAGAATTAAGAGAAAAATTTGGAATACTAATATAATGTATATTTTATGTAGAAATTAAAGAAAGATTTTAGTTAAATTTATCTTTTTGTATAGATAAATTTTTATGATGAGAGAGGAATTCCCACCATATTGAAATTCAAATATTTAAATAAGGAAAGTATAATTCCTAGTGCAAAGGAATTAATGAAGATTTTTATTTGATTTTTAAGAGAAAATTTAGTTAAATTTATCTTTTTGCATAGATAGGTTTAAATGATAAAAGAGTAATTCCTATTACATTTGGAATTCCATCAATTGGATGGGAAAAGAGAAATTCCTATCACATTGGAATTATTGGATAATTCATTTAAATTTAAAGATGAATTTTTAGATACATTTATTTATCTATGAGAAATAATTAAATGTTAAAAGAGGAATCCCTATTACATTTGGAATTCCATCAATTGGATGGGAAAAGAGAAATTCCTATCACATTGGAATTATTGGATAATTCATTTAAATTTAAAGATGAATTTTTAGATAAATTTATTTATCTATGAGAAATAATTAAATGTTAAAAGGGGAATTCCTATTGCATTTGGAATTCCATCATTTGGATGGGAAAAGAGAAATTCCTAGTATATTAAAATTATGGGATAATTTATTTAAATTCAAAGATGAATTTTTAGATAAATTTACTTATCTATGAGAAATATTTAAATGTCAAAAGAGGAATTCTTATGACATTTGGAATTCCATCATTTAGACGGGCAAAGAGAAATTTCTAGCATATCAAAATAATGGATATTTTAATTTAGATAAATTTATTTTATGAGAAATAATTGATGGGAAAAGAGGAATTCCCATGACATTGGAATGTAAAAAAATTAAATGCAAAAAGAGGAATTCCCATGGTAATTGGGATCTAAGAAATTAAATGGGAAGAAGAGGATTTTTTAGTATAATTCAATTTATGATTATTTACCAAAAGTGGAAATATGGGTAGAATTAATTTCTACAAATTCCATGAATTCTTTTATTCAAAAGAAGAATACTGAATATGGCTTGGCAAAGAGTACAAGCCATTCAAGACCTCCATTGTAGTTAGAGAGAATATTCCCAACTTTCGGGACTTGATATCTATGCTGATCATAAAAGAAAAGGCTTTAGGAGGTGAGGATTCTTCTTCACAAATCAAGAACACATCAAAACATGCCTTCTACTCTAATTTAGGTAGAGGCAGAGGTAGAGGTTGTGGTCAAGGCCAAGGTGGTGGCCGACAAGGAAATTAGAATTCTTGACAAAAAGAGTCCAATGATTCACAACAGCAATCATACACAGGTGGAAGAGGCCAGTCTAGAGGTAGGAGGAGCCAAAGAGACCGAGGTGGTTGTGGTAAAGAAATCATAATGCAAATAGCATAGAGTCCTATTACTCTGGTAAACTAGGACACATGATGGCAAAGGACAGCTACAAAAAGCAGAATGACATTAAAAGTGGAAAGTTGCAGCAGCAGCAACAAGGCAACTATGCATTATCTAGCAAACATGGAGATGATGACAGAAGTGAGAAACTATTTGTGATGTAGCATATGCTTAGTTCCATAACAGGGGATGTATCAGGATCTCAAGATATATGGTATGTGGATTCTGCGCCTCTAACCACATGACCAATCATGTTGAGTGGTTTAGTGCAAAAAATGGAAAAACCAAGTTATGTAGAAACAGGTGATGATACTGCGCATCCCATTACGCATGTTGGTAAAATGCCATTGTCTATGCAGGATGGCAAAATGAAGTACTTGGCTAATGTACTTCATGTTCCTAATATTTCAAAGAACCTAGTTTCTGTTGGATAGATGGTTGAGCAGGGTCTACAACAAGTGAGGTTTAATTCTTAAGGATGTTTTGTGGAAGACTTCACAAATAAGTGTCGCTTGGTTTTGGAAAGGGTAACAAAAATGGTAGGATGTTTACTTTGGATGTGAACATGCCTGAGATAAAGGCAGCCATGTTTGCACATGGAACAGGTATCATTGCAGATATTGACATATGGCACAAGTGCATTGGTCATGTGAATGTACAGTGAGATTGAAGTCTATGCAGGTCTAAAATACTGTTGTAGGCTTGCCAAAGTTTAAGGTTAACGGTATGCATATTAAAGTATGTGAAGCATGCCAGCTTGGTAAGCAAGACAAACATGCTTTCCCACATGAAAAGCATGTCACTGCAAGGCCATTGGATGTTATACATTCAGATGTATGGGGACCGACCAAGACTACAACAATTGCATGTTGCAGGTACTGTGTTACATTCATTGATTATTTACTAGGTTACTCCTAGTGTAAGGAGAACCAGGGCTATTTTGAGGACACCTAGCAGTGATCCAGGTGTACGCAGGTCTACGAGGGTTAGATACCCTGTTGGACAGGTTGAGATATGATGGATATATAGCCCATCAATATGATTACATGGTAAAAGCTATTAAAATTACAGCTGTGTGATGAGCTATGGTGGATCAAATGCTAATTAAGATGTGATTAGCGAGAAATTAACTGATAGCTTAATGTAGGCATGGATAATCAAAAACCAGCAAATTCTCATTAGGCAAATGCCTCAATTTATAGGGTTTACATCCAAGCATCCAATCCCACTGATTTCTCCTTGATTCACTCCACCTCTTTTGCTTGATTCTCTCCACCTCTCCCAGAATATATCCACACCTCCTAAATCTCCTCATGCTACCCTTTATTCTCTCCCAGTAGATGCTTCTCACCTTTTCACAGGTTCTCTCACATTTACAGATTCTCTTTTATAGCCTCTTGCCAAGGGCTTGTTCCCGCACACACCCTATTCACTTGTATATTTCAACACCTCCCCTCAAGTGAATACTCCTAGCACACCTGGACCCTATACCAAGTCTCCCTCTTACTTGATAGTCCACGACCAGTGCCTCAAGTCCCTAAACTCATAGTCCTTGACACACTCTCTCTCTCTATCCAAGGCTACTACAAGTGCCTGTGACCTTGACTAAAGTGCTCACACATACATCTACCACATGGCCTACATCATCGATGGCTCAGAGGTGGTTTTACTCTGTTGGGGCAGTGTAAGATTCCTCCTCAGCCTGAATATCAAATAAGACTCTACTTAGTTGACCAAGTACTAGGTTTATTAGTTAAAAATTATGAAGTATTGATTAAAAAAATGAGATATTTTGGAGTAATCATTCATTTTTGACACATGTGTAAGGAAAAGGGAGACCTTCAAGGAGGCGCCTACTTCACATGCTTGGATGAGTTTAAGAATCAAAAATAATAGGATATTTTTATCTCTCCTCTCTCCTAAATCAAACCAAATCAAAAAGGGAGCCAAACTGGTCCAAATTTAGCCAAATTGAAGCTCAAAAATTCTAGAAATCAGTTGGACTTAGTTAGTGGCCTCCCTCTCCTACAAATAGACCCTCATTTCTTTGTATTATTATCTGTGAACTAAATTATGCCAGTATTACTCTAAACTAAGCTTAGTTTCTATTATCCTCTAAAACCTCTACAAAATTGAAGATATTGGAGCTTCTGTCTCTCTTCAATATTCCTTGGTGACTCATAAAACATACCAAACCAATTGATTGGTTGGGGGCCTCTACTGTGATCAAAGAATAAAGTAAATTAGAAGGTAAAGTGTGGATTATTATCTTTTTCTTATTAAAACTCCAAATGCTTCTCTTCTCAACCCCTCTCAAGCTTGAGAAGCTTTAATTTGAATGGCTTTTCATTACTATTGAAGTTCTTTTATGAATTGTAATAAAGAAACACAAATTTTCATTTATGCTTAATTGTAATGGTTTTTAAGCATTTCTCTCTCTCCCCCCCCAAAGAAAGGTCATTCCTATGACCTATTCTCAATCCAAATGAAGCTTCTCATGAAGCATTTCTCTAATCCAAAAGTAATTTCTATGCTTGTCTAATTGGAGGCCAAAATAATAGCTTTTTAATGCTTTTATGATATTTATTTCATAGAGAAATTATGAATCAATCCATAATTGGATAATGATCCGATTAGTGGTCATTCTAATCATATCAAAAATATTGAACTTCATTATTTCAATTTAATTGAGAATTATCAGTAAAATAGCAGTGGAGCTATGGCAAAATTTCTATAAAATAAACACATAAAACATTCTCATTCATAAAATGAAAAGAGAACTTCCTACCATATTCTAGGAATTATCATCCTAGATTAATTGAATGATTCTCATTGTAATCTTGGAGAAATTGATTTTTATGTTTATGCATAATTAGTAAATTAGAAAAAAGAGAAATTTCTAGTAATTTATTTTTATGTTAATACAGTAATCCCCATGACATTGGAAATCCTTGTATTCCAATGATTTAGAGAAAAAAATTGGAATGATAAAATAATGTATATTTTATGAAAGAATTTAGTTAGATTTATCTTTTTGTATGGATAATTTTTTTATGATGAAAGAGGAACTCCCACCATATTGAAATTCAAATATTTAAATAAGGAAAGTATAATTCCTAGTGCAAAAGGAATTAATGAAGATTTTTTAAAGAGAAAATATAGTTAAATTTATCTTTTTGTATAGATAAATTTTTATGATGAAAGAGGAATTCCCACCATATTGGAATCCAATTAATTAAATGAAGAAAGTGTCATTCCTAGTGCAAAAGAATTAATGGAGATTTTTATTTAAATTTTAAGAGAAAAATTTAGTTAAATTTATCTTTTTGCATAGATAAGTTTAAATGATAAAAGAGGAATTCCCACTATATTGGAATTCAAATGTTTAGATAAGAAAAGTGAAATTTTTAGCTTAAAGGAATTAATGGTTATTTTTATGTAATTTTAAGAAGAATTTTAATAGATTTAATTTATGGAAAATAGGAACTCCCATGATAATTGGATTGCACTCATTAAAATGAGAAAAAGAAGGATTTCAAGTTTATTCAAAAAAATAGGTATTGATATTTTAGTTAAAAAGATGAATTTCCATGATATTTGAGAAAATATGGATTTGAATTAAATTCTAATGTCAAAAGATGAATTTCCATCATAATTCTACCTAATCAAGGTTGAGAATTTATGTGGAAAAAAGAATATCTTGGATATTTGAATAGGTTAAATCACTAAATGGATATTTACCCAAAAACTAGATGTTTAGTTGAAAGGAATCCTGGTAGAAACAAACAGAATGAATTTAGTTAGACTACGTGAGGTCGGACAGTAAACCTAATTGTCCTTCTCTCGAACTGAATCAGACAAAAACTTTGTGACCAATTTCAGTTACTAAATCCAAAGAATAGACTACCGGAACTAATCTAGTTTTTCCGTGACCAACCTCACCAAGAATCTAGTTGGATAAATGGATAAAATGATGGGTAGATTATCCTCATGAGAGATCAAGGATCCTCATTATGAAACTGAGAATTATTGGAAAAAGGGTCTTTGGAACCGATCTCAAATTGGAATCTCACTTGCATTGGAAACTTTGTTTTTCATTCAAAGGACTGTTTTACGCCAGAGTGCTGGAGAAAGCATTTGGCTTATGTTTTTCTAAGAGGAGGTTCATTGGAACAGCTAGGTGGGGAGTCATCGAGAGACGTCGCCCGTGGGCAAAGCCTGCCAAGGTCTTGACCAGCCTTGGTACGGTTAAAATGGTGTGCTTCCGGTACAATGGGTGAGGACCGACGAAGCAATCCCTGAGTGAAGTGCTAGGACACCTAAGGAGGATCCTAGAGGGTTTTGACCAGGCGATACACGGGCTCGCAGTTGCTAGGACACTCAGGCGTACGTCGAGGAAGATATCTGCTAATGGATAAAAAGGAAAGGTTTTTGGGAACAAAAAATTGATACTGGATCTCGTTGGTTGGCTAGCTGGTCTTCAACGGAGAGTTTAGAGGATGCATTTTTGTAATACAATGGACTTGGAATTTTGGAAAATGATGATCAAAAAGTATGTTTTTTAATAATTATAATATAGAAAATAGTAAAAAAAATAAAAAATTACTCAATAAATTGATTTAATCTATATGTTATGTGAATTTGTGATATGCAAAGTGGGAACATCATATAAATAATAATGTAAAAGGTATAGGTACATTTACTGTACTAGTCCAAACCTCGGATAGGGCATGTATACAATTTTTGTTCACAAACAAAAGGGGATTTGCAATTATTGGATATTTGATCTGATTATAGTTTTTGTTATCCAACTTTGCATGTGATGTTTCATTAGAAGACCTTAAAGTTTCCTTCACTAACTAGGAGAAATTGGCATTGTACCCTCTAAGCAGCCACTTATTCATCACAAATTTTCATAATGTACTTGGCATTGATAGGAGATCGTACACTCCCAACTAAACAAAGGAGACGAGAGGTGTTGATGGGTGTGTACACCCATCAACACCTTGCATTTTGGCATTAGCTTGGGTGTGTGAACACCCCCTTAGTAATAGTAACATTAGATTAGGCTAATGAGTTGTGGGATTTGGTTATTAAAAGATGTCATATCAAAAAGTGGTTACAAGAGGGCTAGTGAGGAGTTAGGATCTTGTGGAGATTATGGGAGCCCAATAGTTGCATGGGTATCCCAAGAGTCACATGGTAAGATGGCTATATAAATCCCCTCTTGTATGTAAATTGTACATGATTCTTGTACATACACAAGATGATGGATATGAAATACACTATTATGTTTTACTTGTATGAGTTACACCTTTTGTCTATGCCTACATGCCTACATACACATGCTCATGGTGAAAAGTGGCAAGATTGTTAGTTTTGTGCCACCCTGCAATAGTTTTGTATTGTTGGTATAGTTGTCTCTGTGGTGGTTGACTTTGCAGAGAATTACATGATCTCACCACAATAGAAGATTTAGTCAAAGTACTACTTTTTTGAGTAGATATTACATGACACATTGCCTCATTTTTAATTTAAGGTCTTCAAGATATTTTATATCGATGTTGTCTATGAATCTAACAATTCCCATTCTTGTGTGCTTCACTAGGTGGTCATCATGGTGCATATTAGTTATTAGCATGCAATGGCGGTAGTGGATGGCATAACAAGCACCCCAGAGGAGAAAGTCATCTCATTAGAGAGTATAAATTTTACATTATTGATTGTCGCTCTCACAGTGCCCACTTCGTGCAACATTGTGTCCATCGTCATGATGACTTTTTGAGAGAGCATGGAGTCACATGGATAGGGCGATGAATATGGTCTCATGGATTTGGGGCATAGCTCAAGAGTGCTCATCAGTTTATTGGCTATATTCTTAGCATTGCATGACATGCTACCAAGGTGATTTGGAGCCTCTTTAAGACAATTCATGGAAAGGTTATCATGATGGTGCAAGTGCATGTGTCAAGCATGCCCTGAAACGTCACCAGCTCTGCCCGTGAGACATTGAATGCTTTTGAGATGCACACCAGGTAGTAGTGGATTGGTGCAATTCACATTTGACCATTAGTGTTGTCTCTTCCTTCCCTTAGCGAGATGCTAGGATTGTGAGGAGGTTATTTTGGTGTGTTGGTAGTAGTTTCCTTGATGGTGCTTCTCTAGGTTGTGTGACAGTGCATGGCAAACTTAAGCTACACTCTATTAGGAGCACATCCTATGATGACCCCACCATCTTTACACTGTGCCATTCATGCTTTTGCAGGCCATGTATCGATGGTGGCTCTGCAAGATGCGAGAGTGGGTGGAACAGGTGTTGAGGCCAGAGCAAGGAGAATAACCCCCCACCATTTTTTATCCTCTCACACTGCTTGAGGGGGTAGATCATGATTGTTTGATATATATTTTGATAGTGGGTGATGTTTTTGCAGTCATTGCCAAGTAGGGTAATGAGGAGGAGCTGGACTATTTTCAGCTGCACTAGGCCCAAGGGCACCCTTCACTGTGATGTGATTGATGATTATAGATTCTCATTTGATGCCCAAAGCATGGTAGTTGCAGGTCACTACTATGCGGAGGGTCAGATGTGCAAGGGTAGCATTGAGTTTATGCAGTATGAGTGGAGCAAGGAGGTGATTATATACTCTCATCTATGATGTTCCTTAGCCTAACACAAGCATGTGAGGATCTTGGAAACCCTCAGAGCTAGAGAGTCTGTGGATTGATAATGGAGCCTCCTCCCTCTTATTTGTTGTACCTACTGCCCTTCATTTTGTATCTCTCTATTTTTTACCCATATATATTAAGTGGGTGGGACATCACGCCCGTATG
Source organism: Cibotium barometz (assembly GCF_041138505.1). Lineage (NCBI taxonomy): Eukaryota > Viridiplantae > Streptophyta > Polypodiopsida > Cyatheales > Cibotiaceae > Cibotium > Cibotium barometz. The sequence continues at coordinate 7,675,668 of NC_141095.1, read as the reverse complement.
GCATCCCATGAGGGTGGAACTGTGCAAGTGGTTCCATGGGGCTGCTACCCCTCCACTCAAAAAGTTTCACCATCATCGGGTGGGAGGGTGTGTTGTCACCCGCTATTTTTTGCATAGTACCCGATAAGGTACCAAAAGGCATTACCTTAGTTATAAAACATAGCAAGACACATGTTAGATATCCGTAACGCCGCTACGGGCGTTACCACGAGAGGGGACGGCCTCTAGCTCACCACCCAGCCATAGAGGAAGAATGAGGATTGCCCCTCATCCCCCAGGCTATATAGTGTGTGGCCTGCCGTCCACACTAGCCTGGCCGCCCATGACTCCGCATGGGCGTCCTCTCCCACTGAACCCCGGATATGGCCATCCGGTCTGCCGTCGGTCAGGCATTACAGCCTACGTGACATTACCCCCCCCTTAAGAAGAGTTTTCGTCCTCGAAAACAAACTGGGGAAACCTTTTGGAAATTGCACTACGGCGTTCCCAGGTAGCTACCTCCTCATCCCTATCTGTCCATTTAACAAGTACCTCCTGGTACACTTTATGTCGGGTCTGTCTATCACGATACTGTAGAATCTTTTCAGGTTCATGTGGTATCTTTGGTGGCTCTATCAAGTCCACCAAAATTTCTGGAGAAACTGCGTTCTCTAACCCGTGAACTGATTTCTTCAGTTTACTGACATGGAAGACAGGATGGACTTGAGAACTCTCCGGTAACTCAAGTTTATATGCTACGTCCCCAATCTTCTTAAGGATTTTAAAAGGACCACAATATCTCGGAGAAAGTTTATCACACTTTCCCGTTTTCATGGTTTCTGACTGCGCAGGAACCTTGAGGAATACAAAGTCACCTTCTGCAAAGGTCACCTTTCTTCGTCCTTTATCCGCATAAGTTTTAGCGCGATCCTGAGCGCTACGAATGCTCTCACGTGCGGCTCTGAGCATATCATTCATATCTTCAAGGAAATCCTTGACAGATTGAATCTTCTCCTTTTCTAGGCCTACAGCCATTGGAGATCTCGGCTGGAATCCATACATTAACATGAATGGTGTAAATCCAGTCGCTGAGTGTTTGGAGCTATTAAAGGCAAACTCCAGTAAGGGTAAGTACTCTTCCCAATTAGATTGCTTCTTACTAACATAAGAACGCAACATATCCTCTAGAATTTGGTTAACTCTGATACCAGTGTTAGATATCCGTAACGCCGCTACGGGCGTTACCACGAGAGGGGACGGCCTCTAGCTCACCACCCAGCCATAGAGGAAGAATGAGGATTGCCCCTCATCCCCCAGGCTATATAGTGTGTGGCCTGCCGTCCACACTAGCCTGGCCGCCCATGACTCCGCATGGGCGTCCTCTCCCACTGAACCCCGGATATGGCCATCCGGTCTGCCGTCGGTCACAGGCATTACAGCCTACGTGACAACACATGTCTGGCTGTTCATGATAGAAGCGTAGAAGAGGATACATGTCTTGCTACATGTGTGAGTGGAATTAGAAAAGCTTCTAGAGGGGGTTCTCTATGCCATGTGAAGGATTATGCTCTACTACCTTCTTGAGGCACTTATAAGGGTCATGTGAAGGATCTTTCTTTATCTTTGGCAACTCACATGAGCTCGTGTTATTTGTCTATTTCACAAGAGAACATGACATTGCTTTCTTTCTTTTTATCTCGATTTTGGTTATTTAAGTCTGCTAGTTATTCGATGTTCTATGCTTGGTTTTCATCTCTTGTAGATGGCTCCTAGAAATCCCTTGACGGATATCATGAATAGGGAGCGATCCGCATGTGTGTAGCATGAGTCCTCTAAACCTTCTACTAAGAAGGTGTTTGGTGCAAGTTTTGTTGATGTAGTCCTTGCAAGACAGTGATCTCCCCGGTCTCCTACTTCCACACCTCCCGTTAGGGATGCAAACAAAAATGAGTTTTATATCTCTTTGCTGCCATGATCTTTCCAAAATCAAGGATAAGAAGGTCATTGTGTTGTAAGGTCTCATCCAAAACCTTACGTGGATGGATAGAGAGAGAGAGAGAGAGAGAGAGAGAGAGAGAGAGAGAGAGAGAGAGAGAGAGGAGGAGAAGGATGTTGGCTATATATAGAGACATTCTATATTTGATTTCTCGGCCTATCATGTTATCCTGGCTACATGCTGCCTGCGGATGTCAAAGGTTTGATTTCTCATTCCGTCATCTTATGAGGTTTATGTTCACATCATGTTATCCTGGCTACATGCTGCCTGCGGATGTCAAAGGTTTGATTTCTCATTCCGTCATCTTATGAGGTTTATGTTCACATCATGTTATCCTGGATACATGCTGCTTGCGGATGTCAAAGGTTTGATTTCTCGTTCCGTCATCTTATGAGGTTTACTATCCTGATTGTGAATGTCACTCGTTTGATTTCTCGGCCTATCATCTTATGAGGTTTACTTTCAAGTACGTCATGTCAGAGGTTCTCTTTTTTATCATGTCTGGTCATCCTACCTATGGTGGACGTCAAAGGTTTGATTTCTCGTCCTGTCATCTTATGAGGTTTACTTTCAAGTCATGTCATCCTGAAGGTTTGATCCAAGTTATAGTTGTCTCATTATCTTGACTCATAATATTGGAGGTTTGATCTTATGTCATAGATTTTTCCCATGGCAAAGATATGATTCTAGCTTTCCATGATATCCTTACTAACTAGAATGAGTGTCATTTTCTATTTTATTGTTTATTGACAGGTCAATCTTCCAAGTCAACTTCTCCAAGTAACCAGATTCTCTTACCAAATCTAGTTCATTTGCCATTGATTGGATGATCTTCCACAAGTTGACATTGCCATGCATGTCCTTGCGGCGGATGGACTATATTCCTAAGCAACCATATAATAGATACCTTTGTGTCTATTTCTTTGTGTACATCTTTTCGTGTACATCTCATATTTCTATAACAAAATTATGGTTTTCCATTTGTTATGGAGACTTCTTCCATATTACAGGGTTTATGGATCAGGAGGATATTGTTGAGCTTCAATATAGAGAAGAGACTACAAAAATATTATTTGGCATCGTCACGAAGGTAGACCCAACCTACATGAATGGATCAAGACAACATCAAGATGGATGACGATGACTCCTTCAAAGCCTTTATGGCTATTGTACACATATAAGAGTGATGAAGTATATATGGGAGTGATGTAGCTCCTTCATGGCTATTCTATATATGGGAGTGATGTAGCTCCTTCATGGATATTGTGTATATGGGAGTGATGTAGCTCCTTCATGAATATTGTGTATATGGGAGTGATGTAGCTCCTTCGCAGCCTTCATGGCTATTGTATAGATGGGAGTGATGTAGCTCCTTTGAATAATACTTTGTAACTATATGTTAACCCATGGCGGACATTGAGACGTACTATGTTTTACGTCATTAATTTAAATATTCTGAGTCATGGGCCGGGCTTGTCGGCACCATATGTTAAGGATGAAGGGATTGGGTGATCGCCGATGAGAGGCGCACCTTGGATATCAGTAGGATAAGGGTTAGGGTCGGCCGGCCATGTATGGGCGCCCAAGTGTGAACGGCCAAGTCACCTATAAGAGTCAAATGTAACCCTAAAATCCTCATTCTCATGTGTTGTGAATAGAAGAGTGCTCTTGCCTTATCTCCTTGTTTTCCTTCTCCTGCGTGTGTGAGAGAGAGAGAGAGAGTGAGAGCGATCGAGCGCACTGTGTAGCGGCACGGCGAGGCGGCGGAGAGGCGGTAGAGCGGCGGGCGACGGCGGCTCCTCCTTCACGGCTGCGACGCGGGAATCCTTCAAGGCGGCAGTTAAGCGGTGAGTGACACACCTTTTGCATTCTGTTTTGAGCTTGCCTTCCTGGTTGTATGCTTGCAGCCATTCGTGGCTCGCATACGGTGTTCGGTAAGTCCCCAGCTACGACCTGTGCGGCAAAAGCGCACATTTTTGGCGCCGCTGCCGGGGAGTTGCCCTGCACCAAGCTCCAGTTTGCAGCTCGGCTGCTGCGTGAAGTTTAATCTACACTGTAGGAAAGCGACTGTGTGTTTGTTGTTGAGGTGTTTCTGTGTTTTGCAATCTCTGTTTCTGCAATTTGTCTTCTGCATTTCTGTTTCTTTTGTTATTTTTCCGCTCCGCGTGTGGGCGTGTGATCTGTTATATGGTTTTCTGTGTGTGAGGGGGGATTTCTGAATCCCCAGAGACCTGTGCTGCGTCTGAACCGCGTGGCGGCCAAGGCTAAAGGCTGAACCGTAAAGGAACCCTAGAAAACCTATCTCAAAAAAAAAAACCAAACAGAAAATAAAAATTAAAAAAAAATTAATAATCAAAAATTAAATTTTATTTCTAAAGAAGAAACCAAACATGCGAAGAGGAAAGATTTTTCAATTGGAAAAAAAATTTGAAAAGAAAAAACCCCCAATTGACCCCGACCCCGACCCCGACCCCGACCTCGGTCTCGGTCTCGGTCTTTTGATATATATATATAGGAGAGTGAGCCTCCATAGCTTTCTCTCAAGTGAGAGCTTATGGGAAGTTGTGCCCTATATGTAGCCCACTCCCCAAGGAGTAAAGTGAGTATGTGGGATAAAGCCCTCACCCTTTCCTCCACAAGCAAATAGGCTTTTGCCCCTTCCCCCCAAGGGAAACGGACTGTTTTGAGGACTACAGGAGCTCTAGATAGGCGAACGCGGTGCTGTAAAGCACACTAGGATCCTTTGAACGATACGCTCGTTTCGAGCTATCATACGCCCTAGTCCAAGTTCGACCGTAAGTAAGGGGGTCAAAAACGGGTTAAAAACAACACAAAAACAAGTAAAAACGGGGTGCGAAACACCTAAGAAACCACTTGTGTGAGTTTCAAGGGTAGTTACCAACGCACGTAGGGTACCCACGTCACATGCATCTACGTTCTGGTCGGGTACTAGAGCCTGAGCCACTAGAAAGCGTTTCAGTTTACGCAGGCTCACACCATCCCTCCACGTTGGCATCTTGGCCTTCGGCTGGAACCCAAGGGAGTGCAACCCAAGATCCACGAATAGTGGATAGTGACTCGTCCTCTGACTCAGAAGCCATGGAAGGGCACCCTACCAAGAACCCTGAGGAGACAAGCCAAAACATGCCAGTGTGGGCCCCACAACCCGGATCTAGCATGTTTAGTCGTCTAATAGAGACCTTTAGTAGAGCTACACGCTCTGAACATGCGGCAAGCGAAGTAAATGAAGAAGGAGGGGTAGTAGATTCGCCATTCACATCTTATGTGGACCCTACCCTCCCAAAGAGTGTCCATGTGGATATTCTACCTACTTCGTTTAATGAGGGCCCTACTGAGCTACCAACTTCCGATGCTCTTCCTAAAGTAGAGGTCCCTAGAAGCCAACCCATAAGAAGTGACATTGCGTCCACTTCAAGAGAACCCTTTGGCACACCAAGTCTAGATGGGATATTTCTCAATGAAAATTGGGAATATGATCTACACACAGAGACTCTAACTGACCTATACACAGGTTACACATACCATGTAGGTTGGTTAGAAGTCCTACGATCTACATCTAGCGCCACTAATCTAGAGGAGCAACAACACATGATATGTGATGTTATTCATAGAATTATCCAGATTGAGAGGCAAAATAGGGGAGTGAACCTAGTTTCCACTGGCCCTATGAGGTTTTTGGATACGGGCAAGGCCAAACAACCAACCCTATCACAATTGGAGACTCCCTCGGTGAGTCCCATAGACCCTTCATATGTTGTTTCGCCTGGAGTCTCAATGCAGGTTGAGCCCACGAGTAGTAACTTTAGCTTTCCAACCTTGGCTCAACTTTCCATTAGGGAATCCGCAATGCCTACCACAATGATGAGCATAGCTGAAAGTGCACCTGTTACCACTGTAGTTAGTACGACACCGCTACCTAGTGGAACAGTACCTACAACAGTGCGTGCCAGTGCCTATCGACCCTATGTACCTATCGCTACTCATGCTCAGGTAGATCCTACGCCTCTTAGTATGCCAATGGCGTATGCTCCACGACCGCCTTATCACCACCCTTATCCAAGAGGAGCTAGGCCTAGCCACATATCATATCCTACGTCATTTGCCAACCTACTCAGACCAACGCCAACTCCTATCAGCCAGGCTATCCCAGAAGTGCCTCCACCAACTATGCCTGCTCACCTAGGTGATCTCGCAGCGTTTGCTCAGACGATCGGACGATCTATTGCGGAAAACATGCGGGGTATGCCTGAGAGAGAACCTAGAAGCAAGGCAGTACAAGTGGCTAAGCTCACTCAAAACTTCAGTGGTAACGAGGATGTTAGGAAGCACATTGAAGTCTTTGAACACGTGTGTGATTCCTTGGAAGAGCACAATGAGCTGCATAAGTGTAAAGCCTTAGGCTTAACCTTGAGTGGGAAGGCTGGAGATTGGTATCGAACCTTAAGGGTTGAAGAGCGCACTCACTACCCCACTCTCAAGAGACTGTTCTTGAAGGAATACATACGTGAGGGTGTGCTTTGGGGAGTAGCATCTCAACTCCAAAAAGCTCAACGTGAGGAAGGGGAGTCAGTGAGAGACTTTATAAGTCGATTGAAGCATCTAAATTCTCGCTGCACTCCCGATGAACGCTTCAATAATAACCAACTCCTCGATAGATTCATCCGAGGATTGCGCCACAAGGACATTTACAATGGCCTAGTCATTAGAGGTCTTACAACGTGGGAAGCAGTCACTGCCAATGCAATCCAGTTAGAAGACAACTTGATGATTGCAGGTAAAAAGGTGTCTTCGGAGACAAAATCCGTTAGTTCGCAAGTATCTGGGCACGAGCCAATGACGGTAAAACCTATTGCAAAGGAGCCCAAGATATCTGAAATGTCTGTGACCGACCTTACTAAGGCTCTCCAAGAATACTTTAGGGGTAATCGAGCTCCTCAGAATAGCCATATGTACCCAAGGAGAGAGCAACAATGGTGTTCGGTGTGCTTAGGACCACATAGCACGAGTGAATGTCCCACATTCAGAGTCAAATTCAATGGGAATTGCAATGCATGTGGTAAGTATGGCCATCAATCTAAAGATTGCCTAACACTTAAGCGAATGTTGGCAAACCAGGCACCACTAGCTTGGTCAAACACACCTCAAGTACCCGCGCTAATGCCTGCACAACCTATCGAGCAACCGTCACAGCACATAGTTCCAAGGAATCCGAATGTAGTCCAGCCTGTGCCGTTACCACCGCCAGTGCTAGGACCACAACCTCCACATCCAAGGATTACCCCAATAAACCAGATGGGTTGTGAGTCACATAGTGCATGTGGGGATTATGAAGAGGAGATAGACCCTACTGCTCCATACGGGATTGATACATTTGAAATGATTCCCCAGTACTACATGGAGGATCATCTCGGGCAAGTCAAGCCTGTATATCAAGCGGCTGCTCTCGCCACAAGAGGGCAAAACCTTAACACCTTGGCAAGGAGACCACCTCTTCAATGCTACGAGTGTGGTGGACCACATCGTGTAGCAGAGTGCCCTAATAGGCTACAGAAGATCTCTACTCAGATGCAACCAAATCAAGCGAGCACATCGGGAATGCCGGTACTTACATGTAATCGTTGTGGCATAGATCATTTGATCGCTCAATGTCCACATAATCCTAATGCACCCAAGATTACGCCATTGAATTTGGTTGAGGTCACCAACCAAGCACGAAGAACCACACCCGTTGTACCCGCGAATGTAGTTACACGATCAATGCTTCAAAATCAAAACTACATTCTTGAAGAGAGGGATACTGCATCAATCGCTCAGGCAAAGAAAAAGAAAACACGACGAAAGAGATCGCTTAATGCCACGAGCTCCAAGCCCAGTTCAAAGACCAACATAGGGACAGGAGACGACCCCGTGTATATGAATGATCCTGAAGATGATTCCGATTCAATAGAAACCATGGGGACCAAAGCCACTACCCTAAGGGAGGAACCCACTCGGGAGCTCAATGAAGGAGAATCAAACGAGCACATAAATAAGGGAAAACCGAAGGAAACTTCCTCAGCCCCACAACCAAGTCAGTCAATGCCCTCTCGACCACCCAAACTGACTGAGACTCCCCAAGACAAGCCACGTGGGCCAAAAACCCTCAAGAAAAAGATTGAAACTTACCCAAACCCAGTTGAGGAGATTGAACAAGTGCAACACTTAAGGGGTTTGGTGGAAGAAACACAAAGAGAACTGGAGCCAAGAAAAATCAAAATTCCAGACACAGTATTTCCTACGCAAGTTCAGCCTCACCGGACCCATAAACCGTTAGCTATACCTAGTATCATTCGGGAAGAAAGCGAGGATAGGACATCCGGAAGTGGGCAAACACCCTTCTTGCTGGAAAGAATGTTTAGTGAGGGACTGCCTGACCCCATTGAAGAGGAAGTGATTCCATCTTCACCAGTCCCTAGTCAAGGGGCGATGTCTCGAAAAGTACCGTTGAATGTGTCTAAGCTAATGGATTTCATGTCCTCTAAGATCAGAACCACGATCATATCCAAATTATATGGAGATCCTGAGCTATTCTTAGCTCTTCGAGCATTTCTCAATGGAGAACTAAAGGCGGGGCTACCACAATTTGCAAATATGGATAGACCCGACACGCTTCAAGATGAAGGAGAACATTGGGATCTACAACCCAACCTAGATGAAAACTCGGTCGTGGAAATACCTGTTAACAAGTTGGGACAGTACTTTGAAGGGGACGAATCTAATGCCACCCTCCCCATTACTACCAAGGGATTAACTCTAAAGGGAATCCTTGATGGTGGTGCTGGAGTGAGCATTGTGACTAAAAACTGTTGGGAATCTATGGGAAGGCCTCACCTTGAAGTCACAAACATAGTGGTTAAGATGGCAAACGGAACCATAGCTAAACCTATTGGAATGTTAAGGGACCTCAAGATCAAGGTCCTGGGATACAAGGTAAAACATACCTTCATTGTAATGGATTTCTCCAAGCATCCTATGTCATATCAAATGATCTTAGGTCGTCCTTTCATGAGGGAAGCACAAATGGTGCATGACTGGTCGAAAAACCATGTCTACCTACAATTCCAGGACTCTGTCATTCGAGTTGATCTTGAGAATGGTCGTGCACATCCTTTAGGAAGCAAGGTTATCATTGATAATCGATCGGATACCACTATTCACTCCGCCCCATTAAGGTATTGCTATACATGCAAAAAAGAGACTGATGATGGGAAGGATTCTCCTTATATGGATGTCCTACCGGGTATGACTGAGTCGGATAACGTGGATTGGGTACACCTAGCGGCAACCATAGACACATGGGGAAATAGAGGTACAAGTTGGGTAACACCTGAGGGGCAAGATATGCCACCGTTAGTGCCAATAAACATGATAGGTGTTATGCACTTGACACCTAATGGCGAGAAAGTGGCAAACTCCACTGACACTGAAAGTAGCGAAGACTCTGACCAACGCGACTCTGAGTATGAATCTCAAGAAGAAACTAACCCTGAGCCTGATGGGAGGGATGAATCAAATATTCACCCAAATGTGGAAGCAAGGTGCTCAAGGCCTAGGATAGTGACCTCCTGCAGTTCATGCGAAAGTGAAGATCGACCAAGTGAGTCCGAATCTGATAGAAACAAAAATCAAAAACTTGGTAAGAAGAAAACGAGACATAAGCGCCAACGCTATCGAGCTAATGTACGAACTGCAATAAACAAGGAAAGATCCACTGCGGAATGGCTTAGTTATGTAGGAGCCATTGACGCTCATCGGAAGATAGCGGATAATTGGGGACAATACCTCCAAAGTGTCATGTGGTGTATTCCGCAACCTCATGACGTCGCCCAATTAGAAATCGAAGAAAAGCCAAAACTAAGTCGTACTGCAAGAAGGCGGCAAAACCAAGAGTTGGCTCAGCAGCAAAAGGAAGCGGAATTGAAAGAAAAAATCCTGGCACAACAAGAACCAGTAGACTTACACCCCGCACCCGAGCATTTCAAATCATTCACCACAGGGGAACGTAAAGTGGTCTACACAAAAGCCCAACGAACGCCTACCAATGGGAGTAGCGGTGTCTACGATGGCCCTGCGGTAGTTAAGGAGATAGACTTAGCAGATCCAGGTGAGGAGTCTAAACCCGTTTTTATTGCTCAAGACCTCACCAAGGCAGAAGAAGCTGCACTTACGAAGCTTCTTAAAGAATTCAAGGACATATTTGCATGGACATATCATGACATGAAGGGTGTTCCACCCTCGGTGGTGCAACACACGATTCCAATGATTAGCACTGCTAAACCAGTCCAGCAACGTCCCTACCCAATGAATCCTAAGTATGCAAAGATTGTACAAGAGGAAATTGAAAAGCTGGTAAAATGTGGATTCATATACCCAATTGAGCACTCAGAATGGGTTTCTCCGATAGTCATCGTGCCAAAGAAGAATGGGAAACTCAGAGTGTGCGTTGATCTCAAAAAGGTTAATGCAGCCACCAGAAGGGATCATTACCCCTTGCCATATTCTGAACATGTGCTTGAAAGAGTGGCAGGCAAGGAGGCATATAGCTTTTTAGATGGGTACTCGGGTTACAATCAGATCACAATTGCAGTCGAGGACCAAGCTAAAACAGCATTTATCACGGAGTTTGGAGTGTTTGCCTTTCGCGTCATGGCCTTTGGCTTGACCAATGCACCTGCAACATTCCAACGATTGATAAACACGGCCTTTAAGGAATATCTAAGGGACTTCTGTGAAGCTTTCTTAGATGATCTTTGTGTTCATTCCTCGTGGGACGAGCACTTGATGTGTTTACGAAAAATATTTGAAAGGTGTAGATTATATCGCATCTCCTTGAATCCTTTCAAATGCCAATTCTGGGTTAAACACGGAGTTATCCTAGGGCATATAGTGTCCAAAAATGGGATTTCCACTGACGAGAGTAAAATCAAGGTCATTCTGGAATTGCCACCACCCACCAACTACAAGGGAGTCCAACGCTTTATGGGCCACGTTGGTTATTATCGAAGGTTTATTCTATTCTTCGCCGAGATAGCTCGACCATTGTATAAGCTTCTCATCGAGTTTATTTGGACCGAAGAATGTGACCGTGCCTATGAGCTATTAAAGAAGGCCTTGGCGAGTGCTCCAATCTTGAGAATGCCTAACTGGGATTTACTCTTCCATGTGCATATTGATGCATCAAACTTTGCTATTGGGTGTGTTTTAACTCAACCTGGAGAACACAAGCTAGACTACCCCATTAGCTTTGCCAGTCGCCAGTTGAACGATGCTGAGATGAACTACACCACTACGGAGCGAGAAGGGTTGGCAATGATATATGCAGTAAGGAAATTTCGTTATTACCTCCTTGCCACCAAGTTTGTTTTCTATGTAGATCATCAAGCATTGTTGTATCTGGTAAACAAACCATGCTTCACAGGAAGAATCACACGATGGCTATTGATTCTTCTTGAGTTTGATTTCACTGTTGTTGTGAGACCTGGCAAAAAACATGTTATGGCTGATCATTTGTCTCGCATACCTAATGGTGAGGCTCCTACGGGGGTTGATGATGACTTACCAGACACTTCCCTGTTCATGGTGGAGACAATGCCTGAATGGAGTGAGAAGATTGTTAACTTTTTGGTTAATGGCTTTCCACCCAAGGAGCTTCGCAAAGATCTAGCTCGAAAGCTAATCAAAGAATGTGAACCCTATTGCCTGATAGCTGGGACTCTTTATAAAAGAGGAAAGGATGACGTTCTTAGGCGTTGTGCCCGAGAGGATGAGTATCTATACATTTTGCAAGAGGCACATATGGGCGTAGCCGGTGGTCACTTCTCAGGAGACTTAACTGCGCGAAAGATCTTACACTCAGGGTATTGGTGGCCCACTATGTTCCAAGATGCATCACTCTTTGTGAAGGGTTGCGATGAATGCCAACGATACAAGAAACCCCAGAGGAAAGATCAGATGCCCCTACATCCAATCAAAGTAAACCAACCATTTGAAAAGTGGGGTTTAGACTTTGTAGGTCCGATTAGCCCAGCGGCCCGAAACACACAATCTCGCTATATTATTGTGGCCACTGACTATGTGACCAAATGGGCTGAAGCGAAAGCGACACGTAAGGCAGATGCAAGGACAACAGCCAAGTTCCTCTTTGAAAATATAATCACACGCTTCGGTTGTCCTTTTGAACTTGTGAGCGACAATGGTACACATTTTATAAATGAAGTGATTAAGGAGCTCACAACAAATTTCATGATATCCCATCATAAATCTACTCCTTACTATCCGCAAGCGAATGGCCAAGCCGAGAGTACCAACAAGACTTTAATCTCTATTTTGACAAAGACAGTTGAAGCTCATCGCACGGATTGGGATCTAAAGCTTACGACAGCTTTATGGGCCTATCCTACTGCGTACAAAGTGGCTATTAATTGCACACCATTCAAAATGGTATATGGCCAAGAAGCAGTCATGCCGTGGGAATTTGTCATTCCTAGTCTTCGTGTTGCTACTCAAGAGGGATGGGATGGTAATCCCTTAGTAGAGCGTCTATATATCCTTGAGAGGCTAAACGAAGAAAGACAATTGGCTGTATACAATGCCCTTGTGGAGAAGGATAGAAGGAAAAAATGGTTTGATCGCCATCTAAAGGACAAGGACATCAAGGTTGGGGATAAAGTCTTGATGTATGGAGTGCGAAACGAAAAGAAGAAGCTCAAATATGCTGGTAAGGGACCATATAGAGTATGTGAAATTACCCCGCAAGGTACCATCAGAGTGGAGACTCTCGACGGAGTTGAAACCATTGGATTCCTTAATGGGAGTAAATTCAAACGATACTATGACCCCCTGAGCCAGGAGGAGTTACATGTAATACATCAAAAAAAGGCAGCTAAAGAACAAGCTGAGCTTAAAAAGATACAAGCGAGAGTCGAAGCTAAAGAACGTCAACAGCGTGCTAGGAGACAACGAGAAGCCAACTTGGGAATTACGCAAGTATTTTTCGAGGAAGCAGAGGAGGATGTACTGGAATCTGACCCACCTCTAAGATACCCAATTGAGTTACGGAGTCCTTACGGGGAGGTGTTGTACAATGCATTATTGGATACAGGAGCTCAACACAATTTGCTATCATATGGCGTGTGGTGTCAACTGGGAAAACCACCTCTATCCAAGAGTTCTATCCAAGTTCAAGGAATCAACAAGAGGAAAACCCCCGTCTCAGGAATTCTGCACACTCCGGTTGCCTATGACAAGGGAACCATAATTCAAAGCTTTTTGGTTATGCCAGCTGGCACCATGGAAGGGACTGTAATCTTAGGGCGCAAATGGATGATGGCCACCAAGTGCAATATCGATTGGGCAACCAGACAAGTCACAATGCAAGAACCAACACTAGGTCTGACCGCTCAAAATCCCGCACCTAAGTCATCCACTCAAATATTAGATAATGAAAAATCACAAAGTCCAGTGGCAAAACCATCTTTGATTGTTGGCCACCCCTCTAACGCTTCAACGTCAAGAGTGGAAACAGGCAAGGTGGTCCCTAAAGCTTTGCTTACTATGCTAAAGAGTGCATACAAATGGGTCCCCAAAGCTTCGCTAATAGCTACTTCCCCTGCTCAATCTCGTTCAGCTACCAAGAAGCCTCGTAAAAGAAAAGTAGCTACCCACCCGAGAAAGGGCAATGTAACATCACGATGGATCCCTAAAAAATTACTAGTAGCCCAAGGGTACTACGAGGGAAGGGTGGTTGCAAGATCAGGGTGCTCAGTTTTGTCCACTCAAGCACCCTGTAAACAGTAAAAAAACAGGCATTTGTTTACCTTTAGTGGCTAATCTCTCCTAGTAAATGAAGGAATTTCGTTTCAAGTTCTTTTGTTGGAACATCATATTCAAAGTTAGAAATATAGTTGCATAATTTGATTAAGTATTAGATAGTCAAAAGTCCTCATTTTCTTAGGTACAAAGTCAATGTATACACCCTGTCCCAAATTTGAACTGATTCCATAAAATGCTAATATCTTTTACATATAAACTCATATGAGATTCCCACTTTGTACCTTAGATCTTCACATAATATAGAGCTTAACTTGATTTTTCAAGAAAATTTTAAGATATTTGTCTATTTTTTTTAAATATTTCAAGGTCTTTAAAGTGTTATAATATACGCCACTTTTTGTACCCACAATAACTACCACTTAAAATCGTCAATCTTGTAAATCAAAAGAGTGGGTACATACTGAGACATTAGTAGAATGTGGTGGTTAGTAAAAATTACAAATTCAATGGTTGGATTTTTAATGATCTCTTTTTTAAAATTCTTCCAAACTATCAGAAGGGCCTGCAAATATTAATAATCTAATTAGTAAAATTACATTTTTGATGTGAATCATCTAAAACCTATAGGGACTAGTGTACTTGTAATGGTGCATCTATGGAAAAATAAATTGGATCACTCTAAGTATGGAAAGATCATTTGTTTATCATTTCATCGTATTTTTGATTAATTTTAATTAATTAGACTAATCTATATTAATTTAAGTTATATTGGGTTAATTTAAGAGCAAGTGTATTTTCTATTAGTTGCTTGATTTCATTTTAAGTACCTTGCCCCCCAAAATTTACTCTCCAAGCATTGTCCCAGTCCAGCATAAACTGGATAAAACTGGACACCCTGATCTTGCAACAACCCGAAAATGACCAGATTTGGGTCCCTAAACATAAGCTGAATCCCTCTACATCACCTGTGAAACCTTGCAAACCAATTGTTGCCACCCCAACGATAATTCAAGATCGTGGTAAGGGAAAGGTAGCAGAGTGCTCCACACCACTTCTTCCAGAGTTAGTTTGGATTCCCAAACGATATCGATCATTACTACCTAGCTCAGGAAGGGGGGAGCCACATGAAGCTTCTAGCTCCTCATGCCAGGCACACACTCATATAGAAGTTTCTACATGCTCTACACCTACTCTTGTCAACACCCAACAAAAAATCGATAAGTCTACGTCTCCCCTTGTAATAGTATCGTCGGAAACCATTTCCTCCATTCGTCAATGGGAGCGTACACTACCATCTCTGCAATTGGATGTGGCCACAAGGGTCATAAAGAGCTATCTGCCCACATCACAACCTATGACCCGCTGGGCAAATTGGTTCCAAGAGGCTGCAACATCATTGCAAATAATATGATCTACCCAAGGAAAGGGGGAGCATGTACTCACGCTCGACATTCTAATGCTTCCTCCTTATAACCTTCTCCCCTGACCATGTAATTGCCATATTCAAGGGGATGTATATATATAGCTTCATACATTTTTTAAAAAAAAACAGAGAAAAGAAAAACAAAAAATAGTAAAAAGAGCAAGAGCACAAAAACAAGAGAAATATCCGTATACAATCAAGAACTAGATTGACCTATCATAAACCTACTGATGCTATATCTGTGTTGCAGATATGGCAGATGCCCGATCATCATACACTTCATCCACTCCTACCTTTGGTGAGAGGTATCATCTATACCTTTCTCAGATATTCCACATGTGCTATCCTGTAATTGAAACTGAATGGGATCATATAGATGTACTAGCCAGAGAAGAAAATGTTGAGGAATTAGAATGGCTAATTCGCCTATTGACCATGACTGACCCCTACTCCGTAGAGGACATATCCCCGTTAGCCCAATGCTTTCCTTTTCCACAAGATGACTATCCTCGCATGGTTACATTTTTGATGAGTTTATGTGGATGGGAAAATGAAAAGGAAATATCTGACAATGATGAATGGACGGATGAAACTCATGGCACTACTGAGGTTGACTTTATTTGTTTGGATGATGCGGATAGAGGCTTAGCCTTAGGGCTAGAGCCAGGACTCTACAACATCCTCTTACCGTATCCTCAGTAGTAGTGTGGTGTGACTGGTAGGTAGGTTAGCGTTTCCAAGTTTTTTCTAGTTCAGATTCCTTAAACAAGTCTTGAAATTTTCACACTGATGTGCCTCTCGAGATATAGTGCTTGTTAGTTGATTGTACAGGTTAAAAAGTTTGAGGTGGGTTCGCTTTCAAGTCCTGAGACTGCCGCAACGTTCATCAAAATATATCTACATCAAATTGCAAGCTGTCTCGTCAAATCAAGGAGATCTCCAATTTACAGGTGTAATTCTTCCATACCCACTCTCTTTCGTTTTTACTGTTCAATTAAATTAAACTATAAGGTATGACCACATGGAAATTGTCAATGTACTACTTAGTTTTTGAAGTTGCTTGCATGCTAGTGTAAATCATTAATGAGTTTAACTTTATTGGAAATATTCCTAGGCAGCATGACGTCTTTAGTTAACCTTGGAATACGATTGTCTTAGGTCTAGGGTCAAACCATCTTAATGTTTGAACACCTGGCTGTGTGTGTGTTGACCTCTAGGACATAGCTTTTACCCCTTGTCGAAAGGATGTAAGAACACATTTTAGTTCAGGAGCGAAGATCAAAAGAAACTTTATTAAAAAAAAAAAGCCTACAATAAATGGCAATACAAGTCTATAATGTGCTTCAATGTTGGCCTATCGCCTTATTGACACTTGGTAGGCGAGGAGTATTCTACTCCAAACCGATGCCTTGGTTGGTAGGGGGTAGCCTTGCCTAAAGTGAGCTAATAGATTCCTGGATAATGCCTTGTGTTAAACATGGTACCAGGATCGATGTTAGTTTTGCCTTAGGAAGGTCGCCATTGTGTAGAAATTGTCACGTGCATTAAAAAAAAAAACAAATAAAGGCAAAAGGCTCCTGTAACTCTGATGTTTCTTGTGTCCCTAGACGCGTGGTATTAACTTGTTCTTAGAGTAGACACAGTGTGGTCATCTGTTTATTTATTAAGCTTGGTTATTTTCCTTGACTTAGGCCAGTTATATAAAACCTTGATTAACCTTTGACACCTTGCTAACTCTTGAATTCCTTTCAATAATTTTAAACTCCTATTAATTTGCTACACTAGCTCATTCATGTGACCCTTAAACTAAGTTCTCATAAGCAATATCCATTGTGGTCTAACATGCTTGAATTTATACACTTTATATCTTTTGAATTCCAGCATACTTTCACTCTTTTCCCTGTTTTGCAGACGGTCAACCACAACAGCCCTATCGAGCTTACCATACCATAGCTTCCGAGGACGGAATCTACATCAGGAAGGGGGGCATGTTAACCCATGGCGGACATTGAGACGTACTATGTTTTACGTCATTAATTTAAATATTCTGAGTCATGGGCTGGGCTTGTCGGCACCATATGTTAAGGATGAAGGGATTGGGTGATCGCCGATGAGAGGCGCACCTTGGATATCAGTAGGATAAGGGTTAGGGTCGGCCGGCCATGTATGGGCGCCCAAGTGTGAACGGCCAAGTCACCTATAAGAGTCAAATGTAACCCTAAAATCCTCATTCTCATGTGTTGTGAATAGAAGAGTGCTCTTGCCTTATCTCCTTGTTTTCCTTCTCCTGCGTGTGTGAGAGAGAGAGAGAGAGTGAGAGCGATCGAGCGCACTGTGTAGCGGCACGGCGAGGCGGCGGAGAGGCGGTAGAGCGGCGGGCGACGGCGGCTCCTCCTTCACGGCTGCGACGCGGGAATCCTTCAAGGCGGCAGTTAAGCGGTGAGTGACACACCTTTTGCATTCTGTTTTGAGCTTGCCTTCCTGGTTGTATGCTTGCAGCCATTCGTGGCTCGCATACGGTGTTCGGTAAGTCCCCAGCTACGACCTGTGCGGCAAAAGCGCACACTATAAAATAATTTAATATAGCGGTAGGTGTATATAGAGCTGTGGGTTTTTCCCTTGAGCCACCAAGGGTTTTTTTTTCATCCACAGTTAGAGACCCTTCTTTGAGCGGGGGTGTTGGCTATATATAGAATGTCTCTATATATAGCCCTAGGATCTCCTCTATATATACTCATCTATTGTGTGTATTCCACACACTTTGGGGATTCAATATTGTGTCTCGTGTGCTTCTCTCTCATCTCTCTCATGCTATTGCCTCCATCTCCAACAGAGGAGATGGAGGCAGTGGCCATGGGGGTGGCCTAAGGTTGTTGTGCATGTGCAACAATGTTCTCATGCTTTTGTGCTCTCTAACAACACTCACAAATGACGTATGGTCTCTCTTCTCAAATTTTATGAATCTAAATCCATAGGATTTTTCCTTATTGAAAACAAAAATTTATGGATGGAGGAAAATCTTGCAATAGCATCGACATTCGGGAGGTCTGAATCTTCAGACATAGGAGAGTCAGTAGAGCTAGATCGAGAGCCATTTAGAGTTATAGCTAGAGCCTTTGTGATAACTAATTAATGAATATACATTTTCCACTCACTTTGGTTTCTATTTAACCTTTCATATAATGACAGATTTGTACATGGACTATGGCTATTTCCCTATGCAAAACTCAGGAAAAAAGAAGTGGGGCTTAGCTGGGCAACAAGAACACTCTGGGTCCAGGGATAGCAGCTAGATTGTAAGATTCCTCCCCAACCTCTCAAGATGTCCAGTATCTTCCCGTATAATTAAATCCCTCTTCAGAAATATAAAAGATCTTGTTTCTAACTATTTTAACATAGAGAGAGAAAATACTCTAGAGAGAGAATATTTAGATTTTTAATATTTTTGGATAGAAAAATATCTCATCTTATTAAAATGAATTCCCCTGAAACAGAAATACAAAACGAACTTTCCAATGTGCAATTGGAATTAATTGGAAATGGGTATAAAAAGGGCCTTAGCCTAAGGATCTAGATTTTCAGAAACTTTTGGATTATGGTCTAATTAAGGTTCCTGTGGGCCAATAGGATCAATCCATGTGTGGGGAGGAGATAAATCCAATTTGTAAAAGAAAATATCCAAAAAATGAGTAAATGCTCACAGAAGATGAAGAGTTGACTATGTACAAGGTTTATTACTAAGAAACTATGAGTAATATCAAAAATATGTGATATTTGGGTATAATGATTCCATTTTGACATATATGTAAGGAAGGAAAGTCCATTCAATGAGGCACCTACTTCACATGTGCAATTGACTTTTAAATCTTCAAAAATTGTGATATTTTTATCTCTCCTCTCTCTTGAACCAAACCAAATCAAAAAGGAACCAAACCGAATCAAAAAGGAACCAAACTAGGTCCAAATCTGGTCCAAATTCAACCAAACTAAAATTTAAAAAATTCTAGAAATCAGTTAGCTTTGGTTAGAGCCTCCCTCTCCTATAAATAGAACATGAGTCCTTTGAAAAAAGGAGGAGAATTTTACTATACTAGAATTATGCTGAAATAATGCTAATTTTTACTATTCTCTAAAATTCTCTCCAAATTGAAGAAATTGGAGCTTCCCTCTTTCTTCAATTCCCATTGGTGGCTCCATCAACATACTAAACCAATTGATTGGTTGGGGGCCTCTACCATGAACAAAGAATCAAGCAATTTGTAAGGTAAATGGTGAATTTTGATCTTTTCTATAATTTCTCAATGTTTCTCTCTTCTCAACCCCTCTCAAGCTTGAGAAGCTTAATTGGAATGGTTTTTGAATGCTATTGAAGTTAATTGATGAATGGTAGTAAGTAATTACATAAATTGATGAATACTATTGAGTTTAATTAATGAATGATAGTAAAGAATTACATAAATTTCCAGTTATGATTAATTCTAATGGTTTTTATGTAATTTCTCTCTCTCTCTCACTCAAGAAATGGTCATACTCATGACCTATTCTCAATCCAAATGAAGCTTTTCATAAAGCTTTTCCTTAATCCAAGATTAATCTATGCTTGAGACCAAATTAATGGCTTTTTTTTATGCTCTTAGTTTATGTATTTTATGAATATTGATGATTCATTCCATTATGGGTTAATGATCCAATTAGGGATCATTCTAATCATTCCCTTAATGATAAGCTTTATCTTTTAAAATAATTGAGATTTATCAGTCATCGCAGCGGAGCTATGGCAAAATCTTTGTAAAAATTACACATAAAATAATTTCATTCAAAGCATGAAAAGAGGACTTCCTACCATATTCTAGGAATTATCATCCTAGATTAATTGAAAGAATTTTATTGTAATCATGGAAAAATTAATTTTTATGTCATGCATAATTGATGAATTAAGAAAAAGAGGATTTCTAGTAATTAAATTTTATGCTAAAAGAGTAATTCCTATCAATTCTATACTCTAAAAGTATCTTTTTATGCATAGAAGATGCATATTGATTATTATATTTGATTTTCATGCATAGAGGTATGCATAAAAGATTATTATTCTAATATAAAAGTGTTACTTTTATCATATTTGATTTTCATGCATAGAGGTATACATAAAAGATTATTATTCTAATATAAAAGTGTTACTTTTATCATATTTGATTTTCATGTATAGAGGTATGCATAAAAGATTATTATTTTAATATAAAAGTGTTACTTTTATCATATTTGATTTTCATGCATAGAGGTATGCATAAAAGATTATTATTTTAATATAAAAGTGTTACTTTTATCATATTTGATTTTCATGCATAGAGGTATGCATAAAAGATTATTATTTTAATATAAAAGTGTTACTTTTATCATATTTGATTTTCATGCATAGAGGTATACATAAAAGATTATTTTTTTTATTATAAAAGTGTTACTTTTATCATATTTGATTTTTATGCATAAATGGGTGCATAAAAGATAAATTTTTATACTAAAAGTGTGATTTTCATCATAAATGGATTTTATGCATAAATTAGATGCATAAGAGAAATTCTTAATTATTCTAAAAGTGTTATTCCTACTAAATTGGATTTATGCATGGTAAGATGCATAAAGAATTTATTTTAATCCAAAAGTGTCATTCTCATTTAAAATGAATTTATGCATAGGAAGTTGCATAAAAGATTGATTTTTATTTCGAAAGTGTTAGTCTCCTTAAATGAAATTTATGCATAAATAGATGCGTAAAGAAATCTTATATCAATTATAAGAAATCATTTGTATTCTATAAATAGATATTAGGATGTGATAAGATGCGTATGGGAAGTGAGAGGATGTGATATGAGGTGTATGAGATATGATGGGATGTGATAAGATGTATATGAGATGTGATAGGATGTCATAAGAGGTGTATGAGATGTGATAGGATGTGCTAAGATGAGTTAGGATGTGATAAGATGTGTATGGGATGAGGTAAGAAGTGTATCTGATGGGATAAGATATATATGGATTGTGATAGGGCGAGAATGGATGTGATGTGGATGTATGAATGTAGATGTGGATGTGGATGTATGAATGTGGATGTGTATGTATGGATGTGAATGTGGATGTGTATGTATGGATGTGAATGTGAATGTGGATGTGTATGTATGGATGTGTATATATGGATGTGAATGTGGATGTGGATGTGGATGTGTATGTATGGATGTGGATGTGTATGTATGAATATGAATGTGAATGTGGATGTGGATGTGGATGTGGATGTATGGATGTAGATATGGATGTGGATGTTTGTATGTGGATGTGGATGTATGAATGAGGATGTGAAAGATGGATGATGCATGTAGATGTGGATGTATGGATGTGAATGTGGATGTGGATGTGGATGTGGATGTGGATGTATGGAAGTTTTCTATTTGTTAATTATTATGCCGTGCGGTACCCATGTGCAATCTGTCATGGGGCGATGTTTCCATTTTACATAGTATTCTGGTATCCCCCGCCGGAACCATTTTTTCAAAATGAGTTCTGGTTCAAAAGGTGTGACGGCGGGTGTGGCACCATCTGCAAAGCATAGGTACATGGCGCCCAAAACGGGTGTCAGGGACAAACCTTTTGAGAAGGCTTATATGAAATGCATTATGTATGTGTACTGTGGGCAGGCAAATCTATTTTGTAGGTGACTCCATTGTAAGATTTGAGCACTTTGTATGGGCCATAGAAGCGGTGATTGAATTTGCGTGTGAGATTGGCAGGGAGTGCAATGTTTTGTGCACTAACCAAGACCAAGTCTCCCTCATGAAATTCATCATCGCGCCTTTTCTTGTTGGCATGTTTCACGTATCTGACTTTGATTTGTTCTAGATGCTGCTGTGCAATACGCATTCTTTTCTGCCACTGCTGCAAAAAGTCCTCTGCATCTGCATCTTCTGCATACACGTCGCCGGTGGCAATGGCGAGAGGTGTAATGACTTCCTTCCAGGTGGCCAATTCAAACGGCGTGTACCCAGTAGCACTGTGCACGGAGTTGTTATAATGGAATTCTAAAATTTCTAGATAATTTGCCCAATCTTTCTGATCTGCACGCACATAATTGCGAATGTAGTCCTCTATACCTTGATTGATGTGCTCTGTTTGGCCATCTGTTTGTGGGTGATAGGCTGAAGACATGCGTAGTGTATCCATTAACTTAAACAGTTCTCTCCACATGTTGCTCATGAATCTACTGTCCCTGTCTGATACTATAGCCGTTGGCAGCCCATGGTATTTGAACACCTGACTAAAATACAGCTTTGCAGTCTGATAGGCCGTGAGTGGTGGTTTTGATGGAATGAAGTGGGCTTGCTTAGAAAAATAATCCACTACCACAAATATGGTGTTGTACCCATGGGACTCCGGGAGATCCACAATAAAATCCATACTCACAATGTCCCACGGCCTTGACGGGACGGGCATGGTTTTCAACAAACCTGCTGGTTTGACTCGCTGTGCCTTTACGAGTTGACATGTTGGGCATGTACGAACATATTCGATGACATCTTCCGTCATGCGTGGCCAGAAAAAATGACGTCAAAGCTGCTCGAGCGAGCGCTTCTGCCCACCATGCTCGGCCAGCTTACAATCGTGGGTTTCCCAAAGTAGCATGGCTTTGAGGTCTGGGTCATCGGGTACATACACCTTTTGGTGGGCGTAGAATATTCCATCTTTAATTTCAAATAAACCCACGGCTGTTGTACCATTGTGTAAATCTGTGGCCATGCGCATGATTGCTGCATCTAATTTCTGAGCATCCTTGATTTTGTCCAATAGTGCCCCATTTGCCACACTGACTGCATTTACCTGCGGCATACGACTCAGAGCATCTGGCATCAAGTTCTGCTTTCCCGGTTTGTGAATAATGTCAATGTCAAACTCTGCGATGACATCCTGCCATCTGCCTTGCTTTGGTGACAATTTTGGTTGCGTCTGAAAGTACTTGAGGGAGATGTTATCTGTTAGAAACTTAGTATGTTTGTCTTGCACATAATGACGCCATTTTCTAAGGCAATGAACCACTGCTTGCATTTCCTTTTCATGTGTGGTCCATCTGCGTTCTACATCACTGAACTTACGAGACTCATACGCCACCGGGTGCCCGTCTTGTAATAATACTCCTCCAAGGGCCCCATCTGGCTGATGCGTCTATGTGGATTTCAAACTCTTTGTTGAATTCTGGAAGCTTAAGCACCGGGGTACTACACATGGCGATTTTCATTTGTTCAAAAGCATCCTTTCGGTATCGGTCCACTTAAAAGGCTTGATGCCTTTAGTTATATCAATGAGTGGAGTGGCGATTTTGCTAGAATCTTTGATAAACTTTCTACAGAATTGTGTGAAGCCTATGAACTCGCGAACTTCATGCACAGTTCGGGGTGCATTCCATTTCAGCACGGCTTCGATCTTCTTAGGGTCTTCCTGCACCCCTTTTTGATTGACGACAAAGCCCAGAAATTCAACTTTGGTGACTGCAAATTCACATTTTTCTGGTTTGGCATACAGTTTGTGGTGCCATAATGTTTGAAAAACTTTGCTTAGGTGTTCTTTATGCTCACTCAAAGTCTTACTGTATATGAGCAGATCATCTATATAAATGATCAAAAATTCATCTAGATACTCTTTGAAAATATCATTCATCATCGTGCAAAAGGTAGCCGGGGCGTTAGTTAGCCCAAATGGCAATACCAGCCACTCGTAGCTCCCATACCTTGTGCGAAACGCCGTTTTTTCAATGTCTTCTTCGGCGATGCGTATCTGATGGTATCCGGATCGTAGATCGATCCGACTGAAGAACTTTGCTCCCGCCAGTTGATCTAAGAGTTCCTCCATTACTGGGACGGGGTAACGATTCTTAATGGTAATTTTATTCAAAGCTCTGTAATCGGTGCACAACCTGGCTGTCCCGTCTTTCTTTGTGACAAACAGTATAGGTGCACCATACGGTGACTTGCTGGAGTGCACCATACCATTTTGGGCCAGTTCATTTAACTGTACCTTGAGCTCCTTGAGCTTAGTAGCATCCATCCTATATGGAGCTTTAGCTGGAAAACTAGGCCCTGGCAAGAGTTCTATTTTGTGATCCACTGATCGTTTTGGCGGTAACCCGGCTGGCAATTTCTCAGGCAAGAAATCTTGGAATTCCTTCAGCACTTCGTGTATTTCTGCTTCGCCAATTTTGCATTTTGTTGGACGTGCATCATGTGCCTTCATTATGCATAAGTGTATTTGGCAACCTTGCTTGGCTGCCCTCTCTGCCTGCTTTGCACTGCACCATTCTGGCGCCTTGCCACAGCAATCTGTTACTGTGCGGGCATTACTTGCCCCTGCTGCATACATTGGAGTGTTTTGGATTTTGCTTCCAACGTTCTTGCTGACTATTCTATCCCCCGGACGGATACATGGCACATTAACTCCTGTACCCTGCATATCCAATATCATGTTATTTACACCTTTTCTCATAAAGGCAATGAGATATTTGTCGATCCAAGTGAGCCCGACAATCACTTCGAAAGTATCCATTGGCACAACTATAAAATCCAATCGCGCTTTCCATGCGTCTGCCTGCACCTGCACGTGCACGTTGTATGCCATCTTTACATTGTCATCCTGTCCTTGTGCAAACGACACTGACAACTTAGTGGAGTCGCACACCTTCACTCCCTGCTTTCTAGCACATTTTGGGGTGATGAAATTATGGGTGGCCCCCGTATCCAACATGATGTTTTGTTCCAGGCCGTTCACATTGGCCTCAAAATAGACATTATGCACTGCCGCTAACTGGCTGCCATGCATTTCGGTACTGCTTGCACTGCACCTACCCTTGGTGGGCTATCGCCTCGACGAGACGATGTTTCTGCGTCCTCAATCTCAGTGATTCTGAGTCCATCCATCCGTTCATAAGTATCTTCTTGCCCTTGGGCCTGAACGATGGTAACCCGACTTTGTGCGGGTCGACGAGGGCATTCACTGTCATAATGATTGCCTCTGCAACCTCTGCATGGGCGTGTTGGGGGAGGTAGAGGGCGCCTAGCGGTATTGGTAAATCCCCCTATACTGGTCGATTGGGATGCCCCCCTCCCCGGCACAAAGTTTCTATTCCCAGAGGTTCTCCCATATGTTCGGGGTACAATAGATCCACTCGACCTTGTCCCGCTTGTACTAGTCCCAGAGTTTTCTCCCCGGGTTTTAGGAGGAGTTCTCATTCCTGTTTTGCGGTTTGGCACCATTCCATCCCCCTGTTCCTGCTGCATTGCTTTTACTCTGCCACTTTCTGCTCTCAGTGTCGGACAGTCATTCCGCCATTGTGAGTGCTGCCTCATAATTTTCAGGCTCTTGCTTTTCAATCTCTCTACGGGTCTAGTCACGCAACCCAAACAAGAACCCATGTAGTCTATCGATAGCATGCATATCCATAATCTGCAGCATAAGTTGTTTGTACTTGTTGATATAATCTCGCAGTTTTCCATCTGCGTGTCTGAGATTACGCCATTCATCGCGTACCCTGAAGACTTCATTTCGTGGTACGAAATACTCGGCCATATCCTTGGTAAAGTCATCCCACCTTGTCCACGGCCTCTTTGCATCACTTGCCAGAAACCAAGTGTATGCATTGCCTGACAGCAGTCGTGAGGCCACACGGATCCAGTGTTTATGAGATACTTTGCTCATGGTGAGATAATCCCCTGTCTCACGGATCCATCTTGTCAACACAAGCGAATCTCGTTGCCCAGTATACTTTTCCGGGGGTAACGGCTTATACTTCCCGTATCCCTCATCCGATGACTCTGAGTCTTGCCTGTCATTCCGTCTTCTGTGTTGCCGCATGGGGGGGGAACTCGACCTCATTTGTCTTGGTGACGAAGGTCGGCTACCATCCTTCTTGTGTAGTTGATCGACTAAGGAGGCCAACATGCCTTCTAGCCGGTCTAGTCTGTCATTTTGGTGATCTTGCCAGCTCGGCCCTAGATCCCTTGGATCATCCATTTGGTGTTCTTGAGTCTCTATTGCCCTTCCCTCGAGACATCTATTATACCTTTCACATCGAATCCAAGCTGTTACTTCGGCATCAAGTTCTGCCTGTCTTTCTTGCCTTGCTTCCTCCCCAATCCTCGCAGCTTCTTCTGCGTCTAGGTAGCCACCTTCTATGGTCTTCCCTTTTGGCATAAGTCTTGACCAAACTCATTGCGTCGCAGCGTTTTCTGCCCCACTAATTACGTCTTAATCTATTTGTTAATTTATTAATTATCCACTAATTATGTCTTAATTATTTGCTAATCACTTTGTTAATGATGTTGATTTTAGTGTTTGATCCACCATAGCTCATCACAATGCTCAAATTTCAACATTAGAGCCAAGCCTAGAATCCATCAGGTTTATGAGCCCATTATTTAATTAATCAAGATTAGTAGATAATTAGGAAATAATCCAAATTTTAGTTATTTTTCACTTCACCTCTTCACCCCCAGCTGGTGGAGGAGCCCTAGTGCCTTGCATAATCATTTGCCAAACCATTCTAGCCCAAGGTAGCTAACCCAAAGGGGCTCCAGCCTATGCAATCAGATGCGCAAACCGGCACGTAGAACTACCTATTTTTGCTGATTAGTGGGCGTTGTTTTTCTGAGGAGTTTTTGCCATTGCTGCTTCATCAAGTCAAATCTCTCTAATTCCTCTTAGCCCAAGGTGTATTCAAGCATGCTCTACAAGCTGGTGAAGATAGAATTCAGTTTCATCAAGTCTACAGTGAGATCCAAGCTCTTCATCAAATCTGAAGGTGACTTTGGTAAAACAGAGATTAAGCTTTCAATATTTGGTCAAATCTTGTGTTTCTTGGCTTAATCCTCTACTAGACTCATTGCTATTGATTCCTTTGAAATCATTTGAGCTCATTTGAAGTGTAAGGCACCAGATCTGGACTTCCCGCATACTCTGTTTTTTGCACACAAAATAGAGCATTAATTTGCTAATCAGTGAGATTAATCAGTACTAATCACTATATTTTGGTACAATTGAGGGTTCAAATTAACCATTAGGTATCTGATACAGATCCCTATAACTTCAGATTGCAAATCGGAGTTGGTTTGATACTCCAACCATCCCGTACAAATTGGTTACCCTTGATTTAATGTAATTTCTGGTAAAATTGTGCTGATAAATTTGTGAAAATCATCATTTTGCATTTAACCCTTGGTTAATGCCTATAAATCTCACTCAAATTCAAGATCATTCACAACCAGAGTTTCATTTGGAATGTGCATGAGAATGAATGCTATACGCATTATGTATTGGGCACATTACATCAGTGTAAAAATGGGAACAGACACTGCCCTTGTCTAAAATAAGGCAAGAGGTAAGACCTCCCGCATAAATTTGGGTTTGCATTGCATAATGACACAAGATAAAAATCAAAAACCCAAAGGAACTGTTAGCAAAACATTGAAACATGTTGCTCATATGGAGCAAAAAGACCTAACGGACAAGCTCATGGCCCCAGCCATGAAAGAAGAAGAACATCTCCTTCCAAGAGGAAGATCCACACCAAGAAGATCCAAAGGAAGACATGGACATGAGAAGAGAAGCTACCCCAAGAAGACTGAAAGAAGAGACGGACACGTGGAGAGAAGCTGCCCACGATAAGAAGACTGAAGACAAGAGAAGATGTGAGGCTCCAAAGAGTGAGGAGCCATGTGAAAATCTCTAAGAAAGAGAGAGAGAGAGACCCCACAACCCAATGTAACCTGCCCCAAAAAAGTAAAACCACCTCTGAGCCACCGATGATGTAGGCCACGTGGTAGATAGATGTATGTGTGAGCACTTTAGTCAAGGTCGCAAGCAACTATAGTAAGCCTTGGACACATAGAGAGAGAGAGTGTCAAGGACTATGAGTTTAGGGACTCGAGGCACTGGTCGTGGGCTATCAAGTAAGAGAGAAACTTGGTACAGGGTCCAGGTGTGCTAAGATAACTTGAGGGGAGGTGTGCTAGGCACTAGTCACGGACTATCAAGTAAGGGGAGGCAAACTTGGTATAGGGTCTAGGTGTACTAGGAGTATTCACTTGAGGGGAGGTGTTGAAATATACAAGTGAATAGGGTGTGTGTGGGAACAAGCCCTTGGTTAGAGGCTGTAAAAGAGGATGTGTAAATGTGAAAGAACCTGTGAAAAGGTGAGAAGAATCTACTGGGAGAGAATAAAGGGTAGCATGAGAAGATTTAGGAAGTGTGGAGATATTCTGGGAAGTGTGGAGATATTCTGGGAAAAGTGAAGAGGTGGAGAGAATCAGGGAAAAGAGGTGGAGTGAATCATGGAGAAATCAGTGGGATTAGATGCTTGATGTAAACTCTATAAATTGAGGCATAGCACTAATGAGAATTGCTGGTTTTTGAGTATCCATGCCTACATTAATCTATTTGTTAATTATCCACTAATTACATCTTAATTATTTACTAATCACTTTGTTAATGATGTTGATTCTAGTGTTTGATCCACCATAGCTCATCACAATGCTCAAATTTCAACAATACTCATGACCTATTCTCAATCCAAATAAAGCTTTTCATAAAGCTTTTCCTTAATCCAAGATTAATCTATGCTTGAGGCCAAATTAATAGCTTTTTTCTATGCTCTTAGTTTATGTATTTTATGAATATTGATGATTCATTCCATTATGGGTTAATGATCCAATTAGGGATCATTCTAATCATTTCCTTAGTGATAGGCTTTATCTTTTAAAATAATTGAGATTTATCAGTCATCGCAGCGGAGCTATGGCAAAAATTTTGTAAAAATTACACAAAATAATTTCATTCAAAGCATGAAAAGAGGACTTCCTACCATATTCTAGGAATTATCATCCTAGATTAATTGAAATAATTTTATTGTAATCATGGAGAAATTAATTTTTATGTCATGCATAATTGATGAATTAAGAAAAAGAGAATTTCTAGTAATTAAATTTTATGCTGAAACAGTAATTCCTATCAATTCTATACTCTAAAAGTATCTTTTTATGCATAGAAGATGCATATTGATTATTATATTTGATTTTCATGCATAGAGGTATGCATAAAAGATTATTATTTTAATAAAAAAGTGTTACTTTTATCATATTTGATTTTCATGCATAGAGGTATGCATAAAAGATTATTATTTTAATATAAAAGTGTTACTTTTATCATATTTGATTTTCATGCATAGAGGTATGCATAAGAGATTATTTTTTTATTATAAAAGTGTTACTTTTATCATATTTGATTTTTATGCATAAATGGGTGCATAAACGATAAATTTTTATACTAAAAGTGTGATTTTCATCATAAATGGATTTTATGCATAAATTAGATGCATAAGAGAAATTCTTTTATTCTAAAAGTGTAATTCCTACTAAATTGGATTTATGCATGGTAAGATGCATAAAGAATTTATTTTAATGCAAAAGTGTCATTCTCATTTAAAATGAATTTATGCATAGGAAGATGCATAAAAGATTGATTTTTATTTTGAAAGTGTTAGTCTCCTTAAATGGAATTTATGCATAAATAGATGCGTAAAGAAATCTTATATCAATTATAAGAATTCATTTGTATTCTATAAATAGATATTAGGATGTGATAAGATGCGTATGGGAAGTGATAGGATGTGATATGAGGTGTATGAGATGTGATAGGATGTGATAAGATGTGTATGAGATGTGATAGGATGTGATAAGAGGTGTATGAGATGTGATAGGATGTGGTAAGATGAGTTAGGATGTGATAAGATGTGTATGGGATGAGGTAGAAAGTGTATCTGATGGGATAAGATGTATATGGATTCTGATAGGGTGAGAATGGATGTGATGTGGATGTATGAATGTAGATGTGGATGTGGATGTGTATGTATGGATGTGAATGTGAATGTGGATGTGTATGTATGGATGTATGGATGTGGATGTGTATGTATGAATGTGAATGTGAATGTGGATGTATGGATGTAGATATGGTTGTGGATGTATGTATGTGGATGTGGATGTATGAATGAGGATGTGAAAAATGGATGTATGCATGTAGATGTGGATGTATGGATGTGAATGTGGATGTGAATGTGGATGTGGATGTGTGTGGATGTGGATGTGTGTGGATGTGTATGTATAGATGTGAATGTGGATGTGGGATGTGGATGTATGAATGTACATGTGGAGGTGGATGTATGAATGTGGATGTGTATGTATGGATGTGAATGAGAATGTCGATGTGTATGTATGGATGTATGGATATGTATGTATGAATGTGAATGTGAATGTGGATGTGTATGTATGAATGTAAATGTGAATGTGGATGTGGATGTGGATGTGGATATGGATGTGTATGTATGAATGCAGATATGGGATTGGATGTATGATGTGGATGTACGAACATGGATGTGTATGTAGAATAATGAATGTGAATGTGTATGTGAAATAATGTGTCGTCGATATGAGTGAATGGATGAGAATGAGTACACATATGAATGGAATGTGGAATAAGTAATGTGGACTGAGGAGGATAATGTGGAAAGACGAGAGTTCGATATAGAAACTGTATTTTGTGACCTGTTTGTAAATGACTGTTTTATGTCAAGAATGCTGGGGAAGCAATTTGACCGTCTTGTGGATTAAGGTCATGGAGACCTAACTAATAAAGTTGCAACTGCTAACGGAGAGTCAATGGAGGACGTCTCGCATAGCAAGGTCGTCTGAGGTCTTGACCAGCCTCGGTTCAATTTAAATGGTGAGCTTCCGGTACGGTGGATGAGGGACCAAGGAAGCGGCCTATGAGTGAAGCGCTAGCTCACCTGCGAAGGATCCTAAAGGGTGCTGACCATACGGTGCTCGGGCTCTGGGTCACCGAAGATACCCACACGTGCGTCGTGGAAGATATTGGAACAAGGAGTAAGAGTTGTTTTCTGAAACCGGGCATGGATCTGGTTGATTGACCTTGCTGGTCCCCAACGGATGAGTCCATGGATCTCTTATATGGATCTGCTGATTGATCTTGCTGATCTTCAACGAGGATTCCATCTTGATTTTTATATGTGAAAATATTGCTGGGTACTATGAGCTAGGAACTATTGAAAAGGCCCCTAGGTGGTGAGCGTTCTAGTTGCCAATGATGCCATAAGTACACCGATTGAATGAATGATTAGAAATTGGATTCAACCAGAGATTTCCAGGATTGTCATCAGTAACATAATGGTTTCATTAAAGGATTGTTTTAAAGTTAGTTGATGCTGAGAAAAAGGCAATTTCATATTGGGTGTGTAAGTGGTGTGACTAGTTTTATGTTTGCATGAACTTCCGGCTTGGGGGCCTGGGAACTCTTTTCCCAGGTACCCGGGACAAAACCTAACCAAATTCCTAATTGGATCCCATCACTAGAGTGGTTGGGTGGTTGGCTAACCCATGGGACTGGATGGGGTTAGGCTGGACTGATGGATCCGTAAATCGAGACTCAATTTCTGTTATTACGATAGATAAAGTAAATTTCGGATAGTAATTGTTCTATGGATAGGAATCAACGGGTGTGCCTCTTGATGGTAAAAAAAGCGTTGATCCTCCCAATGATCTAAGTGCAATCTGTCCCTTTAATCTGACTATGGAACTTATGAGTTTGGTCAGATTAGTTCAGTTAAGTAAGGCTTTTGACTACGTTAGGGAAAAGTTATCCTGGTGGAATCGCCCGTGCTTTCCGGGCAAGAGAAGTTTTTCCGAGTTCGGTTTGGAAGAATCGAGGAATTAGACACTGTCCGGATATCCGTGGGCGAGGCCCCGAGTGTGGGACCCTGGCCCGCGCAAGATGTGCTACTTCCGCTGCTAGCACCCGGAATCTATTGCGCGGTGGTGGGGACAGGACCTCACAGTTGGTATCAGAGCCAATTGGCTAATAAAGAAACTGAGAAGCCAAATATGTCAAAAATTTATCAAGAAGCACAAAATGGTTGTAATTGTAATTGTGTGATATAATTCATACAATTATA
The DNA here is from genome assembly GCF_041138505.1 of Cibotium barometz. Classification (NCBI taxonomy): domain Eukaryota; kingdom Viridiplantae; phylum Streptophyta; class Polypodiopsida; order Cyatheales; family Cibotiaceae; genus Cibotium; species Cibotium barometz. The sequence continues at coordinate 7,643,391 of NC_141095.1, read as the reverse complement.
TCAAAACTAAGAAGCCAAATATGTCAAAAATTTATCAAGAAGCAAAAAATGGTTGTAATTGTGTGATATAATTCATACAATTTGTTATTCAAACTAAAATTTCGTAAATTAGTAATTGGGTCTTCAGATGGAAGTACCGCAATTCTATGGAACCCTGACTTGCTTGAGGCCTAGACATGATGGTATTTACCTTATAGTTCCAAGTATCATGACTATCCGTATATGCTGAGGGTATAACTGCAGCTCTTTACTGCGGCAATATATACGAGTAAATCTAAGACTTGAAATTATAAGCATTAATGCTATCCAGATGATGATTTCGAATGTGGTTGATATGTTTTTTGATTCTGTTTGAGAACTGATGAATTGATTTGAATTCTGATTGAGAAATGATGATTTCTGAAATTTAGTTGAAATATAATAACCTGAGCAAAACCACAATGAGGATGAATGGGACGAGTCCCTGTGATGATATTCATAACTATAATGATGATAATGATTTCAGCAAATCACTATGAGATTAGTGGAAATTGCTACTATTAGCACTTGACATGGTAGATCAAGTTAAGTGATGACAAATTGAGAACTTGCTTGATTGAAATTCCCGTGGAGGAATGTTCAGAAAGAAATTTTTCGATCTAATGGACCATTATCGTGTTAAAGATATAAATGATACGATCTGAATGAATTGTTATTTAAAGATGAGTTCTATATAAGGGATATTTATCCCAGTATTCTGTTGGGTTGACCAGAATATAAGGAACCCCAAAATAAATTAGATCTTAAGAAAAAGTGTTGTACTCTACTTTGGGAGATGTGGACATCTCGCATTTTTAAGTGGGGTAGAATGTAAGATTCTCCCCCAGCCTTCGAGGTATACAGGAGTAAGAACCTCCCTTCTGATCTTGTAATTATTCTCTCTCTAAAATAAAAGAAAGATTCTGTTTAAAAAGGAAGACCCTTTTCCCCAGAATACTTCTCAGGAGCCCCACCTGTTTTTAAGGATTCAGAACGATGAGTTCAGAAGTGAGAACCGGTGTTTTGGATGCCAAGGATTTGGTCATCAGTTAAAAGACTACCCAGGATCGACAGAAGTAGTATGCAGATAAGAAGAGGACAGTTAGAGAATTCAAAGAAGCAGATATGGTCTTCATTCGAGTACGGCCCAAAAGAAGTTCTTTATCTTTTGGGAAGTATAAGAAGTTATCCCCCCAGATATTGTGGGCCATATCTGATTTCAAAGAAAGTAGGTGACTTAGCCTACGAGCTTCTTCTACCTCCTCATCTCAAATTTCATAATATATTTCATGTAAGCCTTCTAAAGAATTATGTGCCAAGCTCAAATCATGGAAAGACGGTAAAACTTCAGTGGTAAGATACACCGTCGGCTTCTAGGTTATGCTAGTTCCTTCTTTGATATAAGTCGTAACTTTTACTTGTCGCTCGCAATAATCTTACTTACATCGATCTCCTTTCTTTCTTAATCTCCTTTATGGCTTGGCAGCAGGACTTGGTTTTATCCATGATGATTTCTCACCTTCAAGACGAAAGCGAGTCTGTGAAGAAGGATTTTATAGAACTATATGAGCGCTTACTTTTCCCTCACTTGTTGGGAACTTCTGTAGCTCAGACCAAATGGCGGACCTATCGAGACATAACTAGGGTAACACCGTGGGCTCGGCATCACTTTCGTAACAACGTCCGCTTGGCTATGGTTATTGAAGCTTTGGGTTTGGGTCCCCGATACTATTGCGTGATGAGATCAAGGCATGGTGGGTTTTCTGAGCGGGTCTTCTTACTTGCGTGTTTTCTTTCTCACCAGAAGATATGCCTTTATCCCATTTTTGGCTTGCCTCTTAGAGGTCCTTTTATTAGGACACCTCATACCATTGAGGTAGGTGCTGCAATAATCGGCCGAATTATTCCCATAGATGAGTTACCTTATACGTGTGCTGCTTGTGACTGTTGCTTTTGTGACCATATGATGGACGGGCTTATGGAATTGTAAAAAGTTCTTCTATCTTGCTATATATATTCCAAGAATATATAAAGTTGAAATCTTTGTTCTTGTCTTGAGTCTTACTCTCTTTGAGACTTTTCTTGGTGGTTACTCTTAATTAAATTTTCTCTTAGTCTCATATATCGTGCATCTTGCGGAATTACCCCCCAGTTTGCGAGGTGAGGACATCTCGCATTTTTCAAGTGGGAGAGAATGTAAGATTCCTCCCCAGCCTCTCAAGATGTCCAGCATCTTCCCGTATAATTAAATCCCTCTTCAAAAATAAGATCTTGTTTCTAACTGTTTTAACCTAGAGAGAGAAAATATTCTAGAGAGAGAATATTCAGATTTTTAATATTTTTGGATAGAAAAATATCTCATCTTATTTAAATGAATTCCCTTGAAACAGAAATTCAAAAAGAACTTTCCAATGTGCAATTGGAATTAATTGGAAATGGGTATAAAGGACCTTAGCCTAAGGGTCTACATTTTCAGAAATTTTTGGATTATGGTCCAATTAAGGTTCTTGTGGGCCAATAGGATCAATCCATGTGTGGGGAGGAGATAAATCCAATTTGTAAAAGAAAATATCCAAAAATGAGTAAATGCTCACATCATATGAAGAGTTGACTATGTACAAGGTTTATTAGTAAGAAACTATGAGTAATATCAAAAATATGAGATATTTTGGGTATAATGATTCCATTTTGACACATATGTAAGGAAGAGGAGTCCATTCAATGAGACGCCTACTTCACATGTGCAATTGACTTTTAAATCTTCAAAAACTGTGATATTTTTATCTCTCCTCTCTCTTGAACCAAACCAAATCAAAAAGGAACCAAACCGAATCAAAAAGGAACCAAACTAGGTCCAAATCTGGTCAAAATTCAACCAAACTGAAATTTGGAAAATTCTAGAAATCAGTTTGCTTTGGTTAGAGCCTCCCTCTCCTTTAAATAGAACATGAGTCCTTTGAAAAAAAGGAGGAGAATTTTACTATACTAGAATTATGCTGAAATAATGCTAATTTTTACTATTCTCTAAAATTCTCTCCAAATTGAAGAAATTGGAGCTTCCCTCTTTCTTCAATTCCCATTGGTGGCTCCATCAACATACTAAACCAATTGATTGGTTGGGGACCTCTACCGTAAACAAAGAATCAAGCAATTTGTAAGGTAAATGGTGAATTTTGATCTTTTCTATAATTTCTCAATGTTTCTCTCTTCTCAACCCCTCTCAAGCTTGAGAAGCTTAATTGGAATGGTTTTTGAATTCTATTGAAGTTAATTGATGAATGGTAGTAAAGAATTACGTAAATTGATGAATGCTATTGAGTTTGATTTAAAGAATTACATAAATTTCCATTTATGATTAATTCTAATATTTTTTATGTAATTTCTCTCTCTCTCACTCAAGAAATGGTCATACTCATGCCCTATTCACAATCCAAATGAAGCTTTTCATAAAGCTTTTCCTTAATCCAAGATTAATCTATGCTTGAGACCAAATTAATAGCTTTTTTCTATTCTCTTAGTTTATGTATTTTATGAATATTGATGATTCATTCCATTATGGGTTGATGATCCAATTAGGGATCATTCTAATCATTTTCTTAATGATAAGCTTTATCTTTTAAAATAATTGACATTTATCAGTCAAAGCAGCGGAGCTATCGTAAAATTTTTGTAAAAATTACACATGAAATAATTTCATTCAAAGCATGAAAAGAGGACTTCCTACCATCTTCTAGGAATTATCATCCTAGATTAATTGAAAGAATTTTATTGTAATCATGGAGAAATTGATTTTTATGTCATGCATAATTGATGAATTAAGAAAAAGAGGATTTTTGGTAATTAAATTTTATGCTAAAAGAGTAATTCCTATCAATTCTATACTCTAAAAGTATCTTTTTATGCAAAGAAGATGCATATTGATTACTATATTTGATTTTCATGCATAGAGGTATGCATAAAAGATTATTATTTTAATATAAAAGTGTTACTTTTATCATATTTGATTTTCATGCATAGAGGTATGCATAAAAGATTATTTTTTTAATATAAAAGTGTTAATTTTATCATATTTGATTTTCATGCATAGAGGTATGCATAAAAGATTATTATTTTAATATAAAAGTGTTACTTTTATCATATTTGATTTTCATGCATAGAGGTATGCATAAAAGATTATTATTTTAATATAAAAGTGTTACTTTTATCATATTTGATTTTCATGCATAGAGGTATGCATAAGAGATTATTCTTTTATTATAAAAGTGTTACTTTTATCATATTTAATTTTTATGCATAAATGGGTGCATAAAAGATAAATTTTTATACTAAAAGTGTGATTTTCATTATAAATGGATTTTATGCATAAATTAGATACATAAGAGGAATTCTTTTATTCTAAAAGTGTAATTCCTACTAAATTGGATTTATGCATGGTAAGATGCATAAAGAATTTATTTTAATCCAAAAGTGTCATTCTCATTTAAAATGAATTTATGCATAGGAAGATGCATAAAAGATTGATTTTTATTTAGAAAGTGTTAGTATCCTTAAATGGAATTTATGCATAAATAAATACGTAAAGAAATCTTATATCAATTATAAGAATTCATTTGTATTCTATAAATAGATATTAGGATGTGATAAGATGCGTATGGGAAGTGATAGGATGTGATATGAGGTGTATGAGATGTGATAGGATGTGATAAGATGTGTATGAGATGTGATAGGATGTGATAAGAGGTGTATGAGATGTGATAGGATGTGTTAAGATGAGTTAGGATGTGATAAGATGTGTATGGGATGAGGTAAGAAGTGTATCTGATGGGATAAGATGTATATGGATTGTGATAGGGCGAGAATGGATGTGATGTAGACGTATGAATGTAGATGTGGATGTGGATGTATGAATGTGGATTTGTATGTATGGATGTGAATGTGAATGTGGATGTGTATGTATGGATGTATGAATGTGGATGTGTATGTATGAATGTGGATGTGGATGTGGATGTATGGATGTAGATATGGATGTGGATGTATGTATGTGGATGTGGATGTATGAATGAGGATGTGAAAAATGGATGTATGCATGTAGATGTGGATGTATGGATGTGAATGTGGATGTGGATGTGGATGTATGGATGTGGATGTGTATGTATAGATGTGAATGTGGATGTGGGATGTGTATGTATGAATGTAGATGTGGAGGTGGATGTATGAATGTGGATGTGTATGTATGGATGTGAATGAGAATGTGGATGTGTATGTATGGATGTATGGATGTGGATGTGTATCTATGAATGTGAATGTGAATGTGGATGTGGATGTGGATATGGATGTGTATGTATGAATGTGGATATGGGATTGGATGTATGATGTGGATGTACGAACATGGATGTGTATGTAGAATAATGAATGTGAATGTATATGTGAAATAACGTGAGGTCGATATGAGTGAATGGATGAGAATGAGTACACATATGAATGGAATGTGGAATAAGTAATGTGGACTGAGGAGGATAACGTGGAAAGACGAGAGTTCGATATAGAAACTGTATTTTTTGACCTGTTTGTAAATGACTGTTTTATGTCAAGAATGCTGGGGAAGCATTTTGACCGTCTTGTGGATTAAGGTCATGGAGACCTAACTGATAAAGTTGCAACTGCTGACGGAGAGTCAATGGAGGACCTCTCGTGTAGCAAGGTCATCTGAGGTCTTGACCAGTCTCGGTTTGATTTAAATGGTGAGCTTCCTATACAGTGGATGAGGGACCAAGGAAGCGGCCTATGAGTGAAGCGCTAGCTCACCTGCGAGAAGGATCCTAGAGGGTGCTGACCATACGGTGCTCGGGCTCTGGGTCCCCGAAGATACCCACACATGCATCCTGGAAGATATTGGAACAAGGAGTAAGAGTTGTTTTCTGAAACCGGGCATGGATCTGGTTGATTGACCTTGCTGGTCCCCAACGGATGAGTCCATGGCTCTCTTATATGGATCTGGTTGATTGACCTTGCTGGTCCCCAAAACGGATGAGTCCATGGCTCTCTTATATGGATCTGTTGATTGATCTTGCTGATCTTCAACGAGGATTCCATCTTGATTTTTATATGTGAAAATATTGCTGGGTACTATGAGCTAGGAACTATTGAAAAGGCCACTGAGTGAACAGGTGGTGAGCGTTTTGGTTGCCAATGATGCCGTAAGCACACCGATGAATGAATGATTAGAAATTGGATTCAACCAGAGATTTCGAGGATTGTCATCAGTAACATAATGGTTTCATTAAAGGATTGTTTTAAAGTTAGTCGATGCTGAGAAAAAGGCAATTTCATATTGGGTGTGTAAGTGGTGTGACTAGTTTTATGTTTGCATGAACTTCCGGCTTGGGGGCCTAGGAACTCTTTTCCCTGGTACCCGGGACAAAACCTAACCAAATTCCTAATTGGATCCTATCACTACAGTGGTTGGGTGGTTGGCTAACCCATGGGACTGGATGGGGTTAGGCTGGACTGATGGATCCGTAAATCGAGACTCAATTTTTGTTATTATGATAGATAAAGTAAATTCTGGATAGTAATTGTTCTATGGATAGGAATCAACGGGTGTGCCTCTTGATGGGAAAAAAAGCGTTGATCCTCCCAATGATCTAAGTGCAATCTGTCCCTTTAATCTAACTATGGAACTTATGAGTTTGGTCAGATTAGTTCAGTTAAGTAAGGCTTTTGACTACGTTAGGGAAAAGTTATCCTGGTGGAATCGCCCGTGCTTTCCGGGCAAGAGAAGTTTTTCCGAGTTCGGTTTGGAAGAATCAAGGAATTAGACACTGTCCGGATATCCGTGGGCGAGGCCCCGAGTGTGGGACCCTGGCTCGCGCAAGATGTGCTACTTCTACTGCTAGCACCCCGAATCTGTTACGCGGTGGGGACAGGGATCTCACAATTTGTATCAGAGCCAATTGGCTAATAAAGATCAACTGAGAAGCCAAACATGTCAAAAATTTATCAAGAAGCACAAAATGGTTGTAATTATAATTGTGTGATATAATTCATACAATTATATCAACTGAGAAGCCAAATATGTCAAAAATTTATCAAGAAGCACAAAACGGTTGTAATTGTGTGATATAATTCATACAATTTGTTATTCAAACTGAAAATTTGTAAATTAGTAATTGGGTCTTCAGATGGAAGTACCGCAATTCTATGGAACCCTGACTTGCTTGAGGCCTAGACATGATGGTATTTACCTTATAGTTTCAAGTATCATGACTACCCGTATATGCCGAGGGTATAACTGTAGCTCTTTATCGCGGCAGTATATACGAGTAAATCTAAGACTTGAAATTATAAGCATTAATGCTATCCAGATGATGATTTCGAATGTGGTTGATATGATTTTTAATTCTGTTTGAGAACTGATGAATTGATTTGATTTCTGATTGAGAAATAATGATTTTTGAAATTTAGTTGAAATATAATAACTTGAGTAAAACCACAATGAGGATGAATGGGACGAGTCCCTGTGATGATATTCATAACTAGAATTATGATAATGATTTCAGCAAATCACTATGAGATTAGTGGAAATTGATACTGTTGACACGGTAGATCAAGTTAAGTGATGACAAATTGAGAACTTGCTTGACTGAAATTCCCGTCGAGGAATGTTCAGAAAGAAATTTTTCGGTCTAATGAACCATTATCGTGTTAAAGATATGAATGATACGATCTAAATGAATTGTTATTTAATGATGAGTTCTATATAAGGGATATTTATCCCAATATTCTGTTGGGTTGACCAGAATATAAGGAACCCCAAAATAAATTAGATCTTAAGAAAAAGAGTTGTCCTCTACTTTGCGAGATGAGGACATCTCGTATTTTTTAGTGGGGTAGAATGTAAGATTCTCCCCCAGACTTCGAGGTATATAGGAGTAAGAACCTCCCTTTTGATCTTGTAATTATTCTCTCTCTAAAATAAAAGAAAGATTCTGTTTAAAAAAGAAGACCCTTTCCATCAAAATACTACTCAGGAGCCCCACCTGTTTTTAAGGATTCAGAACAATGAGTTCAGAAGTGAGAACCGGTGTTTTGGATGCCAAGGATTTGGTCATCAGTTAAAAGACTGCCCAGGATCAGAAGCAGTATGCAGATAAGAAGAGGACAGTTAGAGAATTCAAAGAAGCAGATATGGTCTTCATTCCAGTACGGCCCAAAAGAAGTTCTTTATCTTTTGGGAAGTATAAGACCCCCAAGATATTGTGGGCCATATCTGATTTCAAAGAAAGTAGGTGACTTAGCCTACGAGCTTCTTCTACCTCCTCATCTCAAAGTTCATAATATATTTTATGTAAGCCTTCTAAAGAATTATGTGCCAAGCTCAAATCATGGAAAGACGGTAAAACTTCAGTGGTAAGATACACCGTCGGCCTCTAGGTTACGCTATTTCCTTCTTTTATATAAGTCGTAACTCTTACTTGTCGCTCGTAGTAATCTTACTTCCATCGATCTCCTTTCTTTCTTAATCTCCTTTATGGCTTGGCAGTAGGACTTGGTTTTATCCATGATGATTTCTCACCTTCAAGACGCAAGCGAGTCTGTGAAGAAGGATTTTATAGAACTATATGAGCGCTTACTTTTCCCTCACTTGGAAACTTCTGTAGCTCAGACCAAATGGGGGACCTATCGAGACATAATTAGGGTAACACCGTGGGGTTAGCATCACTTTCGTAACAATGTCCGCTTGGCTATGGTTATTGAAACTTTGGGTTTGGGTCCCCGATATTAGTGCGTGATGAGATCAAGGCATGGTGGGTTTTCTGAGCGGGTCTTCTTACTTGCGTGTTTTCTTCCTCACCAGAAGATATGCCTTTATCCCATTTTTGGCTTGCCTCTTAGAGGTCCTTTTATTAGGAAACCTCATACCATTGAGATGGGTGCTACAATAACCGGCCAAATTATTCCTATAGATGAGTTACCTTATACGTGTGCTGCTTGTGAGTGCTGCTTTTGTGACCATATGATGGACGGGCTTATGGAATTGTAAAAAGGTCCTTTATCTTGCTGTATATGTCCCAAGAATGTATAAAGTTGAAATCTTTGTTCTTCTCTTGAGTCTTACTCTCTTTGAGAATTTTCTTGGTGGTTACTCTTAATTAAATTTTCTCTTAGTCTCATATTCGTGCATCTTGCGGAATTACCCCCCAGTTTGCGAGATGAGGACATCTCGCGTTTTTCAAGTAGGAGAGAATGTAAGATTCCTCCCCAGCCTCTCAAGATGTCCAACATCTTCCCGTATAATTAAATTCCTCTTCAGAAATATAAAAGATCTTGTTTCTAACTGTTTTAACCTAGAGAGAGAAAATATTCTAGAGAGAGAATATTCAGATTTTTAATATCTCATCTTATTAAAATGAATTCCCCTGAAACAGAAATTCAAAAAGAACTTTCCAATGTGCCATTGGAATTAATTGGAAATGGATATAAAAAGGACCTTAGCCTAAGGGTCTAGATTTTCTGAAATTTTTGGATTATGGTCCAATTAAGGTTCCTGTGGGCCAATAGGATCAATCCATGTGTGGGGAGGAGATAAATCCAATTTGTAAAAGAAAATATCCAAAAATGAATAAATTCTCACATAAGATGAAGAGTTGACTATGTACAAGGTTTATTAGTAAGAAACTATGAGTAATATCAAAAATATGAGATATTTTGGGTATAATGATTCCATTTTGACACATATGTAAGGAAGGGAAGTCCATTCAATGAGGCGCCTACTTCACATGTGCAATTGACTTTTAAATCTTCAAAAATTGTGATATTTTTATCTCTCCTCTCTCTTGAACCAAACCAATCCAAAAAGGAACCAAACCGAATCAAAAAGGAACCAAACTAGGTCCAAATCTGGTCCAAATTCAACCAAACTAAAATTTTAAAAATTCTAGAAATCAGTTAGCTTTGGTTAGAGCCTCCCTCTCCTATAAATAGAACATGAGTCCTTTGAAAAAAAGGAGGAGAATTTTACTATACTAGAATTATGCTGAAATAATGCTAATTTTTACTATTCTCTAAAATTCTCTCCAAATTGAAGAAAATGCAGCTTCCCTCTTTCTTCAATTCCCATTGGTGGATCCATAGATATACTAAACCAATTGATTGGTTGGCGGCCTCTACCATGAACAAAGAATCAAGCAATTTGTAAGGTAAATGGTGAATTTTGATCTTTTCTATAATTTCTCAATGTTTCTCTTTCTCAACCCCTCTCAAGCTTGAGAAGCTTAATTGGAATGGTTATTGAATGCTATTGAAGTTAATTGATGAATGGTAGTGAAGAATTACATAAGTTGATGAATGCTATTGAGTTTAATTGATGAATGATAGTAAAGAATTACATAAATTTTCATTTATGATTAATTCTAATAGTTTTTATGTAATTTCTCTCTATCTCACTCAAGAAATGGTCATACTCACGCCCTATTCACAATCCAAATGAAGCTTTTCATAAATCTTTTCCTTAATCCAAGATTAATCTATGCTTGAGACCAAATTAATGGCTTTTTTCTATGCTCTTAGTTTATGTATTTTATGAATATTGATGATTCATTCCATTATGGGTTAATGATCCAATTAGGGATCATTCTAATCATTTCCTTAATGATAAGCTTTATCTTTTAAAATAATTGAGATTTATCAGTCATAGGAGCGGAGCTATGGTAAAATTTTTGTAAAAATTACACATAAAATAATTTCATTCAAAGCATGAAAAGAGGACTTCCTACCATATTCTAGGAATTATCATCCTAGATTAATTGAAAGAATTTTATTGTAATCATGGAGAAATTTATTTTTATGTCATGCATAATTGATGAATAAAGAAAAAGAGGATTTCTAGTAATTATATTTTATGCTAAAAGAGTAATTCCTATCAATTCTATACTCTAAAAGTATCTTTTTATGCATAGAAGATGCATATTGATTATTATATTTGATTTTCATGCATAGAGGTATGCATAAAAGATTATTATTTTAATATAAAAGTGTTACTTTTATCATATTTGATTTTCATGCATAGAGGTATGCATAAAAGATTATTATTTTAATATAAAAGTGTTACTTGTATCATATTTGATTTTCATGCATAGTGGTATGCATAAAAGATTATTATTTTAATATAAAAGTGTTACTTTTATCATATTTGATTTTCATGCATAGAGGTATGCATAAAAGATTATTATTTTAATATAAAAGTGTTACTTTTATCATATTTGATTTTCATGCATAGAGGTATGCATAAGAGATTTTTTTTTATTATAAAAGTGTTACTTTTATCATATTTGATTTTTATGCATAAATGGGTGCATAAAAGATAAATTTTTATACTAAAAGTGTGATTTTAATCATAAATGGATTTTATGCATAAATTAGATGCATAAGAGAAATTCTTTTATTCTAAAATTGTAATTCCTACTAAATTGGATTCATGCATGGTAAGATGCATAAAGAATTTATTTTAATCCAAAAGTGTCATTCTCATTTAAAATGAATTTATGCATAGGAAGATGCATAAAAGATTGATTTTTATTTCGAAAGTGTTAGTCTCCTTAAATGGAATTTATGCATAAATAGATGCGTAAAGAAATCTTATATCAATTATAAGAATTCATTTGTATTCTATAAATAGATATTAGGATGTGATAAGATGCATATGGAAAGTGATAGGATGTGATATGAGGTGTATGAGATGTGATAGGATGTCATAAGATGTGTATGAGATGTGATAGGATGTGATAAGAGGTGTATGAGATGTGATAGGATGTGTTAAGATGAGTTAGGATGTGATAAGATGTGCATGGGATGAGGTAAGAAGTGTATCTGATGGGATAAGATGTATATGGATTGTGATAGGGCGAGAATGTGGATGTATGAATGTAGATGTGGATGTGGATGTGTATGTATGGATGTGAATGTGAATGTGGATGTGTATGTATGGATGTATGGACGTGGATGTGTATGTATGAATGTGAATGTGAATGTGGATGTATGGATGTAGATATAGATGTGGATGTATGTATGTGGATGTGGATGTATGAATGAGGATGTGAAAAATGGATGTATGCATGTAGATGTGGATGTATGGATGTGAATGTGGATGTGGATGTGGATGTATGGATGTGGATGTGTATGTATAGATGTGAATGTGGATGTGGGATGTGGATGTATGAATGTAGATGTGGAGGTGGATGTATGAATGTGGATGTGTATGTATGGATGTGAATGAGAATGTGGATGTGTATGTATGGATGTAAGGATGTGGATGTGTATGTATGAATGTGAATGTGAATGTGAATGTGGATGTGGATGTAGATATATGGATGTGTATGTATGAATGTGGATATGGGATTGGATGTATGATGTGGATGTATGAACATGGATGTGTATGTATGGATGTAAGGATGTGGATGTGTATGTATGAATGTGAATGTGGATGTGAATGTGGATGTGGATGTGGATATATGGATGTGTATGTATGAATGTGGATATGGGATTGGATGTATGATGTGGATGTATGAACATGGATGTATGAATGTGGATATGGGATTGGATGTATGATGTGGATGTATGAACATGGATGTGTATGTAGAATAATGAATGTGAATGTGTATGTGAAATAATGAATGTGAATGTATATGTGAAATAACGTGTCGTCGATATGAGTGAATGGATGAGAATGAGTACACATATGAATGGAATGTGGAATAAGTAATGTGGACTGAGGAGGATAATGTGGAAAGACGAGAGTTCGATATAGAAACTGTATTTTGTGACCTGTTTGTAAATGACTGTTTTATATCAAGAATGCTAGGGAAGCATTTTGACCGTCTTGTGGATTAAGGTCATGGAGACCTAACTGATAAAGTTGCAACTGCTGACGGAGAGTCAATGAAGGACGTCTCGCGTAGCAAGGTCCTCTGAGGTCTTGACCAGCCTCGGTTCGATTTAAATGGTGAGCTTCCGGTATGGTGGATGAGGGACCAAGGAAGCGGCCTATGAGTGAAGCGCTAGCTCACCTGAAGGATCCTAGAGAGTGCTGACCATACGGTGCTCGGGCTTTGGGTCGCCGAAGATACCCACACGTGCGTCGTGGGTAGAGTTGTTTTTTGAAACCGGGCATGGATCTGGTTGATTGACCTTGCTGGTCCCCAAACGGATGAGTGCATGGCTCTCTTATATGGATCTGTTGATTGATCTTGCTGATCTTCAACGAGGATTCCATCTTGATTTTTATATGTGAAAATATTGCTGGGTACTATGAGCTAGGAACTATTGAAAAGGCCACTGAGTGAACATGTGGTGAGCGTTTTGGTTGCCAATGATGCCGTAAGTACACCAATGAATGAATGATTAGAAATTGGATTCAACCAGAGATTTCGAGGATTGTCATCAGTAACATAATGGTTTCATTAAAGGATTGTTTTAAAGTTAGTTGATGCTGAGAAAAAGGCAATTTCATATTGGGTGTGTATGTGGTGTGACTAGTTTTATGTTTGCATGAACTTCTGGCTTGGGGGCCTGGGAACTGTTTTCCCTGGTACCTGGGACAAAACCTAACCAAATTCCTAATTGGATCCCATCACTACAGTGGTTGGGTGGTTGGCTAACCCATAGGACTGGATGGGGTTAGGCTGGACTGATGGATCCGTAAATCGAGACTGAATTTCTGTTATTACGATAGATAAAGTAACTTCCGAATAGTAATTATTCTATGGATAGGAATCAACGGCTGTGCCTCTTAATGGGGAAAAAAGCGTTGATCCCAATGATCCAAGTGCAATCTGTCCCTTGAATCTGACTATGGAACTTACGAGTTCGGTCAAATTAGTTCAGTTAAGTAAGGCTTTTGACTACGTTAGGGAAAAGTTATCCTGGTGGAATCGCCCGTGCTTTCCGGGCAAGAGAAGTTTTTTCGAGTTCGGTTTGGAAGAATCGAGGAATTAGACACTGTCCGGATATCCGTGGTGGTGGGCGAGGCCCCGAGTGTGGGACCCTGGCCCGTGCAAGATGTGCTACTTCCGCTGCTAGCACCCCGAATCTGTTGCGCGGTGGGAACAGGGGACCTCACAATTGGTATCAGAGCCAATTGGCTAATAAAGATCAACTGAGAAGCCAAATATGTCAAAAATTTATCAAGAAGCACAAAATGGTTGTAATTGTGTGATATAATTCATACAATTTGTTATTCAAACTAAAAATTTGTAAATTAGTAATTGGGTCTTCAGATGGAAGTACCGCAATTCTATGGAACCCTGACTTGCTTGAGGCCTAGACATGATGGTATTTACCTTATAGTTCCAAGTATCATGACTATCCGTATATGCTGAGGGTATAACTGCAGCTCTTTACTGCGGCAATATATACGAGTAAATCTAAGACTTGAAATTATAAGCATTAATGCTATCCAGATGATGATTTCGAATGTGGTTGATATGTTTTTTGATTCTGTTTGAGAACTGATGAATTGATTTGAATTCTGATTGAGAAATGATAATTTCTGAAATTTAGTTGAAATATAATAACCTGAGTAAAACCACAATGAGGATGAATGGGACGAGTCCCTGTGATGATATTCACAACTAGAATGATGATAATGATTCAGCAAATCACTATGAGATTAGTGGAAATTGCTACTGTTAACACTTGACACGGTAGATCAAGTTAAGTGATGACAAATTGAGAACTTGCTTGACTGAAATTCCCGTGGAGGAATGTTCAGAAAGAAATTTTTCGGTCTAATGGACCATTATCGTGTTAAAGATATGAATGATACGATCTAAATGAATTGTTATTTAATGATGAGTTCTATATAAGGGATATTTATCCCAGTATTCTGTTGGGTTGACCAGAATATAAGGAACCCCAGAATAAATTGGATCTTAAGAAAAAGAGTTGTCCTCTACTTTGCGAGATGAGGACATCTCGCATTTTTAAGTGGGGTAGAATGTAAGATTCTTCCCCAGCCTTTGAGGTATACAGGAGTAAGAACCTCCCTTTTGATCTTATAATTATTCTCTCTCTAAAATAAAAGAAAGATTCTGTTTCAAAAGGAAGACCCTTTTCCCCAGAATACTTCTCACGAGCCCCACCTGTTTTTAAGGATTCAAAACGATGAGTTCAGAAGTGAGAACCGATGTTTTGGATGCCAAGGATTTGGTCATCAGTTAAAAGACTGCCCAGGATCGACAAAAGCAGTATGCAGATAAGAAAAGGACAATAAGAAGAGGACAATCAAAGAATTCAAAGAAGTAGATATGGTCTTCATTTGAGTGCGGCCCAAAAGAAGTTCTTTATCTTTTGGGAAGTATAAGAAGTTATCCCCCCAGATATTGTGGGCCATATCTGATTTCAAAGAAAGTAGGTGACTTAGCCTACGAGCTTCTTCTACCTCCTCATCTCAAAGTTCATAATATATTTCATGTAAGCCTTCTAAAGAATTATGTGCCAAGCTCAAATCATGGAAAGATGGTAAAACTTCAGTGGTAAGATACACCGTCGGCTTCTAGGTTACGCTAGTTCCTTCTTTTATATAAGTCGTAACTCTTACTTGTCACTCATAATAATCTTACTTCCATCGATCTCCTTTCTTTCTTAATCTCCTTTATGGCTTGGCAGCAGGACTTGGTTTTATCCATGATGATTTCTCACCTTCAAGACGCAAGCGAGTCTGTGAAGGATTTTATAGAACTATATGAGTGCTTACTTTTCCCTCACTTGGAAACTTCTGTAGCTCAGACCAAATGGCGGACCTATCAAGACATAACTAGGTAACACCATGGGGTCGGCATCACTTTCGTAACAATGTCCGCTTGGCTATGGTTATTGAAGCTTTGGGTTTGGGTCCCCGATACTATTGCGTGATGAGATCAAGGCATGGTGGGTTTTCTGAGCGGGTCTTCTTACTTGCGTGTTTTCTTCCTCACTAGAGGATATGGCTTTTTCCCATTTTTGGCTTGCCTCTTAGAGGTCCTTTTATTAGGAAACCTCATACCATCGAGGTGGGTGATGCAATAACCGGCCGAACTATTCCCATAGATGAGTTACCTTATACGTGTGCTGCTTGTGAGTGCTGCTTTTGTGACCATATGATGGACGGGCTTATGGAATTGTAAAAAGTTCTTCTATCTTGCTGTATATGTTCGAAGAATGTATAAAGTTGAAATCTTTGTTCTTGTCTTGAGTCTTACTCTCTTTGAGAATTTTCTTGGTGGTTACTCTTAATTAAATTTTCTCTTAGTCTCATATTCCTGCATCTTGTGGAATTACCCCCAGTTTGCGAGATGAGGACATCTCGCGTTTTTCAAGTGGGAGAGAATGTAAGATTCCTCCCCAGCCTCTCAAGATGTCCAGCATCTTCCCGTATAATTAAATCCCTCTTCAGAAATATAAAAGATCTTGTTTCTAACTGTTTTAACCTAGAGAGAGAAAATATTCTAGAGAGAGAATATTCAGATTTTTAATATTTTTGGATAGAAAAATATCTCATCTTTTTAAAATGAATTCCCCTGAAACAGAAATTCAAAAAGAACTTTCCAATTAATTCCAATTGGAATTAATTGGAAATGGGTATAAAGTACCTTAGCCTAAGAGTCTAGATTTTCAGAAATTTTTGGATTATGGTCCAATTAAGGTTCCTGTGGGCCAATAGGATCAATCCATGTGTGGGGAGGAGATAAATCCAATTTGTAAAAGAAAATATCCAAAAATGAGTAAATGCTCACATAAGATGAAGAGTTGACTATGTACAAGGTTTATTAGTAAGAAACTATGAGTAATATCAAAAATATGAGATATTTTGAGTATAATGATTCCATTTTGACACATATGTAAGGAAGGGGAGTCTATTCAATGAGGCGCCTACTTCACATGTGCAATTGACTTTTAAATCTTCAAAAATTGTGATATTTTTATCTCTCCTTTCTCTTGAACCAAACTGAATAAAAAATGAACCAAACTGAATAAAAAATGAACCAAACTAGGTCCAAATCTGGTCCAAATTCAACCAAACTGGAATCTTGAAAATTCTAAAAATCAGTTAGCTTTGGTTAGAGCCTCCCTCTCCTATAAATAGAACATGAGTGCTTTGAAAAAAAGGAGGAGAATTTTACTATACTAGAATTATGCTGAAATAATGCTAATTTTTACTATTCTCTAAAATTCTCTCCAAATTGAAGAAATTGAAGCTTCCCTCTTTCTTCAATTCCCATTGGTGGCTCCATCGACATACTAAACCAATTGATTGGTTGGGGGCCTCTACCATGAACAAAGAATCAAGCAATTTGTAAGGTAAATGGTGAATTTTGATCTTTTCTATAATTTCTCAATGTTTCTCTCTTCTCAACCCCTCTCAAGCTTGAGAAGCTTAATTGGAATGGTTTTTGAATGCTATTGAAGTTAATTGATGAATGGTAGTAAAGAATTACATTTGAGTTTAATTGATAAAATGATAGTAAAGAATTACATAAATTTCCATTTATGATTAATTCTAATGGTTTTTATGTAATTTCTCTCTCTCACTCAAGAAATGGTCATACTCATGACCTTTTCTCAATCCAAATGAAGCTTTTTCTTAATCCAAGATTAATCTATATTTTAGGCCAAATTAATGGCTTTTTTCTATGCTCTTAGTTTATGTATTTTATGAATATTGATGATTCATTCCATTATGGGTTAATGATCCAATTAGGGATCATTCTAATCATTCCCTTAATGATAAGCTTTATCTTTTAAAATAATTGAGATTTATCAGTCATAGGAGCGGAGCTATGGTAAAATTTTTATAAAAATTACACATAAAATAATTTCATTCAAAGCATGAAAAGAGGACTTCCTACCATATTCTAGGAATTATCATCCTAGATTAATTGAAAGAATTTTATTGTAATCATGGAGAAATTGATTTTTATGTCATGCATAATTGATGAATTAAGAAAAAAAGGATTTCTAGTAATTAAATTTTATGCTAAAAGAGTAATTCCTATCATTTCTATACTCTAAAAGTATCTTTTTATGCATAGAAGATGCATATTGATTATTATATTTGATTTTCATGTATAGAGGTATGCATAAAAGATTATTATTTTAATATAAAAGTGTTACTTTTATCATATTTGATTTTCATGCATAGAGGTATGCATAAAATATTATTATTTAAATATAAAAGTGTTACTTTTATCATATTTGATTTTCATGCATAGAGGTATGCATAAAAGATTATTATTTTAATATAAAAGTGTTACTTTTATCATATTTGATTTTCATGCATAGAGGTATGCATAAGAGATTATTTTTTTATTATAAAAGTGTTACTTTTATCATATTTGATTTTTATGCATAAATGGGTGCATAAAAGATAAATTTTTATACTAAAAGTGTGATTTTCATCATAAATGGATTGTATGCATAAATTAGATGCATAAGAGAAATTTTTTAATTCTAAAAGCGTAATTCCTACTAAATTGGATTTATGCATGGTAAGATGCATAAAGAATTTATTTTAATCTAAAAGTGTCATTCTCATTTAAAATGAATTTATGCATAGGAAGATGCATAAAAGATTGATTTTTATTTCGAAAGTGTTAGTCTCCTTAAATGGAATTTATGTATAAATAGATGCGTAAAGAAAGCTTATATCAATTATAAGAATTCATTTGTATTCTATAAATAGATATTAGGATGTGATAAGATGCATATGGGAAGTCATAGGATGTGATATGAGGTGTATGAGATGTGATAGGATGTGATAAGATGTGTATGAGATGTGATAGGATGTGATAAGAGGTGTATGAGATGTGATAGGATGTGCTAAGATGAGTTAGAATGTGATAAGATGTGTATGGGATGAGGTAAGAAGTGTATCTGATCAGATAAGATGTATATGGATTATGATAGGGCGAGAATGGATGTGATGTGAATGTATGAGATGTGGGTGTGGATGTATGAATGTGGATGTGTATGTATGGATGTGAATGTGAATGTGGATGTGTATGTATGGATGTATGGATGTGGATGTGTATGTATGAATGTGAATGTGAATGTGAATGTGGATGTGGATGTGGATGTGGATGTATGGATGTAGATATGGATGTGGATGTATGTATGTATGTGGATGTGGATGTATGAATGAGGATGTGAAAAATGGATGTATGCATGTAGATGTGGATGTATGGATGTGAATGTGGATGTGTATGTATAGATGTGAATGTGGATGTGGGATGTGGATGTATGAATTTAGATGTGGAGGTGGATGTATGAATGTGGATGTGTATGTATGGATGTGAATGAGAATGTGGATGTGTATGTATGGATGTATAGATGTGGATGTGTATGTATGAATGTGAATGTGAATGTGGATGTGGATATATGGATGTGGATATGGATGTGTATGTATGAATGCGGATATGGGATTGGATGTATGATGTGGATGTACGAACATGGATGTGTATGTAGAATAATGAATGTGAATGTGTATGCACGAAATAATGTGTCGTCGATATGAGTGAATGGATAAGAATGAGTACACATATGAATGGAATGTGGAATAAGTAATGTGGACTGAGGAGGATAATGTGAAAAGACGAGAGTTCGATATAGAAACTGTATTATGACCTGTTTGTAAATGACTGTTTTATGTCAAGAATGCTGGGGAAGCATTTTGACCGTCTTGTGGATTAAGGTCATGGAGACCTAAGTGATAAAGTTGCAACTGCTTTAGGGAGAGTCAATGGAGGACGTCTCGCTGAGGTCTTGACCAACCTCGATTTAAATGGTGAGCTTCCGCCGGTACGGTGGATGAGGGACCAAGGAAGCGGCCTATGAGTGAAGCGCTAGGTCACCTGCGAAGGATCCTAGAGGGTGCTAACCATACGGTGCTTGGGCTCGGGGTCGCCAAAGATACCCACACGTGCGTCGTGGAAGATATTGGAACAAGGAGTAAGAGTTGTTTTCTGAAACCGGGCATGGATCTGGTTGATTGACCTTGCTGGTCCCCAACGGATGAGTCCATGGCTCTCTTATATGGATTTGTTGATTGATCTTGTTGATCTTCAATGAGGATTCCATCTTGATTTTTATATGTGAAAATATTGCTGGGTACTATGAGCTAGGAACTATTGAAAAGGCCCCTGAGTGAACAGGTGGTGAGCGTTCTGGTTGGCAATGATGCCATAAGTACACCGATGAATGAATGATTAGAAATTGGATTCAACCAAAGATTTTAAGGATTGTCATTAGTAACATAATGGTTTCATTTTTAAAGTTAGTTGATGCTGAGAAAAAGGCAATTTCATATTGGATGTGTAAGTGGTGTGACTAGTTTTATGTTTGCATGAACTTTCGGCTTGGGGGCCTGGGAACTCTTTTCCCTGGTACTCGGGACAAAACCTAACCAAATTCCTAATTGGATCCCATCACTACAGTGGTTGGGTGGTTGGCTAACCCATGGGACTGGATGGTAGGCTGGACTGATGGATCCGTAAATCGAGACTCAATTTCTGTTATTACGATAGATAAAGTAAATTTCGGATAGTAATTGTTCTATGGATAGAAATCAACGGTTGTGCCTCTTGATGGGGAAAAAAGCATTGATCCCAATGATCCAAGTGCAATCTGTCCCTTGAATTTTACTATGGAACTTACGAGTTCGGTCAAATGAGTTTTGTTAAGAAAGGCTTTTGACTACGTTAGGGAAAAGTTATCCTGGTGGAATCGCCCATGCTTTCCGGGCAAGAGAAGTTTTTCCGAGTTCGGTTTGGAAGAATCGAGGAATTAGACACTGTCCGGATATCCGTGGTTGGGCGAGGCCCCGAGTGTGGGACCTTGGCCCACACAAGATGTGCTACTTCCACTGCTAGCACCCCAAATCTATTGCGCGGTGGGGACAAGGACCTCACATAGATGGAGATCACCAAAAGATAGATTGAGATCACTAGCAGCTCCACCAAAGTCAACATCTCTATCGAAGGCGACAACATCTTGTTCAAAGGCGAGAAAAATGGGGAGATAACATAAAGCAAGATACATAGATGATGAAAGATGTGGAAAGTTTGGAAATTTTAGGGTAATAATATCTCGGACAAGATACATGACCAGCGACATTCATTTTCACTCTTCCACGATAAATATTAATTCAATTTCAATTTCCATATCTTGCTTGAGCTATATTAAATAAATTTATGTTTCTTACCTGTGAAATGTTTTTCTTCATCATCTTATCTTGCCTGATATATGGTAATTCAATTTCACACATATATTAGTTCATTTTTGGTATCTCGCCCCCGAGATATTTTAAATAAATTTCCGTTTCTTGGATGTGAAATATTTGCTTCATTACCATGAGTTGCCTGAGATATGGTAAATCAATTTCATGCATATATTAATTCAATTTCATTTTTGGTTGTTTTCTAATTACCATATCTTGCTTGAGATATGGTAAATCAATTTCAATCATATATTTTCACGCATATATTAATTCAATTTCATTTTCAATAAGAAACATTTTCTCAATTTTCATCTCGCCCAAGATATGTTAATTCAATTTCACACTTATATTAATCCAATTTCATTTTTCGTATCCTACGCGAGATATATTAAATAATTTTCAGTATCTTGCCTGAGAAGCATTTTCTCAAATTTCATATCTTGCCCAAAATATAAATATACATATGGAATTGGAATGACACCATGACCAGGCAATCTAGTCAGCACCTCTACCTATCTCGCCTGAGATACATTGAGATGCTGACTAGATTACTCGATTATGATGCCATGTATCCCTTCCAAGATATAGTGTGGCAAATATTCTCATGGGCACACATATCAAGCAAGTTATTTGACCATTGCAAATTGGCAGTGTGTGATTGATACTTTTAAACTCGCCTCTGCCCCGGACACAGATTGGGGAAGCTCAAAAATGTCCCACTTCTTTCCAAATTGCCCCAAAGTAGCTAGCTTATCATGTTTCTACCCTTTATTATATGTCAACTATAACTGCTAACTTGGTGATTTGCCAACTTTTCCATTAGAAAGCCTTTCGACATATTTTGGGCCCTTTGCTACCCTTATTAGCAATGGACCAATGGAAAGAGAGCAGTGTGCACATTTGGTCTCCTCCAAAAGTAAGGGGCAACCAGGCTTGTCTATCTCATTACTAACAAATGTGGGGTTCAAAAAGTAGGGGCTGGCCTTCATAAATTGGGAGGGGGGGTAGGTAACTAGAAGTAGGGGGGAGCCATTACTTTCATCCCCCATCAATCTTGTGGGTCAAAAACCCTAATTTTTTTTTTTAATTTCAAAAAAGTGATTCCCCTCCTAAAAACCCAAACCAAACCATTTTGTATCAAAGAAGAGCTTTTTTTCCCTCCATCTTCTCTCTCTACAATCCATTCTCCCCTCCAACATCACCCTACACTCTATTCGTCCCAAAACCAGCAGCTCAAATCTCCATAACTCTCTCTCTCTCTCTCTCTCTCTCTCTCTCTCTCTCTCTACTGTGTGTAGTCCTGCAGCCTATTCATGCCTACAATAATATCTCTATCTCCCTCCTCTCTCTCTCTCTCTCTCTCTCTCTCTCTACAGTGCTTAGACCTACATCTTATTCCCTCCCTCCCCCCCTCTCTCTCTCTATTGTGCTTCAACCTGCATCTTATTCACGCCTCTCTCTCTATATATATAATTATTATAGCATAAGCAACCATGGAGGGTAGTGCATCTTCATCAAGGAGAAGTCCAAGAGACACAATGTTATGGACTACCACACCTCCAAGAGGGAACTCAACACATTCACCTAAAGGATGAGCAATAGATCACAATTGTCGTAGGCACTTACCAATGCTTCGAACTTGATTCCCTTGAGGCCTCCAAGATCCACCTCCATGTTGTCACCGTAGACCTCCAAGCTCCACCTCCACGCGGTCACCGTAGAGTTTCATAAGGCAATCACTCTATCTCTCACTCTCTCACACAAGCATGAATCACACAACCATAAAAGAGAAACAATACTAGAATGCTCTCTCTCTCCTTGAATCTCTCTCAAGACACAAGGGAGAGCTCTCTATAGCACAAAGGGGATTGTGTCTTTTCATTATGAGAAAATGCCTTATATACATTTGGCCCTTATTCACACTTGGGTCCCCAAAACCTACTTACTAGGCCTTGGGTGGCCAATATCTCATAATGTACAACTTTTATAGTGCTGTTTCATGAAACTTATTAATGTCTTCAATTGGAGGATCATGTTTGTTAACCCAAAATGGGATTAACATCCCCCCTTCCTAATGTAGGTTTTGTCCATAGAACCTGTTTACCAAGGTCTAAATACCTGGTCATTGAACTCATGTCGATAGAAGTTCCTCCTTGATTGGAGATTTTTGAGTGTTTGTCTCGGAATGCTTTTTGAGTGTTCGTCGGAATGCTGAGTGTGATCTCTAGAATCCTGTATCCATGATGTCTTGGAAAGTGATATACATGTAGTTAGGAAGACATCACAATTGGTGGTATTAAAGCATGATACCCCTTGGTTCATGTCAAACTTCAGGTGTTCTGCTTCATAGCCATCGTAGGGCTCCTTTGGTTGGTCTATCAGCACCACCACCAACTTCAAAAATCTGACGCTAGTGACAATAGCGGGGTCTAGAATTCTGTATTGTGCCTTTATCCATGTAAGCATTTGTTGTCTTTGCTTCTAAATGTTTACAAATGTTGCTGGTATGAAAACAGGGAAGTTGCAGCACACATGTGAGTCATGCCTCTTGGCTTCCTAAAATTCCAGTGGTGCCTATCTTCTTTTAACTGGCATGTATAAAGGATCGGCCCGCAGTGTTTGTGGCGTGCCCATATACACTTGGCTATATTCCACAATTGCCAAGTACTCCTTCCTCCAGTCTAGCTGTATTCCAAAGTCTTTCAGCAGTCGGGGTGCTCTTCATTGGTGACTATGGTGGTGTAGCCACCTACAATGTGCACAGGGTTTGTTTTCCTCCACCTTCGGAAACAGTAGCTGATCATAAATGTAATGATCCATATCTCCAACAGATGAGCTAACTAAGGATTTGAGAGCTTTGTGTGCTTTGCCACATTCGCCCCCATAATGTACCCTCTCCAGCCAATGGAAGTAGTTCTTCTGAGGCAGGGCGTGGAGCACGGAGAGGGTATGGTACATTATGCTATTTTGTTGGAGTGATTTTTGAATAAGCTTCTGGCGTGCATGATTTGCCTTGTGGGATCAAATGGAATTATCTGCATGAGGACTTTGAACATTATCTTTGGCTTCAATAGAGGGTTGCGTACATGAATGAACCCCTCGTACTTTGTAGCTGATAAAGAATCCAAAATGGTATCACATCAATAAATGCTACAAGATTATCTTGTGGGATAGGATGTCAACTTCTGAGGCTGCCGTGGTGGAGATGGGTGAGGTGTTAGTACCTCCTTGGGGACAAGATGGTTAGTGGGAAAAACTATCTCAGGAGGATGGAAAGATGAGAAAATGCAGTTAGCTTGAGAGGTGTTAGTAGGTGGTGTGTTAGGATATGGGTTAAGTAGCGACATTAGAATAGACAGGGTAAGTTGATTTTGAAAATGAAGAAGAAGATTCTTCTTGACCCTAACCTGTGCTAGGGGGTGGGTGGCTAGGCTTATGAGACTTAATAAATTCTTATAAGTCCAGAATTTTTTTGACATTGATAGTGGGATATTCTATGTGGGTAGCATCAAAATTGTATTGTACATTTGTTAGCATGGCTTCTAAATGTTTTTAGATATTAGAGTAGAGTTTTAGAATGCCAAAAGGATGATATAGAGTGGACTCACATAAATTTAGATGTTGGCGAGTGTTATATACCTCTAGCCACCATGACTTATAACCCATTGGTAACTATGTGCTACTACCTCATAGTTGGCGGGTGTCTCTGGAATGTCATCTGGGGCAAACAAGTCTAATTTTTCAGCATTGTTGTCCAGAATTTCTAAATTTTGGAGAACGCGACACCAATTATGAAGTTTTAGCACTATAGGATGTAGAGGGTAGAAAAAGATGTCTTGGGGATTAGTTAATACTAAGTCTCCCCTCAAAATTTTGATTATTATGGTAGGATCAGCATCTCTTTCAGTATTTTGTTTGATTAATGTTAGTTCTCCTAGGCCTATATCTTCAGATAGATTTATGTTATACTGAAGTAGATGTTAAAATATGAAAGTGAATGGGTGTGTGCGGGAACAAGCCCTCATCTAGAGATTGTAAAAGGAGTCCGTAATTGAGTGGGTAGCAGTGAAAAGGTGAGAAGATTCTACTGGATGAGAGAATCAAGGGTAGCATGAGTGGATATAGGGGTGTGGAAAGATTCTAAGAAAAGGAGCCCCTAGATGTAGGGGAGGTGGCACAAATTAAGGAGAAATCAGTGGGGAGTGGGTGCTTGGCACCTTGTGGATGTAAAAGCTATAAATTGAGGCTTTGGCCTAATGAAAGTTTGTTGATTTTTGAGTATCCATGCCTATATTATATTATTAGATTAATTGTACACTAATCTTATCTTAATCACTTTAATCATGTTGATTCTTGCATTTGATCCACCATAGCTCATCACATTGCTGTATATTTAACATGGTATTAGAGCTAGGTTAGGACTCAGCTAATTTTTAAGCCTTATCACCTTGCCAATCATTGATTAGGAGTTAATCCTTATTTTTAGTTCTTTTCAACTAATCTTCTACACCCCCAGTTGGTGGAGGATCTTGATCTCCCTCTAGCCTTTAAATTAGGCAAAAATCTCTTAGCCACATCTAGGCAACATCTCCATGCTTCGGCATGCCATGACAAATCGTCAAACCGCCATCAGATGCAGTCAATTTTTGCCAATTTGGAGGTGCCTTTTTTTGGAGAAAATCCTAGATCTACGCTCCCACAAGTGGAATTGATCTAATTCCTCTCATCCCCATGGGTTTTCAAGGGTTCTCTACATGCCTATAATTCCTCTCATCCCCATGGGTTTTCAAGGGTTCTCTACATGCCTATGATCTCAGATTCCAAAAATTCATCAAGGAGAAGTGGCATCAAGCTGTGAATCAAATTTGCAAGTGACTTTGGTAAAACAGAGATTAAGCATTCAATATTTGGTCAAATATTATGTTTTTGGGCTTGATCCTCTACTAGACTAAATTCTATTGATGCCTTTGAAAGGATTTGAGCTCATTTGAACTCTAAGTGAAAGATCCCTCTCCCCACCACCACGCAACAAATTCTGGGGTGCTAGCAGCGGGAGTAACACTTCTTGCGCAGGGTTGGGTCCCTCACTCCTCGGGGCCTCGCCCACGTATATCCGGACAAGAGACTAATCCCTCGGTTCTTCCAAAACCGAACCCCGAAAAACTTCCCTCACTCGGAAAGCATGAGCGATTCCTCCAAAATATTTTTACTCTAACAGAGTCAAGAGCCTTAACTAACAGAACTGATCTGACCAAACCCGTAAGTCCCATAGTCAGATCAAGGAAAAGACTTGCACTTGGATCATTAGAGACCAATGCTTTTTTCCTCATTGAGAGGCACAGCCGTTGATTCTTTTCCATAGAAAGAGTTTCCAGGCCCCCTAGCCGGATATTCATGCAAACTTAAAACTTGTCACACCACTTACACACCCACTTACACACCCAATATGAAATTGCCTTTTTCACAGATTTAGCTATCTTTAAAACAATCATTTAATGAAACTATAGTATCACTAATCATAATCCTCCAAAATATCCGTTTCAAACCTAATTTCCAATTTTTCCTTTGTCGGTGTACCTATGGCATCATTGGCAACCAGAACGCTCACCACCTATCCACTCAGGGGCCTTTTCGATAGTTCCTAGCTCATATTACTTGGTAATATATTCACTTATAAAAATCCAAATGGAATTGCCGTTAAAGACTAGCAAGATCAACCAATAGATCCATATAAAAGAGCCATGGACTCATCTGTTGAGGACAAGCAAGGTTAATCAACCAGATCCATGGACTCATCCGTTGAGGACAAGCAAGGTCAATCAACCAGATCCATGCCCGAATTCAGAAAACAACTCTTACTCCTTGTTCCAATATCTTCCACGATGTAAGTGTGGGTATCTTCCACGACCCAGAGCCCAAGCACCATATGGTCAACACCCTCTAGGATCCTTCGTCGCCGCCGCCGCAGGTCACCTAGTGCTTCACTCATTGGCCACTTCCTTAGTACCTCATCCATCATACCGGAATCTCACCATTTAAATCGAACCGAGGCTGGTCAAGACCTCGGCCGACCTTGCTATGTGAGATCCCTCCGCCCCCTCCGCGCGCCGGACTCTCGGTAGCCGAACAGCGGAAGCAGCCCCCACATGCGCGGGGCGGGTTTCTCACTCGGGGTCTCGCTCTCGAATGTTCGGGCACGAAACTAGGCTGGTGGTCACTCCAAAAACCGAAACCGGGAAAAATTCCCATGCCCGGAAAGCGGGGGCGATTCCGCCATTATGATTTTTTTTTTTTTTTTTAAACGAATTTTTCTAACGTGATCAATTCTAAGTTATCCTTTAACTGGATAAACCAGATAGAAGGAAACTATCACTGATATAATTTGATCATTTTAGTAAATTCAACGCTTTTTTCCTGATCCAGGTCAGGCACAGCCGTTGATCTACTTATGGAAAAATTTATCAGGAGATTATTTAACTACTCGAATCTTAGCGTAATCCTAAGATTTTGCAATTTGATTATTAAAACTCCACTAATTCCAGCCTAACCCCATCCGGCCCATGGGTTAGCCACCACCCTACCACTGGAATCGGTGGAACCAAATAAGTACTCACCCACCCATAATTGAATTGCCTTTCTTAACTTTAGCTTTAGAAAACAGATACGCACGCACTCCTCTTTATTAAAACTTTAATAAAAACAATCCTTGATAAACAATTTACGATTTATACATGTCATACTTCAAAATTTTCATTGAGTCCTTGTTTCTCAACAAAACAGTATCACTCTGGACTCTCCGTTAAGACCAGCAAGTCAACAACGAGATCCAGTGATAGATTATAAAAAAAAACATAGGTCCATCATATAATATCTTCCTCGACATACGCATGGATGTCCTCGGCACCGCGAGCCCGTGCATCGCCTGGTCAGAACCCTCCAGGATCCTCCTTAGGTGTCCTGGCACTTCACTCAGGGACCGCTTCGTCGGCCCTCGTCCATCGTACCGGAAGCGCACCATTTTAACCATACCGAGGCTGGTCAAGACCTCGGCAAGCCTTGCCGCGTGAGCTGTCCCTCGAACACTCCCCGCCAGCTGTTGCAACCGACTTCCCTTAGATAAACATATATGCCAAATGCTCCCTCCAGCATTCTGGCGTAAGACAGTCTTTTAAGAAGGCAGGGTTTCTATGCAAGTTTATAGTTTTGATTTTTGTTTGACTACCATGAGTATATCATAAATCCCTAGATTCAATTTTCAATTCCAAACAGAATTCTTCAAATTCTGTTAACTTGATTCTTAGATCAAGTCACAAGTCTTAACTTAGTTTTTGATTCGATGGATGATTGAATACATTTCCCACGAACTGGGCACATCGTCATTGATTGAAACTCACGAAGGAATTAGGCCTTGATCAATAATCTGAGTCCAAGTTTAGGTCTGAAAGGTTCTCTCTAAATTTATCTTCTCGAAAGGTACTATCTTAGTTTCTCTTTTTCTAAAATTTCCTACGATGAATATTTGTTTACAATTTCAAAACATGGATTTCTCGAGGAATATTCATTTACGTCGATCTCCGATTAAAATTTATCTTTTTTTTTAAAAAATACCTCTATACATTAAAATCAATTTTTATAAAAGTAACACTTTTATAATAAAATATATCTTTATACATACTCTTATGTATGAAAATAAAAATGATAAAAGTAACACTTTTGATATAAAAATTTAACCATTATGCATACTTCTATGCATGAAATAAAAATGGTAAAAATAACTCTTTTGATATAAAAATTTATCCTTTATGTATACTTCTATGCATGAAAATAAAAATTGATAAAAATAACACTTTTGGTATAAAAATTTATCCTTTATGCATACTTTTATGCATGAAAATAAAAATTGATAAAAATAACACTTTTGATATAAAAATTTATCCTTTATGCATATTTCTATGCATGAAAATAAAAATTGATAAAAATAACACTTTTGGTATAAAAATTTATCCTTTATGCATACTTCTATGCATGAAAATAAAAATTGATAAAAATAACACTTTTGATATAAAAATTTATCCTTTATGCATATTTCTATGCATGAAAATAAAAATTGATAAAAATAACACTTTTGATATAAAAATTTATCCTTTATGCATATTTCTATGCATGAAAATAAAAATGGTAAAAGTAACACTTTTGATATAAAAATTTAACCATTATGCATACTTCTATGCATGAAATAAAAATTGATAAAAATAACACTTTTGATATAAAAATTTATCCTTTATGCATACTTCTATGCATGAAAATAAAAATTGATAAAAATAACACTTTTGATATAAAAATTTATCCTTTATGCATATTTCTATGCATGAAAATAAAAATTGATAAAAATAACACTTTTGGTATAAAAATTTATCCTTTATGCATACTTCTATGCATGAAAATAAAAATTGATAAAAATAACACTTTTGATATAAAAATTTATCCTTTATGCATATTTCTATGCATGAAAATAAAAATTGATAAAAATAACACTTTTGATATAAAAATTTATCCTTTATGCATATTTCTATGCATGAAAATAAAAATGGTAAAAGTAACACTTTTGATATAAAAATTTAACCATTATGCATACTTCTATGCATGAAATAAAAATTGATAAAAATAACACTTTTGATATAAAAATTTATCCTTTATGCATATTTCTATGCATGAAAATAAAAATTGATAAAAATAACACTTTTGATATAAAAATTTATCCTTTATGCATATTTCTATGCATGAAAATAAAAATGGTAAAAGTAACACTTTTGATATAAAAATTTAACCATTATGCATACTTCTATGCATGAAATAAAAATGGTAAAAATAACACTTTTGATATAAAAATTTATCCATTATGCATACTTTTATGCATGAAAATAAAAATGGTAAAAGTAACACTTTTGATATAAAAATTTAATCATTATGCATACTTCTATGCATGAAATAAAAATTGATAAAAATAACACTTTTGATATAAAAATTTATCCTTTATGCATGATATTAAAATTCAATTTCTCCATGATTGTAATGAAATTCTTTCAATTAATCTAGGATGATAATTCCTAGAATATGGTAGGAAGTCCTCTTTTTATGCTTTGAATGAGATTATTTTATGCATAATTTTTATAAAAATTTTGCCATAGCTCCGCTGCTATGACTGATAAATCTCAATTTTTCTAAGGGATAATGCTTATCATTAAGGAAATAATTAAAATAATCTCTAATTGGATTATTAATCCATAATGGATTGAATCATTAATATACATAAACTAAAAGCATAGAAAAAAGCCATTAATTTGGCCTCAAGCATAGCTTAATCTTGGTTTAGGAAAAGCTTTATGAAAAGCTTGATTTGGATTGAGAATGGGTCATGAGTATGACCATTTCTTGAGTGAGAGAGAGAATTTACATAAAAATCATTAGAATTTAAACATAAATGAAAATTAACTTCAATAGCATTATGTAACTCTTCACTACTATTCAAACTTCAATAGCATTTAAAAAAAACCATACCAATTAAACTTCTCAAGCTTGAGACTGATACATTCCCACTTCATCTGGGGGATGTCCAATGGATGTAACTTCCCAGGCATTTTTACTCTCTCAGCTTTGACTTTTTGGCATGTCAGACATTGACGTACATGATTCAGCACATCCTTTTTCAAACCAGGCCAAAAGAAACTTTTCTTTACGGACATGTAGGTCTTGATGAAACCTGGATGTCCTGCAATAAGGCTGTCATGGGCTTCATTCAGAATTTGGTTCTTGGTCCCCTCATCATTGGGAATGCATAACCTGCGGTTATAATACATAATGCCATCATCCAGGCTGTACCCTTGAACTCTGTTCAACTCCTGTGGAGTTTTGCTTTCCTGCATAAGTAGGGTAGCAATAGGGCCAAAGAATCTATCTTGCATGATCTTCTCACTTGCTTGAGTAATCAAAGGATTTGATATTACAGTAATTGCAAGCAAGGAGGTTTTTCTGCTGAGAGTATCTGCTACCACATTCTCTTTGCCTGGGCGGTACTTGATTTCAAAATCAAATTCCTGCAAGGTCTGCATCCACCTTCTTTGGCGCATGTTGAGGTCCTTTTGAGTAAAGATCCACTTTAAGCTCTGATGATCTGTCATCAAAGTAAACCTTTTACCCAGTAGGTAATGTCTCCACAACTTTAAGGCATAGACTACTGAAAGCAATTCCAAGTCGTGGACAGCATAATTCCTCTCATGTGTTCTGAGCTTTCGGGATTCATAGGCCACTGCATGACCTTCCTGCATGAGTGCACCTCCCAGGGCAAAACCACTTGCATCAGTTACTACCTCAAAGGGTAGAGAGAAATCTGGCAGTTTCAGAATGGGACTGGTTACCAAGGCGGTCTTCAGCTTATCAAAAGCACTTTGGCACTTGGCAGACCATTGAAATGGGATATTCTTTTTGAGAAGGTTAGTCAGGGGGGAAGCTATGAGAGCATATTTTTGGTATAAAAATTCTATACCAACCAGTCAATCCCAAGAATCCTCTGACTTCTTTCACTGTCTTTGGTTCGGGCCAATCTATGACAGCTTGGATTTTTGCGGAATCTGGAGAAATTCCATCTTTGGATACCAGGAAACCCAAGTATTCAACGTGGTCGGCAGAGAAAGTGCATTTGCTCTTTTTGGCAAAGAGTTGATGCTTCCTTAGAACCTCAAGAACTTTTCGGACATGAGTCTCATGGTCGGCTGCATTTCTTGAGTAAATCAGAATGTCATCAAAGAAAACTAGAACAAAGTCATCCAAGTATTCTCTGAGGATGTCCTGCATTAGGCGATTGAATGTAGCTGGGGCATTAGTTAATCCGAACGGCATGACAGTAAATTCATAATGCCCATAGCGAGTATTGATGGCTGTTTTTGGTATATCTGGATCATTGATCCTGATCTGGTAATACCCGGATTTAAGATCTATTTTTGTGAAGATCTGGGCTCCATTTAACCTGTCCAAAAGCTCATCAATCCTTGGGATAGGATACTTATTCTTAACTGTCAGCTGATTTAGACCTCTGTA
This sequence comes from Cibotium barometz, assembly GCF_041138505.1. Taxonomy (NCBI): domain Eukaryota; kingdom Viridiplantae; phylum Streptophyta; class Polypodiopsida; order Cyatheales; family Cibotiaceae; genus Cibotium; species Cibotium barometz. Next base: position 7,611,032 of record NC_141095.1, on the reverse strand, counting down.
GTCCACACAGAGTCTAAGTGTTCCATCTTTCTTTTTCTGAAAGAGAACTGGCGCACCCCAAGGCGAAACACTGGGTCTTACAAACCCTTGTTCTAACAGCTGCCTAAGCTGTTCCTTGAGTTCGATGGCTTCAGGAACTGGCATTTTGTAAGAGCGTAGGGCTACTGGTTGAGCTCCGGGGGTCAATTCAATCACATGATCTAATTCCCGAATTGGAGGCATTTCAGTTAGCTCTGATGGGAATAGATCATCAAATTCACTTAACCATTCTGGTTCTTTAGCTTTAAGTTTTGAGTCTACTGGGTTCATTTTGACAACATAAATTTGCTGCTTCTTCCTAAGTCCTTTTAGTAACCTGGAAGCTTTTACTAATTGAAGGTTTGGGGATCCGGAAACTCCAGTTCCATGGACTTTGTTCCCGTGAAGGTCATGGAAGGAAATGGTTCCATTGTGACAGTGTATGTCAGCTTGATATTTGTGGAGCCAATCCATTCCAAGGATTCCGTCAAAAACTCCTAGAGGTAAGACTTTGAACTGACAGTCAGTTACATTACCATCTAGATTGAACTCGATAAGATCTGTCTCATGGTGAGTGAAAAGAGTCTTCCCACTGGCCAATTCAACTTGCATAGGTTTCCCTGATTTCTGTTCTAAGACTAGCTTACGCAAGCATCCAGGGGAAATGAATGAATGAGAACTGCCTGAATCAATCAAAAGCTTGAAAGGCTTACCCTGATACTCTGCTGGAGTATGGATGACTGAGAACTGCTGGTTAGGCCCTTGATTTTCAATTGCAGCATAGATCTGCCCTTTCTCCTCTTCTACTACATCTGAAATTGTGACTGCTCTGGCTGCTGCAGTCTGAGGTAGAACTCTTTCTCTTTTGTTGTTCCAATTCTGGGAAGGAGTTCTGAGATTACTCTGGATAGAGGCAGATGGCTGGGCTGGAATTCTTCTGGGGTTTCCCTGGCTAGGGCGAGACGGACCCTGATTAGACTGGAATAAAGGGGTTGGTCTCTGAATTCGGGGTTCTTGACTTCCCTGTCCCCTTGACATGGTAGGAGTCGGGCAGTCTTTTAACTGGTGACCAAAACCCTGGCATCCAAAACATCGATTTTCAGTTCTGAGCTCATCCTTTTGATTTTTTGAAAGTGGTGAGGTTCCTGAGAAATTACTCTGGGGGAAGGGTCTTCCTTCACTTCTGAATCTTCCTGCATCCTGATTCTGATTCAGGCCTTGCTGCCTCTTTGGGGGTGGAAAGTTGGAAGTACTTCCCTGGGCTTGGAATCTCTTAAAGTTAGAGGGTGCAGGTTTTGGTGGGACCTTTACTACAAAAGCTTTGGCAAAATCTTTTGCCATTCTTACTGCTTCAGCCATGGACACTGGCTTGGCATTTTTGACCAGTGTGTCCAAGGGTTCGTTCATTCCTCGAATGAACCTGGCCATGAGTTGCTCTTCATCAAGAGGTGGTGAATATTTGAGTAGAAGGGCAAAGGCTTGGTGATATTCCTCGATGGTTTTGCTCTCCTGCTTTAGTTCTAAGAATTCGTTCATTTTGGTTTCTAAAAATCCAGGAGGGCAAAATCTCTTTCTTAGATAGGTTTTTAGATCATTCCAGGATTGAGTATTTCTATCCAGATGATTGGTGTCACAGTGGTTCCTCCATGCTACCCTGGCTGTTTCCACTATTTTCAGCCGGCCAAGAGCCATTTTGCTCCGCTGATTGTATCCTGTGACGTCAAAATACTCTTCCATGGCTTCCACCCATTTCTCCACAGCCTCGCCCAAGTTCTCCCCTTCTCCTTTGAAGGGTCCTGGCTGAGTCCTATGAAGAGCCTTGCGAACATCAAGGTCAAGCTCGTCATCTTCAGAGATAGGGTCTGGCTGACGACCACGGTTTCCTCGTCTCATGATTCTGCCAAAATTTATATATTAATAAATTTTTATTTTGATATTATTCATGAGATCCTATGACTTAAGAGTTCAAAAAAAAACAATTTCTTAAACAAGACAAGATCTTATTGGAGATCTATGACATATGTACGATAATAGATTTTTCTTTATCAGCAGATCGTCCACTGCTGTAAACAATCATTTATACAACAGGAAGTTTTTTTTTTTTCTGGAAAACATTTTTTTATTTATATAAAAGTTGCATTATGTACATAGAGCAGCTCGGCTCCAGAATTCAAAATCTCCTCAGGAAACGCATATGACGACGGTATTGGGCCATAGCCATGCCCTGATACAAATGTCCACTTACTGACAAGGGAGCTATTATATTCCATTTAGGAATAAAACAACTAAGAAGTCTGTAGACTTGGCATGCAAGCCTGAAATTCCGAGGCGTTGAATGATATAAAATGACACCACGTACGATTTTCAGCTTTAACAAGATCATAGCCAATGAGAGGTTCTCCCACAGCATTGCACGGCGGTCGCAAGAGGCGTGGACATATTGCCCTGCAAACCACTTATGCTGAATTCTCTCCGCTGGGGTAGGAAAATATAAATCCTCGAAATGGCGCGCGAGTCTTGTTCGGCTTATTCGAGTTGAAGCGGAAGAGATGAGATGTTCGAAGGCAAATGCAATCATATCTTGAGACTGGGTGAGGTCGGAAATACCAGATAAATGGGGAACTTCCATCTATAAAAACAATTTCTTTGATTAAAATTTCTTCATTAAAGAAACTTACGGAATGAAAATACATTATGAAAATGCTGTTTCTGAATTCTTTTACCAATTTCAGATAAGAATTTAATTATCTTTATTAGCTTTCAATTTCGCTCTGATACCAACTGTGAGATCCCTCCGCCCCCTCCGCGCGCCGGACTCTCGGTAGCCGAACAGCGGAAGCAGCCCCCACATGCGCGGGGCGGGTTTCTCACTCGGGGTCTCGCTCTCGAATGTCCGGGCACGAAACTAGGCTGGTGGTCACTCCAAAAACCGAAACCGGGAAAAATTCCCATGCCCGGAAAGCGGGGGCGATTCCGCCATTATGATTTTTATTTTATTTTTTTAAACGAATTTTTCTAACGTGATCAATTCTAAGTTATCCTTTAACTGGATAAACCAGATAGAAGGAAACTATCACTGATATAATTTGATCATTTTAGTAAATTCAACGCTTTTTTCCTGATCCAGGTCAGGCACAGCCGTTGATCTACTTATGGAAAAATTTATCAGGAGATTATTTAACTACTCGAATCTTAGCGTAATCCTAAGATTTTGCAATTTGATTATTAAAACTCCACTAATTCCAGCCTAACCCCATCCGGCCCATGGGTTAGCCACCACCCTACCACTGGAATCGGTGGAACCAAATAAGTACTCACCCACCCATAATTGAATTGCCTTTCTTAACTTTAGCTTTAGAAAACAGATACGCACGCACTCCTCTTTATTAAAACTTTAATAAAAACAATCCTTGATAAACAATTTACGATTTATACATGTCATACTTCAAAATTTTCATTGAGTCCTTGTTTCTCAACAAAACAGTATCACTCTGGACTCTCCGTTAAGACCAGCAAGTCAACAACGAGATCCAGTGATAGATTATAAAAAAAAACATAGGTCCATCATATAATATCTTCCTCGACATACGCATGGATGTCCTCGGCACCGCGAGCCCGTGCATCGCCTGGTCAGAACCCTCCAGGATCCTCCTTAGGTGTCCTGGCACTTCACTCAGGGACCGCTTCGTCGGCCCTCGTCCATCGTACCGGAAGCGCACCATTTTAACCATACCGAGGCTGGTCAAGACCTCGGCAAGCCTTGCCGCGTGAGCTGTCCCTCGAACACTCCCCGCCAGCTGTTGCAACCGACTTCCCTTAGATAAACATATATGCCAAATGCTCCCTCCAGCATTCTGGCGTAAGACAGTCTTTTAAGAAGGCAGGGTTTCTATGCAAGTTTATAGTTTTGATTTTTGTTTGACTACCATGAGTATATCATAAATCCCTAGATTCAATTTTCAATTCCAAACAGAATTCTTCAAATTCTGTTAACTTGATTCTTAGATCAAGTCACAAGTCTTAACTTAGTTTTTGATTCGATGGATGATTGAATACATTTCCCACGAACTGGGCACATCGTCATTGATTGAAACTCACGAAGGAATTAGGCCTTGATCAATAATCTGAGTCCAAGTTTAGGTCTGAAAGGTTCTCTCTAAATTTATCTTCTCGAAAGGTACTATCTTAGTTTCTCTTTTTCTAAAATTTCCTACGATGAATATTTGTTTACAATTTCAAAACATGGATTTCTCGAGGAATATTCATTTACGTCGATCTCCGATTAAAATTTATCTTTTTTTTTAAAAAATACCTCTATACATTAAAATCAATTTTTATAAAAGTAACACTTTTATAATAAAATATATCTTTATACATACTCTTATGTATGAAAATAAAAATGATAAAAGTAACACTTTTGATATAAAAATTTAACCATTATGCATACTTCTATGCATGAAATAAAAATGGTAAAAATAACTCTTTTGATATAAAAATTTATCCTTTATGTATACTTCTATGCATGAAAATAAAAATTGATAAAAATAACACTTTTGGTATAAAAATTTATCCTTTATGCATACTTCTATGCATGAAAATAAAAATTGATAAAAATAACACTTTTGATATAAAAATTTATCCTTTATGCATATTTCTATGTATGAAAATAAAAATTGATAAAAATAACACTTTTGATATAAAAATTTAACCATTATGCATACTTCTATGCATGAAATAAAAATGGTAAAAATAACTCTTTTGATATAAAAATTTATCCTTTATGTATACTTCTATGCATGAAAATAAAAATTGATAAAAATAACACTTTTGGTATAAAAATTTATCCTTTATGCATACTTCTATGCATGAAAATAAAAATTGATAAAAATAACACTTTTGATATAAAAATTTATCCTTTATGCATATTTCTATGCATGAAAATAAAAATTGATAAAAATAACACTTTTGGTATAAAAATTTATCCTTTATGCATACTTCTATGCATGAAAATAAAAATTGATAAAAATAACACTTTTGATATAAAAATTTATCCTTTATGCATATTTCTATGCATGAAAATAAAAATTGATAAAAATAACACTTTTGATATAAAAATTTATCCTTTATGCATATTTCTATGCATGAAAATAAAAATGGTAAAAGTAACACTTTTGATATAAAAATTTAACCATTATGCATACTTCTATGCATGAAATAAAAATTGATAAAAATAACACTTTTGATATAAAAATTTATCCTTTATGCATACTTCTATGCATGAAAATAAAAATTGATAAAAATAACACTTTTGATATAAAAATTTATCCTTTATGCATATTTCTATGCATGAAAATAAAAATTGATAAAAATAACACTTTTGGTATAAAAATTTATCCTTTATGCGTACTTCTATGCATGAAAATAAAAATTGATAAAAATAACACTTTTGATATAAAAATTTATCCTTTATGCATATTTCTATGCATGAAAATAAAAATTGATAAAAATAACACTTTTGATATAAAAATTTATCCTTTATGCATATTTCTATGCATGAAAATAAAAATGGTAAAAGTAACACTTTTGATATAAAAATTTAACCATTATGCATACTTCTATGCATGAAATAAAAATTGATAAAAATAACACTTTTGATATAAAAATTTATCCTTTATGCATATTTCTATGCATGAAAATAAAAATTGATAAAAATAACACTTTTGATATAAAAATTTATCCTTTATGCATATTTCTATGCATGAAAATAAAAATGGTAAAAGTAACACTTTTGATATAAAAATTTAACCATTATGCATACTTCTATGCATGAAATAAAAATGGTAAAAATAACACTTTTGATATAAAAATTTATCCATTATGCATACTTTTATGCATGAAAATAAAAATGGTAAAAGTAACACTTTTGATATAAAAATTTAATCATTATGCATACTTCTATGCATGAAATAAAAATTGATAAAAATAACACTTTTGATATAAAAATTTATCCTTTATGCATGATATTAAAATTCAATTTCTCCATGATTGTAATGAAATTCTTTCAATTAATCTAGGATGATAATTCCTAGAATATGGTAGGAAGTCCTCTTTTTATGCTTTGAATGAGATTATTTTATGCATAATTTTTATAAAAATTTTGCCATAGCTCCGCTGCTATGACTGATAAATCTCAATTTTTCTAAGGGATAATGCTTATCATTAAGGAAATAATTAAAATAATCTCTAATTGGATTATTAATCCATAATGGATTGAATCATTAATATACATAAACTAAAAGCATAGAAAAAAGCCATTAATTTGGCCTCAAGCATAGCTTAATCTTGGTTTAGGAAAAGCTTTATGAAAAGCTTGATTTGGATTGAGAATGGGTCATGAGTATGACCATTTCTTGAGTGAGAGAGAGAATTTACATAAAAATCATTAGAATTTAAACATAAATGAAAATTAACTTCAATAGCATTATGTAACTCTTCACTACTATTCAAACTTCAATAGCATTTAAAAAAAACCATACCAATTAAACTTCTCAAGCTTGAGACTGATACATTCCCACTTCATCTGGGGGATGTCCAATGGATGTAACTTCCCAGGCATTTTTACTCTCTCAGCTTTGACTTTTTGGCATGTCAGACATTGACGTACATGATTCAGCACATCCTTTTTCAAACCAGGCCAAAAGAAACTTTTCTTTACGGACATGTAGGTCTTGATGAAACCTGGATGTCCTGCAATAAGGCTGTCATGGGCTTCATTCAGAATTTGGTTCTTGGTCCCCTCATCATTGGGAATGCATAACCTGCGGTTATAATACATAATGCCATCATCCAGGCTGTACCCTTGAACTCTGTTCAACTCCTGTGGAGTTTTGCTTTCCTGCATAAGTAGGGTAGCAATAGGGCCAAAGAATCTATCTTGCATGATCTTCTCACTTGCTTGAGTAATCAAAGGATTTGATATTACAGTAATTGCAAGCAAGGAGGTTTTTCTGCTGAGAGTATCTGCTACCACATTCTCTTTGCCTGGGCGGTACTTGATTTCAAAATCAAATTCCTGCAAGGTCTGCATCCACCTTCTTTGGCGCATGTTGAGGTCCTTTTGAGTAAAGATCCACTTTAAGCTCTGATGATCTGTCATCAAAGTAAACCTTTTACCCAGTAGGTAATGTCTCCACAACTTTAAGGCATAGACTACTGAAAGCAATTCCAAGTCGTGGACAGCATAATTCCTCTCATGTGTTCTGAGCTTTCGGGATTCATAGGCCACTGCATGACCTTCCTGCATGAGTGCACCTCCCAGGGCAAAACCACTTGCATCAGTTACTACCTCAAAGGGTAGAGAGAAATCTGGCAGTTTCAGAATGGGACTGGTTACCAAGGCGGTCTTCAGCTTATCAAAAGCACTTTGGCACTTGGCAGACCATTGAAATGGGATATTCTTTTTGAGAAGGTTAGTCAGGGGGGAAGCTATGAGAGCATATTTTTGGTATAAAAATTCTATACCAACCAGTCAATCCCAAGAATCCTCTGACTTCTTTCACTGTCTTTGGTTCGGGCCAATCTATGACAGCTTGGATTTTTGCGGAATCTGGAGAAATTCCATCTTTGGATACCAGGAAACCCAAGTATTCAACGTGGTCGGCAGAGAAAGTGCATTTGCTCTTTTTGGCAAAGAGTTGATGCTTCCTTAGAACCTCAAGAACTTTTCGGACATGAGTCTCATGGTCGGCTGCATTTCTTGAGTAAATCAGAATGTCATCAAAGAAAACTAGAACAAAGTCATCCAAGTATTCTCTGAGGATGTCCTGCATTAGGCGATTGAATGTAGCTGGGGCATTAGTTAATCCGAACGGCATGACAGTAAATTCATAATGCCCATAGCGAGTATTGATGGCTGTTTTTGGTATATCTGGATCATTGATCCTGATCTGGTAATACCCGGATTTAAGATCTATTTTTGTGAAGATCTGGGCTCCATTTAACCTGTCCAAAAGCTCATCAATCCTTGGGATAGGATACTTATTCTTAACTGTCAGCTGATTTAGACCTCTGTAGTCCACACAGAGTCTAAGTGTTCCATCTTTCTTTTTCTGAAAGAGAACTGGCGCACCCCAAGGCGAAACACTGGGTCTTACAAACCCTTGTTCTAACAGCTGCCTAAGCTGTTCCTTGAGTTCGATGGCTTCAGGAACTGGCATTTTGTAAGAGCGTAGGGCTACTGGTTGAGCTCCGGGGGTCAATTCAATCACATGATCTAATTCCCGAATTGGAGGCATTTCAGTTAGCTCTGATGGGAATAGATCATCAAATTCACTTAACCATTCTGGTTCTTTAGCTTTAAGTTTTGAGTCTACTGGGTTCATTTTGACAACATAAATTTGCTGCTTCTTCCTAAGTCCTTTTAGTAACCTGGAAGCTTTTACTAATTGAAGGTTTGGGGATCCGGAAACTCCAGTTCCATGGACTTTGTTCCCGTGAAGGTCATGGAAGGAAATGGTTCCATTGTGACAGTGTATGTCAGCTTGATATTTGTGGAGCCAATCCATTCCAAGGATTCCGTCAAAAACTCCTAGAGGTAAGACTTTGAACTGACAGTCAGTTACATTACCATCTAGATTGAACTCGATAAGATCTGTCTCATGGTGAGTGAAAAGAGTCTTCCCACTGGCCAATTCAACTTGCATAGGTTTCCCTGATTTCTGTTCTAAGACTAGCTTACGCAAGCATCCAGGGGAAATGAATGAATGAGAACTGCCTGAATCAATCAAAAGCTTGAAAGGCTTACCCTGATACTCTGCTGGAGTATGGATGACTGAGAACTGCTGGTTAGGCCCTTGATTTTCAATTGCAGCATAGATCTGCCCTTTCTCCTCTTCTACTACATCTGAAATTGTGACTGCTCTGGCTGCTGCAGTCTGAGGTAGAACTCTTTCTCTTTTGTTGTTCCAATTCTGGGAAGGAGTTCTGAGATTACTCTGGATAGAGGCAGATGGCTGGGCTGGAATTCTTCTGGGGTTTCCCTGGCTAGGGCGAGACGGACCCTGATTAGACTGGAATAAAGGGGTTGGTCTCTGAATTCGGGGTTCTTGACTTCCCTGTCCCCTTGACATGGTAGGAGTCGGGCAGTCTTTTAACTGGTGACCAAAACCCTGGCATCCAAAACATCGATTTTCAGTTCTGAGCTCATCCTTTTGATTTTTTGAAAGTGGTGAGGTTCCTGAGAAATTACTCTGGGGGAAGGGTCTTCCTTCACTTCTGAATCTTCCTGCATCCTGATTCTGATTCAGGCCTTGCTGCCTCTTTGGGGGTGGAAAGTTGGAAGTACTTCCCTGGGCTTGGAATCTCTTAAAGTTAGAGGGTGCAGGTTTTGGTGGGACCTTTACTACAAAAGCTTTGGCAAAATCTTTTGCCATTCTTACTGCTTCAGCCATGGACACTGGCTTGGCATTTTTGACCAGTGTGTCCAAGGGTTCGTTCATTCCTCGAATGAACCTGGCCATGAGTTGCTCTTCATCAAGAGGTGGTGAATATTTGAGTAGAAGGGCAAAGGCTTGGTGATATTCCTCGATGGTTTTGCTCTCCTGCTTTAGTTCTAAGAATTCGTTCATTTTGGTTTCTAAAAATCCAGGAGGGCAAAATCTCTTTCTTAGATAGGTTTTTAGATCATTCCAGGATTGAGTATTTCTATCCAGATGATTGGTGTCACAGTGGTTCCTCCATGCTACCCTGGCTGTTTCCACTATTTTCAGCCGGCCAAGAGCCATTTTGCTCCGCTGATTGTATCCTGTGACGTCAAAATACTCTTCCATGGCTTCCACCCATTTCTCCACAGCCTCGCCCAAGTTCTCCCCTTCTCCTTTGAAGGGTCCTGGCTGAGTCCTATGAAGAGCCTTGCGAACATCAAGGTCAAGCTCGTCATCTTCAGAGATAGGGTCTGGCTGACGACCACGGTTTCCTCGTCTCATGATTCTGCCAAAATTTATATATTAATAAATTTTTATTTTGATATTATTCATGAGATCCTATGACTTAAGAGTTCAAAAAAAAACAATTTCTTAAACAAGACAAGATCTTATTGGAGATCTATGACATATGTACGATAATAGATTTTTCTTTATCAGCAGATCGTCCACTGCTGTAAACAATCATTTATACAACAGGAAGTTTTTTTTTTTTTCTGGAAAACATTTTTTTATTTATATAAAAGTTGCATTATGTACATAGAGCAGCTCGGCTCCAGAATTCAAAATCTCCTCAGGAAACGCATATGACGACGGTATTGGGCCATAGCCATGCCCTGATACAAATGTCCACTTACTGACAAGGGAGCTATTATATTCCATTTAGGAATAAAACAACTAAGAAGTCTGTAGACTTGGCATGCAAGCCTGAAATTCCGAGGCGTTGAATGATATAAAATGACACCACGTACGATTTTCAGCTTTAACAAGATCATAGCCAATGAGAGGTTCTCCCACAGCATTGCACGGCGGTCGCAAGAGGCGTGGACATATTGCCCTGCAAACCACTTATGCTGAATTCTCTCCGCTGGGGTAGGAAAATATAAATCCTCGAAATGGCGCGCGAGTCTTGTTCGGCTTATTCGAGTTGAAGCGGAAGAGATGAGATGTTCGAAGGCAAATGCAATCATATCTTGAGACTGGGTGAGGTCGGAAATACCAGATAAATGGGGAACTTCCATCTATAAAAACAATTTCTTTGATTAAAATTTCTTCATTAAAGAAACTTACAGAATGAAAATACATTATGAAAATGCTGTTTCTGAATTCTTTTACCAATTTCAGATAAGAATTTAATTATCTTTATTAGCTTTCAATTTCGCTCTGATACCAACTGTGAGATCCCTCCGCCCCCTCCGCGCGCCGGACTCTCGGTAGCCGAACAGCGGAAGCAGCCCCCACATGCGCGGGGCGGGTTTCTCACTCGGGGTCTCGCTCTCGAATGTCCGGGCACGAAACTAGGCTGGTGGTCACTCCAAAAACCGAAACCGGGAAAAATTCCCATGCCCGGAAAGCGGGGGCGATTCCGCCATTATGATTTTTATTTTATTTTTTTAAACGAATTTTTCTAACGTGATCAATTCTAAGTTATCCTTTAACTGGATAAACCAGATAGAAGGAAACTATCACTGATATAATTTGATCATTTTAGTAAATTCAACGCTTTTTTCCTGATCCAGGTCAGGCACAGCCGTTGATCTACTTATGGAAAAATTTATCAGGAGATTATTTAACTACTCGAATCTTAGCGTAATCCTAAGATTTTGCAATTTGATTATTAAAACTCCACTAATTCCAGCCTAACCCCATCCGGCCCATGGGTTAGCCACCACCCTACCACTGGAATCGGTGGAACCAAATAAGTACTCACCCACCCATAATTGAATTGCCTTTCTTAACTTTAGCTTTAGAAAACAGATACGCACGCACTCCTCTTTATTAAAACTTTAATAAAAACAATCCTTGATAAACAATTTACGATTTATACATGTCATACTTCAAAATTTTCATTGAGTCCTTGTTTCTCAACAAAACAGTATCACTCTGGACTCTCCGTTAAGACCAGCAAGTCAACAACGAGATCCAGTGATAGATTATAAAAAAAAACATAGGTCCATCATATAATATCTTCCTCGACATACGCATGGATGTCCTCGGCACCGCGAGCCCGTGCATCGCCTGGTCAGAACCCTCCAGGATCCTCCTTAGGTGTCCTGGCACTTCACTCAGGGACCGCTTCGTCGGCCCTCGTCCATCGTACCGGAAGCGCACCATTTTAACCATACCGAGGCTGGTCAAGACCTCGGCAAGCCTTGCCGCGTGAGCTGTCCCTCGAACACTCCCCGCCAGCTGTTGCAACCGACTTCCCTTAGATAAACATATATGCCAAATGCTCCCTCCAGCATTCTGGCGTAAGACAGTCTTTTAAGAAGGCAGGGTTTCTATGCAAGTTTATAGTTTTGATTTTTGTTTGACTACCATGAGTATATCATAAATCCCTAGATTCAATTTTCAATTCCAAACAGAATTCTTCAAATTCTGTTAACTTGATTCTTAGATCAAGTCACAAGTCTTAACTTAGTTTTTGATTCGATGGATGATTGAATACATTTCCCACGAACTGGGCACATCGTCATTGATTGAAACTCACGAAGGAATTAGGCCTTGATCAATAATCTGAGTCCAAGTTTAGGTCTGAAAGGTTCTCTCTAAATTTATCTTCTCGAAAGGTACTATCTTAGTTTCTCTTTTTCTAAAATTTCCTACGATGAATATTTGTTTACAATTTCAAAACATGGATTTCTCGAGGAATATTCATTTACGTCGATCTCCGATTAAAATTTATCTTTTTTTTTAAAAAATACCTCTATACATTAAAATCAATTTTTATAAAAGTAACACTTTTATAATAAAATATATCTTTATACATACTCTTATGTATGAAAATAAAAATGATAAAAGTAACACTTTTGATATAAAAATTTAACCATTATGCATACTTCTATGCATGAAATAAAAATGGTAAAAATAACTCTTTTGATATAAAAATTTATCCTTTATGTATACTTCTATGCATGAAAATAAAAATTGATAAAAATAACACTTTTGGTATAAAAATTTATCCTTTATGCATACTTCTATGCATGAAAATAAAAATTGATAAAAATAACACTTTTGATATAAAAATTTATCCTTTATGCATATTTCTATGCATGAAAATAAAAATTGATAAAAATAACACTTTTGGTATAAAAATTTATCCTTTATGCATACTTCTATGCATGAAAATAAAAATTGATAAAAATAACACTTTTGATATAAAAATTTATCCTTTATGCATATTTCTATGCATGAAAATAAAAATTGATAAAAATAACACTTTTGATATAAAAATTTATCCTTTATGCATATTTCTATGCATGAAAATAAAAATGGTAAAAGTAACACTTTTGATATAAAAATTTAACCATTATGCATACTTCTATGCATGAAATAAAAATTGATAAAAATAACACTTTTGATATAAAAATTTATCCTTTATGCATACTTCTATGCATGAAAATAAAAATTGATAAAAATAACACTTTTGATATAAAAATTTATCCTTTATGCATATTTCTATGCATGAAAATAAAAATTGATAAAAATAACACTTTTGGTATAAAAATTTATCCTTTATGCATACTTCTATGCATGAAAATAAAAATTGATAAAAATAACACTTTTGATATAAAAATTTATCCTTTATGCATATTTCTATGCATGAAAATAAAAATTGATAAAAATAACACTTTTGATATAAAAATTTATCCTTTATGCATATTTCTATGCATGAAAATAAAAATGGTAAAAGTAACACTTTTGATATAAAAATTTAACCATTATGCATACTTCTATGCATGAAATAAAAATTGATAAAAATAACACTTTTGATATAAAAATTTATCCTTTATGCATATTTCTATGCATGAAAATAAAAATTGATAAAAATAACACTTTTGATATAAAAATTTATCCTTTATGCATATTTCTATGCATGAAAATAAAAATGGTAAAAGTAACACTTTTGATATAAAAATTTAACCATTATGCATACTTCTATGCATGAAATAAAAATGGTAAAAATAACACTTTTGATATAAAAATTTATCCATTATGCATACTTTTATGCATGAAAATAAAAATGGTAAAAGTAACACTTTTGATATAAAAATTTAATCATTATGCATACTTCTATGCATGAAATAAAAATTGATAAAAATAACACTTTTGATATAAAAATTTATCCTTTATGCATGATATTAAAATTCAATTTCTCCATGATTGTAATGAAATTCTTTCAATTAATCTAGGATGATAATTCCTAGAATATGGTAGGAAGTCCTCTTTTTATGCTTTGAATGAGATTATTTTATGCATAATTTTTATAAAAATTTTGCCATAGCTCCGCTGCTATGACTGATAAATCTCAATTTTTCTAAGGGATAATGCTTATCATTAAGGAAATAATTAAAATAATCTCTAATTGGATTATTAATCCATAATGGATTGAATCATTAATATACATAAACTAAAAGCATAGAAAAAAGCCATTAATTTGGCCTCAAGCATAGCTTAATCTTGGTTTAGGAAAAGCTTTATGAAAAGCTTGATTTGGATTGAGAATGGGTCATGAGTATGACCATTTCTTGAGTGAGAGAGAGAATTTACATAAAAATCATTAGAATTTAAACATAAATGAAAATTAACTTCAATAGCATTATGTAACTCTTCACTACTATTCAAACTTCAATAGCATTTAAAAAAAACCATACCAATTAAACTTCTCAAGCTTGAGAGGGGTTGAGAAGAGAGAAACATTGAGAAATTATAGAAAGATCAATATTCACTAATTACCTTACAACTTGCTTGATTCTTTGTTCACGGTAGAGGCCCCCAACCAATCAATTGGTTAAGTATGTTGATGGAGCCACTAATGGGGATTGAAGAAAGAGGGAAGCTCCAAAAACTAGTGAATTATTAAATGAATTCACAGTTCTTGGCTTAGGTGGAGTAGAGTAACGATGCATAAACACTATATATTTTTCAACAAGGGGGAGGCTTCTATTTATAGGAAAAATTGAGCTCCTAACCAAACAAACTGATTCTAGAATTTTCTAAATCAGTTTGGTCAATATTTGACCATTTTTAGGTCAGTTAAGCTAACTTTTTGGAACTAGACTTAAATGAGGAGAGAGGAGAGATGAAATATCTCAATTTTTATGAGTTTAAAACTCATTCAAGCATGTGAAATATGCACCTCCTTTAAAGAACTCCCCTTCCTTACATATGTGTCAAAATGGAATCATTATACCCAAAATATCTCATATTTTTAATATTGCTCATAGTTTTTTACTAATAAACCTTGTACATTTTCAACTCTTCATCTTATGTGAAATATGCACCTCCTTTAAAGAACTCCCCTTCCTTACATATGTCATATTTTTAATATTGCTCATAGTTTTTTACTAATAAACCTTGTACATTTTCAACTCTTCATCTTATGTGAAATATGCACCTCCTTTAAAGAACTCCCCTTCCTTACATATGTCATACTTTTAATATTGCTCATAATTTTTTTACTAATAAACCTTGTACATTTTCAACTCTTCATCTTATGTGAGCATTTACTCATTTTTGGGTATCTTCTTTTACAAATTGGATTTATCTCCTCCCTACACATGGATTGATGCTATTGGTCCATAGGAACCTTAATTGGACCATAATCCAAAAATTTCTGAAAATCTAGACCCTTAGACTAAGGTCCTTTATACCTATTTCCAATTAATTCCAATTGTACATTGGAAAATTCTTTTTGAATTTCTGTTTCAGGGAAACTTATTTTAATAAGATGAGTTATTTTTCTATCCAAAAATATTCATAATCTGAATATTCTCTCTCTAGAATAATTTTCTCTCTCTAGGCTAAAACACTTAGAAATAAGATCTTTTATATTTCTGAAGAGGGATTTGATTACACGGGAAGATGCTGGACATCTTGAGAGGCTGGGGAGGAATCTTACATGCTATGTGAGACGTCCTCCGTTGACTCTTTGTCAACTGTTACAACTTTATCAGTCAAGTCTCAATGACCTTATTCACAAGACGATCAAAATGCTTCCCCAGCATTCTTGACATAAAATAGTCATTTAAAAACAGGTCATAAATACAATTTCTATAATGAACTCTTGTCTTTCCACATTGTTCCACATCAATCCTTCTTTATTTCATATGTGTTCTCATTCTCATCACATCATTTTCCATCTCATCACATCTTTCCTCATTTATCCGTATCAGATCTCATCCACTCATATCTACCCATATCCACATCTCATCCACTCATATCTACCCATATCCACATCTCATCCACTCATATTCATTCACATCACATATCATCCATTCACATCCCGATTCACATCACATATTCATTCACATCACATATCATCCATTCACATCTATCCCAATTTACATCACATCTCATTCACTCACATCCCGATTCACATGACATCATATCTCATACATTCACATCCCGATTCACATCACATCACATCAATTCACGTCCATCACATTCATTTACATCCATCACATTCATTCATTCATTCATATCCATTCACATCACATCCATTCACATCCATCACATTCATTCATATCCATTCACATCACATCACATCTATTCACGTCCATCACATTCATTTACATCACATCCATTTACATCCATCACATTCATTCATTCATTCATATCCATCACATTCATTCTCATCACCATCCCATCACATACATTTTATCCACATTATATCATATCACTTCTATCCATATCATATCTCATTCATACATATCTCATCTCATTCATCCACATCCATCCAATTGTTCACATGTACGACTACCCACATCTATCCATACATTCATATCTATCACTTCACATCCACATATATTCATGTCACATCACATCACATTCTTTTACATACACATCCACATCCATTCTTTCACATACATCCACATCTATTCTTTCACATACTCATCCACATTCATTCTTCACATACACATCCACATCTATTCTTCACACATACACATTCACATCCATTCTTCACATACACATTCACATCCATTCACATCCCATATCATTCATTTACATCCTGATTCCATGACATCACATCTCATTCATTCACATCCCGTTTCACATCACATTACATCTCATCCATTCATTCATATCTATCTAATTCACATAGCATCTCATCACATATCATCACATCTATTCACATCACATCACATCCCATCCATCCATTCATTCACATCTATTTGATTCACATGACATCTTCACATCTCATCTATTCACATTACATCTCATCACATCTATTCACATTACATCTCATCACATCTATTCACATCACATCTCATTTCTATGCAAGTTTTGAGTTTGATTTTCTTTTGAATACAAGGAGTATTTCTTGAATCAGTATCCCCAAAACTTCTTGATCGGAATTCTGAATTTCATACCAAAATTCCTCAAATTCTATAACCTTGATCCACAGATCAATTCGAAGGGTCTCAAACTTAGTTTCAGATTTGGCGAGACATTTGAGTGTATTTTTCTAAACTGGTCACACCTTGTTTCCTCGAAACTGACGAAGAATTCAGTTACTATTTTACTGAATTCCTTTATGCATATTTCTATGCATAAAAATTAAATTTAATAAGAATAACACTTTTGTAATTAAAAAAACTCCTTTATGCATCTTTTTATGCATAAAAATCAATTTTAGTAAGAATAACACTTTTATAATAAAACAAATTCCATTATGCATCTTTCTATGCATAGATATCAAATTTAATAAGAATAACACTTTTGTAATAAAAAAAATTCCTTTATGCATCTTTCTATGCATAAAAATCAAATTTAATATGAATAACACTTTTATAATAAAAAATTCCTTTATGCATCTTTCTATGCATAGAAATCAAATTTAATAAGAATAACACTTTTTTAATTAAAAATTTTCTTTTATGCATCTTTCTATGCATAGAAATCAAATTTAATAAGAATAATACTTTTGTAATTAAAAAATTACCTTTGTGCATCTTTCTATGCAAAAAAGTCAAATTTAATAAGAATAACACTTTTGTAATTAAAAAATTCCTTTATGTATCTTTCTATGCATAAAAATCAAATTTAATATGAATAACACTTTTATAATAAAAAAACTCCATTACACATCTTTCTATGCATAGAAATCAAATTTAATAAGAATAACACTTTTGCAATAAAAAAATCCTTTATGCATCTTTCTATGCATAAAAATCAATTTTAATAAGAATAACACTTTTATAATTAAAAAAATTCCTTTCTGCATCTTTCTATGCATAAAAATCAAATTTAATAATTAATATCAGTGATATTCATGCATATTCATAGATGAATATGTACATGGAGTAATAAGAATATTTTTTCTAGATGCAAAAAAGGTGGGAATTACTCTTTGGGAGTAACATAAAAACAAACTTTCTTTTTCACAAAATTCTGGAAAATTTTGCCATAACCTCCTTTGTATGGCTGACCATTTCTCATTTTTATCTTTCTTTATTTAACTTAATTAACCCAAATTAGAATTATAGAACTCTAATCTACACAATTTTCTAAATTCAAGAGAGTAAACAATAAGAAGAGCTTAATTAATCACTTAGTAAATCTTTCTAGGATTGAGAAAGGTTGGAATGTAAAGAAGAGGAGGGGGTGGCCTTTTTATCAAAGGCATAGCATTTGAATTTAAGTCAAACATTTACAAAACATAAAAATCAAGAAAACCATAGATTTTTTATTAAACAAAGAAAGAAGAAAATTAGCTTACATGGAGCTTGTAAGCTCTCCTTTGGCTTGAGGGATTGAGGGTTCTACTATTGTTTGAAGCAATAGTGGCCACCAATTCACTTTGGAGAGGATTGGGCAAAAAACATTTGAATTATTAAAAAATTCAATGTAGATGGCTCAGGACAGGAGCAGAGTAACAGTGTAAAAACACAATTAAGCTTTTACAAAGGGAGGCTTCTATTCATAGGAAAAAGTGAGCCTCTAACCAAGCAAACTGATTCTAGAATTTTCCAGATCAGTTTAGTCAATTTTTGACCATTTTTTGGGTCAGTTCAACTTACTTTTTGGATCTAGTCTTGAAACAGGAGAGAGGAGAGATGAAAATATCTCATTTTATTGATTAAAAATTGGGGATAATGATGAGAAAAAGGCACCTACTTCATGAGCGGAGATCCCCACACTGAGGTGTCAAAATTCAGTTTTTTAATTCTTTTCTTTGGTCCTTAGTCCACTCTCCATCTTATGTGAGCATTTACTCTTTTTTGGGAGGTTTTTCTTTTATTCTTCAATTTATCTCCTCCCTACATTTGGATTAATCTTATTGGTCCATAGGAACCTTTATTGGACCATAATCAAAAAAAATTTGAAAATCTAGACTCTTAGGCGCTAAGGTCCTTTATACCTATTTTCAATTAATTCCAATTACACATTGAAAAGTTCTTTTTGAATTTATGTTTCAAGGGAAACCATTTTAGACACTAGGAGGATTTTTATATCCAAAAATATCTCAATTTTGAATTACCTCGCTCTAGACATTTTCTCTCTTCCAGGCCAAAACAGGGTAAAACAGGATCTCTCTTTTATTTCAGAGAGGGGAATAACTATAAGATCATAAGGGGATGTTCTTACACCTACACACCTCAAAATCTGGAGAGAGGAATCTTACACTAAGGCACCAGATTATTGTGCCTCCCCATACACTCTATTTTTTGTATACAAAATAAGAAATTAATCTCACTAATTTATAGCACTGATCACTATATTTTGGTGCAATTGATGGTTCAAATTTACCATTGGGTATCTGATGAAGATCTCTATCACTTTAGATTTAAATTTGAAGCTGGTTTGATGTCCCAACTATCCACTACAAAACCAACTATCCTTAGCTTTATGCAATTTTTGGTGTATTCATGCTTGTAAACTTGTTGTAATTATCATTAAACACCAAATTGGAGTTGTAAAAGGGTAGACATTACCTTTGAGTCTTGAATTGGATCAAGAGATAAGACCCCTTTCACATCATCATGAGCATTGCACAAGAAGTAGCTAAATTCAACGGGGAACAATTTCATACATGGCAAACAAAGACCATGTATTTGCTCATGAGGGAGAAACTATGGGGGCTAGTTGAGGGAAGAGATGAATGTCCAGTGGTGGACAATGGGGAGAATGAGTGGAAGAGAAAAAATGAGAAAGAGTTAGGATGCATTGCACTGAGCTTAAATGATGAAATCACTCACCACATTGCAAGGATACAACAAGCTAAAGATGCATGGGATGAACTTAACAAATTATTTAGCACTCAAGCGAAGAATTCAAAGATAAATCTGCTAATGCAATTCTACAAACTTGATATGAACAAAAGTGAACCTCTAACCACACACTTGAACAAATACAAAAGCATCAAACAACAACTTGCAGCCATTGGGAAGAAAGTAGAAGATGACGAGGCACTAGGAGTGCTTCTAAAGAGTGTGGACAAGGGAGAGTATGATAACATTGTGGCAACCTTAAAGAATTTACCAGATTTTGAAAGATCCCTGTCCCCTCTGCTGCAAAATAAATTTTGGGATGCTATGCGTAAGTAGGACTTCTAGCGCAGGCCGGAGCCTCCCACTGGGGGCCTCGCCCACCACGGATGTCCAGACGAGACTAATCCCTCGATTCTGCCAAAACTCAACCCAGAAAAACTTCCCTCACCCAGAAAGCACGATGATTCCTCTAGGAAAAATTCTTCTAACGTGGTCAAGAGCCTTAAATTACCCTTTTTCATTCTGACCAAACCCGCAGGTCACATGGCCGGATCAAGGGGGGAACTTGCACTTGGATCATAGAGACCAACGCTTTTTTCCCCATTAAGAGGCACAACCGTTGATTCTTTTCCATAAAACAAGGATTATCCGTGATTTATTTCAACATCGTAACTTCACAGAATTGAATCTTATTTTAGGAATCCAGCAGTCTAGACCAACCCCATCCGATCCCATGGGTTCCAACAACCTAACCACTGTATTGATAGGATCCATTTAGAAATTTGGTTATGTTTTGTCCCGAGTACTAGGGAAAAGAGTTCCCAGGCCCCCTAGCCAGATTCATGCAAAATACTTTTCAGACATACCACTTATGCACCCAATATGAAATTTCCTTTCACAGATTCGGCTATCTTTAAAGTAGAATTGAGATGAAACCATAGTATTTAGATGAGGATCCTCCAAAATATCCAGTTTAAAGTCGGATTTCCAATCATTCCTTTCTCGGTGTACCTATGGAATCATTGGCAACAACCAAAACACTCACCACCTGCTCACTCAAGGGCCTTTTCAATAGTTCCTAGCTCATAGTACCTGGGAATATAATCACATAAAATCCAAATGGTCTTTCTGTTGAAGATCAACTAGATCAATCACAACAAGATCCATGCCCATGCTCATGAACTCATCCATTTTGAAGACTAACAAGGCCAATCAACCAGATCCATGCCCATGTCAAAAAACAACTCCAACTCATTTTCTTCCCCGCCGCATGCATGGGTATCCTCGGTGACCCAGAGACTGAGAACCGTATGGGTAGCACCCTCTAGGATCCTTCGCAGGGGAGGTCACCTAGCGCTTCACTCATAGGCCGCTTCCTTGATCCCTCATCCACTGTACCGGAAGCTCACCATTTTAATCAAACCGAGGCTGGTTCAAGACCTCGGTCGAACGGTCGAACTTGCCACATGAGACATACTTCATTGACTCTCTGTTAGCTATTGCAACCATTTCACTTAGGTCCTCACGACCTTAATTGACAAGATAGTCAAAAATGTTTCCCCATCATTCTTGACATAGAACAATCTTTTAAAAATAGATTTCATATACAAATACAGTTTCAAACAACTCCCATCTTTCCACATCGTTCCACGTCATTTCTCATTATTCCACATTCTCCTACATTAACTCACAATTCGACATCCATTCATATCCATTTCCATCATCCTACATCCATTCTCTTCCATTTATATCCATTCACATCATCCTACATCCATTCTCTTCCATTTATATCCATTCACATCATCCTACATCCATTCTCTTCCATTTATATCCATTCACATCCATTCACATCATATTTACATCCATTCACATCTATTCACAGCCAGTCACATCATATTCACATCCATTCACATCCATTTATATCCATTCACATCATATTCACATCCATTTATATCCGTTCACATCCATTCACATCATATTCACATCCATTCACATCATACTCACATCCATTCACATCATACTCACATCCATTCACATCTATTCACAGCCAGTCACATCATATTCACATCCATTCACATCCATTTATATCCATTCACATCATATTCACATCCATTTATATCCGTTCACATCCATTCACATCATATTCACATCCATTCACATCATACTCACATCCATTCACATCATACTCACATCCATTCACATCTATTCACAGCCATTCACATCATATTCACATCCATTCACATCATATCATTCACATCATATTACAAGGCCAGCTAGGGGTAGTATTTCTTCATCTTCCAATCTTCTTCTCCTACTTGGACTGGATGGCTCTGGAGTTCTTTGTCTTTTTCTTGCGTCCATTGGGGCCTTTGGTTCTTGCAGCTATGGCCCCCTCAACATCTTGTATTTCCTCAACCTATATTGGTGTTGCTTGTTCAGAAGCTGTCTTTGTTTGGCATGTCTGTCAGATTTGATTCGTTTTGTTGAGAGGAGATAGATCTGTAAATAGAAGTTGTGTTGGGCTTGTCGTAGGAGTGATTTGTTACAGAGGCTCCTATGTTGTATGGCGGCTGAGAATATTCTCTTGAAGTTCCTCTTGGTAAGTGCAGATTTCCTTGGCCACTTTTGCCTCTAATCTATGTGACTCAGCAGCCACATCCGAAAGCACTCCCCTCATCTTCTTATCTATTTTCTTCTTGCACTCTTTCTTGATGTGCTTTATGATTTCCTTGTTCTCCATCAAGATAGCCTGCCCTTCTTGCCAGCTACTATTAACTTGGGCTGGTCTGGTATTAGTGCCACAACCAATATCAGTGACACCCTTTTATTTTATTGCCATAAGAACCAAGGAGTCACCTGGGCACTTTTGGGCATTTGTTGATGCAATCGTTTTAGCTCTGTGTGGGAGTTTTTATTGTTCCTTCCACCCAACCCAACAATGTTATCACTTTGCCTAGTGGTGGAGGGCTTCTATCTGTGTCTCCTTGTTTGCTGAACTTCTTTGTTTATACCTTTAGGTTCCTTGTTCCGTTCTCTAACCCGAGTCGGTATGTGAGACCCTTTCCTTCTTTGCGCATCCTGTCTCCGGGGTGCTAACATCGGAAGTAGCAACCTCTTACGCAGGAGGGTAGAGCTTCCCACTTGGGGCCTTGCCCACGAATGTCCGGGCACAGGACTAGTCCGGCGGTTCTTCCGAGAGACTGAAAAAACGTTCCTCGCCGAGAAAGCAAGGGCGATTCCTCCAAGAAAAGCTTATAACAAAAATTTATCTAATGGGGTCAAGAGCCTTAACTATCCTTTCTATTTTGACTGAACCTGTGGGTCACATGGCGGAATCAAGGAGGGACTTGCACTTGGTTCATAGAGATCATTGCTTTTTTCCCCTAAAGTGAGGCACAACCATTTGATTCTTTCCCATAGAGCAAGAACTACCCTATGACTTAATTCAACTATTGTAACTTAAACTTAACTGAACTTTGTTGTAGGAATCCACCGATCCAGCCTTAACCCCAACTGGCCCATGGGTTAGCCACCACCCAACCATTATTTTGGAGGGATCCCTCTTTATAAAAATTTGATTGTGTTTTGTCCCGGGTACCAGGGAAAAGAGTTCCCATGCCCCCTAGCTAGCACTCATGCAAAATATTAAATATATACACCACTTACGCACCCGATATGACATTGCCTTTTCTCATTCTCAAGACAGAACTGTAATAAAACTATGGTGTTTCCATCATAATCCTCAGTATTCCAGCTCCATTGTTTTACAATCAAGTCTCATCCGGACTCTCCGTTGAAGACCAACTAGTCAACCAACAAGATCCAATTTCATAGTTTCGAGATAATTTCTCATCTCGCCAATCCATGAAGATCTCCCTCGACATACGCATGGGTGTCCTAGCAGCCGTGAGCCTGAGCATCGCCTAGTCGGAACCCTCTAGGATCCTCCTTAGCTATCCTAACACTTCACTTAGGGACCGCTTCGTCGGCCCTCGCCCATCGTACGAAAGCGCACCATTTTTAACCGTACCAAGGCTGGTCACCAAGACCTTGGGCCAGGCTTTGCCTGAGATGAGAGACGTCCTTCGATGACTCCCCCACCAGCTGTTGCAACGTAAACTCTCCCTATATTAACTATAAACCAAATTCTTTCTCCAACATTCTGGCGTAAGATAGTCCTTTACAAGAATAGAGTTTCTATGCAGCAAAGTAGGATTTTTCCCATTGAGTTTGATCTCATCTCATGAAAAGCTATCTCACAAGCAAACAATTCAAGTATTGGTTTCACAAGACCCTTTTTTCAAAGCCCATACTTCTTTAATGAAATCACAAATCTCATATCTCGGGTGATCCATCCATCAAATACAATCAACGAATTTCTAACTTGTTTCTAAATGATTTCGGGTTTTAGGGGAAATTCTCTAAATAAGGTGGTCATCCGTTCTTTGTACTGAAGAGTAGGAATGGTTACAAGTCTCAACTTAATTTATGATTCAAGGGATGGGCAGGCATCTTTTTGACCCACCTTTCTCAAGTGGTCATGGTTTAGCACCGAATTACTTGAATTTATTCCTAGATTTTTTTCCTAAGACATTTCTTCATTTTTTCTCATAAAATAACTATGATTTTCAATCGTAAATAAAGATAAACATCCACTAATATGAAAAATTCATTCTAAAAGAATTATAAGTAATCCTACTCATGAATAATGGAATTTAAACAAAGATATTTCTTTTCTAAATTCTCCTTTAATAAATATGCATACATCATTTTAATAAAATATTCAGATAGAAATATTCTTAAATATTATTTTCTCTCTTTGAACCTAAGCATCAACATGCCCTAATTATCTACATAGAATTATGATAAAACATTCTCTTTTTGATACCAAAATTAATTATGCATATTTCTATTTAAAAATACGATGAAAATTCCTCTTTTGATAAATAAAAATATCCATGTATATGCATACCATGAACATACATATTTAAAATATAACAAAAATTTCTCTTTTTAACATTGAGATATTTATGCATACATACTATAAATGTATATTCAAAAAAATGTAACAAAAATCCTTCTTTTAGCATTTAAATGTTTATGCATGGAATATCATGGAAATTTCTCTTTTTGCATTATTAAATTTATGCATAGAATTAAATTCATTTTCTAATGATAAAAAACTTGCCATAGCTTCCCCACATTTGCCATAAAATGAGAATGCTCAAAAATCCACTTTTGATATAAAAATTTAAACATAATAAAAATATGGTGGAAAAATCTTTATGCATAAACCTAAGCATTATATCTAAGCATCTTGTTTATTAAAAGAAACTACCCAAATATAACTTCCTTATGAAAATAGTTATAATAATGTTAGCATAAGCTGTTTGTCATCATCATAAAATGGAAAAATATGAATTTTCTTAACATAAAAACAAGCTTAAATGAATTAACCTCATTTTTATGTAGATTAAAAATCATAAAAATGTTTAATCTCCATTTTTAGCTCATTAGGCCTAGAGTTTTGGGTAAGAAAATGAGATTAGAATTAAGCTTATCCTTCCAAGAAGGATTTAACCATAAAAGTGAGTACTCTTTCAAAAAGAGAGATTACAAATAAAAAATAATACATTTAAAGCATAAGAGATAAAAATTAATTAAATAAACAATATAAATCAATAAGGGCATGGTTTTAAGAAGAAACCATGAATTAGAATGCTTCCCAAGCATGTAGAGAGGTTGGGAAGAAGATTACCCATCCAAGAAGAGAGTAAAACACCACTGTTTTAGGCTTACTCTTGGTTTTTGGCTTGATTCTTTAGGAAGATGTGTATCCCTCAAGAAGAAGCTTGGCCACCAAGAAGAAGAGGGTAATCTCCAAGAGAAGAAGAGGATTGGTGAATCTCCAAAGCTTCACAATGGAGAGGCAAGGTAGAGGGATAATGAAATTACACTAAATTAAAAATTACACTAGCATGTTAATACACTAAGAGGAAAATACAAAGGAATGGGGTTCTATTTATAGGTGAGAGAGGCCACCAACCAAGTCCAATTGGGATCTAGAGGCTTCCAGCTTTAATTATATCCAATTTGGACAAGTTTTGGACCCATTAGGCTCACTTTTTTGAAAGAGAAGAGAGGAGAGATGAAATATCTCATTTTTTGATTAAATAATTGGGAAAATGATGAAATTCTAGGCGCCTCCTTCATGATCTCCACTCACCCTCCTGATGTGTAAAATTTTCCATTTTTTTACTATTAAGTCCCAGTACTAATCAACTCTTCATCTTATGTGAGAATTTACTCATTTTCGGTGGATTTTCTTTTATTCTTGCATTTTTCTTATTCAAACACTTGGATTAATCCTATTGGCCCTTCAGAACACTCTTTGGACCTTCATCAAAATTTTCTAAAATTTGCAACCCCTAAGCTAAGGTGTCCAATACTACACATATTCAATTAATTTCTAATGCACATTGAAAAACTCTTTTTGAACTTATTTTTCATGGGAATTCATCTTAAGATAAAAGGAAAATCTTTTATCCAAAAATATCTCATTATATTACCTCTCTCTAGAATATTTTCTCTCTCTAGGCCAAAAATAAGTGAAAACAATGTTTTCTTGTATTCTGAAAAAGGGGATGATCACACAGGGAACTGAAAGGAGAACTTATACATCTTTTTGGAGCTGGGGAGGAATCTTACAGGGTACTTTCATTGCTTTGGCAATTCCCAACCCATTCGGCTGAGTTTCCTTTTTCTTCCACATAAGGGTTAGCGTGGTTCTTGCTTGTGTAAGATTAGCGTGGTCCTTGCTTGTGTAAGATTTCTCCACACAAGGGTTAGCGTGGTTCTTGCTTGTGTACGATATCTCCACACAAGGGTTAACGTGGTTCTTGCTTGTGTAAGATTCCTCCCTCTAGCTTTTGAGGTGTAAAAGTGTAAGAATCTCTCGTTCTATTCTTGTAATTGTTCCCCTCTCTGAAATAAAAGAAAGATCTTGTTTTACCCTGTTTTGGCCTAGAGAGAGATAATCAAAATTGTGATATTTTAATCTCTATTAGATCAAACCAAATCAAAAAGGGAGCCAAACTGATTCAAATCTTGTCCAAATTTAGCCAAACTGAAGCTAAAAAATTCTAGAACTTAGTTGGACTCAGTTAGTGGCATCCCTCACCTATAAATAGACCCTCATTCTTTTGTATTCTCATCTTTGAGCTATACCATGCCAGTATTACAATAAAATAATGATATTTTCTAAAAATACTCTACTTTTGGAGAGAGGGGAGCTTCTCTCTCTCTTCAACCATCCTTGGAGCTTTCCTCTCAATAGGTAGATGTGAATGAATGAGATGTGATGTGAATCGGGATAGATGTGAATGGATAAGATGTGATGTGAATGGATGTGATGTGAATGGATGTGATGTGACTCATGCACATGCAGGTGTTGGGGGTGGACACTTTTCGGGCAATACCACAGCTAAGTTGATTAGGTGGTCTAGGATTTGGTGGCCAACCTTACAAATGGATGCCGAAGAATATGTGAAACGTTGTGAGACGATTGTCAAAGGACCAAACCTCCCATCACAAAGGACAATATGCCATTGCGGCTTATGTTAAGCACACGTGAGTTTACCAAATGGGTATTGATTTTGTCGGTCCCATTAAACCTCCAGCTCGTCACACTCATGCCGAATATATTATACCAAATGGGTAGAAGCAAAGTCTACAATCAAAAATGATGCCAGAACCATAGCCAAGTTCTTGTGTGAGTACGTGTTTACATGCTATGGCTTACCTATTGAAATCATTAGGGATCAAGGTGTGCACTTTGTGAATGAGGTCATAGAGTTTTTACTTCAAGAATTTATGGTAATTCACAAGCGTTCTACACCCTATCATCCCCAGACCAATGGTCAAGCTGAGGGTACTAACAAGATTCTCTGCACAGCACTCACAAAGATTGTTGAGGGACATAGGACTGATTGGGAGCAAAAGCTACACTCAGTGTGGTTCGTGATATAATGTGATTGGATGAGAATGGATGAAGGACGATGGGAATACATATGATTGGATGGATTAAGCAAAGTGAATTGATTTAGAAGAATGTGGAATAATAGGAAATGATGTGGAGCCATGTGAAAAGATGATAGTTTGTTAGAAACTATATTTATAACCCCTTTTTAAATGACTATTTTATGTCAAGAATGCTGGGGAAGCATTTTGACCAACTTGTGAATGAGGTCGTGGAGACCTAAGTGATAAAGTTGCAATAGCTGACGGAGAGTCAATGGAGGACGTCTCACGTAGCAATGGAGGACGTCTCACGTAGCAATGTCAGCCGAGGTCTTGACCAGCCTCGGCTCAATTTAAATGGTGAGCTTCCGATATGGTGGATGAGAGACCAAGGAAGCGGCCTATGAGTGAAGCACTAGGTGACATGCGAAGGATCCTAGAGGGTGCTGACCATACGGTGCTCGGGCTCTGGGTCGCCAAAGATACCCATGCATGCGTCAAGGAAGAAAGTGGAACAAGGTGTTAAGAGTTGTTTTCTGAACTCAGGCATGGATTTGGTTGATTGACCTTGCTAGTCCTCAACGAATGAGTCCATGGCTCTTTTATATGGATCTGTTAGTTGATCTTGCTACGGAGAGTCCATCTGGATTTTTATAAGTGAATATATTTTCGAGTACTATGAGCTAGGAACTATTGAAAAGGCCTCTGAGTGGACAAGTGGTGAGCGTTCTGGTTGCCAATGATGCCATAGGTACATTGATGAAAGGATGATTAAAACTAGAATTCAACCAGATATTTTGGAGGATTATGATCAGTGATACTATGGTTTCATTAAAAGATCGTTTTAAAGATAGCCGTATTTGTAAAACAGGCAATTTCATATTGGGTGTGTAAGTGGTGTGACTATCTTGAAGTTTGTATGAAGCGCCGGCTAGGGGACATGGGAACTCTTTTCCTTGGTACCCGTGGGACCAAACATAACCAAATTCCTAAATGAATCCTATCACTACAGTGGTGGGCGGTTGGCTAACCCATGGGAATTGATGGGGTTAGGCTAGACTGATGGATCCCTAAAATGAGACTCAATTCTATTATGGTACAATAGATGAAGCAAATCCCGGATAGTCTTGTTCTATGGAAAAGAATCGACGGTTGTGCTTCTAGATGAGGAAAAAAGCGTTGGTCTCTATGATCCAAGGGCAAGTTTCTTCCTTGATCTGACCATGTGACTTACAGGTTCGGTCGGATCAGTTAGGTTAGTTAAGGCTCTTCACTACGTTAGAATAAAAATATCTTGGCGGAATCGCCCGTGATTTCTGAGCAAGGGAAGTTTTTCCGGGTTCGATTTTGGAATAACTGAGGGATTAGTCTCTTGTCTCGGTATCCGTGGGCGAGGCCCTGAGTGAGAGGCTTTGCCCTACGCAAGAAGTACTACTTCCGCTACTAGCACCCCCGAATTCGCTGTGCGGAGGGGGCAGGGATCTTTCAACTTGAGTTAAGAGTTGATGTTGTATGCTTTTACCATTCTCTTTTTTATGATTCAAACTACTTATGTTATTGCCACCACTGAGTGGGGTTTAGGTACCCATATTATGGTATTGCCTTGATAGTATCCTTGGGTTGGCGGTAAGTCCTTTCAAATCCATTGCTTATGGAACCCTTGAGGTTTCTTGGGATGCTTGGAGTCCTGCTAATCGGTATTGCCTTGATAGTATCCTTGGGCTGGCGGTAAGTCCTTTCAAATTCATTGCTTATGGAACCCTTGAGGTTTCTTGGGATGCTTGGAGTCCTGCTAATCGGTTTGTGTCAGCAATGTTTGGCTTTTGAATTGTTTGGAGGTTCTTCTTGTGGTCTTTATATCATTCATGGTGTCCTTTCTGTCTGGTTGATCTTTAAGTTAATTCTTGGGCACCCACTTCCGTGTACCCTTAGATGTTTCCATTGCACTCATTGTTTGTTTATCAGTTATGATGTGCTTCCCTCTATTTGCCAAGCCCCGTAAGGGTATGGACATGACCTCATCACCCGTGCTTAACAATGCTAGTCTTTCCTCCCATTGGATATTGCATTTACTTGTACAGATCGAGGATCGTCCTAGAATCATTTCTTCTTCCATGGAACCTACAGGCATGACAAACACCTTCATGACCAAGGAATTATTTCTGATGGAACTGTTAAGATTTCAAAATCTCTCGGCTTTTGTGGTTATCAAGTGAACACTACGAAATTGTGCATCAGTGGGTTCAAGATGTGGTCTATCTAATGCTACCCAGGTTTCTTATGAGATCAAGTTGTGACTTGATCCGTATCTACTATTAATGCAATGCTTCTTGCATGACCTTTAGCTATAGTAAGTCCCACCTTGAGTCATGTTGGCTCAATGTTCAGTTCCCCTTCGTCCAAAAGAGTCACAGAATCCATGTTGACATGTATTAGTCTTTTGTACAGTAATTGTTTGGCTTTGGCCCCCCTAGACTTAGCCTCTTGTTGATCTTGCTGGATTTTTTCTTTTGCAAGCTGTTTCTACTATTTTAAGAGATGTTCTTGCAAGAGAATCTCTTGGGTTAGTGGTCCAAAATATTCTTTTAATTTATACCCTCCATCTAGAGGCTATCAATTGTCTTAATTCGAATAGACCCCTAATTGGGAATGGTCCCAAGCCTCGGTATTTGAGTTTTGTTTTCTTGGCATTTTCGACACCATACATGAGGACAAGGTCCCCTCTTTCCAGTTCTTTTTGCTTAAGGTTTTTGTAAAAGCATTGTTTGCTACACGTAGTTTTTCAACCATGAGTCCATGTGATGTTATTAGTATGGTCTCATCAAGCTTCTCTAAGTCAATTAGCCTTTCAAATAATGCATTCTCCATTAGACACTCTTGTACGGAGATCCTTAAACTTGGGATTGGGTATTCCATGGACATAATTACTTCAATACCATAAGCTAGACGTAAGGGAGAATAACCTATCATCGCTATCTTATATGATGTTTGATAGGCCCATAGGGCTACTGTCAACTTATGTTCCCAGTCTGTTGGACTTGTTTCCAAGGTTTTTGTCTCAAGATAGTACACAAAATATTGTTTGTACTCTCTGCTTAACCATTGGCCTATGGATAATAAGGTGATGATTTTCAATGGATCACTAAGAATCCCACAAGTAAATGATCAATCATCTCATTGATAAAATCTATTCCTATCTTATATAGTTCTCCTGATAATAGTTGATAAGGTGTAGCGAGATTGATAAGACACCACATTTTATCTTTGTTCAAAGGTATTTCCTACTACGAGAAAACCATAAGCTAGATACTCTGAGATTTCTTCGCTCCATTTGGGTACCATGTCTAACTTGAATAAACAAGAATCAAGGAGATCATCATCAACACCAGTTGTGCTCGTTCCCCATTTGGAATTCTTAACATGTGAGCGGCTAACACGTGTTGTGTTCCTTTTCTTACTGTGACTATAAAGTCGAATTCCAACAACAATAGCAACCATCGTGTGATTCTCCCCGTGGTGGAAGGTTTATTCACTAGGTATAATAAGGCTTAATGGTCCACGAAAAATATGAATTTGTTGGCCAAGAGGTAATGTTGATATTTCTTGATGGCATAAACCTGTTGAAATATACAAGTGAATAGGGTGTGTGTGGGAACAAGCTCTTGGATAGAGGCTGTAAAAGAAGAGATGTAATTGTGAAAGAACCTGTGAAAAGGTGAGAAGAATCTACTGGGAGAGAATAATGGGTAGCATGAGGGAATTTAGGAGTGTGGAGATATTCTGGGAGATATTCAGGGAAAAGAGAAGAGGTGGAGAGAATCAGGCAAGAGGTGGAGATATTCAGGGAGTGAATCATGGAGAAATCAATGGGACTTGATGCTTGATGTAAACTCTATAAATTGAGGCATAGCCCTAATGAGAATTTGCTAGTTTTTGAGTATCCATGCCTACATTAATCTATCTGCTAATTATTCACTAATTACGTCTTAATCATTTCTTAATCACTTTGTTAATCATGTTGATTCTAGTGTATGATCCACCATAGCTCATCATTTAGCTCAAATTTCAACATGGTATCAGAGTCATGCCTAGAATCAACCAGATTTATGAGCCCATTAGTGAATTAATCAGGATTAGTAGGTAATTAGCAAAACATTAAGTTTTTTAGTGAGTTTTCACTCTTCCCCTTCACCCCCAGCCAGTGGAGGGTCTCTAGCATCTAGCACACATCAAATTAGGGCAAAAGCTTCTAACCATAGCTAGCTAAGATCCTTGGCTTCAAGCCTATCAAGAAAACGTAGCAAACCGCCGGCGGGTTCAGGAGATCTTCATGTTTTTTCCAGTGCTGAAATTTCTGAGTAATTTGCAGATCTTGAGGTCATCAAATCAAATTGAGCTAATTCCTTTTAGCACAAAGGGTAATCAAGCATGCTCTACAAGCTGGTGAAGACAGAAATCAACTTCATCAAGTCTACAGAGAGATCCAAGCTCTTCATCAAATCTGCAGGTGACTTTGGTAAAACAGAGATTAAGCTTTCATTATTTGGTCAAATCTTGTGTTTCTTGGCTTAATCCTCTACTAGACTCATTACTATTGATGCCTTTGAAAGCATTTGAGCTCATTTGAAGTGGAAGGCACCAGATCTGAGCTCCCCGCATACTCTGTTTTCTGCACACAAAACAGAGCATTAATTTGCTAATCAGTGATTAATCAGTGCTAATCACTGTACTTTGGTACAATTGAGGGTTCAAATTAACCATTAGGTATCTGATACAGATCCCTATAACTTCAGATTTCAAATCGGAGTTGGTTTGATACTCCAACCATCCCGTACAAATTGGTTACCCTTAATTTAATGTAATTTCTAGAAAATTGTGCTGATAAAAATTATGAAAATCATCATTTTGCATTTAACCCTTGGTTAATGCCTGTAAATCTCACTCAAATTCAAGATTATTCACAGCCAGAGTTGCATTTGGAATGTGCATGAGAATGAATGCTATACGCATTATGTATTGGGCACATTTTATCAGTGTAAAAATGGGAACAGACACTGCCCTTGTCCACATTAAGGCAAGAGGTAAGACCTCCCGCATAAATTTGGGTTTGCATTGCATAATGATACAAAATAAACATAAAAAGCCCAAAGGAACTGTCAGCAAAACATTGAAACATGTTGCTCACATGGAGCAAAATGACCTGACGGACGAGCTCATGTCCCTAGCCATGAAAGAAGAAGAATATCTCTTCCCAAGAAGAGGATCCACACCGAGAAGAAGACCTGAAGGAAGACATGGACATGAGAAGAGAAGCTGCCACAAGAAGAGAAGCTGCCCCGAGAAGACTGAAAGAAGAGACGGACATGTGGAGAGATGCTGCCACGAGAAGAAGACTGAAGAAAATAGAAGATGTGAGGCTCCAAAGAGTGAGGAGCCATGTGAAAATCTCTGAGAGAGAGAGAGAGAGAGAGAGAGAGAGAGAGAGACCCCACAACCCAATGTAACCTGCCCCAATAAAGTAAAACCACCTCTGAGCCACCGATGATGTAGGCCAAGTGGTAGATGTATGTGTGAGCACTTTAGTCAAGGTCGCGGGCACTTATAGTAGCCTTGGACACATTGAGAGAGAGAGTGTCAAGGACTATGGAGTTTAGGGACTTGAGGCACTGGTCGCGGACTGTCAAGTAAGAAAGAAACTTGATATAGGATCCAGGTGTGCAGATAACTTGAGGGGAGGAGTAGACACTGGTCGCGGACTACCAAGTAAGGGGAGGCAAACTTGGTATAGGGTCTGGGTGTACTAGGAGTATTCACTTGAGGGGAGGTGTTGAAATATACAAGTGAATAGGGTGTGTGTGGGAGCAAGCTCTTGGATAGAGGCTGTAAAAGAAGAGATGTAATTGTGAAAGAACCTGTGAAAAGGTGAGAAGAATCTACTGGGAGAGAATAATGGGTAGCATGAGGGAATTTAGGAGTGTGGAGATATTCTGGGAGATATTCAAGGAAAAGAGAAGAGGTGGAGAGAATCAGGCAAGAGGTGGAGATATTCAGGGAGTGAATCATGGAGAAATCAATGGGATTTGATGCTTGATGTAAACTCTATAAATTGAGGCATAGCCCTAATGAGAATTTGCTGGTTTTTGAGTATCCATGCCTACATTAATCTATCTGCTAATTATTCACTAATTACATCTTAATCATTTCTTAATCACTTTGTTAATCATGTTGATTCTAGTGTATGATCCACCATAGCTCATCATTTAGCTCAAATTTCAACAAAACCATGGCCAATCCTTCCCTCTATATGGTGGTGTAGTTCACCTCCGCATCATTTAGCTGACCACTAGTAGCGAATAGTCCAATTTGAACTAGTACGCAACCAATAGCAAAATTTGATGCATCAATATGCACGTGAAATATGAGATCCCAATGGGGGGTCATAGAATTGGCACTCTAGCCAACACTTGCTTTAGTCGATCATATGCTTCTTGACACTCCTTAGTCCACTCAAAGACAATGAGGAGCTTGTACAAGGGTCTGGCTATTTCAACATAGAAAATTATGAATCAGCAATAATACCCCACATGGCCCATAAATCTTTGCACACCCTTGTAGTTGGTAGGTGATGGCAACTTCAATATCAGTTTGACCTTGTTATCATCCATGGATATACCATTCCTTGAGACAATGTATCCCAATATCACACCATGCTTGACCTAAAGCTGACACTTCAAGGGGTTCAGGGATATACGATATAATTGACATCGCTCAAACACTTTCCTCAAGAAGGCTAGATGATCTGGCCCCATCAAGAGTGTGCACACAAATCAACAATGAATACCTCCGACCACTTTTGTCAGTAGTCATTGAAGGCTGTGCACATCAATCGTTGAAAGGTTGCTGGAGCATTGGTAAGGCCAAACAACATAACTTTGTATGCAAATGTCCCTCACATTGTATTGAAAGTTATCTTGTGTTGATCCTCTAGTGCTATGTGATTGTAACCGTAGAATCCATCCAAGAAGCTGTAAGCTTATCTCCTAGCCACTTCCAAAACATGTTCTGTATAAGGTAGTGGATAATGGTCTTTCCTAGTGGTTAAGTTGACCTTTTTAAGATCAACACATACCCTAAGTTTTTCATTCTTTTTTGGCACTATCAGGATTGCTGACAAACCAATCCGTATGTTCGATTTCATAGATGAAATCTCCAATGAGCTTGTCTATTTACTCCTTTACAAGTGCCGCATACTTAGGATTCATCTGGTATGGTTTCTACCTGGATGGTCTCAACCCTTCCATGATTGGAATCCTATGCTGTACTACCTCAAGTAGTACCCCCTTCATCTTTTTGTAATTCCAAGCAAAACAATCCTTAAATTCCTTATGGAGAGCAATGAGTTCATCTTCTTCAACGAAGTCAAGCCCTTTTAGCAATGTATACAGGTAGAGATTCCTCCCATGGTCCCGCAATATCCACTTCTTTCACTTGATGTGGATAGCCTATCCTCTTTCACCCTTGTTGCTGTCAGTCGGACCACTTTCTGCTCGCCAACAACAATATAGGTTTTGAAGTGGTCGGGTACTAAGAGAAAGTCTGGTTTGTCCTCATTTTCTATTTTGGTTTTAGCCATTATCTTTCTAGTCGCACGTTCTGCTTCTGCCAAGGCTTTATTGCATTTTTGGAGCCCATCTTTTGTAAGCTTGGGTGTTTCTAGCTCTTAAAGGATGACTTTCTCCTTGTGCCTTCCCTCCAGCGATATCTTACTAAACTCCTCACCCCAATCCTTTGAGAACTCATCGTGTACCTTAATGGCCTCAAGGTATCTCAGCCCCGCTGAGCATCCATGCGTTTTCTTCATAATAGGGCATTTCATCAGGCTATATATCATTTTTGCTTTCGCCACCGTCTAAGGTGTTGAGCACTGGTATGGCTTTGTGCTATGGTACCTTCTGTACTTGATGTCTCCTCTTCTAATTCTTCATCAATGGTCTGCCAATTAACCATACAGATAGAGGTCGTGGGGGGATAGTTCCAGATTCCACATACTCGGTCCCCCTGGGTTGCATCACGTCAATGGTGGCCAACACATGCATCTAATTTTCATTGAAGTCTAGAGGAGGAAGTGACGCATACATTTTCATTTCCTCTTCATCCTTGGGATCTCCCACCTGGCATATTTGTATAGAGGTGGTCTACTCCATCGTGACCAAATCTTTACCAAACAATTGCCCTTCCATGGCGTGTTCTAAGGCCTACTTACATACACATGATCAAAGGCCTAATCATGCACCAATTTGGATTTCCATGTTCTTAGATCAATCTTTAAGATTTGTAAATCCCTACGTACATACACATGATCTAAGGCCTAATCATGCACCAATTTGGATTCCCTTATGAAGGGTCTCCCTAATATTATGTCATGAATCAGGTTGGCAGAGGAAGTCCATGACCACAAATTTATGATGGTAGCGAAACGTAAAGAGTTGGAATTTAACATTCTCCAAAAGCCCAATGGGCCTTGAAGACATTCCGTCAGCCATTTTAACCATTAGATCTACTTTTTTTAGATTAGGTTTCCCCCAATTTTTCCAGCAATGTTTTGTGATGATGCTATCCCCTGCCCCACCATCCAGGATAGCCAGTGCCTAGTACCCATTATGATGAATTGGGATTGTAGCATTTATGTCATCGCTTTCGTAGTAGCGTCCTAGTAGATTAACTGGTATCTTAACGACTCGGGTGTTCCTTGTATGTCTCAAGGTTCCTTGTATGTCTCAAGGTTCTTTCTGCCCTAGAGGTGGCAGAGCCTTATCTATAGTATCAGGTGTCTTTAGTCTGCCTTCTACCCATTCTTTTACGTATGTCCATAGGGTTGGTAAATTATGTAACAGTTGCCCTAATGGCATTTGTACAAGCGTGGACATCACAGCCACGAGACTTCCTATGTCTCTGGGTTCTTTGGAGATAGAGGGTTCTTTCCATGCATGTATGTGTCTCATATTCCTTCATAGGGAAGGAATGGATGGACTCCCCCAACCCATTTTCCTCAAACATTTTGGACAGTGTGTTTGCTTGAGACTCCTCTTCTATTCCTTTTGGAATTGGGGTAGGCACGTCCAATTTCCTATCCCTTGTTGGCTCATTTCATGGATAAACTTTATCCCTGACCGAGTTGGCCCTTAGCTTGGCTTCATGAAGCCGTTGGCACTCTTCGACTAAGTCCTTGGCATCTTCGAGCTTTCTTATTTCCTCGTCGGCATTAGGGTATTCACCGACCCCCTTAGGAGTTGTTTGTGGTTGCTCTCTTTTATCTTCTCGGTCCGCCGACCCCTTATGATTGATCCTTTGATCCCCCTCTTCCTTTGATTAGGTGGATCCGGAGTTGATTATATCTTCTTCGGATCCATCTTGGATTGTGACCCTTGTGTCACCCTTACCCACTTTTTTCACTCTTCTCTTGTGGCCAATTCTAGAAACAGTTGCATCCACTCAGTTCTTTCCCTTGTCTCCTAATTGAGCCTGAGTTCTTGTGTTAGAACTTTAAGTGGTGTGATATTCCCAGGCTATACACTAATGGTTTGGATGGTGGCCTGATTAGCGGTAGAAGTCAAACCACTTGCGCGGTATGGAAAACCCTTGATCAAATGATCGATCCCACATTTAGTACAAGTGAGTACTGGCATGTCATTGGGTAGAGCCACCACTTGTTGGGGTTGGTGTGTATGAACCATATTCTTTTTTGGGCACTCAGCGACTCGATGTGGCCCTCCGCAGCATTGTAGCGGTCCTCTTCTCAGGGTTGAGTTCATGTCCTTGCCCTTCCATTGTACTGTGGTTTGAAACACAGGTAGTGTCGTGTTATTATGTACGATGTAATATTCTGGCATGACCTCCGCCGTTTCTTTGTAGTACTCTCCGCTAAGTTCTACTTCCCCCACAATATCAACATCTTCTGACGGCTCTTCAATCAATAATTGATTGATTTTAGCCTATGGTGGTTATGGTGGTAGAACTGGTGGTGGCAAAGATGAATGTCTTGTGTACCGGAAACATCCCCCTAGGTAAGTAGGAAGAGTTAGGTTGTCCAACAGTGGCAGTGATCTGTACAGGTGGCCCAGGTAAAGCCAATGGGGCTCTAAGTGCTTTAAGCTGTACAACATTTTGAAATCTTGGATATCTACACATTAAAGTGTCATGATTTTGTAATTTTACACAGTGGACAGAATAGAGTAATGGCCTTGCTCTTAATTGTGGACACTCGGTGTGATAGTGTGATTTAATCTGCACATAGAGCACCACACCAATTCCCTACGGGGGTAAAGATGATTATGCTCATGCCCCGATGTTTCTCTTCCCTCTTTTAATTTTAATTTCTCTAATATGGCATTACTCAGCTCATCCACCGACATTTTTTTGACTTGCTTGCTTTGAGTTCCAATTTCTTGGTGTCTCAAGACACGCGAAGTTAGAGTTGTTGAAGATGTTTTGACATCTTCTTTCGATTGCAGCAATTCCAACATATTATCTTCATATTCGATTGCCAATTTGCAACATGCATCAAGAGTAGCAAGTCAGGCTAGTACCAGTTAAATCATGCATTTTTTGTGGTCTCGAACCCCTCTTCGAAGCAAGGCAATAATTGATCATCAGTTAACCTCTCCCAAAGTTTTCACCTTGAATTTAAGTGCATAAGATGAGACACATAGTCTCTCATCGACTCAATTTCCTTTTGTTTGATATTATGTAAATGTGCCATAGGGATCCATCTATCACCACTTCGGGCAAAACTAGGCACAAAAACATTCTTGAGTCTTGTGAAGTTAAATTTATCCTCAAGCTTGAGGGTTTAGAACCACTCATGAGCTTCTCCTTCCAAGGTCAGTGAGAAGACATGAATCATTGTCACATCACTGATTGGCCCATGGGTTTCACATGTGGATTCAAAAATCTCTACATGTTGGATAGGATCCCTGTCCCCAAAGAAGTTTTGGACAAGTTTGGAAATGATATGTGGTTTCATCTAGGAGGGTCGGGATTCTAGAGCAGTGCCTAGTTCTCTGAACATTCCCCGGCCCATCTCTGCAGCCATTTTTAGTAGGTCTATTCTTGTGGCTGCATTAAGGTCCATGGTTGGATCTATCCTAGACCTTTGAGGAATTGCTCCCCCTTCCTAGACCTCGTCCCCTTCCTGTATTGGCTCTTCTAGGTATTCCGAGTCCATGGGATGGTCTAGCCATTGTACCTTAGAGTGACTCATCATTAATCGCCTCCATACGTCTTTGCAAAATTAGAAGTTCCATGTCTTGTAGAGTATGAACACCAAAATTAACTGCCCTTTTGAAAAAATCTTTCTTCGAATGCCAATCCACCTGATGTTTCCTCCAATTCTAGAGTTCCTGTGCCCAGTAAAAACTCCGTTGATCTTCATCCAATGAACTCAAAACTTTGAGTCGATATGCCAAGGATTTTGCTAGCAGCAATTTATCTTCCATCGCAATCCGCAAACTCAGGCACAACAAACTCGATTAGTGTAATAGTCTCCATGCCAAAAGCCAGCTTGAAAGGGGTTAATCCAGTTGCTACCTTGTAAGCTGTGCAGTGTAAGATTCCTCCCTCCAGATTTTGAGGTGTGCATGTGTAAGAACCTCCCCTTCTGATCTTATAATTATTCCCCTCTTTGAAATAAAAGAGAGATCCTGTTTCACCCTATTTTGGCCTGGAGAGAGAAAATGTCTAGAGGGAGGTAATTCAAAATTCAGATTTTTTTTGGATATAAAAATCCTCCTTGTGTCTAAAATGGTTTCCCTTGAAACAAAAATTTAAAAATTGAAAATAGGTATAAAGGACCTTAACCTAAGGGTCCAGATTCTCAGAAATTTTTGGATTATGGTCCAATTAAGGTTCCAATAAGATTATTCCAAATGTAGGGAGGAGATAAACTGAAGAATAAAAGAAAACCCCCCCAAAAATGCGTAAATGCTCACATAAGATGAAGACGGACTAAGGACCAAAGAAAAGAATTTAAAAAACTAAATTTTGACACCTCAATGTGGGGATCTCCCCTCATGAAGTAGGCACCTTTTTCTCATCATTACCCCCAATTTTTAATCAATAAAATGGGATATTTTCATCTCTTCTCTCGCCTGTTTCAAAACTAGATCCAAAGAGTAAGCTGAACTGACCCAAAAATGGTAAAAAATTGACTAAACTGATCTAGAAAATTCTAGAATCAGACTGTTACTCTGCTCCTGTCATGAGCCATATACATCGAATTTTTTAATAACTCAATTGATTTTGGCCTAATCCTCTGCAAAGTGAATTGGTGGCCACTATTGCTTAAAACAATAGTAGAACCCTCAATCCCTCAAGCCAAAAGAGAGTTTACAAGCTCCAAAAGAGAGCTTACAACCCTCAAGCCAAAAGAGAGCTTACAAGCTCCATGTAAGCTAATTTTCTTACTTTGTTTAATGAAAAATCTATGGTTTTCTTGATTTTTGTGTTTTCCAAATGTTTGACTTAAATTCAAATGCTATGCCTTTGGATAAAAAGGGCACCCCCTTCTCTTCTTTACATTCCAACCTTTCTTAATCCTAAAAAGATTAACTAAGTGATTAATTAAATTTTTTTTTATTGTTTACTCTCTTGAATTTAGAAAATTGTATAGATTATAGTTCTATAATTCTAAATTGGGTTAATTAAGTTTAATAAAGAAAGATAAAAATGAGAAATGGTCAGCCACACAAAGGAGGTTATGGCAAAAATTTTCAGAATTTTGTGAAAACGAAAGTTTGTTTTTATGTTATTTCAAAAGAGTAATTCCAACCATTTTTGCATCTTAAAGAAATATTCTAATTACTCCATGTACATATTCACCTACGAATATGCATGGATATCACTGATATTATTTATTAAGTTTGATTTTTATGCATAGAAAGATGCATAAAGGATTTTCTTTTATTATAAAAGTGTTATTCTTATTAAATCTGATTTTTATGCATAGAAAGATGCATAAAGGAATTCGTTTTCTTGTCACAAAAGTGTTATTCTTATTAAATTTAAATTTTATGCATAGAAAGATGCATAAAGGATTTTTTTATTATAAGTGTTATTCTTACTCAATTTGATTTTTATACATAGAAAGATGCATAAAGGAAATTTTTAAATACAAAAGTGTTATTCTTATTAAATTTGATTTTTATGCATAAAGGAAATTTTTTTATTATAAAAGTGTTATTCTTATTAAATTTGATTTTTATGCATAGAAAGATGCATAAAGGAATTTTTTAATTATAAAAGCGTTATTCTTATAAAAATTGATTTTTATCCATAAATAGATGTATAAAGAAATTCTTTTTATTTTAAAAGTGTTATTCCTATTAAAATTGATTTTATGCATAAATAGATGCATAAAAGGATTTTTTTTATAAAAGTCTGAGAAAAATAGATGCATACATAATTTTTATATCAAAATTAAAATTCTCTTAAATTCCATGTTTAAATTCTATGAGTATTTGATAAATGAATAATTAAATACTCTAAGAGAGAAATTTCTATCATTTTATTTTCACACAGATTGTTTAAAAAAATTAAAAAATCTATCAAGATCAAAATATTCAGATAAATGATGAATTTATTCCTCATTCGAATTCGTAACTATTTTAGAAATCAGTTAAGTGAATATTCAAAGAAGAATTTCAGTAAATTAGTAACTGCATTACCAAACCTTTTCAAGAAAGATAGTTCATGAAAAATCTTATCCGACTCAAACCTTGAATCAAACTATTACCAAGACCAAACTCTTTCGTCAGTTTTCGAGGAAAGAAGGTGTAAGACCAGTCTAGAAAAATACACTCAAAACTCCCGCCAAATCTGAAACTAAGTTTGAGAATTGATTTGTGGATCATGGTCATAGAATTCGAGGAATTCTAGTATGACATTTAGAATTCCGATGAAGAAGTTTTGGGATACTGATTCAAGAAATACTCCTTGTACTCAAAAGAAAATCAAACTGAAAACTTGCATAGAAATGAGATGTGATGAGATGTGATGTGAATAGATGTGATGAGATGTGATGCGAATAGATGTGATGAGATGTGATGCGAATAGATGCGATGAGATGTGATGAGATGTGATGAGATGTGATGCGAATAGATGCGATGAGATGTGATGCGAATAGATGCGAATAGATGCGAATAGATGTGATAAGATGTGATGAGATGAGATGTGATGCAAATAGATGTGATGAGATGAGATGTGAATAGATGTGATGAGATGTGATGTGAATCAAATAGATGTGAATGAATGAATAGATGTGATGAGATGTGATGTGAATCAAATAGATGTGATGTGAATGAATGGATGAGATATAATATGATGTGAAACGGGATGTGAATGAATGAGATGTGATGTCATGGGAATCGGGATGGAAATTAATGATATGGGATGTGAATGTGTATGTGAAGAATGGATGTGGATGTGTATGTGAAGAATGGATGTGGATGAGTATGTGAAAGAATGGATGTGAATGTGTATGTGAAGAATGGATGTGGATGTGTATGTGAAGAATGGATGTGGATGTGTATGTGAAGAATGGTTGTGGATGTGTATGTGAAGAATGGTTGTGGATGAGTATGTGAAGAATGGGTGTGGATGTGTATGTGAAGAACGGACGTGGATGTGTGTGAAAGAATGGATGTGGATGTGTATGTGAAAGAATGTGATGTGATGTGACATGAATATATGTGGATGTGAAGTGATAGATATGAATGTATGGATAGATGAGGGTAGTCGTACATGTGAACGATTGGATGGATGTGGATGAATGAGATGAGATGTGTATGAGAATGAGATATGATGTGGATAGAAGTGATGTAATATAGAATGTATGTGGATAGAATGTATGTGATGGGATGGTGATGAGAATGAATGTGATGGATATGAATAAATGATTGTGATGTGATGAATGTATGAATGTGTAATGAATGGATGGATGGATGTGGATGTGTAATGTGATGTGAATAGATGTGATGTGAATCAGATAGATGTGAATGAATGGATGAATGGGATGTGATGTGAATGGATGTGATGAGATGCAATGTGAATCAGATAGATGTGAATGAATGGATGGATGGGATGTGATATGTATAGATGTGATGAGATGCGATGTGAATCAGATAGATATGAATGAATGGATGGATGTAATGTGATGTGAATAGATATAATGAATGAATGGATGGATGTAATGTGATGTGAATAGATGTAATGAGATGTGATGTAAATTGGGATAGATGTGAATGGATGATATGTGATGTGAATGAATATGATGTGATGAGATGTGGATATGGGTAGATATGTGTGGATGAGATCTGATGCGGATAAATGAGGAAAGATGTGATGAGATGGAAAATGATGTGATGAGAATGGAAATACATATGAAATAAATAAGGATTGATGTGGAACAATGTGGAAAGACGAGAGTTCGCTTATAGAAACTGTATTTATGACCTGTTTTTAAATGATTGATTTATGTTAAGAATGCTGGGGAAGCATTTTGACCGTCTTGTGAATGAGGTTGTGGAGACCTAACTGATAAAGTTGCAACAACTGACGGAGATTCAACGGAGGACGTCTCACGTAGCAAGGTTGACCGAGGTCTTGACCAGCCTTGGTTCGATTTAACTGGTGAGCTTTCGGTACAGTGGATGAGGGACCAAGGAAGCAGCCTATGAGTGAAGCGCTAGGTGACCTGCGCGACAAAGGATCCTAGAGGGTGCTAACTATATGGTGCTCGGGCTCTGGATCGCGGAAGATACCCACACGTGCATCGTGGAAGATATTGGAGCAAGGAGTAAGAGTTGCTTTCTAAATTCGCGCATGGATCTGGTTGATTGACCTTGCTGGTCCTCAAAGGGATGAGTCCATGGCTCTTTATATGGATATGTTGGTTGATCTTGCTGATCTGCAATGGAGATTCCATTTTTATTTTTATAAATGAATATATTGCTGGGTACTATGAGCTAGGAACTATCGAAAAGGCCCCTGAGTGGATAGGTGGTGAGCATTCTAGTTGCCAATGATGCCATAGGTACATCGATGAATGAAAAAAATGGAAATTAGGATTCATTCGGATATTTTAGAGTATTGTGATCAGTGATATGATAGTTTCATAAAAAATTTATTTTTAAAGACAGCTGAATCTGTGAAAAAGGTGATTTCATATTGGTGTAAGTGGTGTGACTAGTTTTTAGTTTGCATGAATATCTAGCTAGGGAGCCTGGGAACTCTTTTCCCTGGTACTCGGGATAAAACCTAACCAAGTTCTTAAATGGATCCCATCACTATAGTGGTTGGGCAGTTGGCTAACCCACGAGACTCTATGGGGTTAGGCTAGACTAATGGATCCGAAAATTGAGACTCAATTCTGCTATGGTACAATAGATGAGTAAATCCCGGATAAAACTTGTTCTATGG
Organism: Cibotium barometz; assembly: GCF_041138505.1. Classification (NCBI taxonomy): domain Eukaryota; kingdom Viridiplantae; phylum Streptophyta; class Polypodiopsida; order Cyatheales; family Cibotiaceae; genus Cibotium; species Cibotium barometz. Next base: position 7,566,610 of record NC_141095.1, on the reverse strand, counting down.
AAAAGAATCAACGGCTATGCCTCTCAATGAAGAAAAAAGCTTTGGTCTCTATGATCCAAGTGCAAGTCTTTTCCTTGATCTGACTATGGGACTTACAGGTTTGGTCAGATCACTTCAATTAGTTAAGGCTCTTGACTACGTTAGAGTGAAAATATCTTGGAGGAATCGCCCGTGCTTTCCGGGTGAGGGAAGTTTTTTCGGGTTTGGTTTTGGAAGAGTCGAGGGATTAGTCTCTTGTCTAGATATACGTGAGCAAGGCCCCGAGTGAGGGACCCTGCCCTGTGCAAGAAGTGCTACTCTTGCTACTAGCACCCCAGAATTCATTGCACGGTGGGGACAAGGATCTTTCATGTAGTATGCCCAAAGTTCTGACGGAAGCTTAACATCCCAATCCGTCCGATGCTTTGCTGATGATGACGAGCTTGGTCAAAATTGTAAGATTCCTCCCCCAAACCCCTTTTTGATGTCTAGTATCTTCTTCTATAATCAATCCCTCTTCAGAAATATAAAAGACTTGTTTCTAACTGTTTTAACCTAGAGAGAGAAAATATTCTAGAGAGAGAATATTCAGATTTTTAATATTTTTAGATAGAAAATTATCTCATCTTATTAAAATAAGTTCCCCTGAAACAGAAATTCAAAAAAGAACTTTCCAATGTGCAATTGGAATTAATTGGAAATGTGTATAAAGGACCTTAGTCTAAGGGTCTAGATTTTCAGAAATTTTTGGATTATGGTCCAATTAAGGTTCCTATGGGCCAATAGCATCAATCCATGTGTAGGGAGGAGATAAATCCAATTTGAAAAAGAAGATACCCAAAAATGAGCAAATGCTCACATAAGATGAAGAGTTGAAAATGTACAAGGTCTATTAGTAAAAAATTATGAGCAATATTAAAAGTATGACATATGTAAGGAAGAGGAGTTCTTTAAAGGAGGTGCATATTTCACATAAGATGAAGAGTTGAAAATGTACAAGGTTTATTAGTAAAAAATTATGAGCAATATTAAAAAGTATGACATATGTAAGGAAGGGGAGTTCTTTAAAGGAGGTGCATATTTCACATAAGATGAAGAGTTGAAAATGTACAAGGTTTATTAGTAAAAAACTATGAGCAATATTAAAAATATGACATATGTAAGGAAGGGGAGTTCTTTAAAGGAGGTGCATATTTCACATGCTTGAATGAGTTTTAAACTCATAAAAATTGAGATATTTCATCTCTCCTCTCTCCTCATTTAAGTCTAGTTCCAAAAAGTTAGCTTAACTGACCTAAAAATGGTCAAATATTGACCAAACTGATTTAGAAAATTCTAGAATCAGTTTGTTTGGTTAGGAGCTCAATTTTTCCTATAAATAGAAGCCTCACCCTTGTTGAAAAATATATAGTGTTTATGCATCGTTACTCTACTCCACCTAAGCCAAGAACTGTGAATTCATTTAATAATTCACTAGTTTTTGGAGCTTCCCTCTTTCTTCAAACCCCATTAGTGGCTCCATCAACATACTTAACCAATTGATTGGTTGGGGGCCTCTACCGTGAACAAAGAATCAAGCAAGTTGTAAGAAATGGTCATACTCATGACCCGTTCTCAATCCAAATCAAGCTTTTCATAAAGCTTTTCCTTAACCCAAGATTAAACTATGCTTGAGGCCAAATTAATGGCTTTTTTCTATGCTTTTAGTTTATGAATATTGATGATTCAATCCATTATGGATTAATAATCCAATTAGAGATCATTTTAATATAGATGTGAATGGGAATGTGGATGTGGATGTATATGAATGTGGATGTAGATGTGGATGTATAGATGTGAATGTGGAATGTGGATGTGGATGTATGTATGTATGTGGATGTAGATGTGGATGTATAGATGTGAATGGGAATGGGGATGTGGATGTATGTGAATGTGAATGTAGATGTGGATGTATAGATGTGAATGTGGAATGTGGATGTATAGATGTGGATGTATGGGAATGTGGATGTGGATGTATGTGAATGTGAATGTGGATGTGGATGTATGTATGTATGTGGATGTAGATGTGGATGTATGGATGTGTATGTATGAATGTGGATATGGGATGTGGATGTATAAATGAGGATGTGAAAATGGAGGTAAGCATGTAGATGTGGATGTATGGATGTGAATGTGGATGTGGATGTGGATGTATGGATGTGGATATGGATGTGTATGTATGAATGTGGATATGGGATGTGGATGTATAAATGAAGATGTGAAAATGGAGATAACATGTAGATGTGGATGTATGGATGTGAATGTGGATATGGATGTGGATGTATGGATGTGGATGTAGATGTGAATATATGATATGTGATGTGAAGGAAATTGAAGTGAAGAGATGGAAAATGAGGTGATTGGATGAGTACACATATAAATGGAATGTGGAATAAGTAATATGGATTAATGAGGAACAATGTGGAAAAATGAGAGTTAATATAGAAACTGTATTTGTAAACTGTTTGTAAATGCTGTTTGTAAATGGCTGTTTTATGTCAAGAATGCTGGGGAAGCATTTTGACCGTCTTGTGATTAAGGTCGTGGAGACCTAACTGATAAAGTTGCAACTGCTGACGGAGAGTCAATGAAGGACGTCTCGCGTAGCAAGGTCGACCGAGGTCTTGACCAGCCTCGGTTCGATTAAAATGGTGAGCTTCCGGTACGGTGGATGAGGGACCAAGGAAGCGGCCTATGAGTGAAGCGCTAGGTCACCTGCGAAGGATCCTAGAGGGTGCTGACCATACGGTGCTCGGGCTCTGGGTCGCCTAGGATACCCACGCGTGCGTCGAGGAAGATATTGGAACAAGGAGTAAGAGTTGTTTTGTGAAACTGGGCATGGATCTGGTTGACTGACCTTGCTGGTCCTCAACGGATGAGTCCATGGCTCTTTTATATGGATCTGTTGGTTGATCTTGCTGATCTTCAACGAGAGTCCATCTTGATAAATGATTATATTGCCGAGTATTATGGGCTAGGAACTATGGAAACGGCCTCTGAGTGGACAGGTGGTGAGCATTCTAGTTGCCAATGATGCCATAGATACTCTGATGATGAAGGAATGATGGGAAATTTGAGAATCAACCGGATAAATTGGAAGACTGTGATCAGTGGTACTATGGTTTCATTAAAGGATTGTTTTAAAGTTAGCTGATGCTAAGAATAAGGCAATTTCATATTGGGTGTGTAAGTGGTGTGCCTAATTTTATGTTTGCATGAACTTCCGGCTAGGGGGCCTTGGAACTCTTTTCCTTGGTACCCGGGACAAAACCTAACCAAATTCCAAATTGGATCCCATCACTACAGTGGTTGGGCGGTTGGCTAACCCATGGGATCGGATGGGGTTAGGCTGGACTGATGGATCCGTAAATCAAGACTCAACTTTTGTTAATACGATAGATAAAGTAAATCCCGGACAGTAATTGTTCTATGGATAGGAATCAACGGCTGTGCCTCTTGAATGGGGAAAAAAGCGTTGATCCCAATGATCCAAGTGCAAGTTTCTTCCTTGATCTGATCTAGTATCTTGAAGATACAATTGGATCAGCTTGATCAGAAATGATCTTGTCTTCGTTAGAGAAAAAAATTATCCTGGTGGAATCGCCCGTGCTTTCCGGTAAGGGAAGTTTTTTTCGGGTTCGGTTTTGGAAAAACCGACGGATTAGTCTCTTGTCCGGATATCCGTGGACGAGGCCCCGAATGTGGGACCCCTGTCCCGCGCGAGAAGTGCTACTTCCGCTGCTAGTACCCGAATCCGTTGCTCGGTGGGAATAGGGGGACCTCACAGTTGGTATCAGAGCATTTGGTTAATAAAGATCAATTGAGAAGACAAATAGGTCAGAAATTTATCAAGAAACACAAAAAGGTTGTAATTGTGTGATATAATTCATACAATTTGATATTCAAATTGAAATTCGTAATTTGGTAATTGGGTCTTCAGATGGAAGTACCGCAATTATATAGAATCCTTGACTTGCTTGAGGCCTAGACATGATGGTATTTACCTTATAAATCCAAGGTCCGTGACTATCCGTATATACCGAGAGTATAACTGCAGCTCTTTACTGACAGTATATACGAGTAAATCTAAGACTTGAAATTATAAGCGTTAATGCTATCCAGATGATGAATTTGAATGTGGTTGATATGATTTTTAATTCTGTTTGGGAACTGATGAATTGATTGGGATTCTGATTGAAAAATGATGATTTTTGAAATTTAGTTGAAATATAATAACTTGAGCAAAACCGCAATGAGGATGAATGGGACGAGTCCCTGTAATGATAAATGATGATAATGATTTCAACAAATCACTATGAGATTAGTGGATTGTGCTGTCAAAGTACTACTGTTAACACTTGACTCGGTATATCAAGTTAAGGGATGACAAATTGAAAACTTGCTTGACTGAAATTCCCGTGGAGGAATGTTCAGAAAGAAAAAATTTCGATCTGATGGACCATTATCGTGTTAAAGATATGAATGATATGATCTGAAATGAATTTATTTAATGATGAGTTCTATATAAGGGATATTTATCCCCGTATTCTGTTGGGTTGACCAGAATATAAGGAACCCTAGAATAAATTGGATTTTAAGAAAAAGAGTTGTCCTCTACTTGGCGAGATGAGGACATCTCGCACTTTTTTAAGTGGGGTAGAATGTAAGATTCCTCCCCAGCCTTCGAGGCATACAGGAGTAAGAATCTCCCTTTTTGATCTTAAAATTATTCCCTCTCAAAAATAAAAGAAAGATTCTGTTTAAAAAAAGGAAGACCCTTTCCCTAGAATACTTCTCAGGAGTCACGCTGTTTTAAGGATTCAGAACAATGAGTTCAGAAGTGAAAATCGGTGTTTTGGATACCAAGGTTTTGGTCTTCATTCGAGTACGGCACAAAAGAAGTTCTTTATCTATTGGGGAGTTTAAGAAGTTATCCCCCAGATATTGTGAGCCTTATCTGACTTCAAAGAAAGTAAGTGACTTAGCTTACGAGCTTCTTTTATCTCCTCATCTCAAAGTTCTTAATACCTTCTATAGAAAATTGTGCCAAACCCAAATCATGGAAAGACGGTAAAACTTCAGTGGCAAGCTACCGTTGGCTTCTAAGTTACGCTAGCTCCTTCCTTTATATAAGTCGTAACTTTTACTTGTCGCTCACAGTTATCTTACTCCCATCGATCTCCTTTCTTCCTAATCTCCTTCATGGCTTGGCAACAAGAATTAGTTTTATCCATAATGATTCCTCACCTTCAAGACGCAAGTGAGTCTGTGAAGAAGGATTTTATAGAACAGTATGAGCGCTCACTTTTCCCTCACTTGGGAACTTCTGTAGCGCAGACCAAATGGCGGACCTATCAAAACATAACTAGGGTAACACCCTGGGGTCAGCAGCACTTTCGCAACAATGTCCGCTTGGCCATGGTTATTGAAGCCTTGGGTTTGGGTCCCCGATACTACTGCGTCATGAGATCAAGGCATCCTGGGTTTTCTGAGCGGGTCTTCTTATTGGCGTGTTTTCTTCCTCATGAGAAGATATGCCTTTACCCCGTTTTTGGCTTGCCTCTCAGAGGTCCTTTTGTTAGATCACCTCATACCACTGAGATATGTGCGGCAATAACCAGCAGAATCATTCCCATAGATGAGGTACCCTATACTTGTGCAGCTTGTGAGTGCTGCTTTTGTGATCATATGATGGACGGGCTTATGGAAGTGTAAAGAGTTCTTCTATCTTTACTGTATAAGTTCCGAGAATGAATAAAGTTTAAATCTTGTTCTTATCTTGAATCTTGCTCTCTTTGAGACTTTTTCTTGGTGGTTAATCCTGATTTAAATTTTTCTCTAAGTCTCATACTTCGTGCATCTTGCGAAATTATCCCAGTTTGCGAGATGAGGACATCTCGCGTTTTTTAAGTGGGGTAGAATGTAAGATTCCTCCCCTAAACCCCTTTTTGATGTCTAGTATCTTCTTCTATAATCAATCCCTCTTCAGAAATATAAAAGACTTGTTTCTAACTGTTTTAACCTAGAGAGAGAAAATATTCTAGAGAGAGAATATTCAGATTTTTAATATTTTTAGATAGAAAATTATCTCATCTTATTAAAATAAGTTCCCCTGAAACAGAAATTCAAAAAAGAACTTTCCAATGTTCAATTGGAATTAATTGGAAATGTGTATAAAGGACCTTAGTCTAAGGGTCTAGATTTTCAGAAATTTTTGGATTATGGTCCAATTAAGGTTCTTATGGGCCAATAGCATCAATCCATGTGTAGGGAGGAGATAAATCCAATTTAAAAAAGAAGATACCCAAAAATGAGTAAATGCTCACATAAGATGAAGAGTTGAAAATGTACAAGGTTTATTAGTAAAAAATTATGAGCAATATTAAAAGTATGACATATGTAAGGAAGAGGAGTTCTTTAAAGGAGGTGCATATTTCACATAAGATGAAGAGTTGAAAATGTACAAGGTTTATTAGTAAAAAATTATGAGCAATATTAAAAGTATGACATATGTAAGGAAGGGGAGTTCTTTAAAGGAGGTGCATATTTCACATAAGATGAAGAGTTGAAAATGTACAAGGTTTATTAGTAAAAAACTATGAGCAATATTAAAAATATGACATATGTAAGGAAGGGGAGTTCTTTAAAGGAGGTGCATATTTCACATGCTTGAATGAGTTTTAAACTCATAAAAATTGAGATATTTCATCTCTCCTCTCTCCTCATTTAAGTCTAGTTCCAAAAAGTTAGCTTAACTGACCTAAAAATGGTCAAATATTGACCAAACTGATTTAGAAAATTCTAGAATCAGTTTGTTTGGTTAGGAGCTCAATTTTTCCTATAAATAGAAGCCTCACCCTTGTTGAAAAATATATAGTGTTTATGCATCGTTACTCTACTCCACCTAAGCCAAGAACTGTGAATTCATTTAATAATTCACTAGTTTTTGGAGCTTCCCTCTTTCTTCAATCCCCATTAGTGGCTCCATCAACATACTTAACCAATTGATTGGTTGGGGGCCTCTACCGTGAACAAAGAATCAAGCAAGTTGTAAGAAATGGTCATACTCATGACCCGTTCTCAATCCAAATCAAGCTTTTCATAAAGCTTTTCCTTAACCCAAGATTAAACTATGCTTGAGGCCAAATTAATGGCTTTTTTCTATGCTTTTAGTTTATGAATATTGATGATTCAATCCATTATGGATTAATAATCCAATTAGAGATCATTTTAATTATTTCCTTAATGATAAGCATTATCCCTTAGAAAAATTGAGATTTATCAGTCATAGCAGCGGAGCTATGGCAAAATTTTTATAAAAATTATGCATAAAATAATCTCATTCAAAGCATAAAAAGAGGACTTCCTACCATATTCTAGGAATTATCATCCTAGATTAATTGAAAGAATTTCATTACAATCATGGAGAAATTGAATTTTAATATTAGGCATAATGGATAAATTTTTATATCAAAAGTGTTATTTTTACCATTTTTATTTCATGCATAGAAGTATGCATAATGGATAAATTTTTATATCAAAAGTGTTATTTTTACCATTTTTATTTCATGCATAGAAGTATGCATAATGGAAAAATTTTTATATCAAAAGTGTTACTTTTATCATATTGGATTTCATGCATAGAGGTATGCATAAAAGTTGATTATTTTATTATAAAAGTGTGACTTTTATCATAATTGAATTTCATGCATATAGGTATGCATAAAAGATATTCTTTTTATACTAAAAGTGTGATTTTTCTCATAAATGGATTTTATGCTTAACTTAGATGCATAAGAGAAATTTTTTTATTCTAAAAGTGTAATTCCTACCAAATTGAATTTATGCATAAGAAGATGCATAAAAGATTGATTTTTTAATTCAAAAGTGTCATTCTCATCTAAATTGAATTTATAGAACTCATCATCATCAGATAACAATTCATTTAGATCATATCATTCATATCTTTAACACAATAATGGTCCATTAGACCAAAATTTTCAACTGAACAGTCTTCCATGGGAATTTCAGTTATACAGATTTTTAATTTGTCATCCTTTAACTTGATCCACTACGTCAAGTGTTAATAGTAGCAATTTGTCACATCACAATCCACTAATCTCATAGTGATTTGCTGAAGTCATTATCATCATTCCAGTTACGAGCATCATCACAGGGACTCGTCCGATTCATCCTCATTATGGTTTTGCTCAGCTTATTGTTTTTCAACCAAAATTCAAGAATCATCATTTTTCAATCAGAATCCAAATATCAACTCATCAGTTCTCAACCAAAATTTTAAAATCATATCAACTACATTCGAATTCATCATCTGGATAGCATTTTTGCTTATAATTTCAAGGTCTTAGATTCTCGTATATATTGCGAGTAAAGAACTGCAGTTATACCTTCGGTATATATGGGTAGTCAAGGTCCTTGGAATTATAAGGTAAATACCATCATGTCTAGGCTTCAAGCAAGTGAGGGATTCCATGCAATTGCGGTACTTCCATCTGAAGACCCAATTACTAATTTATGAGTTTCAGTCTGAATGTCAATTTGTATGAATTTCATCACATATTTCTAAAACTTCAAATTATAAGCATAAATGCTTGGTTGATATGATTTTTAAATTCTGGTTAAGAACTGATGAGTTTATTTAGATTCTAGTTGAAAAATGATGATTCCTGAATTTTGGTTGAAATGTAATAAGCTAAGCAAAACCACAATGAGGATGAATGGGATGAGTCCTTGTGATGATGTTCATAACTGGAATGATGTTAATGACTTCAGCAAATCACTATAAGATAGTGGATTGTGCTTACAGATTGCTCTTGTTAACACTTGACCCAGTGGATTAAGTTAAGGGATGTCAAATTAAAAATCTGTATAATTGAAAATTCCCATGGAGGACTGTTAAGATAGAAATTTTGGTCTAATGGACCATTATTTTGATAAGGATTTGAATGATATGATCTGAGTGAATTGTTATCTGATGATAAGTTCTATATAAGGGATCTTTATAGCAAGATTCTATTGGGTTCACCAGACTATAAGGAACCCTAGAATCAGTTGGATCTTAAGGGAAAGAGTTCTCCTCTAATTTTGCGAGATGAGGACATCTTGCATTTTTTTAAGTGGGGTAGGATGTAAGATTCCTCCCTCTGGCTTTTAGGTGTAAGAACCTCCCCTTCAGATCTTATAATTATTCCCCTCTCTGAAATAAAAGAAAGATCTTGTAAGAAAGCATTATGGGCCCAAGGCCATGGACAACTAGTAAGTAGGTGTGAACTCTTGGGTGGAGTATAAATACCAATGTAAATGGGATTATGGCTCATTCATGATAATGTTATTTGTTCCAAGAATCAATGGTGAGCTTCTCCCGTGAGATGCTAAGTGGTGACTCCTTCATGAGCCACTCCCTTGGTGAGGGACTAACCCACCCCTGTTACTTTCTTTCATTGGTATCAGAGCCTTGCTTAGATCCTTGATGTGAGTAAGTTTTTTTTCTTCTCTTCAATTTCTGAAAATTCATTTCTAAGGTTTCATGGAGAAAATGGAAGAAAATGGCCAAAAATGGGGGGAAATGGCCATGGAAATAGGTTTCTGGACCAAATTTTGGGCTCTGGATCAAATTTTTTGAAAAGTTTGGACCAAATTTGGGGGAAATGGTTAATCGTGATTAGGAAACTTAATCCAAAAACGTTTTTGCTTCTGTGGAGTTTCCTGCAACCCTAGCCATGGTTTCCTCAAGCAAACTTCAACAAACCTCAAGCAAATGAGTCATAACAAGGTATGAGCATTTCATTTGAGCTTTGCTTCATCAAAACGCAGCGATTTCGCCAGTTTTCAGCGCAGCCTAACGGCGCAAATGAGCGAATTTCGTGGTGAAGAAGAAGCTTGGTTGCTTGCTAAGCTTCCCATGGAGCATAAGCATACTTTACCTCATGATTTGGTAGCATTTTCAAGTCATTTTCATGAGCATTTGTGACCTCCTTCATGGCTGCAAATCAGTGCTAAAGTGGCCACGTTTTTCATCAAAGTGAAGCATTCCTCAACAATTTTCAGCCATTGAAGCTCAAGGGATGCCATTGGTGAGTGCTTCCATCAATTCCTTGCTATTTTGAAGCATTTGTGGTGCTTTGGGAGTTGATTAGGCTTGATTACACTCAGAAACCCTAAATTTCAGAAATGAAGCATTTGGCTTGATGGTTTACATGCCAATGATGCTTGTCTACATGCCAATGATGCTTGTTTATGCATTATTGCTTGCATTTGTGCAATGGATTGCTTCCACATGAGCTTTGGACAAACATTGGACCATATTTTTGGAGATTCTCTCTCACTTTGATGCATTTGGTATGCTATTCATGGATTATGAAGCTTACACAATGCTTTTGGGAGCCATTCATGCTTGCCTTTATGCTATATTGATGCCTTGAATCATTTACATAGCCATTCAATGCTATGACTTGCATTTTGGCATAAGGAAGCATTGCTCTTGGGTCAATTTTGGGGGATTGAACTCATATTTCACAAGTGGCAATGTGTTGTTGGATGTGTTGTTGGATGTTGTTGATGATGGGATTGTAATGGAGCTATAAAAGGGCATGGTCATGATGCCATTATGATTTGTAAAATGATAAAAGCATGAGTCATGCTTACACATGTAAGTGATCTTACCCTCATCCCATTTGTGAATTCCAATCACATACACTCACCATTGCATTCACTTTCATTTCCTAGTGAATCTAGCAATGTGTGAGGGTACCTTGGCATGGGTTGGAGAGGCCAAGGGGAGCATGTCATGAATCTACCATGCCGTGATTGCCTTGGAAAAGCGGTATGGTGGAGGATTAGGTACATTGGTGGTGAAGACATGGCCTCAACCTTCACCTTGGAGGAAAACTTGGTGAAGGGGTGAGAAGTGCTTGGCCGGGAGATCGGCAAGCATCAACGCGCTTCATCGACATCAAAGCCATACTTGAGCCAAAGCAAAGCAAAGCAAAGCAACAAACCTCTACATCGACTCAAGTTGCATCATGACAAAGGGGTGATGCCATATGGATTTGCATGCAAAAATGCTTTGTGGTTGATGCCTTGCAATGGTCAAAATGCTTTGTGGATTGATACCTTGCAATGGTCAAGTGGTTAATGATGATACAAATGCATGGGTAGATTGAGATTTGCAAGCAAAAGCGGGGAAGTTATGGCAAAATTTTTGCAAAAACTTGCCTAGTTGCAGTCAGGGCAGAACCCTAAATTTTAGGGTTTACAAAGATTATTCCAAATCTGTCCTTGATGATTCTTAATCTACACATCAAGACCTTTCTAACAAGCCGAAGATCTCTGAAATCGGAGAAGTTTGGAGCAGTCAAAGTCAAAGTTTGACTTTCAGCCGGGACAGTTGACTGGTCAAAGGCAGTTGACTTTTTCAAATCTGTTTTTGGGGATCCTTATTAGTCTCATCGAGAGCTTTCCAACGATATAAAGATCATCAAAATCCGATATCGTTTGGATAGTGAACTAAAAGTTGGGCCTCTATCGCAAACCCTAAAACAGAGAGTACTTGCACACCAAATTTTTCTTGCCCCAGGCATTCAGCTCCAAGATCTTATCATTACGGATCTATCGAGCTAAAGAGAAGCAAAATCGGACTTGTCTCCAAAGAGTTTTGGCATATTTGGTGATTTGGTCACATTTTGGAGCAAAACAGTGAGCTAGTTTGCAAGTGGGACCAAATTTCATGCATGGAAATGACTAGAGGGGGACAAAACAAAGGAGTTCGGAGTGAGCAAGATGCTAAGCAACCCGAACCATTAATGGCTAGTGGATCTTCTACAAGAGTTGGGGAGAATTCGACTACAAATGACACTAGTGATTCACAGCCATTGGAGACTTCTCAACCCATGGTGGGGACTACTCCGGTCACGATGGACATGATGCTTAAAGCCATGGAGAGTATGTTCCAACGGGTTGAAGGTAACCTAGCTAGTCGGCAACAACAGTTTGGTGAGCAACTCATGGAACGCTTTGACAAGCGCCAACACTATCTTGGTGATATGATGCAGACGGGATTTAGAGACTTGGGTAATGCTATCAGTGGGTTGGCTTCTTCCAAGTCTAATCAAGAAGTGGATGACAATGTAATGGATAGTGCACACCATGAGTTCCGACATGAAAGATTGCCGCCTATGCATGAGGTAAACCATGGGAGACAGATGATGTCACACTCTTCTCAAGTGGATAAAGGAAAAAGGCCTATGGGTGATGCTTATCATGAGAAGCCAAATGCCAATGTTCCAAAAGCTACGTCCTTTATGCAGGATGCCAGAAGAAGTTATGAGCACAGAGGGCTAAAGGATGCATGTGATTGGGATTGGGAAGATGAGCAAATGCAAAGACACTTGGGTGAAGGAAGAGGATTTGATGATCCTAGAACACGGCAAAGAGGGCCAAGAATGCAGAATGACATGGATAAGACCGTGAAGGACAAAATCACATTCACAAAGTTCAAGGGAGAGTCAAACTCTATCGAAGACTTTGAAGAATGGGCAAACAAAATGGACCTCTACTTCGAGATCAGCCCGAGAAGTGAAATGTCAAAGGTTTACTTTGCTTCATTGCATTTGGAAGGCTTTGCTCATACTTGGTGGAGAAGGAAGCAATCACATGGTTATGTTATTTCTACTTGGGAAGCATTCAAGAATGACATGGCAGAGGAGTTTACTTCTCGAATGCAAAGGGATAACCACATTGTAGAATGGGACAAGATTGAACAAGTCACAACGGTGAAGGCCTATTCTCAAAAGTTTCTAAAACTTCTATTATACTTGGATGATTTTGATGAGCATTATCTAGTCGTCAAGTATATAAGGGGTTTGAAGACTCCTATTGGTGGTGATGTCAAAGCTCAAGAGCCCGCAACTTTGAAGAAAGCAATGATGCTTGCAGAAATTCATGAGGAAAAATATATGTCAAAGTGGGCTAACAAAGGCAACACCAAGGGAGAAGTGGTTACAAGAACGGATTTGAGTTCTCATGCAAATGCAAATGCAAGGCCTAACCTTCCAAGGTTTCCTACCGTGTATGGTAGAGGGTCTAATAGACTTCCATTTAAACCACCATTTATGTCCAACAAAGCTACATACAATGAGTCCAAGCCAGCAAATGGGGGTTCAAAAAGCAAGGTTATCAAGGAGGACAGTTTGCATGAAATGAGGCTCAAAGGTCTATGTTTCAAATGTGGAGAAAAATGGAACAAGGATCACTTCAAAGTATGCAAATCCAAGGATATGTCCATAAGCTACATTATCACTGAGGACAATGCTAATCATGAGGAGGAGGAATTCCTTGAATGCAATGATGCCTTAGGATGGGGAGATCCTCATGAGGGTGGAGGTTTTCATGATGATGGTTTTGATGAGGAAAATCCCAAGTTTCCTTTTGATCCGGGTGGGAAACTAAAGTTTGCTCATGACAAAATGGATGATGGGATGCCTCTATGCGTGTGGGATGAAGACAATAGTGTACATACTACCTTGTGTACAATCTCTCATGATGCTTATGCGGGAAGTAAGGGTGCCAACACATTGAGATTGAAGATCAAGGTGAATGGGAGAACAACATATGCACTCATTGATACTGGAAGCACGCATAGTTTTGTCAATAAAAGGTCTTTGAACACTCTCAAAATGCAACCAACTTCTTTACCAAACAAGCACATGGTGCAAGTGGCCAATGGTGATTCAATGAGTTGCAATATGAAGTGTCAAAGTACAGAATTGGAGTTGTCCAAGAACTACTCTTGCAAAGTTGATCTTTTGGTGATTGAGTTGGGACCAATTGACATAGTACTTGGATGTGATTGGCTGTCCACTTTGAACTCTTTTACCATGAACTTACAGAAAAGTTTCATGAGTTTTGTGCATCATGGAAGGGTTATTACATTGAATGGAATGCAAGGGTCCAAGCTCTTCATGATCAATGCTACTCAAATGAAGAAAGAGTTCAAGAAAGAGGGCTATGTTTATGTACTACAGCTTTGCAAAGAGGAAGATAATAGCAAAAAGGATTGCATCGAAAATGTGGACATGGTTAAGCTACTCAAGGATTATGAAGATGTGTTTACCATGCCAAAATCAATGCCGCCAAAGAGGAGTGTTGATCATGCTATTGATTTGGAACCAAATGCCAAACCAATCAACAAACCTCCCTATCGTTTGTCAAAGGTTGAAAAGGAAGAGGTGGCAAAGCAAGTCAAAGAACTCATTGACATGGGATGGGTTGAACCAAGTCAATCTCCTTTTGCTTCTCCGGTGCTACTTGTGAAGAAAAAGGATGGTACTTTTCGCATGTGCATTGATTACCGTGATTTGAATAAGATCACCATCAAAAATCGATTTCCAATACCAAGGGTGGATGATCTTTTGGATGAGTTGAAGGGTGCCACATGCTTTTCAAAGATTGATTTGCGTTCCGGATACCATCAAATAAGGATGAAAAGTGGTGATGAGTTCAAAACAGCATTTCGTACAGAAAGGGTTCTTTACCAATTCATGGTTATGCCGTTTGGATTATGCAATGCACCGGCAACTTTTCAAGCATTGATGAACAAAGTGCTTCAACCTTTCCTCTACAAGTTTGTATTGGTCTTTTTCGACGACATACTTATCTATAGCAAAGATGAGGAAGTGCATTTGAAGCACGTGAAAGAGGTTTTGGAGGTCTTGAGGCAAAACAAGTTGTATGTTAAGGAGACAAAATGTACCTTCATGGCACATGAGGTGGAATATTTGGGTCACATTGTGAGCAAGGATGGCATTTGTGTGGATCCAAAGAAAGTGGAATGTATTAGGAATTGGCCGGTTCCTTCAAACACTACTCAATTGAGGGGATTTTTGGGGTTATCTTCATTCTATAGGCGCTTTATTGCCCACTATGCAGAAATTGTAGCCCCAATGACGGATAAATTGAAGAAGGAAACCTTCTTTTGGGATGCCATTGCCAACAAAAGCTTTGAAGATATGAAGAAGATGCTCACAGCAGCACCTATTTTGGTATGTCCAGACTTCACCAAACCTTTCACAATAAGGGCGGATGCAAGTGGAAGAGGGATTGGTGCGGTACTTTACCAAGACCATGGAGTCATTGCTTATGAAAGTAGAAAGCTGAATGACAAAGAAAGAGAACTCCATGTGTATGAGCAAGAGATGATTGCTATACTCCATGCTATCAAGAAATGGCACCATTACTTATATGGGAGTCATTTTTATGTGAGAAGTGATCATAGGGTGCTGAAGTATTTCCTCACACAACCCAATTTGTCTCCTAAGCAAAGAAGGTGGGTAGCAACACTACAAAACTATGATTTTGAATCACGTACACAAAGGGCAAAGAAAATGTGGTTGCCGATTCCTTGTCTCGTATGTGGGCCTGCTCATTGTATGCTATTTCTGAGGTGCATAAAGATTGGATCATGGAGATACAAGAAGAGTACTTGTTTGATGAAGAAACCTCACAAATAGTGCAGAAATTACAGCAAGGTGTATGTGAAGAGTTACCCCATTATGAGCTGAAAAATGGTCTCCTCTACTACAAAGGAAAAGTCTACTTGGTTCCTACTTCATCATTTATCAAGAAGATCATGGAAGAGATGCATTGTACTCCTATGGCTGGTCATTTGGGTGTCTACAAAACCTTTGATGCAATAAGGAAAAGTTTCTTTTGGAAGGGGATGTGGAAGAGCATTCATGCTTATGTAAGTGGGTGTCGGTCATGTCAATTGAACAAGGATCCTACACATAAACCGGGAGGTTTGCTTCAGCCATTGCCCATTCCTGAAGGCAAATGGAGTCATATATCAATGGATTTCATTACTAACCTTCCGCGCACAAAGAAAGGGTGAGACAGCTTGTATGTTGTGGTGGATAGATTGACCAAAGTGGCCCATTTCATTCCTTCCAAGGTCACATATTCAGCCCAAAATGTTGCCAAGCAATTTGTTGATGGGGTTTTCAAGTTGCATGGTATGCCGTCACAAATTGTGAGTGATCGCGATGTCAAATTCATGAGCACCTTTTGGAGAACATTGTTTGAATATATGGGAACCAAGCTTACTCCAAGCACCGCCTATCATCCCGAAACCGATGGTCAAACAGAAAGAGTAAACAAATGGGTGGAAACATATCTACGCCACTATTGTCATGATACTCAAAGCACATGGGATGATTGGTTACCTTTGGCTGAGTTTGCTTACAACTCAACATATCATGTGAGCATTGGCATGTCACCCTTTGAGGCTTTATATGGTTACAAGGTCAATTTGCCTATGTTGGTGGGTACATATGAGACTTCTAACCATAATGCCAAGGAGGAAGCTGAAAGGATGCAAGCTTTGTTGCAACAATGCAAAAGTAATTTGAAGGTTGCACAAGAGAAAATGAGACAATATGCCAATGTTCATCGAAGACCATTGGAATTCAAACTGGGAGATTGGGTTCTTTTGAGAATACCAAAGTCAAGATATGCGTCTTTGAAGGGAAGCACAAACACCAAACTAGCTCATCGCTATTATGGTCCTTATCAAGTGATACGAAGAGTTGGGGAGGTTGCATATCAACTCTTACTTCCATCTACAACAAAGATTCATGATGTGTTTCATGTCTCTCACTTGAAAGGATATGTGGGTATGATCGATCAAATGGTTGATGAGTTACCTCCAATGAATGAAGAGGGAATGATTGAATACATTCCAGAAGCTATCTTGGGTACAAGGAAAAAGGTACTTCGCACTCGTACCTTGGTGGAGTATCTTGTTCAATGGAAGGGTTTACCTAAGGAAGAAGCTTCATGGCAACCTATTTCAGCATTGGAGGGATATGAAGCATTGATAGAGCAATATGGGTTGGTGTAAATTCAGCCACATGGAACATTCTTCTCCGAATTTGGGGTATTCATTTGAGGTTTCGAGGACGAAACCATTGGGGAAGGGATGGTTTGTAAGAAAGCATTATGGGCCCAAGGCCATGGACAACTAGTAAGTAGGTGTGAACTCTTGGGTGGAGTATAAATACCAATGTAAATGGGATTATGGCTCATTCATGATAATGTTATTTGTTCCAAGAATCAATGGTGAGCTTCTCCCGTGAGATGCTAAGTGGTGACTCCTTCATGAGCCACTCCCTTGGTGAGGGACTAACCCACCCCTGTTACTTTCTTTCAGATCTCGTTTTACCCTATTTTGGTCTAGAGACAGAAAATGTCTAGAGGGAGGTAATTTAAAATTGAGATATTTTTGGATATAAAAATCCTTCTAGTGTCTAAAATGGTCTCCCCTGAAACCAAAATTCAAAAAGAACTTTCCAATGTGCAATTGGAATTAATTGAAAATAGGTAAAAAGGACCTTAGCCTAAGGGTCTAGATTTTTAGAAATTTTTGGATTATGGTTCAATTAAGGTTCCTATGGACCAATAAGATTAATCCAAATTTAGGGAGGAGATAAATTACAGAATAAAAGAAAATCGCCCAAAAATGAGTAAATGCTCACATAAGATGAAGAGTTGACTAAGGACAAGGTTTGTTAGTTAAAAAGGAAGAGATATTTAGAGGAAATGATGCATTTTTGACACCTCAATGTGGGGATCTCCCCTCATGAAGGAGGCACCTATTTCACATGTGTGGAGGAGTTTTAAACTCAAAAATAATGAGATATTTTCATCTCTTCTCTCTCCTGTTTCAACTAGATCCAAAAAGTAAACTAAACTGACCTAAAAATGGTCAAAAAATTGACCAAACTCATCTGAAAAATTCTAGAGTCAGTTTGCTTGGCTAGAGGCTCATTTTTTCCTATAAATAGAAGCCTCTCCCTTTGTAAAAGGTTAATAGTGTTTATGCACTGTTACTCTACTCCTACTACCTAGAGCCAATTACATTGAATTTTCTTGATAATTCAATTATTTTGACTAAATCCTCTCGAAAATAATTGGTGGCCACTCTTAATCCCTTTGTAAAAGGTTAATAGTGTTTATGCACTGCTACTCTACTCCTACCTGGAGCCAATTACATTGATTTTTTTGATAATTCAATTATTTTTGGCTTATTTTTGGCTTAATCCTCTCGAAAATAATTGGTGGCCACTCTTAATCCAAACAAGAGTAGAATCCTCAATCCCTCAAGCCAAAGGAAAGCCTACAAACTCTATGTAAGATAAATTCTTCTTACTTCTAAATTTTAAAATAATGGTTTTCTGAATCTTCTTGTGTTTTATAGTTGATTAAATTAAATTCTGATGCTTTGCCTTGATGAAAAGGCCATCCCCTTATCTTCCTTACAATTCAGCCTTTCTTTATTCTAGAATGATTAACAAACAAATTGATTAAACTAGCCTTTCTTTATCCTAGAATGATTAACAAACAAATTGATTAAACTTTTCTTATTGTTTACTCTCTTGAAATTGAAAATTGTGTAGATTAGAGTCCTTTATATCTTATTGGGGTTGATTTAAATAGAAAATAGAATGTTAAAAATTAAGAAATGGTCAGCTATACAAAGGAGGTTATGGAAAAATCTTCTTGAATTTTGTGAAAAAGAAAGTTTATTTTTATGTTATTCGAAAAGAGTAATTTCCACCGTTTGTGCATTCTAAAAGAAATATTCTAATTTACTCCATGTACATATTCACCTATGAATATGCATGGATATCACTGATATTAATTATAAAATTTGATTTTATGCATAGAAAGATGCATAAAGGATTTATTTTTATTTCAAAAGTGTTATCCTCATTAAAATTGATTTTATGCATAGAAAGATGCATAAAGGATTTATTTTTATTTCAAAAGTGTTATTCTCATTAAAATTGATTTTATGCATAGAAAGATGCATAAAGGATTTATTTTTCTTTCAAAAGTGTTATTCTCATTAAAATTGATTTTATGCATAGAAAGATGCATACAGGATTTATTTTTATTTCAAAAGCGTTATTCTCATTAAAATTGATTTGATGCCTAAAAAGATGCATAAATGATTTAACTTTATTTCAAAAGTCTTATTTTCCTTAAAATTGAATTTATGCATAAATAGATGCATAAAAGGATTTTTATAAAAGTGTTATTCCCTCTGAAGTTGATTTTTATGCATAAATAGATGCATAAAAGAATCTTTATAAATAGATGCATAAAGAATCTTTATATCAAAAATTAGAATTCTCTTAAATTCTATGTTTAAATTCTATGAGTAGATGTGATGAGATGTGGTGTGAATCAGATAGATGTGAATGGATGGATGGATGTTATGTGAATAGAGGTGATGAGATGTGAGGTGAATAGATGTGATGAGATGTGATGTGAATCAGATAGATGTGAATGGATGGATGGATGGATGTTATGTGAATAGAGGTGATGAGATGTGAGGTGAATAGATGTGATGAGATGTGATGTGAATCAGATAGATGTGAATGGATGGATGAATGTGATGTGATTAAAGGTGATGAGATGTGAGGTGAATAGATGTGATGAGATGTGATGTGAATCAGATAGATGTGAATGGATGGATGGAAGTGATGTGAATAGAGGTGATGAGATGTGAGGTGAATAGATGTGATGAGATGTGATGTGAATCAGATAGATGTGAATGGATGTGATGTGAAATATAGAGGTGATGAGATGTGAGGTGAATAGATGTAATGAGATGTGATGAGAATCATATAAGTGTGAATGAATGGATGGGTGGTTGTGATGTGAATAGAGGTGATGAAATGTGAGATGAGTAGATGTGAATCAGATAGATGTGAATGAATAGATGTGAATCAGATAGATGTGAATGAATAGATGTGATGAGTAGATGTGAATCAGATAGATGTGAATGAATAGATGTGATGAGATGTCATGTGAATCAGGATGTAAATGAATGATATGGGATATAAGTGGATGATATGTGATGAAAATGGATGTAAATTCATAAGTGAGGAATGGATGTGAATGTATATGTGAAAGAATTGATGTGGATATGTATTAGAATGCATGAATGCAATCATTTGTTGACATTTGGTAGTGTAGGTTTACAATCAGTGGTGCCTTTGATTGAGATGTCAAAGATCACGAGATCTAGGTGAATATCATTCAAGGCTCATGCGGCTCAAGAAACCCCAAATTATAGTTTAAAGGACAATCAAGCAAAAGGAACTAAGGGAAATCTTGTGAGTGTCTGATCTTATAAAAGAAAGATCATGCTTTACCCTGTTTGGCCTAGAGAGAGAAAATGTCTAGAGGGAGGTAATTGAAAATTGAGATATTTTTGGATATCAAAATCCTCCTAGTGTCTAAAATGGTTTCCCTTGAAACAGAAATTCAAAAAGAACTTTCCAATGTGCAATTGGAATTAATTGAAAATAGGTATAAAGGACCCTAGCCTAAGGGTCCAGATTTTTAGTAATTTTTGGATTATGGTCTAGTTAAGGTTCCTATGGTCCAATAGGATCAATCCAAATTAAGGAGGAGATAAATTGAAGAATAAAAAAAAAACCCCCAAAAATGAGTAAATGCTCACATAAGATAAAGAGTGGACTAAGGACCAAAGAAAAGGATTAAAAAAACTGAATTTTGACACCTCAGAGTGGGGATCTCCCCTCATGAAGTAGGAACCTTTTTCTTATCATTACTCCCAAATTTTTTTTACAAAAGTGTTATTCTTATTGAATTGAATTTCTATGCATAGAAAGATGCATAAAGGAATTTTTTTAACTATAAACGTGTTATTCTTATTAAATTTGATTTCTACGCGTAGAAAGATGCATAAAGGAATTTTTTTAACTATAAACGTGTTATTCTTATTAAATTTGATTTCTACGCGTAGAAAGATGCATAAAGGAATTTTTTTAACTATAAACGTGTTATTCTTATTAAATTTGATTTCTACGCGTAGAAAGATGCATAAAGGAAATTTTTTTATTACAAAAGTGTTATTCTTATTAAATTTGATTTCTATGCATAGAAAGATGCATAATGGAAATTCTTTTATTATAAAAGTGTTATTCTCATTAAATTTGATTTCTATGCATAGAAAGATGCATAATGGAGTTTTTTTTATTATAAAAGTGTCATTTTTATT
This sequence comes from Cibotium barometz, assembly GCF_041138505.1. Lineage (NCBI taxonomy): Eukaryota > Viridiplantae > Streptophyta > Polypodiopsida > Cyatheales > Cibotiaceae > Cibotium > Cibotium barometz. The sequence continues at coordinate 7,545,483 of NC_141095.1, read as the reverse complement.
AAATTTGTTTTCTATGCATAGAAAGATGCATAAAGGAATTTTTTTAATTACAAAAGTGATATTCTTATTACATTTGCTTTCTATGCATAGAAAGATGCATAATGGAAATTTTTTTATTACAAAAGTGTTATTCTTATTAAATTTGATTTCCATGCATAGAAAGATGTATAATGGAATTTTTTTATTCTAAAAGTGTTATTCTTATTAAATTTGATTTCTATGCATAGAAAGATGTTTAAAGAAATTATTTTTTATTTTAAAAGTGTTATTCCTATTCAATATAATTTTATGCATAAATAGATGCATAAAAGGATTTTTTTAATGAAAGTGTTATTCCCATTAAAGTTGATTTTTATGCATAAAGAATTTTTATATCAAAATTAGAATTTTCTTAAATTCTATGATTAAATTCTATGAGTATTTGATAAATGAATAATTAAATACTCTAAGAGAGAAATTTCTATCGTTATATATTCACACGGATTGTAAAAAGAAAATTCAAGAAATCTAACGAGATCAAAATATTCAGATAAATGATTAATTTATTCCTCATTGGAATTCGTAACTAATTTAGAAATTAGTTAAGTGAATATTCAAAGAAAGAAATTCAGTAAAATAGTAACTGAATTATTAAACCTTTTCGAGAAAGATAGTCCAGGAAAAATCTTACCCGACTCAAACCTTCAATCAGACTATGACCAAGACCAGAATCTTTCGTCAGTTTCAAGGAAAGAGTGGATGTGAATGTGTATGTGAAGAATGGATGTGGATATGTATGTGAAAGAATGGATGTGGATGTGTATGTGAAAGAATAGATGTGGATGTATGTGAAAGAATGAATGTGGATGTGTATGTGAAAGAATGGATGTCACAGATGTATGTTAAAGAATGGATGTAGATGTGTATGTGAAAGAATGGATGTCAGAGATGTATGTGAAAGAATGGATGTGGATGTATGTGAAAGAATGGATGTGGATGTATATGAAAGAATGGATGATGTTACACAGCCAAGCAGTTAAGCAGATACAATTTCTCCACAAGAAACATGTTGATTAGGCAAAAACAGAGATTCAGACACAACAGAAACGTAATGCACAGACAGAACTTTGACAGAGCAAGGTCACACAAGAGATGAAACACCCAGAAATCTACTTCATTCTTCTCTTTTTTCTCTCTTCTCTCCCACATTACATTGCTTCCCCTTCTTTTCTACGTTGCTAAAAAAACGTTTCTCTTTCCCCAAAACGTTATTCTTGAGTAACCGTTAAAATATCTTAACTTCGAAGATCCCAAGAAATTCATCATACATTCCTACCGCCTTATAATTCTGACTTACTAAATATCTAACTCAGCAAATATCCGACTTAGCACATATCCAACTTACTAAATATCTGACTCAGCAAATATCCGACTTAGCACATATCCGACTTACTACATATCCAACTTAGCAACATTCAACCTAAGAGAACTATGCCTTCAACACATGGCATGTCCCAGTGGTAGATTTCAAAGAAATCTGACTCGGATCCACATATCCCTTGATCAGCTCAGCCACTTTCTTTATCAGCAGCCTCCGATGACTTCTTTACTGCATTCTCTGTTCTGCCTTCCGCTGCTTGACATTCGAAATAATCCGGCTCCGCCTCCTTGTCTTCAATCAGCACTACCACCTTCTCAACATCCTCCTTTCTGAATCCAATCCGCATTCCGCTGCAACTCCGCAGCCATATGTCAGCATTTCTGCCTTGATAATCAGTCACATCCGCTGAATCTTCCACTAGAACTTCTGGCACAACATCCACCCATTTGACTGCTATCTCCTCAGCTATATTATACTTTAAACATACAACTAGCTTGATAATTACTTTCCTCCCAGATTCTTCAAGAAGATGTAGCTTAAAGGCATGACAAGTGCATACCCATTGTGCATCCCTTATGAGTATGTGAATACATGTGAACCACTTTAAGGCAACATGCCAAGACTGGGAACCTTTCATATAGATCAACATCCAATGTACATCATACAAAATAAATTTATGAAACCAAAATTCAATGAGTATGTCCCTTCTCCAAGATAATGGAGTAGACATGAGTAGAATCAATCTTTGGAACCTCCGCAAAATCAAAATCTGGTTCTGAAAATCAGATTTTTGCAATTTAGGCATCAAGGTTTGAAAATCTGATTTTGGAATATCCACCTCCATGTGAAAATCAGCTTGATTCCATAAAATATCTGCATATTTAGTCTCAAAACACCTTTGAAAATGAGAATAATGCTTCCAACAAGTAAAGAAAACTTGCTTCAAATGAACAACAATCATCTCCTCTTGAAAATCAAGCATTTTGGGCATTGGTGACTCAAAACAACACCTTCCTTGAGATTGAATCATCCCACTTATCAAACTCTGCAATTTACGTAAGAACAACATCCAAAACATAACATCTCTATCAAATCCACAAGTTTTTTGCAAAATCATGCATAAAACCCTCTTTGCATGATCATCAGTCTCTGCAAAATCTTATTCAAACCATGTGAAACATGGACAAATGAATCATCAAACTCATCAACTTGCATCTGCAAAAACTGATCTTCAACTTCTGAAATAAAAAATTCAGAAATCTGCTCTTCAGGCATAGAAATTTGATTCTCAAACCTTCCAAAATTAGAAACTTTTACAACTTTTGCAATTTTAGGCTTAGCAAACATGCTCATACAGCCCAAAAACATCTCCAAAATGATCTTCAACCACCAATTAGTATCAAATAACACTTCAGGCAAATCAGATTTCCCTTCAAAGTGACATAAGACCAAGGAAGCGGCCTATGAGTGTGGATGTGAAAGAATGGATGTGGATGTGCATGTGAAAGAATGGATGTGAATGTGTAGATGAAGAATGGATGTGGATATGTATATGAAAGAATGGGTGTGATGTGATGGATGTGAATGGATTGAGGTGATGTGATGTGAAATGGATAGATGTGAGTGAATGAGATGTGTGATGTGAATCGGGATGTGAATGAATGAGATGTGATGTCATGTAAATCGAGATATGAATGAGATGTGATGTCATGTAAATCGAGATATGAATGAATGATATGGGATGTGAATGGATGAGATGTGAAATGGATAGATGTGAGTGAAAGAGATGTGATGTGAATCAGGATGTGAATGAATGAGATGTGATGTCATGTGAATCGGGATGTAAATGAATGATATGTGATGTGAATGGATGAGATGTGATGTGATCTGAAATGGATAGATGTGAGTGAATGAGATGTGATGTGAATCGGGATGTGAGGCTCTTTTATATGGATTTGTTGGTTGATCTTGCTAATTTTCATTGGAGATTCCATTATGATTTTTATAAGTGAGTATATTGTCGGGTACTATGAGCTGGGAACTATTGAAAAGGCCCTTGAGTGGAGAGGGGTGAGCGTTCTGGTTGCCAATGATGCCATAGGTACATTGATGAAGGAAAAATTGGAAATCAGGATTCATCCAGATATTTTGGAAGATTATGTTCAACGATACTATAGTTTCATTAAATGATTGTTTCAAAGATAGCTGAATATGTGAAAAAGGCAATCTCATATTGGTGTGACTAGTTTTAAGTTGCATGAATATCTGGCTAGGGGGCTTGGGAACTCTTTTCCCTGGTACCCGAGACAAAACCTAACCAAATTCTTAAATGGATCCCATCACTACAATGGTTGGCCGGTTGGCAACCCACGGGATTGGATGGGGTTAGGCTGGACTGATGGATCCCTAAAATGAGACTCAATTCTTGTTGACATTCAAGCTCGATGTCAGTGTGAGCCAGCTATGCTATGTGCTGGCATGTTAGGTAGGAACATGTGTGAGACATAAATGACCGCGTGTCCAGCTAGTCATAGTGTGTGGACATTAGCTAGGGTTAGATGTGTGTGGACACAACTCATAGTGTTGTGTGTATTATGGATTATGGCATTATGCTTTGTGTGAGAGTGGAGATGGCTTCCCTCTATGGTTAGGGTTTGAAATATACATTAGGGTTTGCTTCTGTGTGTGTGTGTCTCCTCCCCCTCTTCTATTCTTTCAACATGGTATCAGAGCCTTGTGCTGTTTATTAGGGTTTATGAGTGAGTGAGTGAAGAGAGAGAAGAAGCTGTGAAGAGAAGCTGTGAAGCTTGCCATTGGAGCTGTGAAGCTTGGAGCACACCAAATACTATCAGATCTGAGAGCTTGGCCTACCGGGTAAGGTCTTCAAAACATCCTTGAGCGGATTGCAGGTGATACAGGCAAAGACAAAGCAAATTAGAGCAAATCAAAGCAAAGAAAAATTCTGGTTTTTTGGAAGCTTTCCATTAAAGCTTGGAACCACTGATTTATGGTGAAATAGAAGTGATTCTGGCAAAAGACACATGTATTTGACAAAGAGGGATGTATTGGCAACTCCTCTGCAAGCCTTAAACTAATTTTGGAGCAAGTTACATGCATTTGAATGAGTGAAAAACTCTGGTTTTTGAGCTCTCACAAAACAGAGAAAAAGGAGTCAAAAATTGATGCATTTGGAGTGTGTTTTTTTGGCTAAAATCAAACTATTGATTGGTTGCATACATACCTAGGAGTCTTGGGCACTTGTAGACATCATCAAATAGTACTTCAAACCTTCCCAAAGGCCTCTACAGCAGGCGGCGCAGCCAGAACAGAGAAACAGGGCAGAAAAGTGCACATTTTGAAGCAAGGAGATCAATTACTCTTTGGTTGGTTGGTATATTTCACAATTGCTTTAGCAATTGGTTGCTATACACATTGGAGAAGAGGGCTATGTGATTGGTTTGGTCAATTATGCCTAATTGAGCTGGGAATGAGCTGAGTAAACAGGCTGTCCAACTGGTTGCAGAGAAACAGAGCATTTTTAATTGAGCAATTAATCTTTGGTCTTATACAATTGGATAAATTCCTCTTACATGGAGTTGATGGACACTATTGCTAAGCTAATGAATGCCTCGTTGCTCAATTTGGACAAATATTGAGGAAATTAGAGCCATTTTACTATTGGTTTTTCTGGTTTTTCCCAAAACAGAGAAAGGGGTTTTCAAAAATTGATATGTACACATGTCAGATGGTGTTGATACTCTACATTGAGGTTGTTTAGGTGTCAATGCAAGTTGTATATACTTGATTGCACCACTACATTGTGATTTGGAGCCGTGGAAGCGCATCAAAACATGGTATCTCTCGGACTGCGTGAGTCAGTTCATCTTGGATGCATACAGGTTTATTTTCTACATCAAATTTGAAGATTTGTGGTTACTTTGGAGTATCTGGAGCACTCATTGGAGTGTGGTTGAGCTGAGGAAGGCTCGGTTACAGATTTGGATGAGTGTGGAGGGTGCACATTGAGCAAACATGTCGGATAATCCAGTACAGATTGTTGGTGAAAAGCTGGATAGGAAGAACTTCCAGGCATGGAAGTACAGGATAAAAAGTTTCTTGAAAGGAAAAGGATTTTGGAATCTCATTACAGGTGCTGAGCCAGAGCCTTATATATATATATATATGTATGTATGTATTTCTGATGCTATGCTCATACACATACAGGATGCTGAGAATCCCAAAGATGCATGGGATACTTTGGTCAAGATGTTTGATATAGATACGAGTGCTCGCAAGTCTCAGTTGCGAAAGCAAATACATAATGTGAAAAGGAATAAAAGGAGCATACATGATTATGTGCAAGAAATCAAGATGTTTGCAGATGCATTGGCCACAATAAATGCCCCCATGCCTGATGATGATTTGGTGGATATTACCTTGTGTGGTCTTGGCAAGGAATACAAATCTTTTGATACATCTATCTCAGTGAGGAGTACAGGTTTACCGGACTTTGATGAGTTGGTTTCACTCTTGCTAGTTGAGGAAATCAAACTCAGTGATTCATTTCTGGATGCATCTGCTAGCCATGATGATAATGGTAGAAATCAGGCTTTTTATTCTCAGAGAGGTTCTCGAGGCAGGGAGATTTGCATCACGTGGACGTGGACGTGGTGGTAATGGTCGTGGATGGCAGGACAGGTCACCACAGCAGAATTTTCAGCCTTCATATGGTGCTCGAGGTGGTCGTGGATATGCACCTCAGAGAGACAGAGGTAACCCCCATGGTACAGGACGTTGGCAAGGCCAACAAAATTCTATGCAAGATGTGGAATGCCATTATTGTGGCAAATATGGTCATATGGCGAGAGATTGTTTCCGCAAACAGAATGATTTGAGAGGGGGAAGAGCACAACGTGGTGGTCATTATGGTGGAAATTATGCACAACATGGTGGAAACTATGCATCAAGCAGTAATGATGGCACTGCACATCATTTGTTTGCCATGAAGCATGTTGTGGGTTCTATGACAACAAATGCTGAGAATGATGACACATGGTATATGGACTCAGGAGCATCAAACCATATGACATGTCATGGTGAATGGTTTGAGCATATGAAGCCTATGGATGTAAAAGGCTATGTGGAAACAGGTGATGATACCCAGCATGTCATTACACATGTTGGAAGCGTACCATTGGTTATGCACAATGGTCAGACAAAGTCTATGTCAGATGTATTGTATGTGCCTTCTATCACAAAGATCTTGGCCTCAGTTGGTCAAATGGTGGAACAGGGATTACAGGTTCGTTTCAACGAGCATGGTTGCTTCGTTGAGGACTTCAAACATGGATGTAGAGTCATTGCTAAAGGCAAGAAAGAAGGCAAATTGTTTAAGCTGGATGCTCGAATTCCTGAACTAAAATCAGCCATGTTCTCTAAAAGCAGGAATGTGGTACAGGACATTGATATGTGGCATAAGAGGATTGGACATGTCAATATACAGAGATTAAAGAACATGCAAACAAGAGGCATTGTCAGTGGATTGCCTAGATTCAAATATGATGGGAATATGCATGTTTGTGAAGCCTGTATGTTTGGAAAGCAGGCAAGGTTGAGGCAGGCCACTTGAGATCGTACATAGTGATGTATGGGGTCCTGCACAAAACCCATCTATCAAAGGCACTTTATACTATGTGACATTCATAGATGATTTCAACAGGATGACCTGGATATACTTTCTCAGAGAGAAAAGTGAAGTATTGGAAAAGTTCATGGATTTCAAAGCTTTTGCAGAAAAGCAATATGGCTGTTGGATTAAATGTTTGAGAGGTCCATTATCACTTTGTCAGAGAAAAGGTGCCGGATGGTATAGTTGATCTTCAGTATGTGAAGACTGATGAGCAGTGTGAATAACAGAATAGAACTGAAATACCATATCTGATTGATCAAGATGAATCATACATTGCTTTCTCCTTCTTCTCTTACTACTTACTACTTGAAAAAGACGACTACGAAGTCCCTATAAATAGGTGACTTCAGACAGTTTTAGACAGTTGTAACTAGAATGTCACAAGACACTAACAGATAATATCCGACTAACCAGATCATAACAAACTCCGACTGATCAATAATCCGACTGAGTAGAATTCCGACTGAGTAGAATTCCGACTGAGTAGAATTCCGACTAAGCAACTATTAGGTAACTATTAGGTATTCTATCTATAGTTCAACACATGGCACAGCCCGGTGGTTGATTTCAAGGAAATCGGACTTGAATTCACAATCCCTTGATCAGAAAAGACCGGCCACATGACAAAATGTGATGCTGCTTCTTCAAATATCAGGTACTACATCATTTTGCTGCTCAGCCTGCATCCCTTCAACAACTGGAACCTCCTTCAAAACCTCAGTCATCTCTGCTGATTTATCTTCCACTGAAGTCTCCACTGGCTGCTCACTCTGACTCGCTGTTTGTACACTTAAATTGATAATAGGTACTTCCACCTGAACTTCTAGGTCCTGAAAGATTTCCTCCACAGTCCTATCACTCTGAATCTTCACACTCTGCATCTCTTTCAGTTCCTGTACCTGCTGAATCCAATACTCACGTTCTTTCTTTAACTGTCCAACCTCTTCTATCAAACTTGCCTCATGCTGAGTTACAAACCCTGTTGTCATAACCTCATAGGGATAATTTATCATTGTTGACATCCTCTCCTTGATCATTCCCCAAGAATCCTGCATAGTGCTATGCATTTGTTGCTTCAGAATCTGTACATCCCCTTGTGCCATCAGCACTCCATTTACATCCAACTCTTCATTCATCAACATCTGTTTTTCCAACACCTGTAAAGGCTGAAGTCTCAATTGCATTATTTCATTATCAACCTTCATTTCTGCATTATCTTTAGCCATTTTATCCAACTCGGATGTGGGAATTTTACTCTTGAGGGGGCCACCAGCCCATAAACAAATCTTACACATAGAGTTAAGTTCACCTAGAGCTTTTTAGGAGGGCCTCCAATAGGAGAGAAAGTAAATTATCATAGGGATCATGAAGGTGTTCAAGACCATCACCCTGCCAGCCATGGAGAGCTGGCAATTTCTCCACATGTTAAATTTACTCTCTAGTCTTACCTTGATCCAATCCCATTTTGTTTTGGTTTTTGAAACTTTTTTATGTTAACATGGCCTAAAATTTATTTGAGATATACTTTTTTATGTTAACATGGCCTAAAATTTATTTGAGATATAATCTTTCCAATTATCACTTCTAAGACATTTAACATAAGCATTAAGCTAGTTTTTCACCATATTGTGAAATTCCTTAAAAAATAACCAAGTGCTTCATCCTTATGCTTCATGAACCCTATCATCCATTTTTGTTGTCCATTCCTTGAAAATTCCTAAAGACATCTTAACCTTAGCTATCTCCAATGCATGTTGTTCCAATAACTGAGCCTTTTCAGCAATATGCATCTCCTTTGTCTGCTTCAATTCCTCCTCAAGCTGCTTCACCTGCGCACTTTTATCCTGGTAATCGTCTGAAGTTACTATCTCATTCAGAAGATGCTGCTGCTCAATCTTCTCCTGCTGACTCTCGATGAAATACTGAAGTTCCTTCAGATACTGCTGAGCAGTACTTACATCCTTCACTACAAACCCTGGTTGATTCACCACCTGTGCTCCAAAGTCAAGTTTTGCAACTAACTTGGTTCCCCCCAATTCAAGTTTCCTCTTCTTGGACAGTGTGAAACTCTTCCCCAACATCTTGGGTGTTTGTGAACCTGATACATCAATCAAAGGCTGCACTTCTACATCCTCAACATACGGTTTTTTCGGAGCTCCATATATTACCTTAAAGGCCTCTGTCGGACTGTACCCAACTATAAGCATACTCTGATACAGCTCCTTCTTGTCAAGTTCCAACTCATCACATTCCGACCTCTGCTCTACCACCTTCTCAGACTGCTGTTCTCTCTCTATTTTGCTGTATTTTTCTTTATCTGGCAACATAATCTCTCCCACTTCCACTTTCTGTGCATACTGAAACATTGCAGCTACATAAGCACTCAACCTGCTATTGGATTGTGTCTTTCTCTTGTCCGACCCAAATATTTCTCCATGAAGCTTGTCAAATAACCAATGTGCCCAACTAACCTCCTCTCCTTTCTCTGCCCAAGACAATGGTGCATAATTTTCCTTCGACATGTAATCAAATTTTATAATAGAACACAGTCTTTCAAGATACCATTTGAGCTGTTCCCTCCTAGCATAGTTAACATTCCTTAACATATAATACTGTCTACCCCCTTCTCTGGGACCAAACTCCTTTTTCAAGACTTCATCACGACATTTTGGGATGACAGTATCCGAAACATAGGGTAATTGAAATACTTCTGCAACCATTTCCACAGTAAGACTCACCTTTGAAGAAATTGCGCCTTTTGTTTTTCGGAGTATCTCCACCTGACTTTTAGCATAGAAGTTATTTCTCCAGTCATCCCATGGCAAGCCTGCAAACTCCCGCAAACCGACCTGCTTCAACCATGTTGCATTCCCGGGTGCTGCCTTGTCGAGCTCGACTTTGAAATCGGTGTAGGGATCCATCAGCGACTGTGTAAGTTTGCCGGTAGACAACGGTGTAGGAACCTCATCGTCTTCCTCAGCCGCACGCTCCTCTTCCTCAGAGCTGCTAACCTCAACTCTCATGGGTGCTCCCTTCCTTCGAAGCCTCTTCTTCAGAACATCCCTCTGCTCGTCCTCCGCTGGTGGTTGCATGCCTGCAGAGCTCTTAGCTTTCGGCATGGTGATAGGCGAGTGCAAGGAAAGCGCAGAGAAAATGCGCGAATGGTCTTGCATGGATGCTGGAAAGAAAGGACCTCGCACACTCTGGTACGCGCGAAAAGTGCGATCAAACTCCGGCTGCCTCGAAATGATACTCTCCGTAAGTGTCCACTCACCACTCAAATCAAGGCACCATGCAAAATTGTGAAAATTTTCAAAAACTCCGACTATCTGAGATCCGACCCAGCAAAATCCGACTGAGTCCGAAACCGATGCAGACCCATATCCCTGTATTGTCGGACTTTCTTCTGGATCTATTTTCACCTGTGCTACCTGTATCAATGCTGAACTTGCCCAATCCAAATGTGGTGGTGTTCCTTGAAACTTTTTCAACCTGAACCCATTAATTGGTTTCTCAACCCTAGTTCCAAAAACATCAGCCACAATAAAGGTTCCTTGCCCCAGATCTTCAACAATTTGATAAGGCCCTTTGTATCTCAGTGTTAGCTTACCAGGATGAGGTCCCAACCTGGAATTGTACACCATCACCCAATCACCAACCTGAAACACCTTAAATTTGACATTCATAGTCACCCAAGCATGTCTTCTTCTTTGAATCACCTCAGTGATGTAAGAACTAACTAATCTGTCCTCCTCCAACTGCATCAAATACCTGCTCCTGTACTTCACTGACAAACTTGGAGACATTTTCTCAGCAGTTACTCTTAAACTTGGTACCACAAATTCCATAGGCACAACTGCTTCTAATCCATATACCAACCTGAATGGTGTCATCCCTGTGGTAACTTTAAAAGCTGTTCTATAAGACCACAAAGCAGAGTCCAGCTTCAAGTCCCAATCTTTCTGGTTATCCTGCACAATCTTCTTGAGGATCCTTACCAATGTCTTATTGGTACTCTCAGCTTGTCCATTGGCCTGGGGATGATAAGATGTAGACTTTTTGTGCATAATCATATGAGTTCTTGTTAGTTCAGAAACTACATCATTCAGAAAGTGAGTTCCCCTATCACTGACCAATTCTACAGGACACCCAAACCTGGTCATGATGTTGTGATACAAGAACTTGGCAACACTTGCAGCCTTGTTATCCTTCAGAGCTACAGCCTCAGCCCATTTTGTACAATAATCAGTAGCAACAAGGATATACCTGTTACCTCTTGGAGTTGTTGGCTTGACAGGTCCCACAAAATCAATTCCCCACTTCTGAAATGGTTCCAAAGGCAAAATAGGATGATCTGATATCCTATCTGAATTATCTGGCTGTCCAAGCTTTTGACAAATCACACATCTCTTGGCATAGTCATGGGCATCTTTCAAAACTGTAGGCCACCACAAACCAGCCTGCAATATTTTCTTTCCTGTAATATCCCCTGAGAAATGTCCTCCTGCTATTCCGGAATGTGCTTCCTGAATTACTGCCTTCTGTTCATACTCAGGTACACATCTTCTTATCACCTGGTCAATTCCCTTTTTGTACAATGCTCCAGCAATCACTAAGAATGGTCTACTCTTCAAAGCAAACTTCCTTCTCTGATCTGGAGTAAATTTTACTGGCATAAATCCCTCAGTTAAAAATGTCAAAAACTGATCATACCAGGAATCTGACTCAGCAGCCTGAACTTCAAACAATGGGGCATCTGGTAGATCATCATCCACCCCACTTGGTGCTTCTCCAGTTTCCAACCTGCTAAAGTAATCAGCAATAGCATGCTCTTTCCCTGGAGTATGGACAATCACAAAGTCAAACTCCTGTAACAAAAGCATCCACCTGGCTAATCTTCCTGTCAACAATGGCTTCTTAATCAGATACAGCAGGGCTTGGTGATCCACATGAAATATTACCCTGTTCCCCAACAAATAATGCCTGAACTTATTCAAGGAATATACCATCCCCAAAGCTTCTCTTTCAGTCACAGCATAATTCCTTTCTGCAGATGATAATATCCGACTGGCATAAAATACTGGCCTGTACCATCCTTTCACCTTCTCCTGCATCAGAATTGCCCCTACTGCTACATCTGAGGCATCAACAAAAATATGGAAAGGTAGAGTCCAATCTGGTGGCTGCAAAACTGGTGCAACAGCTACCATCTTCTTCAACAATTGAAATGCCTTCTCTTGAGGCTCAGCCCACACAAAAGGTACATCCTTCTTAGTTAAATGTGTCAATGGTGCACAAATATTGGCTAAATATCTGAGGTACCTGGCATGCCATTTAATCTGACCCACAAACCTCATTACTTCCTTCACATTAGTAGGAGACTTTGCTGTTTGAATAGCCTCAACCTTCTTCACATCAATTGCCATGCCTTCCTGTGAGATCACATGGCCCAACAAAATCCCACTCTTCACAGCAATCACACTCTTGAAAGGGTTCAAGACCAGTCTGAACTGCCTACACCTCTCCAAACACAACTTCAGATGCATCAGATGTAAGTCCTTCTTACCAAAAACAGAGAAATCATCAACAAATACTCTCATGAAGTCTTGTAAATGTGGCTCAAAAACCTTATGTGCCACATAATTGAAGGATGGTGGTCCATTTTTCAAACCAAAACTCATGACAGTAAAATCATATGCACCAAACTCAGTAATGAAAGCAGTCTTATGCTGATCCTCCTCAGCAACACTAATCTGATTGTAACCTGAAAATCCATCCAGAAAGCTATACATTTCATGACCTGCTACAGCATCTAACACTGCATCACAAAATGGCATTGGAAAAGGATCTGTTATGGTTGCTGCATTGAGTTTCCTGTAATCAACACATACTCTCAGCTTCCCATTTTTCTTAGGCACCACAATGATTGGAGATAACCATGTCACCTGGCTCACAGGTTTAATGAACCCTACTGCTAACAACTTATCTATTTCTTCCTTCACCTGTAATGCAAAATTCGGATTCATCCTATACCTTTGCTGCACCACTGGAACTGCATCTGTTCTTAAATTAATCCGATGCTGATGTAATGCAGGATCTATACCCTTGACCTGAGAATACTCCCAAGCAAAGACATCTATATAGTCCTGTAACAACTGCAAAAGATCCTCCAAAAATTGTCCTTCCACCTGCACACTTACTTTCACCATCCTTGGTGCAGCATCTGTACCCAAATTCAATTCCTTAAGATCATCTTCTTTAACCCGACTGGACGTGCCATACTTCTTGTCATAAATCCTTACAGCCATCTCTCCTGCCTCCTTTTGCTCTTGTTCCATCTGTTCCTTGGTAGCAATCTCTGTTTGCTGTTCCAGCAACTGTCTGAATACTGTCCCTTCAATCTCTTGACCTGGCAAGAACTCAGACTCTTCCTGATTCTGATATTCCACAGGCTGCAATATTCTCTCTACATCAACATCAAATAGTGGCACCACTGTTGGATTAGCCATTAAAAACTGTTCCTCCTCATCATCTTCTATTTCTTCAGCAAGATTAATTGTCTGTGCAAACAATGGCTTTTCTTTAAGAGACATATTTCTCTTACCCTGCATGGTTACAGTAATCTTCTTTTTCCCCTTGGTCAGAACCACCACATTCAATCCCCAATCCTGTTTAACTTTAGCCATTCTAAACCAAGGCCTACCCAATAACATTTCATAAGGTGATAGTGATTCTGACATTCTGATTACCACAAAATTTACCAAGAATCCCATACCTGCAACTTCAATTTCCTGCTGCTTCAAAATTCCCAATGGTTGCACCCTGGTTTGATCTGCCATTTTCACCTGAAATGGTGCTGGGGCTAAATTTGCTGCACCCATTTCTTTGTATACACTTTCAGGGAGAATGTTAACCCCTGATCCTCCATCCAAAAGAACTTCATCAAAAACCCTGCCCTGGTACTCAACCTTAATGACAGGAACCACAAAGTCAACATCTGCTGGATCAATGCTATTAACTGCTGGAACCAAAGTCGGATTATCTCCTGTCTGCTGATCCTGAAGTCTTTTAAGCAATCTTTCCTTAAATGCTGGAACCAAAGCTAACAACTGATCTAATGATAATTGCAAGGGAGAATTTATGAGTACCTCAAACCAATCTTTGTCCCTTTCATCCTTCATCTTCACATTGCTTTCTGACTGATGCAGAACTAACTCTTCTTCATCCTCCAACTCCGATTCTTCTTGCTTGTCCTGATTCTTCAAAATTCTTCTTTGTACCTGGTCCCTGATGCCTTTTTGTTCCTTCCAATCAATTGGTCCTTTCTGTTTAGACCTGGTAACAGCCAATACCTCAATATCCTCAATATCCTCAGTATGCTTTTTGCTTTGCTGCTCAGGTATGTTTTGACCTTGCTTGAGCTGTACCTGTTCATCTTCTAATTGAATCATGATTACATTTGCTTGAGCTGCTGGTTGATTCTGTGGTTGCTGTTGCCCCTGCTGGTTATTCTGAGTGTATCTAATCACTGGAACACCCCTTTCTTCTCTATGTTTCACCCATAAGGCACATCCTGGCCCTATCCAATGATCTGGTGCTGAACAATAAACACAAGGCATGACTCGTGCCTGTCTTCCTTCATTGTTTTCCTGTTCCCTTAATGGTGGTCTATCAGTTCTTGCTCTCTGAAATCCTCCTCTGCCCCGAATTGGAACAGCCTGGTTTACTGCAACCTCACCCCTGCCTCTTCCTGCATAAGGTGTAGTCTGACCCCTGTTCTTGGGATTATACCAACATAAAGCTGTCGTATGCCCATCCTTGTCACAAATTTCACAGAACTTCTTTTCTTTTGGTGCTGCAACAGAATAACCTATCTTTCTCAATTTACTTACCAAATCCTCCTCTTTGGATTGCTTTGCTTTGGTCTTGTGCTTTTTCTTTGTCTTCACCTCTTCCTCCTCACTGTCGGATCCTGCTTCTGAATCCTCCTGCTCAGAATCTGATGCTGACTCTGGCTGGTCATCTGAATCCGAATCATTCTTTCTGGTGTGTTTGCCCTTGCCGCTTCCAAGTCTTTTCTCTACTCTAGCAGCTGCAATAACCAAATCATTAATTCCACCTGCAATATCAATGCTAGCCACTGCATTTTTCAGCCCACTTCTCAATCCTTTCAGAAAATAACCGGCCAGCATCTCATTGGTGGGTCTCTCATTTCCCTGTAACCTTTCAACCAGAATTCTGAATTTCTGAGCATAGTCCTCTACAAGCATCTTCTTTTGTCTGATGTCTCGGAGTTTTCTTAAAATGTCTGTTGGAGTCTTTTCCCTCCTGAATCTCTGTAAAAAGGCTATTCTAAGATCATCATATGTTGGGAAGTGTGGTATGCCATATTGGCTAAACCAACTCATGGCCTTCCCTTCTAGAGTTGCTGCAAATTGCTGCAATTTAACTGCATCATTGTACAACACAGTATAACCATTTGCTTCCCATTTTGTCTCAAACTGAGCTACATGACAATCAGCATCCTCCTTAGATCCTCCACTGAATTTAGCTGCTTTCACCCTAGGGTTGGGTAGTTGTTGAGCCATCGGATGTGGCTGAGGTGGTTTCCTAGGTCTTTGCCTGGTAGCCCCCCTTAATGGGTTGAATTGAAGACTCCTTCTAACTCCTGCAGACCTTCCTGTCAGGATTAGGGCGCCTAGAAGTCCCCCCACTAGCCTCCTCTCTGGTGCAACTGAACTTTCCCCCCCTTGGCCTACAACAATTTCTTCAGGGATTTGGTGTTCCTGATCATCTTCACCCTCGTCAGCATAATGAAACGGGTCAGGGTTACCAACTCGGGCCTGAGC
Source organism: Cibotium barometz (assembly GCF_041138505.1). Taxonomy (NCBI): domain Eukaryota; kingdom Viridiplantae; phylum Streptophyta; class Polypodiopsida; order Cyatheales; family Cibotiaceae; genus Cibotium; species Cibotium barometz. The sequence goes on along the minus strand of NC_141095.1, from coordinate 7,529,585 downwards.
CCTGGTATAGTAAACCCTTCCTACTCTTTTGTCCCCCTCTGACATTCATTTCCCTTCTCGTAACAGAACGGGACCAGCAGGATCGCCAATGTGTTTGGGGTTCACAAACACAACACAACTAACTACTACTGACACAGCAAAGACAACCCCATTAGGTAACACTAACTTAAATTCCCTCATCAGGCTAAACACAAACTGAGCATAGAGAACACGAATTGAGTAGAAATTTGCTAAACAAGATAGAGAATAACAGAACAGAACTGAAATACCATATCTGATTGATCAAGATGAATCATACATTGCTTTCTCCTTCTTCTCTTACTACTTACTACTTGAAAAAGACGACTACGAAGTCCCTATAAATAGGTGACTTCAGACAGTTTTAGACAGTTGTAACTAGAATGTCACAAGACACTAACAGATAATATCCGACTAACCAGATCATAACAAACTCCGACTGATCAATAATCCGACTGAGTAGAATTCCGACTGAGTAGAATTCCGACTAAGCAACTATTAGGTAACTATTAGGTATTCTATCTATAGTTCAACAAGCAGGTGGCTGATATCTTCACAAAGCCACTTAGCAGGGAGAAGTTTGAGTACTTCTGGACTATGTTGGGAGTACATGGGATGAGCTTGAGGGGGAGTGTTAAGAGTCTTGATATCCCAAGCTCATCTACATCTTCATCGGCAGTACATCATGAGCTTGAGAGGGGCTCTTGAGATTCAAGCTCGATGTCAGTGTGAGCCAGCTATGCTATGTGCTTGCATGTTAGGTAGGAACATGTGTGAGACATAAATGACCGCGTGTCCAGCTGGTCATAGTGTGTGGACATTAGCTAGGGTTAGATGTGTGTGGACACAACTCATAGTGTTGTGTGTATTATGGATTATGGCATTATGCTTTGTGTGAGAGTGGAGATGGCTTCCCTCTATGCTTAGGGTTTGCAATATACATTCGGGTTTGCTCCTGTGTGTGTGTCTCCTCCCCCTCTTCCATTCTTTCAACAATTCTGTTATGGTATGATAGACGAAGTAAATCCCAGATAAAAAATGTTTTATGGAAAAGAATCAACAACTGTGCCTCTCAATGAGGAAAAAAACGTTGGTCTCTATGATCTAAGTGCAAGTCTTTTCCTTGATCTAACTATGGGACTTACGGGTTCGGTCAGATCAATTTAGTTAATTAAGACTCTTGACTACGTTAGAGTAAATTTATCCTAGAGGAATCGCGTGTGCCTTACAGGGAAGGAAAGTTTTTTCGGGTTTGGTTTTGGAAGAACCGAGGGATTAGTCTCTTGTTCGGATATACGTGGGTGAGGCCTCGAGTGAGGGACGCTGCCTCGCACAAGAAGTGCTACTCCCACTGCTAGCATCCCAGAATTGGTTGCGCGGTGGGAAAAGGGATCTTTCAGCTGGTATCAAAGCAAATTGGCTAAAGTGGATCAACCCAAAAGCCAAAAATGTCAAAAATTTATGAAGTAACACTAAAAAGTTAAAAATTTGTGATGAAATTCATACAAATTGATATTCAGACTGAAATTCATAAATTAGTAATTGGGTCTTTAGATGGAAGTACCACAATTGCATGGAATCCCTGACTTGCTTGAGGCCTAGACATGATGGTATTTACCTTATAATTCCAAGGACCGTGAGGGGCCAGAGGGGTGCAAAAATGCCTTGTGCAAGCCTCCCGCACAGGCCCTTTTTGCACCCTTCTGGCCCACTTGGTTTTTTATTTTATTTGATTGTTGGTTGATCAAAACACCATATAGATTGATTTAATTGGTTTAAATTGTTATTTTTAGTTTAACTCATAAAGTAGCAATCTGCATCTTATGTTTAAATATATCTAAACATTAACAATGTATCTTAGGTAAAAATCGAAAGGGCCAGAGGGGTGTCAAAATGCCCTATGTGAGCCCTCTCGCATAGTCCTTTTTTGCATGCTTCTAGCCCACTTGTTGTTTTCAATTATTTGATATTTCATTAATCAAAATACCATACAAATTTATTTAATTGGTTGAAATCCTTAACTTTCTTTAACTCATAAATTTTTGGGTGAATCAATTAAATTAGTCATACTGTAAGAAATTTAAAGACCCTAATTTGAATAGAATTGTTGAATTAAGATTATGCTAGTAAATGCACTCCAAAAACTTTAAAAATAAATAATATTCTTTAAAGCTAGGTCAATTTAGTTAAGGTGTGCATGTGCACCTTATGCACATAGGACTTTGAGAGGGATGTTTTAATTATAGAGAGATAAAATACCTTTTAAAGGCCTAAAACTCTCAAGAATATTTGAGGCTAAAGGAAGGGGGATATTCTTAAAGACAAATCGTTGAGCTTAGATTAAATTTGATAGTTTTTTAGAATAAATTAAGGGCTAAACACTAGTGAAGCCTAGCAAATTCAAGAGAGAGAATGAACCCTTATATAGTACAAGTAAATTTAAAACCATTCTCAATGAAGGGACGTGTATTGAAGCCTATGATTTTGGGTTATGAATAGAATTGACATGAGATTTTGAGTTATTTAATTCTTGCATAAAAGATCTAAATCCTAACGGGCCGCCAGAGTGATGAGAAAATGCCCTATGCGAGCCTTTCACATAGGTCTTTTTTGCACCCTTCTAGCCCATCAATTAGAGAGGTCTTCCTTGTAAAACTTCAAACATCATGTGGCTTATGTGACATTTCTTTTAAAAAAACTCAAATATTACAGAAAACATCAAAATCCTTAGGGGGGCTAGAGGGGTGCAAAAATGACCTGAACGGGCCTCCCGCACAGGCCTTTTTCACAACCTTATGGCTTATCAATTGGACATGTCTTGCTATAAAAAATTCAAACATCATGTGGCTTATGGAATAATTGCTCCAAAAAAACCCACATTAGAAAACATCTAAATCCAAAGGGGCAAGAGGGGTATGAAAATGCCTTGTGCGGCCTCTGCACAGGCCTTTTTTGCACCCTTCTGGCCCACTTGTTGTTGTTGTGAGGGTAAAAGAGACCAAAGGACCAAGTATATGAGAAATCAGAGCAAATCACATAGCATACAGCAATGGTGATATATATATAAATGATAAAATCTAGTATAGGAACTCTATGTGAGACTCTGAAACGAGGAGAGAAGGCTATTGTCCCAAAAACACATATAACAATCCCAAAGTAAGCCTCATGTAAGCGCCGATATATGCCTGATGTAAGGCTAATGATGTGAGCTGAGATGTAAGCACAAATGTAGGCGCGCCTGATGTAAGGCTAATGATGTGAGCTGAGATGTAAGCACAAATGTAGGCGTTGATGTCCTCATGACTACTGAAGTGAAACGCAGAAGTATGTTGAAGTGAAACGCAAATGTATGCAGCCTGTACGAGTAGTAGAAATTGAATCTGAGGAAAATGGTGATGAGCAGCCCTGTTGTAGGCAACCAATCCAGTAGCAGTAGAAAGTGGGTTCCACCTGTTGGGCGGCATGTACCAACAACAGTAGCTGGAGAAGAAAAACGTTGATGATCAACCCTCATGTAGGTGACTAATCGAGCAGCAGCAAAAAGTGGGTTCCACTTGTCGTAGTAGGCAGCCTATACCAACAGCAACCAAAGAAGAAAAATGTTGATGATCAGCCCTGATGATGTAGTAGGAGACCAGCAGAGGATGTTTTTGTCGTTGTATGATTGAATGAAGAGGCATTTCCTATAAATAGGAAGGGAGGGTGCTAGCCAATAGAGAGAAAAGGTAAAGTAATAATAAAAATAACCCTTTTGGGTATATTCTCACACACCCCCCCCAGACCAAAAAGGGATCATGAGAGAAGAGGAGGGAAAACAAATTTGGTTGAGGACCATGTGTTTTTGAGACTAGAGTAGAGGCTTCTGAGTTTGGGAGGTACTAGAAAAATGCCACAATGCAAGACGTTTTCACACGCATGAACACCCATTTTGGGTTTTCATTAACACATGCGCCCCAAACATAGAAACAGAATGCTATGCATAGGGAATGTAGAATGGAAAAAAAATGCAATGCAGTGGGTTTTCATATGAGTTGTGCCCTCATGGGGTTTTCACTAACTCATGTGCCTGATACAATGATGATAAAATGTGAAAGGAGAGGAAGATCCCCCTTTCAATGTATGGAGGATCATGGTTGTGCCGATCCGATCGCAAAGGCGCTCGAGGATGGGGCAATTGTTGATGGACTTTGTAAGGATGCCTGCATGGTTGTCCGTCGTAGGAATGTCCTGGAGTCGGATGGTATCAATCTCAACCTTTTCCTTGGTAAAATGAAAATGGACACCCACATGCTTGGTACGGTTAGAAAGAATAGGATTGCCAGTAAGGACAATCACACTCTTAGATACTATCGACAAAGATGATAGAAGCGGTGTCAATGGGGATGCACATCTCTGTAAGAAGCTGACAAAGATACATAGCCTCAGTAGTGGCATCATAAAGGGCCTAGTATTCAGCTTCAGCGAAAGAACCTGCATAGTATTATACTTTTTGCTAGACCAAGAGAAAGGGGTAGATCCGAGGGAGAACAAATAACAACCATGAGAACGTCGGGAATCGATATCACTAGCCCAGTTGGAGTTCGTGTAACCACACAAGGTGATCCCACGATGGTAGTGAAGTCCATACAAATAGGTACCTTCTAGATAGCAAACAACCCTCATTGCTAAACTCCAGTGTGGCCCATTAGGAGCATTGAAATACTGTCTTAAAATGGATGTGCAATAGGATATATCAGGATGAGAATTTGAGAGCCAAATAAGTTTCCCAACCACTTGACGGTAGGCTCGCTCTTCATGTGGGGGTGAGTCCACTTCCTTTGATAGTTTGACACTGGGATCCAATGGAGTAACCATTGGGATAGCACCATCAAGAAAGTAGCAAGTAATGAGTCAACTAGAGAAAGTACTTCTATTGAGACACAAAAATACCATCAGGATGTTGGACGACCTCCATGCCAAGGAAATATGAGAGAAGACCGAGATCAGTCATCTCAAAAGTTTGTCTGAGCTGTGCCATGATATTAGACATTTTCGCTTGATGTGACCCAGAAATAATGAGGTTATCGACATACAACTTTAGGTAGAAAATCATCCCCTCATTAGTGTGAATATAGATATTGGGGTCACAATGAGATGGTTGAAAACCTTGGGTGCAAAACATTTTGTCAATGCAATGGGGGGCTTGCTTAAGTCCATACAGAGCTTTATGCAACTGAAAGACTATGTCCTCAAACCCAAGGAGCAGGAAGCCCGAAGGTTGGTCAACTTAGACCTCTTCTTTGAGAGTGCCATTTAAAAAGGCACTCTTAACATCCATCTGATAGAATGGCCATTTGTGGTGAGTAGCCAGATTGAGTAAAAGACAGATTGTCATCATTGAAGCAGTGGGTGTAAAGGTCTCGTTGGAAATTAATGCCTTCTTTCTGGTGAAAGTCTTGCATAACAAGCTGGGCTTTGTATTTGTCCAAGGTACGATTGACTTTAAATTTGGTGCAGAAGATCCATTTGGTTCCAATGACCTCCTTATGACAAGGGTGATCCACAAAAGGGACCACGTGCCATCATGGTCAATGCTTTTGAGTTCAAGTTCCATAGAGTGTTTCCAAGATGGAAGTTTGATAGCATCTTTCCATGATGTTGGATCATCATGCGCCACATGGTATGTGCAAAAAAGACAGAGGCAAATGAGGCACGAGGAGTGAGTCTGCTAGACGGATGGACCATCCAAAGGGGTATCATGGGGAAGCATGCTAGAGAATCATGCTTGGTTTGTTGATACTAGTGAGGTAAAGGGTCCCTGGGTGGCTGTCGGAGGAGGAATCCTCCTCAAGAGGCGAAATTATAGGTGACTAATGGGGTTCATGTGGCACAGTCTGAGATTCTTGTTCAGTTGATATGGGCAGCGGGCAGAAGGCGAAGTAAATCTTGCTCATCGAAGACAACGTCTTGACGAACGAAGACTTTATTTGATCTTGGATCAAAAACTTTGTAATCTTTTTATTCAGAAGAGTATCCCACAAAAATGAGTAACTCACTCCTTGGCTCAAGCTTGCCCTTTATGTCATTCAGAGTGTGAGTGTATGCATGACACCCAAAGACATGGAAATGGGAAACGGTTGGCTTTTCACCAAAAAATGCCTCAAACAGAGTCCTGTGGGGAACAATGATCGTGGGGCAACGGTTTAAAAGGTACAATGCAGTGTTGGATTGATTCTGACCAAAGGCATGTAGGCAGCTCAGTTTTACAAAAATCATGGAGTGTGCCATATCGATCACAGTTCAGTTCTTGCACTCTACCACCCCATTTTGTGAGGGAGAGTTAATGGAGGTGAGTCGGCATTGAATGCCCTGGTCTTGTAAGAACTTAGTAAATTGGTGGGAGATAAATTCCCTGCCATTGTCACTATCTACTACGAGCAATCCTAATTAAGACACCCATTTGATTGGTGACTAACCAAAACCATGTGGAAAAGTGTTTGAAAGCATTGGATTTATGCTTTAGGAAATACACCCACATGTACCTTGAATAATCATCAACAATCAGCATGTAGTAGAGAGATCCATTCAATGAAGGGGTTGGGGATTGGCCACTGAAGTCGAAATGAATCAACTTGAGAATTCTTGAAGCACGATGAGTGGCATGTGTTGGAAATTATTTCATCCTCAGATGGATTCTAGCTGCATATGAAGCCATGCATTGGCATATCTTAGCAAAGATTATTCAGCATTTTTCTACCATTTTTTGGTATTTTTAAAGGCATTTTATAGCATTTTTTTGCTACAGCCATGCTATTGACCTACCTAAAACTAAGGAGCATATTGAGGTAGTATATAAGGGCTGGCTCCCTTTTCCCTCAGATTATCTCTTTTTAGCTTCTGCAGTGATAGGCAGCATCTACGGGACCTCCTCATGCTGCTCCACATGATGTACTCCCTTTTCTGGTGATATTCAGCAGAGGTGATCTTCTTTTCTCCTTTATGCTTGATATTCAACAGGTGATCTTCTTTTCTCCTTTATGCTTGATGTCCATATATAGTATTGTACAATTCTTGCAGCATTTCTTTGTGGGTATCATAGCATAGTACCCATCCTTTCAAGGTATCAACGAAAGTAACATCTACAAGGACCTGCATTTTCTATTCCCACTATTCACTTGTTGCATTTTCTTCATCAGTAACCTGCGTTTTCATGTGGAGCTGCGTTTTCACTCGAGACTGCCTCAAGTGCTACAATTTCTCTATATAGAGCTGCTTTACAGCTTTTACCACTGGAGAGTCATTCTATTCTCTTCTCTTTTTGGTTCCCTCCCACTCACCCTCTCTTCTAGTCTTTCTAAAGGACACTTTCTTCTTGAGATAGTCTGCTTCTTCTATTTTAAGATTCCCACACTCCCTTCCCTTTCTTTCTTCTTTCTCTTACTATGCACAGCTTGAGAGGAGGTACTTTGCTGTTTTTTTACAGCCCACTTCAGCCCACTTTAGTAAGAGAAGGATTCTTTGTTAGAATACAGGGCTACCAGAGTGTTCTCTTCTCCCATTACTTCTCCATATTCTTGTGCACTGTAGAGCAGTGGTGCTTAGTAGGTTGTCAATAGACCACCTGAGACAAAGGAGTATTATTTGTCAATCGACATGGCTTCAGGAGACCACTTCTCTACAGCCATTCCTTCTCCTATCTCTTCTCCCACTCTATCACAGCCTGGATCCCTTACTCCCACCACTCCACTGGTGGTTCCTATTCTCAATCTTTCCTCTTTGATTTTCTCTCATCCAGGTCTTTCTCCCAGCCCTGCCCACATACCATCCTACAATCCTCCCCAAGTTAGTGACTCCAGGTCTTTGATTATTTACAGGAGTTTCTGACAGATACCTTATCAGCTCCTCTAATCCCTTTGGATGAGTATTTTCATTCTCTTGTGTTGTTCAGTGCTGATGGTATTATTGCATATTTTCTCTCCTCTCGGAGGAGGATAATGGTTCTTCTACAGAGCAGGTGGATGATTTTGTTGAGATATCCTCACATATTCTTGAGCTTTCTACTTTGGCGGCTTCTCTCCTGGAAGTTTCTTCTCCTTCTTATGCTTCAGAGGAGGCATCTTCCACTGTCTTGGAGCCTGCTCCTACTTTGAACAAACCTGGCAAATTCAACTATTACTGATGATCAGTTTGTTCTAGTTGTTGTTTGAGTTTCTTCTTCAAAGGTCCTGGATTCTACTTGGGTCTCTCGATACTTGTTTGTTGCAGATGCAGAGGAAGTACCATATTTTTCAGAGCCATCTATGGCTCCATCTGCCTAAGGGCTTCTCTCTCAAGATTGATCCTATTATTTTGTCTTTGATATCTTTTCAATCTTCTCATGGCTTCTTTCGGAGTCCTTCTCAGTATTCACATGTACCATATCTTTGCGAGCTTTGTGCCTTTTATGAGGAGGTTGTTCCTTTAGACTCTTTGGAGGATTTTTGCAGCTTACCGGACCTGGTCCACCCATCTAATGCTGAAGAGGAGGTGTTGGAAATTATTTCATCCCTAGATGGATTTTCCCATGCATGTTCATGCTTGTATCTGGCTCCATATGAAGCCCTGCATTGGCATATCTTAGCAAAAATTATTCAACATTTTTCTACAATTTTTTAGTATTCTGTAAGGCATTTTATAGCATTTTTTTGCTATAGCCATGTTGTCAGCCCGCTATACAAGTGGCCAACCAGCATACTATACTGAGGCAGTATATAAGGGTTGGATCCCTTTTCCCTCAGATTATCTCTCTTTTCAGCAATTGCAGTGATAGGCAGCATCTACGTGACCTCCCTCATGCTGCTCCACATGATGTACTACCTTTTTTGGTGATATTCAGCAGATCTTCTTTTCTCATTTATGCTTGATGTCCAACATTGTCCAAGGTAGCCTGGTTGGGGCCAGTGTTAGTGTCAAATAAGACGGTACCAATAGATTTGATGGGCATCATTGTGTTGTTGCCACATTAAACTTCTCCCTTAGCGAGACGAAGAGAGATGAAAATGTTAGCATCGCATGCCATATGTTTAGTAGCTCCACTGTCAACTACCCAAGTGATCGGATGACCACAGAGAAGAGTTGGATGGGCCTCAATGATGGGCACAAAAGGATTGATAGGTACCTAATAGATCTGAATGAAGGTAGAGGCTTTCCCCCGGAGGGCCTCGTCTAGGCCTTTGTTTCTTCTTCCTTCTGGAGGAGTGGCCAGAGTCAACCTTAAATGTGACTTGAGCGATATTTGCCAAGGGGCCAAGATGAGGTGTAAGGGAAAACTAGTTAGACATCTCTTCCGAAGTGGTGAAAGAAACTGACTGGGAGGGTGGGGCTTGAGCAACCTGACCATTGGATTGCCACTGAGAGAATCGTGGCGGGCAAGTAAAACCATTGCCTTGTTGCTGGGTCCTGGGTGGGGAGCTCTAGAGAGTAGGTGGTGCTCGAATATTACCCCCTCTTGACCTCCAATTCAGGGCATTTCTACCACCTTGGTTATTTTGACAGGTGGAGGTAGTGGTGTTGGAGGTGTTGCCTCTATTTTCCTTGGCTTTAAAGACACACTCATCATCAAAATGTCCAGTCATTTTGGTAATAAGTGCAAAATCTATTCTTTTTGGGCCATTGGGAAATGCATGTTGAGGTAGGGTTTTTGCAATCAGTATTGTTGCCGGAAGGTGTTGCCAGAAGGTTTGCCTTGATTACCTTAGCTGTTGTTCCCCCTCCCTTGTCCTTTTTGATTAGAGGTGTTATTGGACACAAGGGCCCCCTCTTGAGTAGAGGAGGAAGAGGATGACTTCTTGGGATACCAGAATCAATTGTATCTTAAGGGAAAGAGTAGTCTCTAGTTTGCGAGATGAGGACATCTCGTGTTTTTTAAGTGGGGTAGGATGTAAGATTCCTCCCTCCAGCTTTTGAGGTGTGTAGGTGTAAGAACCTTCCCTTCTAATCTTATAATTATTCCCCCCTTTGAAATAGAAGAAAGATCCTGTTTTACCCTGTTTTGGCCTGGAGAGAGAAAATGTCTAGAAGGAGGTAATTCAAAATTGAGATATTTTTGGATATAAAAATCCTCCTAGTGTTTAAAATGGTTTCCCCTCAAATAGAAATTCAAAAAGAACTTTCCAATGTGCAATTGGAATTAGTTGAAAATAGGTATAAAGGACCTTAGCCTAAGTGTTGGAATTAGGGTTGCACGAAAGCACACAAAGCTTGGAGAAGAAGAAGCAAGAATGCACACAACACACAATGTATTAGATTGTGTCAATGTACAAAAGATAAGTTAGTCCTAGAAGGATGGGCGTATATACAAGCCGGGAGAAAAAACCTCCTAAAGAGGGAAAAAGTGCCCCGGCGGTCCTAAGTGTGTTCACACACATCACTGCCTATATATATATAGGCAGTGATGTGTTCACACACATCACTGCCTATATATATATGGCAACAAATTGGCACTCATGTATAGGGGAGTGCCATGCCCGAAGTAGATCAATCCACAAAGGGGAGCAAGCCCAAAGCTTTGCGGAAAGCTTCGAACTTCTCACGAGGAAGCGCCTTTGTGAAAAGATCGGCGAGGTTGTCCTGTGTTGGCACATAGGTCAAGCTGATCTCTCCTGCTGAGAGTCTCTCCCTAACATAGTGATAATGCACCTCAATGTGCTTTGTGCGAGCATGAAAAACTGGGTTTCTCGCAACTGCCAATTCACTCTGACTGTCAGTGCAGATAGAGGTGGTAGACTCCTGTCCAACACCCAAGTCAGCCCCATAAGCGGTCTGAGCCACACACACTCAACCGTAGCTGTGAAAGCTGCCCTGTACTCAGCTTCACAACTAGAAGTGGCCACAGTAGGTTGCTTCTTGCTCAACCAAGATATGCATGAGCTACCGAGCATGAAACAAAAACCACTTGTGGACACTCTTGTGTCATAGCAACCAGCCCAATCTGAGTCCGAAAAAGCATGTAAATTGGGCAGCAACGATCCCCCCTTGGGATAAAACAACCCAAGATGTATGGTGCCACTCAAGTAGCGAAAGATGCGTTTAACTGCCTTCCAATGCTGAGACCCTGGGCTATGCATAAACCTGCTCACCTGTGAGACTGCAAAGTGAATGTCTGGCCTCGTAATGCAGACATAAATGAGGCAACCAACAGCTGTCTGATAAAGTGTGACATCAAAGTGATCTCCAGCATCATGAAGACTCAACTTCAAACCTGTCTCCATTGGAGTAGCAATAGGCTTGCAGTCTTCAAGACCAAATCTCCGCAACAATGTCTCAATATACTTTGTTTGACACAAAGCAATACCTCCATCACACTGCTTAAATTGTATCCCCAAATAATGATGCAAATGCCCCAAATCTGACATCTCAAAAGAGGCATTCAAATCAGCCTTAAAATCAGCAATATGTCTTTCATTTGGTCCTGTGAGCAGCATGTCATCGACATAGAGAGCAATGATTAGATGTACATCATCGACACATTTAACATATAAAGTGCTTTCTGTTGGACTATTCTGAAAACCATGTGTAGTCAAATATGCATGTATCTTTTCATACCAAGCTCGTGGAGCTTGCTTTAAACCATATAACGCCTTTTTCAACCTACACACTTTGTTTTCCTGCCCTTTTTGAACAAAACCACGAGGCTGCGATACATACACCTCCTCATGCAAATCTCCATTCAAGAACGTAGTCTTTATGTCCAACTGATGTGCATTCCAACCATTATTAGCTGCCAATGCACAAATGCTACGAATGATAGTTATACGACAAGTGGGAGCAAAGGTCTCATCAAAATCAATGCCCTTTTCTTGAGCATAACCCTTTGCAACAAGTCTAGCCTTATGGTGATCAACACTGCCATCTGGCTTTCGTTTCAACTTAAAAACCCACTTACATCCAATAGGCAAATCACATAAAGACCATGTACCACTCTTCATTATAGCATCATATTCACTTTGCGTTGCAGCCAACCAATTTTTTGATTTTTGTGCCTCATCAAATGAAAGAGGTTCTTCCTCTTCACACATACTAGACACAGCCAAAGCATAACAATCTGATGCATAAGAGGCATGCTTTGAAAACCTGAATGAGTACGACTAGATATAGGTGCATCAATTTTACTATCGCACAAGGTTTGCACTAGCCATTTAGGCATACCTCTAGCCTCTGCTCATTTTCAGCCCTATCCTCAGAAATTACATCCTGTAAATCTGCATCAGAACTGGGCTGATCTATGATGTCGTTTGATATCTGCATAGGTTGAATATTTGCCTCATTAGGACTTACATTTGAATTCCCACCTGTAAACAGACGCAACAATGTATCAAATACATCCCGTGAGCTCACACCTGTCTCTTTGGTACATGATAACAAAGGCTGCACAGCATCTTCCACAAAAACAACATCTCAACTAATCAAGATACGCTTTGACTGCGGATGATAACACCATATTGGAGAATATGGGAATTTTCCACAAGTTTGGGACACGTGGTCAAAAGTTTGGATTAACCATAACTTGAACACCACTAATCCAAAATGAGCGCTTTATAGCTCTTTAGATTCCATTTTTCAAGCGCTTTCCAACAATAGGTCATATGATAGGGTTTTGAGAAACTTACAAACATGTTATCCATGTCCCCTTTTTTAAGTATTCAAAAATGGAAATTGGGAAATTCCCAAATTCACTAATATGGTGTTTGATACAATCTATAACCCTTGCTCTCAGCATTGTAACCAACAAAAATGCATTTGACAGCCTTATCATCCAATTTTCTGCGTTGTTGCACAGGCATTAAAGCATAGGCCAAGCAACCAAAGACACGCAAGTGACCAATAGAAGGCTTCCTGCCATGCCATGCTTCGTATAGAGTAATAGACTGCAAGGCCTTAGTGGGACACCTATTGAGAGTACATATGCAGCACACATGACAACCTCAAGCCAAAACGCATGTGGCAAAGCTTGGCTCTTGACCATACATCGTGCCATCTCCATAAGTGACCTGTTTTTTCTCTCAGCAACACCATTTTGCTGAGGGGTATACGGCACTGTAAATTGGTGTTTTATCCCACGACTAGCCAGAAATGCATCAAACTCTTTAGACAAGTACTCCCCCCCCCCTTGATCAGAACGGAGGATGCCCACAGTACAATTGAATACATTTTCAACCATAAGAAAAAACTGTTTGAAGCACAGAAACACTTTGGACTTTGCCTTCAGTGGATATACCCATGCATGCCTTGAGTAATCATCAATGAAAGTCACGAAGTACAAGTGTTTACCAAATGACGGAGTTTGCATAGGCCCACATACATCACTATGTACAAGTTGCAATTTGCGAGTGGCCCGCACAGAACCATCCTTTGGAAACGCAGAACGCTGCATTTTGCCCAAAATACAGCCTTCACAAACATGTTTCAATGGTGCCTCAAGAGGGGGCAATGAAGCAACCATATCAAACTTCTGCAAATGCAGCAAACTAGCAAAGTTCAGATGACCAAAACGAGCATGCCATAGTTTTGCATCTGAAACTGCCTTTTCATCAGAAACTGCATTTGCTGAATCTTCCACACACTTGTCATAAGAATTGAGCCTATACAACCCACGAAACAAGGTGCCAGATGCAATAATCATATCACCAGAAGTCAAATCATGAACAGTACATCTGTCATCCACAAATTTGACTACAAATCCAAGTCTAGCAAGCGCAGAGACAGACAATAGATTCTTCTTTATCCCTAGTACAGACAAAGCATCTGAAAGTGTGAAAGCGCTGTCATTTGCAGCAGTAATAAGCATAATTTTACCAACGCCCTTCACTAATTGGCACATGTGACAGTATTCCCATTAGAGACAGCCTCAAGAGACAGCCTCAAGAGAAGTGAACATATCACGATGTGAGATAATGTGCTTTGCAGCACCACTATCAAAATACCATACATTAGAGTCAACAGAAACTGCCAAACATGCATCATGTACAGATGGGTCATACTGGCAATACACACTAAACGCCCATTTTGTACCCTGCACACAACATTTGCAGAATCTGCATTTGTAGAAGCATCCGCTATTGTGGCTGCATTTGACTCTTTCTTCTTTGCCTCTTTAGCCTTTAGCTTAGGGCAATTCTTAATGACATGATCATTTGCCTTACAATAGTTGCACCTGGTCTTTTTCTTGACTTTATCAAGAGACTTCTCAGACTTATTGTTGCTACCTGTGGAAGGAGAAGAAGTTGCAGACCTACTAATAGGAGAAGAAACAGTGGAAGGGGCTGCCTTACCACTTCTTCTCTGCTACTGGGCAGCAATAAATGCTTGATCAACTGCACGCTGCCTGGCCCTGTTTTGCCTGGACTGCGCTTCTTGCAAGAGCTTATTGACTAAAGTATCATACTTGACAGCATCAGGTCTATTCTCGGTAAGAAGTCTCCACGTGGAAGCAAAAGTTTGATATGTCTCAGGTAAAGCATTAAGAACAGTCTGTACAAGAGAATGATCGGGAATGATCTCACCTGCAAAAATCAACTGTTCTTTGAGATCTTTAATCTCAGCAAGAAAAACATTCATGTCATCATCTTCCTGCATAATCTTCAATTCTAGCTCTTTACGTAGGTAAGACATTTTTGCCTCGTTTACGACCTGCATACAAATCAGCTAGAATATCCCAAGCCTGTTTTGCTGTTTTAGCTGAACAAATATGTGGGGTGATGTTACGTTTGATAGAAAGTACAATCAAGGCATGAGCCTATGCATCTTTACCATCCCAACGAGCTTGTGCAGCACTGGGTAAAACAGCAGCAACAACAGTAGAGCTGCTAGAACCTGTAACATCCTCAATAGATCCTACATCCACAGAACCTGGACGTACATCCATACCCTGCACAATGTTCCACACTCCTTTTGCAACCAAAACATGCTACATCATGTATGCCCAAAGTGGGTAGTTGCCGTCTCCATCCAGTTTATCTTCAGCAGACAACATGCGAAATACATCATTTGCTGTTATCAGCCATGGCCACTAACTAAAACTGATCCAAAAGCTGCCTGTAATGAAGCAAAGACTGAACAAAAAACAACTTGTGCTATGTAGCACGGTCCACAATAGAATACGTATTCCTGTTTTGCAGAAAACTGCACTATCGAAATTTCTACAGAAAATGACGAAAACACCTGTGCAAAACTTGCAATGCAAAAACGGAGCCCCAAACGATCTCACTTGCGATTTCTGAGAATGCTAAGCTCTATGGGCTCACTTGCAGAGTATAGGGACCTGCAAGCGATCGTGAAAGCTCACCTCAATCGGAGAACGTGAGTCGGAGGGTGCTGGCGGCATAGCCCTGGGAGCCGATGCCTGCTCTGATACCAATTGTTGGAATTAGGGTTGCAGGAAAGCACACAAAGCTTGGAGAAGAAGAAGCAAGAATGCACACAACACACAATGTATTAGATTGTGTCAATGTACAAAAGATAAGTTAGCCCTAGAAGGATGGGCGTATTTACAAGCCGGGGGAAAAAACCTCCTAAAGAGGGAAAAAGTGCCCTGGCGGTCCTAAGTGTGTTCACACACATCACTGCCTATATATATATGGCAACACTAAGGGTCCAGATTTTTAGAATTTTTTGGATTATGGTCCAATTAAGGTTCCTACAATGGGCCAATAGGATGAATCCAAATGTAGGGAGAAGATAAATTGAAGATTAAAAGAAAATCCCCCCAAAAATGAGTAAATGCTCACATAAGATGAATAGTGGAATAAGGAACAAAGAAAAGGATTAAAAAACTAAATTTTGACACCTCGGAGTGGGGATCTCCCCTCATGAAGTAGGTGCCTTTTTCTCATCTCATTACTCCCAATTTTTATTCAATTAAATGAGATATTTTCATCTCTCCTCTCTCCTATTTCAAAACTAGATCCAAAAATTAAGCCGAATTGACTCAAAAATGGTAAAAAATTGACCAAAATAATCTGGAAAATTGTAGAATCAGTTTGCTTGGTTAGAGGCTCACTTTTTCCTATAAATAGAAGCCTCTCCCTTTGTAAAAGCTTAATGGTGTTTTTGCATTGTTACTCTGCTCCTCCTGTTCTGAGCCATCTACAATGAATTTTTTAATATTTCAATTGTTTTTGGCCTAATCCTCTCCAAATTTAATTGGTGGCCACTATTGCTTCAAACAATAGTAGAACCCTCAATCCCTCAAGCCAAAGGAGAGCTTACAAGCTCCATGTAAGGTAATTTTCTTACTTTCTTTATAAATTTTAATGAAAAATCTATGGTTTTCTTGATTTTTATGAATTGCAGATGATTGAATCAAATTCAAATGCTATGTCTTTGATGAAAAGGCCACCCCCTTCTCTTCTTTTACAACCTTTCTTAATCCTAGAAAAATTAACTAAGTGATTAACTAAAGTCTTCTTATTGTTTACTCTCTTGAGTTTAGAAAATTAAATATATTAGAGTTCTATAATTCTAAATTAGGTTAATTAAGTTAATTGTAGAAAGATAAAAATGAGAAATGGTCAGCCATACAAAGGAGGTTATGGCAAAATTTTCCAAAATTTTGTGAAAACACCATATTGGGGAATATGGGAATTTCTCACAAGTTTGGGACATGTGGTCAAAAGTTTGGATTAACCATAACTTGAACACCACTAATCCAAAATGAGCGCTTTGTAGCTCTTTAGATTCCATTTTTCAAGCGCTTTCCAACGATAGGTCATATGATAGGGTTTTGAGAAACAAACATGTTATCCATGTCCCCTTTTTTAAGTATTCAAAAATGGGAATTGGGAAATTCCCAAATTCACTAATATGGTGTTTGAAAAAAGAAAGATTGTTTTTCACATCTCATTCACATCTATCTAGTTTCACATCACATCACATCACATTCAATCACATCACATATCATCCATTCACATCAATCCCAATTTTCATCACATCCATTTCACATCACATCTCATTCATTCACATCCCGATTCACATCACATTACATCTCATCCATTCACATTCCATATCATTCATTCACATCCCGATTCACATCACATCTCATTCACTCACATCTATCCATTTCACATCACATCACATCTTATCCATTCACATCCCATATCATTCATTTACATCCCGATTCACATGACATCACATCTCATTCATTCACATCGCAATTCACATCACATCTATCTATTTCACATCACATCACATCTCATCCATTCACATCCCATATCATTCATTCACATCCTGATTTACATGACATCACATCTTATTCATTTACATCCCGCTTCACATCACATCTCATTCACTCACATCTATCCATTTCACATCACATCACCTCCATCCATTCACATCCATCACATCACACCCATTCTTTCACACACATCCACATCCATTCTTCATCTACACATTCACATCCATTCTTTCACGTACACATCCACATCCATTCTTTCACATACACATCCACATCCATTCTTTCACATACACATCCACATCCATTCTTTCACGTACATCCACATCCATTCTTTCACGTACATCCACATCCATTCTTTCACGTACATCCACATCCATTCTTTCACATACATTCACATCCATTCTTTCACATACACATCCACATCCATTCTTTCACGTACATCCACATCCATTCTTTCACATACACATCCACATCCATTCTTTCACATACATATCCACATCCATTCTTCACATACGCATTCACATCCATTCTTTCCTCGAAATTGAGGAAAGAGTCTTGTCTTGGTCATAGTTTGATTCAAGGTCCGAGTCGGGTAAGATTTTTCCTAAACTATCTTTCTTGAAAAGGTTTGATAATTTAGTTACTTTTTTATTGAATTTTTTTCTTTGAATATTTACTTAATTGATATCTAAATTAGTTACGAATTCCAATGAGGAATAAAGTAATCATTTATTTGAATATTTTGATCTCGATAGATTTTTTGAATTTTCTTTTTACAATCCGTGTGAATATAAAACGATAGAAATTTCTCTCTTAGAGTATTTAATTATTCATTTATCAAATACTCATAGAATTTAATCATAGAATTTAAGAGAATTCTAATTTTGATATAAAAATTCTTTATGCATCTATTTATGCATAAAAATCAACTTCAATGGGAATAACACTTTTATAAAAAATTTTCTTTTATGCATCTATTTATGCATAAAATCAAATTTAATAGGAATAACTCTTTTAAAATAAAAAAGAATTTCTTTATGCATCTTTCTATGCATAGAAATCAAATTTAATAAGAATAACACTTTTATAATAAAAAATTTCTATTTTGCATCTTTCTATGCATAGAAATCAAATTTAATAAGAATAACACTTTTGTAAGAAAAAAAATCCATTATCCATCTTTCTATGCATAGAAATGAAATCTAATAAGAATCACACTTTTGTAATAAAACAATTTCCTTTATGCATCTTTCTATGCATAGAAATCCAATTCAATAAGAATAACACTTTTATAATTTAAAAAAAATTGTTATGCATCTTTCTATGCATAGAAAATTTTTTTTAATAAGAATAACACTTTTATAATAATAAAAATCCCATTATGCATCTTTCTATGCATAGAAATCAAATTTAATAAGAATAACACTTTTGTAATAAAATCAAATTTCCTTTATGCATCTTTCTATGCATAGAAATCAAATTTAATATGAATAACACTTTTATAATTAAAAATTTCCTTTATGCATCTTTCTATGCATAGAAATCAAATTTAATAAGAATAACACATTTATAATAAAAAATATCCTTTATGCATCTTTCTATGCATAGAAATCAAATTTAATAAGAATAACACTTTTGTGATAAAAAAATCATTTCTATGCATAGAAATCAAATTTAATAAGAATAACACTTTTGTAATTAAAAAATTTTCTTTATGCATCTTTTTATGCATAGAAATCAATTTTAATAATTAATATCAGTGATATCCATGCATATTCATAGGTGAATATGTACATGGAATAATTAGAATATTTCTTTTAGATGCAAAAATGGTGGGAATTACTCTTTTGAAATAACATAAAAACAAACTTTCTTTTTCACAAAATTCTAGACACAAAATTTTGGAAAATTTTACCATAACCTCCTTTATATGGCTGACCATTTCTCATTTTTATCTTTCTACAATTAACTTAATTAACCTAATTTAGAATTATAGAACTCTAATCTATTCAATTTTCTAAATTCAAGAGAGTAAACAATAAGAAGAGTTTAGTTAATCTTTCTAATCTATTCAATTTTCTATTCAAGAGAGTAAACAATAAGAAGAGTTTAGTTAATCTTTCTAGGATTAAGAAAGGTTGGAATGTAAAGAAGAGAAGGGGATGGCCTTTTCATCAAAGGCATAGCATTTGAATTTAATTCAATCATCTGTAATTTATAAAAATAAAAAAAGCCAAAGATTTTTCATTAAAATTTATAAACAAAGTATGAAAAATAGCTTACCTGGAGCTTGTAAGCTCTCCTTTGGTTTGAGGGATTGAAGGTTCTATTATTGTTTGAAGCAATAGTAGCCACCAATTCACTTTGGAGAGGATTAGGCCAAAAACAATTGAATTATTAAAAAATTCAATGTAGATTCAGGACAGGAGAGGAGTAACAGTGCATAAACACCATTAAGCTTTTACAAAGGAGGAGGCTTCTATTTGTAGGAAAAAGTGAGTCTCTAACCAAGAAAATTGATTCTTGAATTTTCCAGATCAGTTTGGTCATTTTTTGACCATTTTTGGGTCACTTTAGCTTAATTTTTGGATCTAGTTTTGAAATAGGAGAGAGGAGAGATGAAAATATCGCATTTAATTGATTAAAAATTGGGAGTAATGATGAGAAAAGGAACCTCCTTCATGAGGGGAGATCCCCACTCTAAGGTGTCAAAATTCAGTTTTTGAATCCTTTTCTTTGGTCCTTAGTCCACTCTTCATCTTATGTGAGCATTTACTCATTTTGGGGGGGGGGGGGGAGTTTCCTTTTATTCTTCAATTTATCTCCTCTCCCTACATTTGGATTGATCCTATTGGCCCATAGGAACCTTAATTGGACCATAATCCAAATTTTTTTGAAAATCTGGACCCTTAGACTAAGGTCATTTTTACCTATTTTCAATTAATTCCAATTGCACATTGGAAAGTTCTTTTTAAATTTTTGTTTTAGGGGAAACCATTTTGGACACTAGGAGGATTTTTATATCCAAAAATATCTCAATTTTGAATTACTTTCCTCTAGATATTTTCTCTCTCTAGGACAAAATAGGGTAAAACAAGATCTTTCTTTTATTTTAGAGGGGGGGAATAATTATAAGATCAGAAGGGGAGGTTCTTACACCTACACACCTCAAAAGCTAGAGGGAGAAATCTTACATCCTACTGCAGTTCAAAAACGTGAGATGTCCTCATCTCGCAAACTAGAGGACAACTCTTTCCCTTAAGATCCAATTGATTATGGGGTTCCTTATAGTCTGGTCAACCCAACAGAATCTTGGGATAAAGATCCCTTATTTAGAACTCATCACATCAGATAACAATTCATTCAGATCATATCATCCATATCTTTAACACAATAATGGTCCATTAGACCAAAATTTCCAACTAAACAGTCCTCCATGGGAATTTCAATTATATAGATTTTTAATTTGTCATCCCTTAATTGATTCATTGGGTCAAGTGTTAACAGTAGCAATCTTTCAGCACAATCCACTAATCTCATAGTGATTTGCTAAAGTCATTATCGTCATTCCAGTTAATGAACATCATCACAGGGACTCGTTCCATTCATCCTCATTGTGGTTTTGCTCAGCTTATCGTTTTTCAACCAAAATTCAAGAATCATAATTTTTCAATTAGAATCCAAATCAACTCATCAGTTCTCAACCAAAATTTTAAAATCATATCAACCACATTCAAATTCATTATCTAGATAGTATTTTTATAATTTCAAGGTCTTAGATTTACTCGTATATACTGCCAGTAAAGAGCTACAGTTTTACCTTCGGTATATACAACTCAAGAGACACTGTTAGTTTTTAGAAATATTTAAACTTAAGACACAAAATGTAAATTTTTATAGTATAACTAATTTTATTGATTTACTCAAAAATTTGAGTTAAACTAAAGTTAGCAAATTAACCCAATTAAATCAATTTGTAGGTTGTTTTGAGTAAACAGATATCAAATAAATGAAAAAACAAGTGGGCTAGAAGGGTATGAAAAAGGCCTGTGCGAAAGGCTCGCAGGATATTTTCACACCCCTTTGGCCCCTTTGGATTTTGATGTTTTGTGCAAAGGCACGAAGAAAAGAACATATAAAGATCAACTCAAAAACAAACTCCACATAAGACAATTCCATAGAGATTGCAATAAAATCGGACAACTATTCATAGAGATTGCAACATAACATTATGAAGGAGATTGTTTACATATGAGATGGTGGGATTTTGGATATAAGGGATGTCCAATGCTTTTTAAATATGGGTAGTTCCTCTGTTAAGACAACTTCTACTATGTCCTTGGGAAAGTTTTGGGCTACCATGATTTTGCAATTCCTATTTGGCCCATCATGTTGCCTCTATAGTTCATACCAAAAGTAGTCATTACAAGAGACTTCTTAACTAATATGACATAGATAATTGACTAGACTAAAGTGGCCACACATAGTTGCTTTGACAACGCTTTCAATGTAAAAAGTGAGAAAGTGGTAGATGGGGTGAAGCCTTCTGGATTATTAAAAAATCATCCACAGGGGGATGGGGAATGTAATGGTTCAGGGTTTTGTATGGGCCAATAGTTGACAACTATGTGACCCCCCAATGTGCGGCCCCCCATCGTGCGGCCCTTTTGACCTTCACCACACAGCTTCCTACTTTTCATCTTTGTCTTTGTTGACTTTGCGTTCCAAATAAATCTTGGACCTCATCTCATCCAAATCTACCTTCTTTAAACTTCCACCACCCATCTTCCGGCACAGCACGTCCACAAGTTGGAGACTTTGTTGTGGAGTCTGAAACTCCTCCTCAATTACATGAGCTTGTTTTGTGCTCTTCGCTTCCCCTAGTGCAATCGCCACTGTGTCCTCGATGGAATTTCTCAATGGAAGAAGGATGTCCTCAATGTAGCTTGTACCTGAATCATCTATAGGGAATTCACATTTCACTTTAAATATGCTAAGGCACTCATCCATGCAAATCCCACAAGATTTTTTGATGTTGTGCAAAAAGAGAAAGAGCCCCCCCTTTCTTTTTCTGGAATGGGAGTAGAGTTATCTTCCTCTTCAATTGCCATGCCGCTAGCACTAGCGTTGAAGCATTGAGGGTTCTCGGCCAACCCCAACGCACCCTCTAGGAAGTCTTTTTGGATGAGCACTGACTCACTAGGACCATCACTGGCTACCCTCTCTTGCTCACCCTTCTCTTCTATGGCAAACCCCCCAAGAAGGCGTAGCTGGAGGAGCTCAACCTCACCTTCCTCGGTTCCTTTAGAAATGTGGAAGACAAAACATGCCAACCATGAGAGGAAGCAATGGCCAATATACCCTTTGTCGAGCTTGCGGACTTGTTTGTTTTCAAGATCTATGAAGTGATCTAAGAGTTTTGCCATACATTCACATCTTTTATACCATTTTTGGAATGGTTTTTTGATGGCCATTTTCTCAAGTAGTTTACATGGCACCCACAAGCCATTATCATCTCGTAATTCTAGTGAGTGCGGCCTCTAGTGGGTCTCCATGTAGGTGTGCGTGTTAGAAAATAGATATGAGTGCAGTCAGATGGTGGAGGTCCAGTCATCCATGCGAGTGAACGTAGCATGTAGGTCTGTGGCCTGAGGAGTGTTGTTTAGGTGCTTTGGTGCTCTGGAGAGTGCGAAGAAAAAATGGACACATAAAAGGGGCCTTGGGTATTTATAGAAGGTTTTTGTCCTATCACACTAGAAGGTTTTTGTCCTATCACACTAGAGCAAAGAAAATCCTAGAAGGGGCATTGGGTATCCATAGAAGGTTTGTATGAAAATAAACCAACCATACCACAAAACCAAAATTTCAATAAACCGAAATGCCTATTCATTAAACCAAAGTAGTACTATAGAAAATAAATATATTTATAAAACTTTGTAATGGAGTGAGATTACAAAAACATCTACCCAAATAGGAGTGAGATTACAAAATGGACACTTCTAGCTTAGGTCCCTTGAGCCAAAGTGATGTCATCCTGTCCCCAATCCGAGGACACCCATTAAGACATTTTGGAGGTCATTTAGAGGATCTTTAAGAAGAGAGAGAAAATAGAAGCCCACTAATCAGCAACGTAACGTTGGAAAATAGCTAAATGAATATAAAAATCTATTAAAAAAGTTTATAGTATATTCAAAAACCACCGTTTTCATAAGAGGCCTGACAAAGTGCAAAGAAGGAGGGAAAAATATTATAGAGGAGGGAAAATTTTGAATGCTTCTTCATGTTTTATCTCCTTACCTGTTAGCCTATTCTTCTATCTTTTTTCAAAAATGCTCTCCCACTCTTTGACCTAGGTGTGTAAACAAGAAGGAGAAAGATTTCAGCCTATTCTTCTTCTTCTGTTTTTTTAAAGAAATGGAACCAACAAGGAGAAAGATTTCAAAATAAATAATTCAACGTAGATATTGCGAAATCAAATGTCAGTAGGTTCTTGTGCAGCTTATTTCTTCTTATGTTTGCATTCTCTCATTCAAGTGTTAAATGCTTTTTGTGTGCAAATGTGCATCCCTTCTCCTTTGAAGAGTGGCAAGTAATTGAGTGCAATATTAGGGCAGAAGTGCAAGAAGCCTTGTGGAGGTAAGTATTCTTCTAACTGACCACTTCTACATTGTGTTGGTCATTCGAAGGGAGTATACCCACACATGTATTCTTTCTTATGACCACTTCTACTTTTTGAGGTATACCCACACAAATAGTGACAATTGTCTTGTACATGCCAATAATAATTTTTGTGGAGCTATTCAATGTTTTTCAAGTGGAAAGTGCAAAGTCAAGATTTCTTTGCTGAAATTTAGAGGGTACTTTCTTAAACCACTTGATGAGAGTTGGGACAGTAAAGTCCATATGCAGGAGAGTATATATGATTACATAGCAAGAAAGATATTTTGATTTTGTTATATATGGTATAAATGTCATTTTGGAGCACACATTTTGCTGATAGGCATTTTTCTCTTTTTCTATAATAACCTTTTTCCAAAATTAATCCCTTTCTAACTATAATAACTCTGTTGAACAACAGGCACTTATTGGAACAAATCTATTATGTACTCTCTTTTTTTACTCCCCCCTCTATTTTTTTTAACAAAACAATTATATACTCTAGCTTTGATCTAGAAGAATCAATAGTGTTATGTACATACATATAAAGAGTTATATGCATATGGCACTAACCAAAGCTATCAAACAAGGCTGAAGGCTTTGTTCCAAATAAACATCACCTTCATCTCACTCAAAAGACTAAGTCACCGAAATTCTCTTCCTAAATAATTGCTCTATATGAATTAATTTCCTAAATTCTCTTTGTGACATGCTCTTTAACCTTGGAAAAATCTAGGAAATTGGTAAAGTTAGAAGATTGCAAACATTGCAAACTTCCTCAAACTTAAAACATTAAAAAATTAATAAATTGCAAACTTCCTCATCCTTAAAATTATACAATAAGGTAGGAAAATCACTTTATCCAACATATAGTATGATAGCCAATTGGCGCAAAAACACCCCTCCAAGTGAATCAAAATTCTGATATCCATGCCAAATGGATATCATCCCAAATAACATAAGAACTATTATGAGAGAGAGAGAGAGAGAGAGAATTATAACTACAAAGAGAGATTAAAAACATCCCTCTCTCTCTCTCCCTCTTTCTCTTAGAACATAAATGCGAGCTCTTTCTCTCCCTCTCTCTATGAACATGAATGTTAACCCTAACCCTAAGAGAGTGAGAGAGAGAGAGAGAGACTCTTCTCTCTCTCTCTCTCTCTCTCTCTCTCTCTCTCAACATGATGCTAACCCTAACCTTAAAAATAGCAGCTTCTCTTTCCTAACCCTAACCCTAACCCTAACCCTAACCCTAAGCCTAAGCCTACCCCTAACCTTAACTCAATCCCTAACAATATCAACTTCCCTTGACCTCCCTTAATATCATGAAGATGTCATCATGATGACATCAGCATAAATTGTACTTGCAATCATCATGATGACATTAATAAATAGTACTTGCAAGTTGTATTCATCATAAATTCAAATGGGCACACACTCTTGAGCCACTGGTTAAAATACACCCCCTTGGGTAACATTACAGTGTGACGAGAGGATAGCCCAAGTTGAAGAGTGGCTAAAGAACAAGGTAAGGGATGCAAAACTAGTATATCACAGAATATATAGAAAGGAGAGACTTGAGTACAGTGACTGCTTCACCAAGGATGCTAAAATTTTTTCTCAACTGAGGAGCTCAACTTAGGAAAGTAGCAGGTCTCAAAGACTCTTTTTAAGCGATAGTCTCCCACTTTTGAAATCTAGGTTTTGTGGATGCTCACTTTTGACAAGTTAGGCTTCTTTTTGAAAAGTCATTCTATAATAGTCCCACTATTAAATCCAAAGGAAACTCTCTTTTACAAGAGAAGGATAGTGAAGAAGATTGAGGGCTCCCCTTCCACTATAACCACCTACTCGTGGATAACCACTCCTAACTTAACATAAGCACCATTCTAGATGGCATATAACAATGCCCCATATCTCTATGCATAAGTCCATTTCCTAAACCCGACACCTGCCGAGGGTGCAATAAACATGAGGTTGAATAAATAAGGCCACTTACCTTGACAATGTCAAGCCAACCAAGAGAAAACAACAACACAAGATTAAACAAAAAATACAACATGTGATATTAGGATATTGTTAAGACCTACAATATTGCTTAGACATGTGCCCCTTTTAGATGGTAGCTTTTAGATGGTAGCTTCTGAGGACTTTCCAAATGCTCCCCACTATTAAAGCCAAAGGCAAATCCTCTTTTTAAGAGAATATGCATAAGGCTACGCATAAGCCCTATTGCATAAGGCCTATGCATAGCCTTATTGCAATCGCCTATGCATAAGGCTATGTATAAACCTATTGCATAGGGCTTCTGCATAAGCCCTATTGGAATAGGCCTATGCATAGCCTATGTATAAGGCTATGCATAAATGCTATTGCCTATTGACCTAACACTAATCCCCAGCACCCAAGGGTGCAAAAACACAAAGACAAGAAGCATAAGCAAAAATGAAGAAAGAGGGCATACCATATGAGAGGCTATGCCCAAAACCTTGCTCACTTGAATAAACCTACAAAAAAGAAACATAATAAAAAGTTAGTCCTCATTAACACATTAGTAATCAAGAATAACAAGAGAAAAAAGAGGTGAGTACCCTAAACCCTACTCTTAATGCATAAGTGAATAGGAAAAATTAGTTTATGTTATGCCTAAACCCTAGCTCTATGCATAGAATGCTTAATAGAAAGCTAGATCTCCATCGACAAAGCTCTGTAGTATTAGAGCTCTATACATTAGGCTAGGGTTAGGCAAAGGGAGAGGAAAGATAGGGGAAGGGAGAAAATCTCACATAAAGCTATGTCCAAGCTTTCCATGAAAGCTTGGAAGAAAACAAAGCTTGAAGAAAACCATGAAAGCTTGAAGAAAGCAAGAAAGGGCTTACGTGGAGAGAGAGACTTGATTAATGCAAAACCCTTGAGAGGAAAGATAGGGGAAGGGAGAAAATGTCACATAAAGCTATGTCCAAGCTTTCCATAAAAGCTTGGAAGAAAACCAAGATTGAAGAAAACCATGAAAGCTTGAAGAAAGAAAGAAAGGGCTTACTTGGAGAGAGAGACTATGCAAAACCCTTGAGAGAAGAGGTGTGGTGGAAGGAATAGGGCTACAGGCATAAGCTGTCCATGTGCAGGATAGGGGAAGTAGGTAGATATTGACACCCATTTGGCGATGACTTAGGCGAGGGAGTCCTAGCTCCCAGATTGCTGCTCAGTAGCAAAATTTTGCTGGCTAGCTTCTCTAGTGAGCATCAAATTTTTGCTGCTAAGGAGCATATTTTCATTTTATTGGGTAGCGGCTTTTTGCTACTATGGTCTCTGTTTAGCAGTGAAATCCTATGTAATTTTCTATTTGCAGTTCTCAATGTCATTGTATGTTTTGTATGAATCGTAAATTAGTTTTGGCTAGGTTAAAAATGTCTGACAGTGGTCCATCAAGGGCCGAAAGTTGGCTCCGAGACATAGTTGAGAGAAAAAATTTGATGTGTGTGTGATCGATGCAAGAGTCAGTATATACGATAACGTCATATAACAATTGAGCAAGTCCTGACATATGGTCTTCATGAGGCAATGGCACGACCAAGTGCTGATGATGATGACATGGAAGAGAACCATAGGAGAGTTTTAGGTAACATGCCAAACTATTCGGTGACATTGGGTAGAGTGTGGAAGGTGGCAAGACTTTATATGGAAAGCATGGCTGAGACTCATCTTTCCCAACCAATGAATGAGGTGCCTCCACCATTGCCACATGAGGAGGAAGAGAATCTCATCATGGATGACATGGTGTACGACTTATTTGGACGGGAGATCATATATGATAGTGAGCAAGTTCTAATGTCACAAGAGGAGGAAACCTTGCATAGAGAGGCAAGCACCTCTTTGTATGAGGGATGTTTGTACTCCACACTACGAGCAAACTTGGAGCTATTGACCTTGCAAAACAACTTATGGATGGATTGATGCAAGTGTAACAAGTTTTCTTCAGTAAGACCGCCTCATTCTATTCTCAATCTTCATGTTCTATATACTCTCCTTGTTAATATTTTTACATATGATTTCTTATGTTATGTTGTAGGCTTCTCAAGAAGATTCTTCCCCCTTAAAGTCTATTACTGAACTCATGAGATGGGTGTCGTAAAATGCTCTCTATGCTAGGTATGGTGTAAGATTCCTCCCCCAACCCCATTTTGATGTCTAGTATCTTCCCCTGTAATCAATACCTCTTCAGAAATATGAAAGATCTTATTTCTAACCGTTTTAACATAGAGAGAGAAAATATTCTAGAGAGAGAATATTCAGATTTTGAATATTTTTAGATAGAAAAATTTCTCATATTATTAAAATGAATTCCCCTAAAACAGAAATTCAAAAAAGAACTTTCCAATGTGCAATTGAAATTTATTGGAAATGGGTATAAAGGACCTCAGCCTAAGGGTTTAGATTTTCAGAAATTTTTAGATTATGGTCAAATTAAGGTTTTTTATGGGCCAATAGCATCAATCCATGTGTAGGGAGGAGATAAATCCAATTTGTAAAAGAAGATACCCAAAAATGAGTAAATGCTCACATAAGATGAAGAGTTGACTATGTACAAGGTTTATTAGTAAGAAACTATGAACAATATTAAAAATATGAGATATTTTGGGTATCCAAAAATGAGTAAATGCTCACATAAGATGAAGAGTTGAAAATGTACAAGGTTTATTAGTAAAAAACTATGAGCAATATTAAAAATATGAGATATTTTGGGTATCCAAAAATAAGTAAATGCTCACATAAGATGAAGAGTTGAAAATGTACAAGGTTTATTAGTAAAAAACTATGAGCAATATTAAAAATATGAGATATTTTGGGTATCCAAAAATGAGTAAATGCTCACATAAGATGAAGAGTTTTACAAGATTTATTAGTAAAAAACTATGAGCAATATTAAAAATATGAGATATTTTGGGTATAATGATTCCATTTTGACACATATGTAAGGATAGGGAGTTCTTTAAAGGAGGTGCATATTTCACATGCTTGAATGAGTTTTAAACTCAAAAATAATGTGATATTTTTTCTCTCCTCTCTCTTGAACCAAACCAAATCAAAATGGAACCAAACCGAATCAAAAAGTAACCAAACTAGGTCCAAATCTAGTCCAAATTCAACCAAATTGAATTTGGAAAATTCTAGAATTCTATTCGCTTTGGTTAGAGCTTCCCTCTCCTATAAATAGAACATGAATCCTTTGAAAAAAAGGAGGAGAATTTTACTATTCTAGAACTATGCTGAAATAATGCTAATATTTACTATTCTCTAAAATTCTCTCCAATTTGTAAGAAATTGGAGCTTCCCTCTTTCTTCAATCTCCATTGGTGACTCCTTCAACATACTAAACCAATTGATTGGTTGGGGGCCTCTACCGTGAACAAAGAATCAAGAAATTTGTAAGGTAAGTGGTGAATTTTGATCTTTTCTATAATTTCTCAATGTTTCTCTCTTCTCAACCCCTCTCAAGCTTGAGAAGCTTAATTGGAATGGTTTTTGAATGCTATTGAAGTTAATTGATGAATGGTAGTGAAGAGTTACATAATTTGATGAATGCTATTGAAGTTAATTGATTAATGATAGTTAAGAGTTACATAAATTTCCATTTATGTTTAATTCAAATGGTTTTTATGTAATTTCTCTCTCTCACTCAAGAAATGGTCATACTCATGACCCATTCTCAATCCAAATGAAGCTTTTCATAAAGTTTTTCCTTAATCCAAGATTTATCTATACTTGAGGTCAAATTAATGGCTTTTTTCTATGCTTTTAGTTTATGTATTTCATGAATATTGATTATTCAATCCATTATGGATTAATGATCCAATTAGAGATCATTCTAATTATTTCCTTAATGATAAGCTTTATCCCTTAGAAAAATTGAGATTTATCAATCATAGCAGGCGGAGCTATGGCAAATTTTTTATAAAAATTACGCCTAAAATAATTTCATTCAAATAATGAAAAGAGGACTTCCTACCATATTCTAGGAATTATCATCCTAGATTAATTGAAAGATATTCATTGTAAGCCTAGAGAAATTGATTTTTATATTATGCATAATTGATTTTCATGCTTAGAGGTATGCATAAAAGATTATTATT
The DNA here is from genome assembly GCF_041138505.1 of Cibotium barometz. Lineage (NCBI taxonomy): Eukaryota > Viridiplantae > Streptophyta > Polypodiopsida > Cyatheales > Cibotiaceae > Cibotium > Cibotium barometz. The sequence goes on along the minus strand of NC_141095.1, from coordinate 7,499,591 downwards.
TTAACATAAAAGTGTTACTTTTATCATAATTAGATTTCATGCATAGAGGTATGCATAAAAGATTATTATTTTAATATAAAAGTGTTACTTTTATCATATTTGAATTTCATGCATAGAGGTATGCATAAAAGATGATTATTTTATTATAAAAGTGTTACTTTTATCATATTTGAATTTCATGCATAGAGGTATGCAGAAAAGATGATTATTTTATTATAAAAGTGTGACTTTTATCATAATTGAATTTCATGCATAGAGGTATGCATAAGAGATGAATATTTTATTATAAAAGAGTTACTTTTAGCATAATTGAATTTCATGCATAGAGGTATGCATAAGAGATGAATATTTTATTATAAAAGAGTTACTTTTAGCATAATTGAATTTCATGCATAGAGGTATGCATAAGAGAAGAATATTTTATTATAAAAGTGTTACTTTTAGCATAATTGAATTTCATGCATAGAGGTATGCATAAAAGATATGGGAAGTGATAAGATGTTATAAGATGCATATAAGACGAGTTAGGATGTGATAAGATGAGTTAAGAAGTGATAGGATGTGTATGGGATGAGGTAAGAAATGTATGTGATGGGATAAGATGTATATGGGTTGTGATAGGATGAGATTATGGATGTGAATGTGGAGGTGGATGTATGCATGTAGATGTGAATGTGAATGTGGATGTATGGATGTATGGATGTGAATGAGGATGTGGATGTAGATGCATGGATGTAGATGTAGATGTATGCATGTAGATGTAGATGTATGAATGTGGATGTGGATGTATACATGGAGATGTGGATGTATGCATGTAGATGTAGATGTATAGATGTGGATGTGAATGTGGAGGTGGATGTATGCATGTAGATGTAGATGTATAGATGTGAATGTGAATGTGGATGTGAATATATACATGGAGATGTGGATGTATGTATGTAGATGTAGATGTATGAATGTGGATGTGGATGTATGCATGTAGATGTGAAAGTACGCATATAGATGTGGGTGTATGGATGTGAATGTGCATGTAGATGTGGATGTGAAATAGATGCATGGATGTAGATGTGGATGTATGGATGTGAATGTGGATGTGGATGTGGATATATGTATGGATGTGAATATATGATATGTGATGTGAAGGAATCTGAAGTGATGAGATGGAAAATGATGTGATGGGATGAGTACACATATAAATGGAATGTGGAATAAGTAATGTGGATTGATGAGGGATAATGTGGAAAAATGAGAGTTTATATAGAAACTGTATTTGTAAACTGTTTGTGAATACTGTTTGTAAATGACTGTTTTATGTCAAGCATGCTGGGGAAGCATTTTGACCGTCTTATGATTAAGGTCGTGGAGACCTAACTGATAAAGTTACAACTGCTGACGGAGAGTCAATGGTGGACGTCTCGAAGTAACCAAACTAGGTCCAAATCTAGTCCAAATTCAACCAAACTGAATTTGGAAAATTCTAGAATTCTATTAGCTTTGGTTAGAGCTTCCCTCTCCTATAAATAGAACATGAATCCTTTGAAAAAAAGGAGGAGAATTTTACTATTCTAGAACTATGTTGAAATAATGCTAATATTTACTATTCTCTAAAATTCTCTCCAATTTGTAAGAAATTGGAGCTTCCCTCTTTCTTCAATCTCCATTGGTGACTCCTTCAACATACTAAACCAATGGATTGGTTGAGGGCCTCTACCGTGAACAAAGAATCAAGCAATTTGTAAGGTAAGTGGTGAATTTTGATCTTTTCTATAATTTCTCAATGTTTCTCTCTTCTCAACCCCTCTCAAGCTTGAGAAGCTTAATTGGAATGGTTTTTGAATGCTATTGAAGTTAATTGATGAATGGTAGTGAAGAGTTACATAAGTTGATGAATGCTATTGAAGTTAATTGATTAATGATAGTTAAGAGTTACATAAATTTCCATTTATGTTTAATTCAAATGGTTTTTATGTAATTTCTCTCTCTCACTCAAGAAATGGTCATACTCATGACCCATTCTCAATCCAAATGAAGCTTTTCATAAAGTTTTTCCTTAATCCAAGATTAATCTATACTTGAGGTCAAATTAATGGCTTTTTTCTATGCTTTTAGTTTATGTATTTCATGAATATTGATGATTCAATCCATTATGGATTGATGATCCAATTAGGGATCATTCTAATTATTTCCTTAATGATAAGCTTTATCCCTTAGAAAAATTAAGATTTATCAGTCATAGCAGCGGACCTATGGCAAATTTTTTATAAAAACTACGCATAAAATAATTTCATTCAAATAATAAAAAGAGGACTTTCTACCATATTCTAGGAATTATCATCCTAGATTAATTGAAAGATATTCATTGTAAGCCTAGAGAAATTGATTTCTATATTATGCATAATTGATTTTCATGCATAGAGGTATGCATAAAAGATTATTATTCTAACATAAAAGTGTTACTTTTATCATAATTAGATTTCATGCATAGAGGTATGCATAAAAGATTATTATTTTAATATAAAAGTGTTACTTTTATCATATTTGAATTTCATGCATAGAGGTATGCATAAAAGATGATTATTTTATTATAAAAGTGTTACTTTTATCATATTTGAATTTCATGCATAGAGGTATGCATAAAAGATGATTATTTTATTATAAAAGTGTGACTTTTATCATAATTGAATTTCATGCATAGAGGTATGCATAAGAGATGAATATTTTATTATAAAAGAGTTACTTTTAGCATAATTGAATTTCATGCATAGAGGTATGCATAAGAGATGATTATTTTATTATAAAAGAGTTACTTTTAGCATAATTGAATTTCATGCATAGAGGTATGCATAAGAGATGAATATTTTATTATAGAAGTGTTACTTTCAGCATAATTGAATTTCATGCATAGAGGTATGCATAAAAGATATGGGAAGTGATAAGATGTGATAAGATGCATATGAGACGAGTTAGGATGTGATAAGATGAGTTAAGAAGTGATAGGATGTGTATGGGATGAGGTAAAAAAATGTATGTGATGGGATAAGATGTATATGGGTTGTGATAGGGTGAGATTATGGATGTGAATGTGGAGGTGGATGTATGCATGTAGATGTGAATGTGAATGTGGATGTATGGATGTGAATGAGGATGTGGATGTAGATGCATGGATGTAGATGTGGATGTATTCATGTAGATGTAGATGTATGAATGTGAATGTGAATGTGGATGTGGATGTATGCATGGAGATGTGGATGTATGCATGTAGATGTAGATGTATAGATGTGGATGTGAATGTGGAGGTGGATGTATGCATGTAGATGTAGATGTATGGATGTGAATGTGAATGTGGATGTGGATGTATACATGGAGATGTGGATGTATGCATGTAGATGTAGATGTATGAATGTGGATGTGGATGTATGCATGTAGATGTTAAAGTACACATATAGATGTGGGTGTATGGATGTGAATGTGCATGTAGATGTGGATGTGAAAATAGATGCATGGATGTAGATGTGGATGTATGGATGTGAATGTGGATGTGGATGTGGATGTGGATATATGTATGGATGTGAATATATGATATGGATGTGAATATATGATATGTGATGTGAAGGAATCTGAAATGAGATGGAAAGTGATGTGATGGGATGAGTACACATATAAATGGAATGTGGAATAAGTAATGTGGATTGATGAGGGATAATGTGGAAAAATGAGAGTTTATATAGAAACTGTATTTGTAAACTGTTTGTAAATACTGTTTGTAAATGGCTGTTTTATGTCAAGAATGTTGGGGAAGCATTTTGACCGTCTTGTGATTAAGGTCGTGGAGACCTAACTGATAAAGTTGCAACTGCTGTGACGGAGAGTTCAATGGTGGACGTCTCGCGTAGCAAGGTCGGCCGAGGTCTTGACCAGCCTCGGTTTGATTAAAATGGTGAGCTTCCGGTACGGTGGATGAGGGACCAAGGAAGCGGCCTTTGAGTGAAGCGCTAGGTCACCTGTGAAGGATCCTAGAGGGTGCTGACCATACGGTGCTCGGGCTCTGGGTCACCTAGGATACCCACGCGTGCATCGAGGAAGATATTGGAACAAGGAGTAAGAGTTGTTTTGTGAAACCGATCATGGATCTGGTTGATTGACCTTGCTGGTCTTCAATGGATGAGTCCATGGCTCTTTATATGGATCTGTTGGTTGATCTTGCTGATCTTCAACGAGAGTCCATCTTGATAAGTGATTATATTGCCGAGTATTATGGGCTAGGAACTATTGAAAAGGCCCCTGAGTGGACAGGTGGTGAGCGTTCTAGTTGCCAATGATGCCATAGATACTCTAATGAAGGAATGATGGGAAATTAAGAATCAACCGGATAATTTGGAAGATTGTGATCAGTGATACTATGATTTTACTAAAGGATTGTTTTAAAATTGGTTTAATCTGTGAAAAGGCAATTTCATATTGGGTGTGTAAGTGGTGTGACTAGTTTTATTTTTGCATAAACTTCCGGCTAGGGAGCCTTGGAACTCTTTTCCTTGGTACCCGGGACAAAACCTAACCAAATTCTTAATTGGATCCCATCACTACAGTGGTTGGGAGGTTGGCTAACCCATGGGACTGGATGGGGTTAGGCTGGACTGATGGATCCGTAAATCGAGATTCAAATTCTATTACTACGATAGATAAAGTAAATCCCGGATAGTAATTGTTCTATGGATAGGAATCAATGGCTATGCCTCTTGATGGGGAAAAAAGTGTTGATCCCAATGATCCAAGTGCAAGATTCTTCCTTGATCTGACCAAGTATCTTTATAGATGCAGTCGGATCAGCTTGATCAGAAATGGTCTTGACCACGTTAGAGTAAAAGTTATCCTGGAGGAATCGCCCGTGCTTTCCGGATAAGGGAAGTTTTTCCGAGTTCAGTTTTGGAAAAACCGACGGATTAGACTTTTGTCCGGATATCCATGGACGAGGCCCCGAGTGTGGAACCCTGCCTCGTGCAAGAAGTGCGACTTCCGCTGCTAGTACCCCGAATCCGCCGTTGCGCGGTGCGAACAGGGATCTCACATATGGATTACACAAAAATACATGCATGTTCCAATGATTGCATGCTATTTAGAGGCATTAATAAAGATGCAACACAATGTCTACAGTGTGGGGAGAGCTACTATAGGGATGATTTGCTACATGGATGTGTATCTCGAGCCTTTGATTGAGGATCTTGAGACACTATAGCAAGGTATCAAAGTACATGATGTTTCAAGGCCACCAATAAATAGGCGTGAGAAGGAGGTGAAAGGAGTTTCGCTTTGGATGATGCATGACTATATTCTCAGAGTGCTCTGGTACCTACTTGAACCTTATATGCATAAGGCTTGAGCCTCTAAACTTTAAGTTTATATCTCTATCTCAATTTTAAAATAGGTTTGGCAACCTCCAAAAATCATGCATGTCTGGTTTGCGGACCATTAATTGTTTTCGAAAAGACCCTCTACACTTAAGAAGGTGGTGTATGACAAACATCATCGATTTCTCCGTGCTTCACATCCCAAGTATGTGCCATATCCCAAGTATGTGCCACATGATGTCTCACTGCTTGTGATGAGAGGTAGAGATTAGTTTGAGGCATGGAGAAGCACTCGCAATCCACCACCAAATGGGATGTTTAGACACTTAATCTTCTTTCGACTTCCAAATTGGTGTGACATGAAGCTCAATGATCTTTTAGATCCCATGCATATCTTCAAGAATGTGGCAACAAATATTTGGGACCATTTAATTGATAAAATAGATACAAAGGATGCAAGGGATGGCTTACAAAACATTGGACTCCTTCAAAGTGCATGGCCAATTGAAAGTGAGAGTGGAAAAATAGTCCTACCAAAGGCATGATGGGTATAACCAAGAGGGAGCACAATAAGGTGAAAAGTCTGATTGCTTCTTTTTGTACACCAACAGAAGTAATGCATTCATTTAAAGGTGCCTTCTTTTTGTACACCAACAGAAGTAATGCCTTCATTTAAAGGTGCCTTCACAAAGACCAAAACAAAAGGAGAGGAACAATTATATGGCCTCAAGAGACATGATTGGCAAGAGATATTACAGGTATATAAATATTCTCTTATTCATTTTCTCTTTGTGGTACAAAATTTGTAAGCTCATATATCAACTTCCATTTTTTCTATGGATAGTTTATTCCTCCAATTGCTATATTTGGTTGTGGAGGGACAAGAATGTGAGATCCCTTCCCTCTCTACACATCGAATTCTAGAGAGCTAGCAGTGGAAATAGCAACCTCACGTGCAGAACAAAGCTTCCCACTCCCGGCCTTGCCCACCACCACGAATGTCCGGACAATAGACTAATCCGGCCGTTCTTCCAAAACCGAACCCAGAAAAAATCTCATCCACATCCACATCTATTTATATCACATCACATCCACATCCACATCCACATCCTTTCACATATCCCCACATCTCATTCTCATCTCTTCATTCACATCGACATCCATTCACATCACCTCACATCCCATCAACATTCATTTACATCACACCACATCTTATCACATCCATATCCACACCCATTTACATCACATCACATCTTATCACATCCACTCACATCTTATCACATCGCATTCACATCTTATTCACATTTAGTAACATTTTCTATTTTCGATACCGATGGGACTTCTCTAAATTTCTACCAATTGCTTGGCCTAGTTAAAGGTACTTTTTCTTGACGCATATTTTCATATTCTTTCTAAAATTTCTCAAGTGAAATATATTAAATATTCTTCTTTTGAGTAAAAGATTCATAGGATTTACAAAAATCAATTCTACCCATATTTCCCAATAAAGCTCAAAATTCCACTTTTGGTAAATACTCATAATTTGAATTATGCTAAAAAAATCCTCTTTTTCCATTTAATTTCTTGGATCTCAAATATCATGGGAATTCCTCTTTTTTCATTTAATTTATTAAATTTCAAATGTCATGGGAATTCCTCTTTTACCACCATAAAATAATTTTATCTAAAATCCCTCTTTGAATTTAAATAAAAACATCCATTAATACAAATATGCCAAGAATTTCACTTTTACCATTTAAATGATTGAATTCCAATTGTCATGGGAGTTCCTCTTTTATCATTTAAATTTTCTTATGCATAAAATAAATATATCTAAAATTTATCTTTAAATTTAAATAAAATTATCCATTAATTCAAATATGCCAAGAATTTCACTTTTACCATTTAAATGTTTGAATTGCAATTGTCCTAGGAATTCCTCTTTTATCATTTAAATTTTCTCATGCATAAAATAAATTTATGTAAAATTTCTCTTTAAATTAAATATTCATTAATATACCAAAAGTTCTCTTTTTTCATTTAATTACATGGATCTCCATTATCATGGGAATTTATCTTTTTTCATAAAATAAAAATACCAAAAGTTTCTCTTTTCTTTAACTAAATATTTATGCATAAATACCAAAAATTAGTTCCCATGAATTTGATGAAAATCATTCTTTTAACATATCCAATCCTAGAATATAACAGAAAGTCCTCTTTTCACACTATGCATAAAAATGAGTTATGTATTAATTTCTAAAATTTTTGAAATACCTTCGCTCTGCTATTACTGATAATTTTCAGTATTTCTAGAAAGAATAAGACTTTGTAATACAATTAGGATAGAATAACTATCCTTAGACTTAAATCCAATTTATGGAATTAAATCATAAGTTTACCATAATTTTATTAGCCTAAAAGCATAAAAAGCCATTTTCTCAACCTCTAGCTTAACAAGCTTAGAGATTGATTTTGAATTAAGAATTTATTAATGAGAAGCATTTATTTGCTAAAGCATTAGTCATAGGAATGACTATTCTTTTGGGAGAGAGAGAGATTTACATAAAAAGCATTCTAATTAAGCATAACGATTAACTTTTTTGTGATCAATCATTAGAATTCTTATAGAAAGCTTGATTTGCATTGAAAACAATTAATTTGAAACTTCTCAAGCTTGAGAGGGGTTGAGAAGTGAAATCTTTTGAGAATATAAATGAAAACCATGAAATTACTTCTTACCTCTTGATTTGGCTTGCTTCTTTATCTTAGAAAGAAGTCCCCAACCAATCAATTGGTTTAGTATGTTGAGAAGAAAGCTCCAAGGATTGTTGAAGAGAGAGAGAAGCTCCAAGTTCTCCAAAAGTAGTGGATTTTTAAGGGATAACAGAAAATATCATTATTTTAATGTAATACTGGCATGGCATAGTTCACAATTTTTTTTACAAAAGACTAAGGATATATTTATAGGTGAGTGAGGCCACTAACCAAGTTTAACTAGGTTCTAGAATTTTCCAGGTTCAGTTTGGTTGAATTTGGAAAAGATTTGGACCAGTTTGGCTCCCTTTTTGATTTGGTTTGATCCAGGAGAGAGGACAGATAAAAATATCACAATTTTTTGAATTAAAAACCCTTCGGCATGTGTGCAATAGGCACCTACCTCAAGAGTCCCCCCTCTCCTTACCAAAGTGTCAAAAATTCATCATTTCTCCAAAATATCTCATTTTTTTAGAAATATCTCTTAATTTTTAATTAGTAAACCTTGTACTCAGTCAAATCTTCATCTTATATGAGCATTTACTCATTTTTGGGTATTTTCTTTTATTATTTGGATTTATCTCATCCCAACACTTGGATTAATCCTATTGGCCCACAGAAACCTTAATTGGACCATAATCCAAATTTTTTTGAAAATCTAGACCCTTAGGCTAAGGTCCCTTATATCATTTTTAATTGATTCCTAATGCACATTGGAAAGTTTTTTTTGAACTTCTCTTTAAAGGGAAACCATTTTAGACACTAGGAGGATTTTTATATCCAAAGATATCTCAATTTTGGATTATCTCTCTCTAGACATTTTGTCTCTCTAGGCCAAAATAGGTAAAACAAGATCTTTCTCCTATTTCAGAGAGGGAAATAATTTCAAGAACAAAAGGGGAGGTTCTTACACCTTTACACCTCAAAAGCTGGAGGGAGGAATCTTACATCAAGAGTCTAGACGTGTACTTCATAATTCCAAAAGTTAATTGTGTTTGTGATTCCTCTTTCTGACTAAAAATTTATCCATGTTTTCTTGATGCATTACTGTGAATATTTTAATATTCTTTTCTCAATTTACCCACCAAAATAAAATATGCTCAATATTCCTCTTTTTGAATAAAAAAATTATGCATACGATCTCATGGGATTTACAAAATAAATTATACCCATAATTCCTCTTTCTGATTAAAACTTTATCTATGTTTTCACCTTATTTTCTCTATGTTCCCAAAAAAAAAATCATGAAAATCCCTCTTTTAGCATAAAAATTTTATGCACACTTACTAATCCATTTTTATCTAAATGAACTATATTCATAACCATTTCCACAATTCTCATAAATTGAATGAATCTAGAAATTTTTTGCATAACCTTCTTTATTTTTCTAAAAAATGAATAATGCTCAAAACTCTGCCATACCTTCTCCGTATTTTCTATGAAATGAGAATGCCTAAAATTCCACTTTTAACATAAAAATTTAATATGCATAAATCTAGATTTATTTTCTAAAAATTTTGCCATAGCTTCCCCACATTTTCTATGAAATGAAAATGCTTTAAAATTCAACTTTTAGCATAAAAATTAATTATGCATAAAATTCATTTTCTAATGTTAAAAATTTTGCCATAGCTTTCCTGCATTTTCTATGAAATGATAATACTCAAAGTTCCTCTTTTAGCATAAAATTTAATCTATGAATAAACCTTCATTTTCTAGTAATAAAATTTTGCCATAACCTCCGTGCATTTTCTATGAAATGATAATGTTGAAAATTACACTTTTGACATAAAAATTAGTCTATGCATAAACCTAAGCTTAAACATAAACATTAATTCATCATAATCAAGAAAAACTTGGTTTTAAGAGGAAACCCATAAAATAAAATGCTTCCCAAGCATGAGGGAGGTTAGAAAGAAGATTAACATAAAAAAGAGAGCATAAACTTCATTGTTTAGACTTACCCTTGGTTTGCTTGATTCTTTACCTTGCAAAAGTTGTGTAGCCCTCAAGAAAGAGGCTTGGCCACCAAGGGAAGAGGTAATCTCCAAGAGAAGAAGAGGTTTATTGAAGCTCCAAAACTCCACATGGAGGCCCAATGAAGAGAAATAAAGGAAATACACTAAATTAAAAATTACACTAGCATGTAAATACACTATGATGAAAATACAAAGGAATGGGGGTCTACTTATAGGTGAGGGAGGCCACCAAACCAAGTCCAACTGGGATCTAGAGGCTTACATCTTCAGTTTGATCCAATTTGGACAAGTTTTGGACTAGTTAGGCTCACTTTTTTTATTTGGTTTGAAGGAGAGATAAAATATCTCATTTTTTGATTTAAAAATAGAGTAATGATGAGATTCTAGGTGCCTTCTTCATGAGATCCCTCCCCCTTTCCTCAGGTGTCAAAATTTCTTTTTTTAATTAATAAGTCCCATTTTTTTACTAATAATCCCAATACTAGTCAACTCTTCATCTTATGTGAGAGTTTACTCATTTTTGGTGGATTTTCTTTTATTCTTTGCATTTTTCTTATTCAAACAATTGGATTAATCTTGTAGGCCCCTTTGATCACTCTTTGGACCTTAATCAAAATTTTCAAAAATTTGGCACCCCTAGGCTAAGGTGGCCAATACACATATTCAATTAATTTCTAATGCACATTGGAAAACTCTTTTTGAACTTCTGTTTCAGGGGAATTAATCTTAAGATAAAAGGGAAACTTTGTATCCAAAAATATCTCAAAATTGCATTATCTCTCTCTAGAATATTTTCTCTCTCTATGCTAAAAACAAAGGAAAATAATGTTTTCTTGCATTCTGCAGGTAGGGGGATTCTTTTCCATAGAACAAGGATTATCCTATGACTTACTTCAACTATCGTAACTTGAATAGAGTTGAATTTTATTATAGGAATCCATCGATCCAACCTAACCCCATCCAATCCCATGGGTTAGCCAACCGCCCCCCAACCACTATATTGATGGATCCATTATAAAAATTTGGTTATGTTTTGTCTCAGGGACTAGGGAAAAGAGTTCTCGAGCCTCCTAGCTGGCACTCATGTAAAAATTAAATAGACACACCACTTACACACCCAATATGAAATTGCCTTTTCTTAGATTCAATTGATTCCAAAACAGCATTGCAATAAAACCACAATGTTTCCATCATAATCCTCAGTATTCTAGTTCCAAGGTCCAAGTTCCAACTTTTCCAATTTTCAATCACAAAATCCAAATTCCAGTCATACCTTCCTCAGTGTACCTATGGCATCATCAACAAGAGCATCCACCACCTAGTCAGTCCCTCTAGGTTCACCTAGGACTTCACTCAGGGACCGTTTCATGGTTCCTAACTCATAGTACCTAGGAGTATGATCTCATAAAATCCATATGGACTCTCCATTGAGGATCAACTAGATCAACCAACAAGATCCGTTTATCAAAAAGAGCCATGAACTCATCTGTTGTTGAAGATTAGCTAGATCAATCAACCAGATCCATGCTCGTGTTTAGAAAACAACTCCAACTCAATGTTCCATTTTCTTCCTCGATGCATGCGTGAGTATCCTTGGCGGCCGAGCACTGTATGGTGAGCACCCTCTAAGTTTCTTTGCACAGGTGACCTAGCACTTCACTCATAGGCCGCTTCCTTGGTCTCTCATCCACCGTTACCGAAAGCTTACCATTTTAATTGAACTGAGGCTGGTCAAGACCTCGGCCAGATCTTGCCACGCGAGACGTCCTTCTTTGACTCTCCGTCAGCTGTTGCAACATTCTGCACTTAGGTCCACGACCTCTTTTCATATATGATAGTCAAAATGCTTCCCCCAGCATACTTGACATAAAACAATCTTTAAAAAATAGGTTTCACATATACAAATACAGATTCTAAGCAAATTTTCCATGTTTCTATATCATTTCTCATTATTTCACATCATTCCTCATCATTTCTCATCATTTCTCATCCTTCCACATCATTCCACATCATTCCTTATCTTTTCACATCATTTCACATCCTTCCTTATCACTCCACACATCAATCCACATCATTCCACATCAATCCACACCATTCCATACATCAATCCACATTAGCCCACATCAATCCACATCACTCCACATCACTCTACATCTTTCCATCCATGAATTCACATCATTCCACATCACTCTACATCTTTCCATCCATGAATTCACATCACTCCACATCACTCTACATCTTTCCATCCATGAATTCACATCATTCCACATCATCAATCCACACCAACCACATCTTTCCATACATCAATCCACATCACTCCACATCTTTCCATCCATGAATTCACATCATTCCACATCATCAATCCACACCAACCACATCAATCCACATCACTCCACATCTTTTCATACATCAATCCACATCAGCCACATCATTCCACACATCAATCCACATCATTCCACATCAATCCACATCATTCCACATCAATCCACATCACTCCACATCTTTACAATTTCTATGAACAAGATGGTCTATTTTTGCTTTGAGCGAATCAGGTTTGATTTTATAAACTTTCCTTGTTCTAGTCAACAGAATCTTTGTTTCACAATCAGCCACCAGGCTAAAAGTATCGTTACTATACTTTTCGTACTGAAAGAACTTTCTAAGTTTCGACCATTACTTGGCTCAGTCAAAGGTAACTTTTTCTCGAGTCAATTCAATTAAGTCTAATTTTTCAGTCCCCTTTTTGGATCCTCGATCCTTTCAAGAATTCCATATTTCTTCCCTTGGGAATCTAGGAATAAGCCAGTCACAAGTATTTACATTTATCCAACTAAGCATGTTTTTGGTCTTTTTCTGAGAAATCCCTTTTCCCGTTCAGAGTGTACTTAAGATTCTATTCTCAAGAGTCTAGATGTGTACATAATTCTAAAAATTATTTCTGTTTGTGATTCCTCTTTCTGACTAAAAACTTGTCCATGTTTTCTTGATGTATTAGTATGAATATTTTAACATTCTTTTCTCAATTTACCCAAAATAAAATATGCTCAATATTCCTCTTTTTGAATAAAAGATTTATGCATATGATCTCATGGGATTTACAAAATCAATTATACCCATAATTCCTCTTTCTTATTAAAATTTTATCTATGTTTCCTTGATGCACCCCTATGAATATTTTCAAGTTATTTTCTCAATTTTCCTAAAATAAAATATCATGGAGATCCCTCTTTTAGCATAAAATTTTTATGCACACTTACTAATCCATTTTTATCTAACTGAACTATATTCATAACCATTTCCATAATTCTCATAAATTGAATGAATCTAGAAAATTTGTGGATAACCTTCTTTATTTTTCTAGAAAATGAATAATGCTCAAAACTCTAATTTTAGCATAAAATTTATTATGCGTAAATTCATTTCCTAATGATAAAAATTCTTCCATAGCTTCTGCGTATTTTCTATAAAATGAGAATGCCTAAAATTTCACTTTTAACATAAAAATTTATTATGCATAAATCTAGATTTTTTTTCTAAACATTTTGCCATAGCTTCCCCACATTTTCTATGAAATAAAAATGCTTTAAAATTCCACTTTTAGCACAAGAATTAATTATGCATAAAATTCATTTTCTAATGTTAAAAATTCTACCATAGTTTCCTTACATTTTCTATGAAATGATAATACTCAAAGTTCCTCTTTTAGCATAAAATTTAATCTATGAATAAACCTTCATTTTCTAATAATAAAATTCTGCCATAACCTCCCCCTTTTTCTATGAAATGAAAATGTTCAAAAATACACTTTTAACATAAAAATTAGTATATGCATAAATCTAAGCTTAAACATAAACATTAATTCATCATAATCAAGAAAAACTTGGTTTTAAGAGGAAACACATAAAATAAAATGCTTCCTAAGTATGAGGGAGGTTAGGAAGAAGATTAACATCAAAAAGAGAGCATAAACTTCATTGTTTGGATTTACCCTTGGTTTGCTTGGTTCTTTACCTTGCAAAAGTTGTGTAGCCCTCAAGGAAGAGGCCTCGCCACCAAGGGAAGAGGTAATCTCCAAGAGAAGAAGAGGTTTATTGAAGCTCTAAAGCTTCACAGTGGAGGCCCAATGAAGAGAAATAAAGGAAATACACTAAATTAAAAATTACACTAGCATGTAAATACACTAAGATGAAAATACAAATTAATGGGGGTCAATTTATAGGTGAGGGAGACCACAAACCATGTCCAACTGAGATCTAGAGGCTTCCACCTTCAGTTTGATCCAATTTGGACAAGTTTTGGACTAGTTAGGCATACTTTTTGATTTGGTTTAAGGAGGAGAGATAAAATATCTCATTTTTTTTTGTTTAAAAAATAGAGTAATGATGAGATTTTAGGCGCCTTCTGCATGAACCCCCTCCCCCTTTCTTGAGGTGTTGAAACTCCTATTTTTTTTAGTAATAAGTCTCATTTTTTTAACTAATAATCCCAATACTAGTCAACTCTTCATCTTATGTGAGAATTTACTCATTTTTGGTGGATTTTCTTTTATTATTTGTATTTTTCTTATTCAAACACTTGGATTAATCTTATAGGCCCTTTTGATCACTCTTTGGACCTTAATCAAAAATTTCTTAAATTTGGCATCCCTAGGCTAAGGTGTCCAATACACATATTCAATTATTTTCTAATGCACATTGGAAAACTCTTTTTGAAATTTTGTTTCAGGGGAATTCATTTTAAGATAAAAGGAAAACTTTGTATCCAAAAATATCTCAAAATTGTATTACCTCTCTCTAGAATATTTTCTCTCTCTAGGTCAAAAACAAAGGAAAACAATGTTTTCTTGCATTCTGAAGTAGGGGATGATTACAAGGGACTGAGGGGAGAAATTATACATCTTTTTGGAGCTAGGGAGGAATCTTGCAATGTCCAAGGTAGCCTAAACGATTAGTAGTGCTAAAGCTATTAATGCAGATGCGATGAGGTAGGCATTAGCACCAAGGGGCTATAAGGAACTTCATCAGTTTTGCTAGAAGACGCCCTTCACAAGAAAGGTATCACGCACAAACTTTTCGTGCCAGCTAAGAGGGTATCATTAGCTAAGAGAGTGAGCAATGATGAAGACGTCAAAAAATGCAGGATTTGTGAGTACTATCACATCCAATGACACCCTCTCCATTACAACATGGGGGAAAAAGAAAACACATGATATGGTTTTGTTCCCTTACAACAAATTCAACAACATATTTGTGGACCTACAAATGTTGCAAAAAAATCCATGATATTATTCTATGGATTGCTTGCCGGATGTGAGTGGGATTTGCAACATTATAATGTTTTTATTCATGTGTACATTTTTGCAAAGAGCATAACATTGTGTGGATTTCATAGGTCAAACAATCTCATTTGTTTTGAAGTTGGATGAGTGTCAGATAGTGAAGGGAAGGAGGCTAGAGAGAGTGAGTATTACACTCATGAACTACGCTATGGCAGAAGCCTTTAAAGCTGGTGACGGTCATGAGGAGAGCGATAAAACTAGTGATTGGGAGATTGATGGAGCTCGTGATGAAGCTGGTGATAGGAGCAGAACAAACACTGACTTTTCATTCATTGTTCAATTATAGAAATAAATATGGTGGTTAGGAGCCTTTGAGGTTCCCAAGGAGATGCATGAGGTGTTGGCATGGATTGTCTTGGGTTATTAATGAGATTAAGGCACAAATAGAGGGGGAGCACTTGGATGTTGAGGGTCTAGGAAGTTTTGCCATTGATTGGCACCTAGGTGGTGTGGGGACCTAAAGACAATCAAGTGTATGCTTGGTTGCACTCAAGGTGTGCAAATATTGCTCATCCATGCCCTTGGTGCATGCATGGAGTGAAACAAAAACACAAGAAGAAATGCAAGGGGAGGGACATTGGTGAAGAGGAATGTGACAAGATGGGCGATTACAGGAGGGGTGAATGGGATGGTGGTGTACTTTCATCACCTATGCAGGCACCTCCAACTTAGGTATTTGCAAGATAATAGTTGGAACCCCATTCTTCCTTATCCTCTCAAGAATGTTCCCTTTTGTACTTTGCATGCTTTCATGCGTATCTTTGACCACCTCTTAAAGTGTCACATACACTACACTTTCACTATGCCTAGTAAAGCTTGACAAGATGAGGCGATTGTTGAGATTCAAGCTCGATGTCAGTGTGAGCCAGCTATGCTATGTGCTGGCAGATTAGGTAGGAACATGTGTGAGACATAAATGATCGCGTGTCCAGCTGGTCATAGTGTGTGGACATTAGCTAGGGTTAGTAGAGTGTGGACACAACTCATTGTGTGTTGTGTGGATTATGGATTAGTGCATTATGCTTTGTGTGAGAGTGGACATGGCTTCCCTCTATGGTTAGGGTTTGCAATATACATTAGGGTTTGCTCCTGTGTGTGTGCCTCCTCCTCCTCTACCATTCTTTCAACATGGTATCAGAGCCTTGTGCTGTTTATTAGGGTTTATGAGTGAGTGAGTGAAGAGGGAAAAGAAGAAGCTGTGAAGAGAAGCTGTGAAGCTTGCCATTGGAGCTGTGAAGCTTGGAGCACACCGAATCTTATCAGATCTGAGAGCTTGGCCTACCGGGTAAGGTCCTCTAAACATCCTTGAGCGGATTGCAGGTGAAACAGGCAAAAGCAAAGCATTTTAGAGCAAATCAAAGCAAAGCAAAATTCTGGTTTTTGAAGCTTTCCATTAAAGCTTGGCAATATTGATGTATGGTGGAAATACGTGTGATTCTGGCAAAAGACATATGCATTTGTCAAAGAGGGATGTATTGGCAACCCATGTGCAAGCCTTGAACAAATTTTGGAGCAATTTGAATGCATTTAATTGAGTGGAAAACTCTGGTTTTTGAGCTCTCACAAAACAGTGAAAAAGAAGCCCAAAATTGAAGCAATTGGAGTGTGATTTTGGCTCAAATCCAACCATTGGTGGATTGCACACATACCTAGGTGTCTTGGGCACTTTTAGCACTCATCAATTATCATCATAAAGCTTCCCAAAGGGCCCTACAGCAGGCGGCGCAGTCCATACAGAGAAAACAGAGCATTTTTCTGGTTTTTTTGCCTACGAGGAGTTTGATTTCTCATTGGTTGCTTGATATCTTCCACAAATTCTTTAGCAATTGGATGCTTTACACCTTGGAGAAGAGGTCTATGTAATTTGTTTGGTCAATGATGCCTAATTGAGCTGGGAATGAGCTGATTAAAACAGGCTGTCCACTGGTTGCAGAGAAACAGAGCATTTTAATCGAGCAATTAATCTTTGGTGTTTTACAATTGGACAAATTCCTCTTACATGGACTTGATGGACACTATTGCTAAGCCAATGAATGCCTGGTTGCTCACTTTGGTGAAATATTGAAGAAATTAGAGCCAAATCATTACTGGTTTTTCTGGTTTTTCCAAAAACAGAGAAAGGGGTTTTAAAAAATTGATAATTACACATGTCAGATGGAGTTGATACTCAACATTGAGGTTCATTAGGTGTCAATGCAAGTTGCCCATACTTGATTGCACTATTACATTACGATTTGGAGCCTTGGAAGGCGTGTCAATTCAGGGTATCCCGCACTGCGTGAGTCAGTTCATCTTGGATGATTACAGGTTGATTTCCTACATCAAATTTGGAGTTTGTTGGCTACCTTGGAGTATCTGGAACATTCATTGGAGTGTGGTTGAGCTGAGGAAGGCTCATTTACAGATTTGAAGTGTGCGGAAGGTGTACGCATTGAGCAACATGTCGGACAATCTAGTTCAGATTGTTGGTGAAAAGCTGGATAGGAAGAACTTCTAGGCATGGAAGTACAGGATAAAGAGTTTCTTGAAAGGAAAAGGATTTTGGAATCTCATTACAGGTGCTGAGCCTGAGCTACCTCGGCAACCTACATAGCAGCAGCTTATTGCTCATAAGCAATGGTCAGAGAGAGCATTCAAAGTGCTGCATTATTTGTCTATATGCATTTTTGATGCTATGCTCATACACATTCAGGATGCTGAGAATCCCAAAGATGCATGGGATACTTTGGTCAAGATGTTTGATACAGATACGAGTGCTCGCAAGTCTCAATTGCGACAGCAGATACACAATGTGAAAAGGAATAAAAGGAGCATACATGATTATGTGCAAGAAATCAAGAAGTTTGCAGATGCATTGGCCACAATAAATGCCCCCATGCCTGATGATGATTTGGTGGATATTACCTTGCGTGGTCTTGGCAATGAATACAAATCCTTTGATACATCTATCTCAGTGAGGAGTACAGGTCTACCCGACTTTGATGAGTTGGTTTCACTCTTATTGGTTGAGGAAATCAAGCTCAGTGATTCATTTCTGGATGCATCTTCTAGCTATGATGATGGCAGGAATCAGGCTTTCTACTCGCAGAGAGGCTTTAGAGGCAGGGGAGATTCGCATCACGTGGACGTGGTGGTAATGGTCGTGGGTGGCAGGATAGGCCTCCACAACAGAATTTTCAGCCTTCATATGGTGCTCGAGGTGGTCGTGGATATGCACCTCAGCGAGGTAGAGGTACCCCCCGTGGTAGAGGACGTTGGCAAGGCCAACAAAATTCTATGCAAGATGTGAATGCCATTATTGTGGCAAATATGGTCATATGGCGAGAGATTGCTTTCGCAAACAGAATGATTTGAGAGGGGGAAGAGCACAACGTGGTGGTCATTATGTTGGAAACTATGCACAACATGGTGGTAACTATGCATCAAGTAGCAATGATGGAACTGCAAATCATTTGTTTGCCATGAAGCATATTGTGGGTTCTATGACAACAAGTGCTGAGAATGATGATACATGGTATATGGACTCAGGAGCATCAAACCATATGACATGTCATGGTGAATGGTTTGAGCACATGAAGCCAATGGATGTAAAAGGCTATGTGGAAACAGGTGATGATACCCAGCATGTCATTACACATGTTGGAAGTGTACCATTGGTCATGCACAATGGTCAGACAAAGTCTATGTCAGATGTGCTGTATGTGCCTTCGATCACTAAAAGCTTGGCCTCAGTTGGTCAAATGGTAGAACAGGGATTACAGGTTCGCTTCAATGAGCATGGATGCTTTGTTGAAGACTTCAAACATGGATGTACAGTGATTGCTAAAGGCAAGAAAGAAGGAAGACTGTTTAAGCTGGATGCTGGAATTCCTGAGCTAAAATCAGCCATGTTCTCAAAGAGCAGGAATGTGGTACAGGACATTGATATGTGGCACAAGAGGATTGGCCATGTCAATATACAGAGATTAAAGAACATGCAAACAAGAGGCATTGTCAATGGATTGCCTAGGTTCAAATATGATGGACATATGCATGTTTGTGAAGCTTGTCAGTTTGGGAAGCAGGCAAGGTTGAGGTTTCCTAGAGAAGGAAATATGAGTAACAGGCCACTTGAGATAGTACACAGTGATGTATGGGGTCCTGCACAAAACCCATCTATCAAAGGAAGTTTATACTATGTTACATTCATAGATGATTTCAGCAGGATGACATGGATATACTTTCTCAAAGAGAAGAGTGAAGTGTTGGAAAAATTCATGGATTTCAAAGCTTTTACAGAAAAGCAGTATGGCTGTTGGATTAAATGTCTGAGGAGGACAGATGGAGGTGGTGAATACACCTCAAAAGCTTTTGAGCATTTCTTGAGGAAGCATGGAATAAGGAGACAATTGACTTGCAGGTATACACCTCAGCAGAATGGTGTAGCTGAGAGAAAGAATAGAGTCATATGTGAAGTGGCAAGGGCGATGCTTAATGAAAAGAGCATGCCAGATTACTATTGGGCAGAAGCATGTGCTACTGCAGTTTATATATTGAACAAAACACCTACAGCAGCCATTCATGGAAGCACGCTAGAGATGCGGCTCACAGGTTACAGGCCAGACATTGGACATCTTAAAGTTTTTGGATGCATAGCTTATGTACATGTGCCTGATGAAAGAAGAAGGAAGTTGGATCCTAAAGTAGAGAAATGTGTATTTGTTGGATATGCACAGGATCGAAAGGCATACAAATGCTATAACCCTCAAACTAGACAAGTGGTCATCTCACGTGATGTGGTATTTGATGAGCTTGCTAGTTGGTATAAAGCAAAAGATGAGGGTGTTATTGAGTCACTTGAGGCTGATGTTCATGTGAACTTGCCACCACAAGCAAGTTCTAGTTCTACTACTATGTCTGGGCCAGCAGCAACAGCAGCAGAGCAGAAGCTCTAAGAGTAGCAGTGTACGTCCATGGTCACGACGTTTGAGGCATGAGAGTGTAAGCACTGGGAGTAGTGCTATGGATAAAGGCAAAAAGAAAGTCGAAGGAATTGGAATCACAGGATATGAGTCATCTAGTTCTGAGAGTTTGGATGAGGAGCTTGGCATACCTGTTTTACGCACACCTGGTGCGAGGCAGGACAGATATGTGCCACCACATGCTAGAGTTACAGGTGTACAGAGTGACCCGCAGGTATTGCGGAGATCCCAGAGAGTCAGATATCCTGTTGACAGATTGACATACAGAGATTTTGCTATGCACTATGCATATATGACATCTATGGTGAAGCATGTGGAACCTACATTCTATACAGAGGCTATGGGAGAGCATGTATGGGAAAAAGCAATGGATGTGGAGATGGATGCATTGGTCCATAATGAGACATGGGACTTGGTTGCACTACCAAAGGACAAGAATGTTATTGGATGTAAATGGGTTTACAAAGTGAAGTGCAAATCTGATGGTTCTATTGAGAGACATAAAGCAAGATTGGTAGCAAAGGGTTATGCACAGACCCAAGGATTGGATTATGATGAGACGTTTAGTCCAGTGGCTAAGATGGGCACAGTGAGAGCAGTCATTGCTATGGCTGCAGCTAATGGCTGGGAAATGCATCAGATGGATGTCAAGAATGCATTTTTGAATAGAGATCTACAAGAGGAAGTATACATGGCACAGCCAGAAGGGTATGTACACCCTAGATATCCCACTCACGTATGCAGGTTGAAAAAGGCATTGTATGGTCTGAAGCAAGCACCACGTGCTTGGAGTGATAAGATGAGTAGATATCTTATCTCACTTGGTTTTCAGATTTCTACAGCAGATTCTTCACTGTATGTGAAGAAAACACAGCATGGGATTGTTTTACTAGTCATCTATGTGGATGACTTGATTATCACAGGTGATCATGGTGCAGATGTGATGCATGTCAAGAAAGCTTTGAGTGGGCAATTTGACATGAAAGATCTTGGTGAGTTGAGATACTTCCTTGGAATTGAAGTGGTGAAAGATCATGCAGGTACTTGGTTAGTACAGCGCCAATATGCATTGGATATGTTGGCAAAGTATGGCATGACAGGGTGTAAGCCTATGAGTATATATGACTATCACACGCCCGGATTTGAGTTATGCAGTGGGGCTAGTTAGCCAGTTTATGCAGAGCCCCAGGAAACCACATTTGGATGCAGTGAGACGCATCATGAGATATGTGAAAACCACAGCACATTATGGTTTATTTTATGAGAGTGGTAAAAGCTTGGACATACATGGCTACACAGATGCTGATTGGGCAGGTAGCGCATATGACAGGAGGTCTACTAGTGGATATGCTTTTACACTTGGAAGTGCCGTGGTGAGTTGGAGTAGCAAAAAGCAACCTACAGTTGCTTTATCCAGTACAGAGACTGAGTACAGGGGTGCAGCCATTGCTACTTGTGAGGCTATATGGTTAAAGAGTCTCTTGGCAGATTTATGTGAGCCTCTTGATGGGAAAGTTGTCATTCACTGTGACAACATGAGCAGTATACAGTTGGCAAAGAATCCAGTGTTTCATGCGAGGACCAAACACATAGAGGTCCATTATCACTTTGTCAAAGAGAAGGTGCTGGATGGTACAGTTGATCTTCACTATGTGAAGATAGACTGATGAGCAGGTGGCAGACATCTTCACGAAGCTACTTAGCAGGGAGAAGTTTGAGTACTTCCGGACTATGTTGGGAGTACATGGGATGAGCTTGAGGGGGAGTGTTGAGAGTCTTGATATCCCAAGCTCATCTACATCTTCATCGCGGGAGTACATCATGAGCTTGAGAGGGGCTGTTGAGATTCAAGCTCGATGTCAGTGTGAGCCAGCTATGCTATGTGCTGGTGGCAGATTAGGTAGGAACATGTGTGAGACATAAATGACTGCGTGTCCAGCTGGTCATAGTGTGTGGACATTAGCTAGGGTTAGTAGAGTGTGGACACAACTCATTGTGTGTTGTGTGGATTATGGATTAGTGCATTATGCTTTGTGTGAGAGTGGACATGGCTTCCCTCTATGGTTAGGGTTTGCAATATACATTAGGGTTTGCTCCTGTGTGTGTGCC
The DNA here is from genome assembly GCF_041138505.1 of Cibotium barometz. Taxonomy (NCBI): domain Eukaryota; kingdom Viridiplantae; phylum Streptophyta; class Polypodiopsida; order Cyatheales; family Cibotiaceae; genus Cibotium; species Cibotium barometz. The sequence goes on along the minus strand of NC_141095.1, from coordinate 7,477,102 downwards.
TCCTCCTCCTCTACCGTTCTTTCAACAGCGATTACAAAAGTAGATAACATTCTAACAAAAGTAGATAACATTCTAAATTAGATTGGTCTTCATAGTAGTAACGTGGAGATTCAAGTGAACCAAAAGATCTCAGGAGGTTCTCATATGGTTGTATAGAAGGTCTCAATGAGTGGCACAAAGGCTAGAAGGTTTCTCCGGTGGCCTGCAAATATAGGCAAGAAGGTTCTAGCAAATACACACAAGGAAGGTGTGGAAATCATTGATCCAAGAGATGGGAGCAATGGAAAGACCATTGTTCTTGATGCTATGCTTTGCTGGAAAAGCTTTCGTCTGATTCACGGTTCGAGTCGGAAAAGATTTTTCCTGAACTATCTTTCTCGAAAAGGTTTGATAATTCAGTTACTATTTTATTGAATTTCTTTCTTTGAATATTAACTTAACTGATCCACGAATTCCAATGAGGAATAAATTAATCATTTATCTGAATATTTCAATCTCGATAGATCTGATCTTTCAAAATGGGAATTGGAATTTTCCCAAATTTTCCAATATGGTATTAGTTCTTTATAATCCCTTTTCATGATATGATTTCTTACTCTCGTGTGTAATAGAGTGCTTGTGTTAATCCCAAAATGGGTTTAACGTCTCTCCCTATATGATATAAGTTCCATCTTTGAAACTTTGTTAGCCTAAAGGCATTGCCAAACTTGAATCTATAATGGTTCCTTCTCGATTGTAGCCTTCAGACAATATTTTTGAAATAAGAATGTGGGGCCCAAAAATATGTGTATATCACGGCTTCCAATATAATATGCATGTAGCTTGGTACGAATGAAAGATAATGATAGTAATATAAACACCAATTTCAGAATTTTGGGAAAAAAATCATAATTTTGGCACTTTTTCCTTTGGTCAATAGATGGAAATTTTAGAGTATTTCTTTTGCATAAAGTTATGAGTTAGAGATGCTAGAAGATGTTGTTCCTTAGGTTAAAAATGGGAAGCTTTTTGAGAAAGAGAATGGTTGCTTCAATGACTTGCTCTTGGAATCTCATTATATAGGTGAGGTAGAGAAAGATTACAATAAACTATATGTAAATATTTGAACTAGTTTAGTTTAAAGTATTGTAAATGTTTTTTAGTAATTAATCTCAACTAGTATTAAGAGGGAAGAATTTACAGAGGTAAATTTTAGAAGCAAAATAGTAAAGATTGGGGAGAAATTTTTGGGGGAGGTGGGTTTATGAAAAAGTGGGAGGGTGAATGAGAAGAGGGGAGAAGGAAAAGGACAAATCCCATAAGCTGAAACATGGGGAGTGGAAAGATGGGTATATATAGTGTGCTGGTTTCATTTGCATGTATCCAAGAGGTGAAAGAGAAGAGAGAGAGATTATGGGCTCTACTCACTTGCTCCTACTAATGACCTTGGGCCTTGGTTCTTGGGATCTTTATGGGCCTATGCTAGGATATACTTGGCTACCGTTGGGTGTACTTTATTTTGCAGGCTGGCTAGCACCCAGTGCATTTATGCAGCGTGTCTTTAGGATGTTTGTTACACTGAGGACTTTTTTTTTGCTTAGGTGGGGTGGCACGATTACCAAGGATTGGTTGCTACAGCACTTCTGGATGTGGTCCTAGCTTTGGTGCATTGGATCTCAATCAGTGTCACAAACACAATGATAAGATACACAAGATGCCAACACTCCAGTAATTGTGTGGGAGAATCTAGTGTAGATGTTTTAGACCAACACAAATGCAAGGAAATTGCAGTTAAAGCAAGAGTTGCATAGTGTGGACAAGAAAAGCATGTCTATCAATGATTATGCTTTAAAGATCAAGGGCATTGTTGAATCCCTTGGGTCTATCAATGTATCGGTGGAAGATGACGATTTGGTGAGTGTCTATTTGAATTGTCTTGCAAAAGATTTCAAGCCACTCAACCATTAAAGTCAAAGAGAGTATTCTCAACTTTTGAGACTTGGTGTGTATGCTTATCATAGAAGAAAAATCTCTATAGGTAAGTAATCTTCTTCAAAACACGAGAACACATGAGAATATGACTTCTACTCTAATTTAGGTACATGCAAAGATAGAGGTCGTGGTCGAGGCCAATGTGGTGGCAGATAAGGAGATCAGAATTCTGGACAACAACAGTCTAATGATTTGCAGCAGCAACAATCATACACAGGTGGAAGAGATCAGTCTAGAGGTAAGGGGATCCAAACACGCCGAGGTGGTTGGCAAAGAAATCAGAATGAAATTATCATAGAGTGCTATTATTGTGGAATTCTAGGGCACATGGCAAAGGATTGCTATAAAAAGCATAATGACATTAAAAGTGAAAAGTTGCAGCAAGACAACTATGAATCATCTAGTAAATAGGGAGGTGATGATAGAAGTGGAAAGTTATTTGTGAGGTAGCACATGCTTAGTTCCATAACAGGGGATGTGTCAGGGTCTCAAGATATATGGTATATGGATTTTGGTGCCTCTAACCACATGACCAGTCATGCTGAGTAGTTTAGAGACATGCAGAAAATGAAAAACTAGGTTATTTAGAAACAGGTAATGATACTGTGCATCCCATTATGCATGTTGGTAAAGTGCCATTGCATATTCAGGATGCAAAAATGAAGTACTTGGTAGATGTACTTCATGTTCCAAATATTACAAAGAACTTGGTTTCTGTTGAACAGATGGTTGAATAGGATCTGCAAGTGATGTTTAATCCTCAATGATGTTTTGTGAAAGAATTCAAAAATCATTGTTGCTTAGTTGGAAAGGGTAATAGAAATGGACATAATATGTTATACATTTAGATGTATGGGGACCAGCCAAGACTGCAACAATTGCAGATTGGAGGTGTTATTTTACATTCATTGATGACCACACTAGGAAAGTGTGGGTTTACTTCATGAAAGAGAGAAGTGAGGTGTTTTCTCACTTTCAGAGATTTAAAGCCTTGTTCAAGAAGTAAAAAGGCATGCAAATAAAAGGATTGAGATCAGATGGTGGGGGAGAATATTTCTCCAATGAGTATAATGATTTCTTAAGAAAGCAAGGAATCAAGTGGTAGTTACATGCAGGTACACTTTGCAACAGAATGATGTTGCAGGAAGGAAAAACAGGCATATTACAAAAGTGGCATGTGACTTGATGGTTGAAAAAAATATGCCACATTATTTTTGGGCAAAAGTAGTAGAAACTACTACGTACATTATGAACATAACACCCATTACAATTGTTCATGGTATGATGCCTAAATAGAAGTTTACAAGCATAAGATCGGATGTGTCTGAGTTAAAAGTGTTTACGTATATTGCATATTTGCATGTTCTTAATGAAGTAAGAGAAAAGTTGGATTCAGAGGAAGAGAAATGCGTTTTTATTGGTTATGCTATGGAGTAGAAAGATTATAGATGTTATAACCCCACCACTCGTGAGATACAAGAAGAGTTGTTTTGTTTAACGAGATAAGTAGCTGGTATGCACCAACAGCAGTGAAGGAAATAAAAGATGCACATATAAGAAGTGATGATGTTATACCCCATGTAGAGTAGGTGCTTAGTGGACCTAGAGAGTCCTCTAGCAGTGGATCTAATGCTAGCCCATGGTCAGTAGACATGTTGAGAATAGATGTATGTAAAGGGAAGGAAAAGGTAGATCAAACTTTTGTGCATGATCTGTCATCATGTCACTCATATGTGGATGGTGACTCTAGAAGCTGTCAGTAGAGCCTTGATGAGGAGCTTGGCATTCCATCTGTGGCTCTTGGTGTAAGGAGAACTGGGGCTATTTTGAGGACACTTCGCAGTGATCCAGGTGTACACAGGTCTACAAGGGTTAGGTACCCTATTGACAAGTTAAGATATGATAGATATATAGCCCATGATTATGCTTACATGATGGTTAAAGAAATATAAGAATTGGTGCCCACTTTCTTTGAGCATGCACTTGGAATTAGAAATTGGAAGATGCCATGAATGAGGAGATGGTAGCATTGGATATAAATGCAACATGGGAGTTAGTGTCTTTGCCTAAGAAAAATAAGGCAATTGAATGTAAGTGGGTGTATAAAGTCAAGAATAACACAAATGGTTCAGTGAGTAGGTATAAGGAAAGATTGGTTGCCAAGGGCTATGCACAGATTTATGGCATTGACTTTGAGGAGACATTCCTCTCGATTGTTGCAAGAATGGAAACTGTGAGATCTCTCATTGGTATGGCTGTAGGAAAGGGTTGGTCTTTACATCAGATAGATGTAAAGAATTCCTTCTTGCATGGTGATTTTCAAGAACAAGTATACATCATGCCGGGACAAGGTTATGAGAGCCAAGTATACATGATGTAGAGCCACTAGGTTTTGAGAGTGATGCACACCCAAATTTTATGTGCAGGTTATGCAAAGCCTTGTATGGCTTGAAGTAGGCACCCAGAGCATGGTCAAACAAGATTGGGGACTATCTTGTCACCATTGGATCTCAGATATCCAATGCATCTTTTCACTTTATGTGAAACAGACAGATAGAGGAATCATGCTATTAGTCTTCTATGTGGATGACTTGATTATCATCACTGGTGATAGTGATGCTAACATACATGATGTCAGGAGGCTTTGGAAGCAAAAGTTTGAGATAAAGGATTTGGATGAGTTGCGATATTTCTTGGTCTTAGAGGTGGTGAGATCACCTCATGGCATTTTGTTATTGCAGAGACAATATGGCTTAGACATGTTGTCCAAGTATTGCATGCCAGGATATAAGCCTATTTGAGTGCCATTGGAGCAGAACACAAAGCTTTCCATAGATACAAGTGAGATTTTGGAGGATCCCACTATGTACATGCACTGGGTAGCTTGGTCTACATGATCATTACTAGACCAGATGTGAGCTATGCTGTTGGACTTGTGAGTCAGTTTATGCAAGCCCTTAGGGAGCCACACTTGGATGCGGATAGACGAATTCTCAAGTACATAAAGTCCACAATTGACTCTTGGTACAACTAGATGGGTACATAGATGTTGATTGGGATGGTAGTGTTGCAGACAGGAGATCTATTAGTGGTTATAGGTTCTCATTTAGGAGTACTGCTATGAGTTGGAGTAGCAAGAAGCCCTTGTCGAGTACAGAGAAAGTGTACAAGGGTGCTGCTATTAGCAGCTTATGAGGTAGCTTTGTTTTAGAAGCCATTTGGTGATATGGATGAGTTCGTGGATATGAAAGTTGTTAATTATTGTGACAACATGAGTAGCGTACAGTTGGCCAGTAACCCAATATACCATGCTAGAACAAAGCACATTGAGGTGCACTATTACTTTGTGAGAAAGAAGGTTCTAGCAGGTGATGTAGATCTAGTATATGTCAGCATTGAGGATCACGTGGCTGACATCTTCACAAAGGAATTGGGCATAAAGAAGATTCACAAGTTTAGGATCACGTGGCTGACATCTTCACAAAGGAATTGGACATAAAGAAGATTCACAAGTTTAGGAGCTTACTTGGAGTGCAATGTGTGGAGTTGAGCTCGAGGGTTAGTGTTGAGATATCGAGCTCAACTAGGACTACAAGACGGACATTGATGACCCTCCTGGGTGATAGCTTCTACACTTACACCGCTGGCATGGTTTGTGAGATTATGGTTGCTGCCAATGAATGACAGGTTGTTTGACAACCACTTTGGAGTACTAGAGTTATAGCATAATTATAGTGCCAGCTCATATAGTTGAGTTCACAATATAGACTGACCTTTGTATATTATTATAGGATAGTAATTTTTCTTTATGTATGTACTCTTATATTTAAGTTATATGGTTGTAGTGAAGAGAAGAAGATAGAAAAAAATTTAGCCATCCATCTCTCTCTTGTGTCTTGCACTCTCTTATGTGTGTTGTTAACGACTCTCGTCCATCAAGAGAAGAGCATACTTGAAAAACAGAGATAAAATATTGTCGCGCAGTCAACATACACAAGATGATGATACTCCAAACACATACATACATTATTCATAATAGGTTGTTCTTATAAAGATGGATGCCGAAGAGTTACAATAATTCATTACAACAAATACAGCGTTTCAATTACGACGCTCCGCACTTCAGTGCTTTCAAACTTAGGCGGTTAGGTTGATATTTGGATTACCGAAGTTGGACAGCCGGCAACAGTCCGTAATCGGCGTTGGACATTCAGATAACACTTGGCACACTTGATGGTTTGGATTGGATAGAAAATCCAAGACTCGAACCCACCAAGGGACTACTCAACATCACCAAGGGACTACTCAACATCACCAAAATCATTGTCACTTGATGGTTTGGATTGGATAGAAAATCCAAGACTCGAACCCACCAAGGAACCCACCAAGGGACTACTCAACATCACCAAAATCATTGTCGCTACTCCATCATTTGTGTAGCTTGTCCACCCGTGAACGCCTCCAGCAAAACAGCAGCACCTCCAGCAATAGGTCTAGTGGGTTGAAGAGGTGGTAGAGGAGTCGGGACTAAAGCATGTTGATTAATGTAGGCCCCCAATCTCCCGTACCATATTGGTTCCACCAGGTTGGCTGTGGAAGACATCTGCGCGAGCCACAGAATGAATACACATCCGTGTCGGATTACCTAAATCTGGTTATTAAGTTGCTGCCTAGACGTCCTTTGCAGAGTTGTAAACCGTTGCTGTAGATCATCATACTGACTCTGTAAATGATTTATTTCTATTGTCAACTGTGTCTATTGTGCTCTAGCTTCTTTCTGTGTGGAATCTCCTTTTCAGCGTACAAACTTTTTGGTTTTCCGTTCCTTCTTAGCTAAGCAAGCTTTCAACGTTGTGATCTTCGACATTAGTTCTTTGACTTCTTTGGTATTGGCTTGATGCTCCTCCTTATAGGCCACCTTCGAGGCGAATAGCTGGTCATTCACAACGTCATAGCGTTGTTGGAGTGCCAATGAATTTTCCTTCAGTATTGCAAAAACATTGTGATCAGAGGAGGAACTGCCTGCTACTCGCATTAGCTCAAGTCCGATCAGTGGAGTTTGACGATCTTGTCTCCCAAAAGCGTTAGCTTTGAGCAGTTCTATTTCTAACTAACTGATTCTACTCAGTAAATGTTCCTGCTAAACATTGGAAGAGGATGAACCTACTTCCCATCACTCTGACATAGCACTGTGCCCACTGGCGGATATCGGAGCTTCAAGCAGTGGTTGTGTTAACACTGCCCGGCCCTCTTTAGTAGGTGCTTCTGAATCTGGATCTTCATCCTTCCATGGCAGGATACTGTCCGGCTTGCAGCACCTTTCCCAAAGTACCTGGAGTCTTTCCGAATGCTACTCCCAGATCGAAGTCAGCTCCAAGGTGAAGGTGTCGGATAAATCTGTTAAAGTATCAATGTCCAAGCGGAATTGTTCATCCAGACAAGCGCTGACCTGTACCACCTTGGGTTCTTCTACTGTGCTGAGATTCATGTCAACCAACTCATCTTCTTTCACCATCCTAGACTGGTACAATTTCTACTCAAAATCTTCTTTCGCTGCTATCACTCTTGTGGATAGCAGAAGTGTCCGCCTCCCCATCAATGGTAGGATCAGCATATCGCCCCCTACTTGGTTCCACCTGGTCACCTTCGGAATCCCCCTCCAAATCCTGCTTTGACTTGTATTTATCCAGAATGGATTTCACATCGACCTCAAACAAACTGACTAGATCCACATTTTGCCACCATAGGTATTCCTCCTCCTCATCCCCAGACCCAGTCCTTCCACCATATTAACCCCCTCCACTACCCGAGGGTGACTTGTGGCTCCACTCTCTGTCTCAAAACTACGGATAATTTTAGCTTCTTCTTCCCTTTCCGCATTGTGATCACATCAGCATGCTAGTCATGCTTAATGTGAGCCTGCCAGCCATTGATGAGCCAAGAGCATTTAGTATCCTCGATTCGCAGAAAACGTCCATGGTCAACCCCAACGGTTGCACCCATCGTCGATCAGCCATTTTAATGGTGAACAATGTAGGTTCCCATGTCATCTAACCTAACGTTTCACACATCATATCGGAAAGAATGTTGACTCTGGATCCTCCGTCCAATAAAACACCAGGAATCTGTTCACTCGCCAACTTCACAGTAATGATCGGAATAGCTTCATCAAACACCAAAGCTCAACTCTAGAATCGGAAACATCGACCTTTGCCAGGTCTACCTATACTGACGGATTACCCAACATTTTGCTACTGGGCTCCTCCATGCCCATAAACTAGCAGATCAACTGATATCCGAACGTCATTACCAAGGTGAGCAAAACTGCTCAATTGTCTTGTGAATTGGCTATTTTTTCAGCGCCTCCCATAAATCAAATATCGGACTACGCTCTCTACCCTTGTCAGGATCAGTTGTTATCGGAATCTTTATTGCCTTTGGCTCCACCAGGACCGGTGGTACCCTCAGACCAAAGCCTCCACTTGGCCGCCCCAGAGGGCTCAAAAGGATGAATCTGCATGACCCATTCCATGAGCTGAGTCCGAATCTTATCCTAATCCTACCAATCCATTGCTGGCCGCTTTCCTTTCCTACCCAAAGCACCATCCTCCGTGGGCTGCATAGGCGGTATTCCTCTGAGCAAGTGATAGCCATCATCGAGGGCTGTTGGTTGGAATGATCTTCGTCCATCACTTCCAGCTCATCTAGAGCCACAATCTCCATCGCATTCACTATAGGCTATTTGGAGGAGGACAATGGTTCACTTGTTCCCCGGCTATTGTCCTTCTCTGCCTTCTATCGTTTCCACAACTCACACTCCGACTTGTGGTGGCCTGAAGCCTCACAATAGAAGCACACCATCTTTCGTACCGTTGTTTGCATGTCCTAACCAGCACGAGCAGCAAACTACACGCATAGCTGGAAAGGATGGGGACCTGCTCATCACCCATTATATCTGCAAGCATCAGCAGGCAGTGGATCGCTGTGTGACAAATCGCACACCACAAATCATTCAAGCCACATTCTTCTGCCAAAATGGCCAGGGTTCCGACAGCGAGTACACCATGCTCCTGACCGGGTATGCTGAGAAGTTCCTACACCACCTTCGGAATCCCGAGCTCTAGTCTCACCGACCTTTCCTAGGCCAATTTCCCAACCTTCTTTCTTGACTTCTTCTACTCACAACGCTTCTCCTCCTCCTCATCCAGCCCATCACTGGTCTCCGATTTGTCCGAATCCCGATCCTCCTCATCATCTGAGGAATCCATAAGAGAATGCTTGGACTTGCCTTTACTCTTCTCCTTAGTGGTCTCATCACCAGGACTCACACGAACAACCGCTTCCACTATATCTTCCAAGGTTGCAGCAGCAACCGGGTCACTAGTGCCGCCACCGCCCGCTCCAAATGTTTGCTCAGTCCTTTAATAAAATAAGAGTTGAGGATCTTTGCTATCAGTTGATTGGCTAGATCCAGCGGGCACCGTAGAGCTTCCGAAACTTGGCGACGTAGTCCTCCACCATAAGATCCTTTTGATTCATTTGACCCAACTTGTCGCACACATGAACAGAGGTCTTCTCCTCCCGGTAGCGGGCCAAGAAAGCATCACGAAGCGTATCATAAGTTGAAAAATTACCCACGCCATACTACGCGATCCAAACAGCCGCCTTCTTATAGAGTGTAGGAATTAATGCTATAATGCCCGCATGTGTGTGAACGCATGTGAGCAATGAACGGACACACGAAGAGGCACAACTCAATAACTATAAATAAATGTACTCTCTCATTAATAAAAAAAAAAACGATTCACAACTCTGAGCGCGTCTCCTTCCTCCTCTCCCTCTCGCTCTCGTGTATGCTGCAGCCATGGCAACACCAGCATGGCTGTAGCATCTTCTCCTTTTAATTCTACATGGTATCATCGCCTTCCCTCCTGGAGTGCCTGTGTGGGCCTTCTCTGCTTCCCAGAAACGAACCAGAGATTCATTCTCTCACCAACTTCGCTGCTCTCTCACAAACCTTCAGCATCGCCACCAACTGCTATCGCCTCCTCCTGGTGCGCCTGTGTGGGCTCGGTACCTAGCGTTGACGCCCACGCTAGCCTGCGCAGCATCCCATTCCTTTCTGCGCGCTCTTGTTCGCCTGCTCCAAACCGCCAAAGCGCCTCTGCCATCGTTGGCGTTGCCCACCATAGCATGCAGCTGTGTGATTTTTATTTTCTTTTTTCCAGTTTTTTTTCGAAAAGCTGCCTCTGCCACCGCTCGTTGTGCAGCCCACCTGGGTTTCCATGTTTTTGCCTCCTCCACCTTGCAGCGACTCTCCCTCTCCTGAAGGCTTGTGGAGCCCGACCACGTCGTCACAAGGTGAAGCCGGCTGCCAATTTTATTTATTAAAAAAAAAACAATAACCAACAACTAACAATAACTTTTTTTTTATTTTTATTTTTATAAAATAACTTTAACATAGATAACTTTAACCTAGATAATTTTATTAACTATACTAAACCGTTAAAAAAAAACTATCAATAACTATAAACTTTATTTTATTTCATTTTTTAAAAAAAACCCACAATACTTAAAAATCAATATTTTTTTTTATGAACAACCAATTAACACAAATCAATAATAACAATAAACTTTAAAAAAAGTTAATATTTTATTTACAAGCAATAAAACAATAATTTTATTTAATAATTTACTCAACATCACGAACATGCCTAAACATTCAGGCTATTCGTGAGCGCAAACATTCCTACTCTTTCAGGCTATTTGCGTGCACACATGACATTTTATACAAAAATGATAACAAATAATAATAATAATAATAATTAAAAGAAACAAACAAACAAATAAACAACACAAATGGGCAAAGACCCACAAAAAGGCAAAGACCCACAAAAAAGCAAAGACCTACCAATGGGCAGTGACCCGTAAAAGGACCCAAAGATGTCCGTCCTACAATGGACACTAATATAAGACCTGGGCAAACAAATGACCAAAAAATAATAATAATAAAAAACAAAACATAAAAAACAAACAAATAAATAAAAAGTTAGCCCAAAGAGGCATCAACCCGTTGGAGTGTTGGCCACACCCACGAGGTATGATATTAAAACAAAATTATGGGTGATATAATCGTCCACCCTAAGCGCCCAAAGTGGCATGAAACAACTATGCCCAAAGAGGCAAATTGAGCCCATTGGAGTGTCTACAACATCCATGAGGCCAAAATTAAACATTGGTCTTCGACAAGCTGAAAACGAATCAGCCTCTGAGCGATGAGACAAATTAAACTTAATTGTACATACACACTTGTAAATAACATCGTTTCACATCTATATTTATGATAACTCAACTCATACTCATATATTCATTTCCTTTTGACATGTACAAATGCAACTACATTTCATTCCCTTTATGTGCTTGAGGGGGAGAGCTCAATGGATGGTTCAAGCTCACAAAGAGAATCAAAAGTGTTGCGGCTATAAAGCATCACCGACATCATTATTTCCAATAGAGTACCTAAAGTTGTCTTCGTCATCATCAACATCGACATCAACACTCATATACTTTTTAACCTTGTTCACCACATTCAATTGTTCACTCATGATGTAAACAAAATATATCATGTCTCAAGCATTCACAATACATACATCACTAGACATATAGCATGCTCTCACTTACCCTTATGCGGACATTCGCATTAAGGGGGAGTGTAGGAATTAATGCTATAATGCCCGCATGTGTGTGAACGCATGTGAGCAATGAACGGACACACGAAGAGGCACAACTCAATAACTACAAATAAATGTACTCTCTCATTAATAAAAAAAAAAAACGATTCACAACTCTGAGCGCGTCTCCTTCCTCCTCTCCCTCTCGCTCTCGTGTATGCTGCAGCCATGGCAACACCAGCATGGCTGTAGCATCTTCTCCTTCTAATTCTACATAGAGGGTCAAAACAAAGGCTGCCTTCTTTAACTGCTGATGCACTGCACCCAAAACATTAACTTGCCATGTGCTGTTGAACAACAAAACATGGGTGTTTGTATCATCCGATGAACGCCAAAAAACTTTGGGTATTTGATCGTTATGGCAATAGGGCGGTTCACTGGCCCAAACTCAAGGCATCGACGGCCTAAAGGAATGTATCGATGAAAATTGATCGGTGGTGGTGGTGGCAGAGGGATTGGCGGGACTCCAGGGTGGAAACAACAAGTTGGACAGAGAGTCCAGAGAATGCAGAAAAACCTCAAGAGAGCATAAACTTCATTGTTTAGACTTACCCTTGGTTTGCTTGATTCTTTACCTTGCAAAAGTTGTGTAGCCCTCAAGAAAGAGGCTTGGCCACCAAGGGAAGAGGTAATCTCCAAGAGAAGAGGTTTATTGAAGCTCCAAAACTCCACATGGAGGCCCAATGAAGAGAAATAAAGGAAATACACTAAATTAAAAATTACACTAGCATGTAAATACACTAAGATGAAACTTACGACATGTGTAATGTGGGCCATGAGCAAAAAAGCCTAGGATATGGTGTAGATAGAGCTAAAGAACCAATTTTGGGCCAAAATTGTTAATGGGCAGTGGACCATTGTAAAATACAGAATTGAGACCATTGAGGAATATGCGATAAAACTCCATACAATTAATAATTTCTTATATCCAAAACCTAGGCCTAGGAATAACCTCTTGGTGGAATAGTTTTTCCAGGCACTCCACTGCAAGTTCAAGCTATTGTGACGTCTACAGATTTTACAAGGAAAACTTTGAACATGGTAGCTGTAACCTATTCGGAATCAATCTTGGAATTAGCTATTGATCCACCCAAGAAGGGTAACGGTAAGAAGAAGAGGAAGCATGAATCTTTCAAATTCATCTCATTTTGATGAAGATAGTGATTTGGAATATCCCATTTAGCAAAGTCTCAAAAGAAGAAGGGTAGAAAGATGACTCACTAGAAGGGGTGATAGTAGTAGCCACTTTGTGCAAAATAACTATGGCAAATGCTATATGAGGTTTGGGAATCCATCACGGGACGTCAAGTGCACCAAATGTTCTAATTTGAGTCACACGAAGGAAGGCTGCAACCTTATTATTTGTGGCATGACCACTCATTCAACAAATGCTATGATAATTTCAAGGTCTGGTAGGAGAAACAATCCAAACAACTACATCGTCAATATCGAGGTAAATCAAGCCGGAGCTAACAACTAAGGTAACCCGCCAGGCTTTAAATTTGGCACCCATACGGGAGCCTTTCACAATTTCAAGTGCCAAATGGCGCCTCCGTTTTGTGGTAAAGTGCCAACGTGGCACTTTGAAAAAACAAGGGAAGTGCCCAATGGCACCTAGCCTTAGGGGTCTAAGTGATCGGGGGTATATATCCTATATAATATATATAATATAGTAAATATATATAATATATATAGTACACAATACATAATAAATATGGAAAGTCTTCAATAACTTGAAAGTTTTCAATAATTTGAAAATCTTCAATAATTTATGATGCCTTTAAAAATTCTCTTGCTATAACGTATTTTGTGTGATGAGAAGACGTCTATTGAATTGTGAAAGCTTAATGCACTTACAAAACTAATATGTTTTCATTACTCAAAGTAAAGTGGTTTGTTATTAAAAGGGGCACTCAAAATTTTAGCCAAAAGTGACATTTTGACACCCATGGTTGATGGCAAAAGTGCCACTAGATTTTCTATGGCACCTAGACTTAGGTGCCAAATTTAAAGCATGTAACCCGCTCCATTCTGTAGGGGGTAGACTTGGTGTTTTTCACAATGTTTCTATTGTAATTACAAGACAGGGTGTGCGTTATGGCATCGGGACCAACACCAGCAAGAATTACAGAATGCAAACCCAAAGATTGAGGGGGGCTCAACCTCATGACATCACAACGTGGTGATCATTGAGATGATTTAAAAACTATAGAAAAACACCGTCAAGTTCTTGTAATGATAGGAAAAAAGGGTCCAGCTTGACTATCTGCCTTGTGTGGGGAGTTGCCAAAGGTGAAGGAAACCAGATCTAGCCTCATTACTTGAGGTAGATATTGACAAGATAGTATCTCACTACACCCTAAGAAAAAATCCATATACATCATCAACACTCTTGTCTTGTCTACTAGATGATGAAGAAGGAGGAGTGCAAGAAGATATTAAATCCATAATAAAAGTCAAAGAAGCATATGACAACACCTACATAGTTAAAGAAGATGAGCTACGAGATATGAATATAGGAGATGAGAATGATCCAAAGATGGTATGGGGCATGCGTAAGTGCAAAGTTAGAACTAAACTTCTAGAGGAAGCTACATGAGCTATTGCTATTATGATCATATGTATATGCATACCACGTTACTGTGGTTAAGTCGGTGGATGGCCACCATTAAATGTTTTATGCAATCAAATATATTATGAGTGATAACCATTAAAAAATCATAAAATGATCTAATTTACCTCACTTTGTAATTTATGTCTACCCGAGTGATTTTTTTCACTTATAATATATTTTTCAAAATTTTCCCACTCTATTGTGCTAACATTATGTAAAAAAAAGATGACCGAGCTAAGTGTAAATGCCAATATTAAATTTCTTATGCATACTAGTAGCTTAAGTCACACATATATTTTAGGCATTACTACCCAACTACCTATAAGAGAAGCCATTTGATCAACTTCACACCCATTCAAGTGACAACCATGGGAGCTCTATATTTAGAGGTATCTGAAGAGAACTAGCTATGTTACGATGGGAGGTATAATATGATTATGGTAGGTGGCCTCCCTTGGAAAGCTACACATGGGCAACTAGAGCATCCCTACAAAAAGAGGTAAGTATTTCTCACTTCATTCTTGGCGCTACATTATAGGGAGGATACATCTTTGTAGAGACCCATAGATTTGTGAGAATAGGCTTGATTTTTATTAGGAATTGCATCGATCTTTGTAATTAGATAACTAAGGAATTTTCAATTAGATAACTTAGGCTGATTATGATTATTTTTTCTTATTATAAATTAATTTAAAAATCACAACTTCTCCCCGATTCATCTCTACCAAAAAAGACCAAGTTAGGCCATAAAGCCATAATTATAACACTTGGGCTCTTTGTAAAATAACCCAGGAGAAAGGGAGTTAATTATATCAACTACCAAATGTAGGAACTAGAGAGATAAGCTTCAATGTAATCATAAGGGTAGAGCAAGGGAGTTAAATATATCAACTTCCAAACATAGGAACTAGAGAGATAAGCTTCAATGTAATCATAAGGATAGAGTATGAGATTGGGCATCTAAAGAGAGGAAGAAAAAGAAACTAGCCTAGTAGATTTACACTCTAGTAAATCCTAGATCAATATAGTATTATCTTCTCAAGAATGTGTAAAAGTTAAAAAAAGGCTTATGGAAGATAAGCAGAGAAGGTTAATCACAATTGCTCTATGTGTCAAATGCATGAGACCTTAGTAAAAAGAGGGGACAAAAATAACCCTAGATTTCAACTAAGCATAGATCTTAAAGATAAGAAATATGCTAGAATTTTGACTAACCATAGAACTTAAAGATAACAAATCTACTGTAACTTCATGTGGAGAAGATTGAGACCTATCTATCTAAAGGTGGAAATCTAAGTTGGGAAATTGTACTACACCTTTCCTAGTAGTTAAAGCTAATCTAAAATAGGAGGGTGTTATTTAAAAGAAGTTGAGTCAACTTAACCTTTGAAAATAGGAGGGTGTTATTTAAAAGAAGTTGAGTCTACTTAACCTTTGAAAATAATGAGCTGTATGATTAAAGTTCTCAACCTAAGGTAGGGCTATGTCAGCTATGTGATCTTCAGGTAATCTAGTCTCTTATGTTTTAAGAGAATAAGAACACAAGAGTTTAGAAAAATGTTATGGACCTGAACTTGGATCAAATGTCATGTTATTAGTATTATCTTAAGTTTACCTAAACGGGTTGGAATTTGATGAGACACAGACATATAGCTTTTATAAGATCTTAAGTTCTCTTTTATGACTCTATGATTTATTGTTAGAGTGTTGTTGAATTCTTTATGGGATATAAGCCTAAAGAAACTAGAAAGAATATATATGTAATATGATCCCTTATTGTGTAATTGTGTATAATCTTGGTAACCTTAAAGGATCCTCGAAGAAATTAAGATAATTATAAATAAATAGAATCATGTGGGTCATGGTAGAGACTCACCAAGAAGGATTAAGTTATTGTGTCTAGTTTGTAATGGATTACTTGGTATAACTATGGTAAAAATCAGTTTTAATGCAAGTGCTCAATGAAACAATGTGCTATGAGAATATTGAACTAGGGATGGATAATGCTCAAGAGACCTAGAATGGTATAAATATTGAA
The DNA here is from genome assembly GCF_041138505.1 of Cibotium barometz. Lineage (NCBI taxonomy): Eukaryota > Viridiplantae > Streptophyta > Polypodiopsida > Cyatheales > Cibotiaceae > Cibotium > Cibotium barometz. The sequence goes on along the minus strand of NC_141095.1, from coordinate 7,460,748 downwards.
CTTGGTTGGTAATGTCTGAGCAACCTAGCAGGGTAAATTCTAAGTTATGACAATATTTAGCTTAGATAGATAATGCCCAAATAACTTGAAAGGGTGATTCCCACGCGACAATGATTATGTTTATGATGTTTTCTTTTATTAGATAATGCCCAAATAACTTAAAAGGGTGATTCCCATGCTACAATGGTTATGTTTATCATGTTTTCTATTATTAGATGTATGATGTAAGGGATTTAAGTAAACCAAGTAAATAAGCTAATATAGATTGTATGATGTTTTCTTTTGTTAGGTATATGATGTAAGGGATTTAAGTAAACCAAATAAATCAGATAATATAGATTGTAATACTTGAATTGGGAATTATTTAAAGAGGTGGGTGTGCCTATAGTTTTGAAGTGTGCATACTATTTAAGTGTCGTGACCTAGGGAGCTTGGGAAACAATCTTTAACTGATATAATCACTCCATAGACCTAGTGGTCAGGCATACTTCTAGACCCATGGGATTGGATGAAGCTATGGGAGTAGATGGGCCAACCAAAAAGCTAGTAGGGTTAAGCCTAAGGATCTAGTAAAATTAGATAAAGAATAAAATACCAAAAAGTGGGTGGCAAGAGGGTGGACTCGAGCATGCGGGTGGTTCCTATACAAGACCAAAAGTTGTTTTAAACCTTTGAGAATTGGGGTAAAATAAAAAATTAGGTTATTAGGAGGCAGGAATTATATTCATAATGTATTTAGGCTATCAACTTCACAATGGAGGAGTAGGACTCTTAATTGTGAGAATTATGGAGGAGACAGAACACGTTAGGCCATTCTTGTACGAATCTCCTAGGTGAGACTTTTCTCTCTAGACAAGTCTTCCACTTAGCTGTATTCTAATAGAAGTAGAGGGTTATTATCTCTTCTCTTAGTTTTACTACCTTGCTCAAAACTTTCCATTACACCATAATCATTTGTGATTATTTTAGAGTCTACATCTCTTAGTTTTACTACCTTGCTCAAAACTTTCCATTACACCATAATCATTTGTGATTATTTTAGAGTCTACATGTTGAGTGCAAAAATGTTAATATTCTGACCATGTTGCATTATATACTTATACTAAAGATAATCAAAACACTATATATATTAGTAAAATAAAACATCTTTACTTACATGGTGGCCACATCCCCTTGTATACTCACATTCTTCTCTTGTACTCACCTCTCCTACCATATTAGCTTACTCTAGGGAATCTCTAAGCTCTTTAATATTGCAACCCTTTGGGAGAGCCTCTAGGTTATTTGGGTATGCCATGTGCATATGTGTTGGTCTATCATTCTCTTTCTTGCATCATGAAGATGAAAAAAGTAGTATCTTGTATACACAAGGGGAGGCTGTTAAAAGATTGAGAGAGATGATGAAAACCCTAAGATTGAGGAGCTTAGCATATAACCAGAATGGTAAAAACCATTTTTAGCTATTCAAGAATATGGATAGATGTATAAGTGGGCATCATCAACACTAAGGGTGGATATTATCTATATGCCCAATCAAAATAAGGTTCATATAGCAAAGTTTTCTATGGAATAATGAAGGAATCTCATGTTTGTAAATAACTTTCCACTATTTGATTCAGCATGCTTTAATAACTTAGAGAGCCAAATACAATGTCTTCTAAAGGATATTGAATCCAATGATCGTAGCACCATACAGATTTATAAAGCTAATCATGTTACTTTAGGACTAAAAGAAGCCAGTCTTGGAGAATTATGATAAAGAAGTCTTATGCTTTGACATGAATATAGGCATTATCATAGTCTTTGATGTATACTAGGTTACACGCATATCACATTTGAAGATTTCATTAAATACATCTTTTTGGTTCCCACATCCTTATTTCAGAAGGACTCTCCCAAGATCATGGGTGGTTGCAAGATGAGGTTATCTAGTTTCATGTAGTGGGTGCCCTTGGCTTTAGCCAGAAAACATGCATTTTTTCAAGAAGAATAGCCAATCTCTCCTAATTAGCCAAGGAGTTTCACTTCAAGGTCTTCTAATGAAACATCATATGCAAAGTTGGACACCTAAAACTATAATCTGATCAAATGTCCAATAATTGCAAATCCCCTTTTCTTTGGGAACCAAAATTGTATACATGCCCTGTCGAAGGTTTGGACAGGTATAGTGAATGTGAGTAAATTGCCTATAACTTTTACATTATTACTCGTATGATGTTTCCACTTTGCATATCACAAACACAAATAACATAGAGCTTAACTTGATTTATCAAGTAATTTTTGATGTGTTCTACTATTCTCTATATTATTTAAAAGGTATTAGAATTGTTAAAAAACATACTATTTTATCCTCCCACCACATCTACCATTTAAAATGCTCAAATTGTATGGATCTAGTGATGATTAGATTGGGAAAGATTAGTATAATGTGGGTATAAGGTAAAATTACAAATCTAACGGTTGGATTTTTGTAGATTTACTTTGGAAAATTTGTTATGACTGTTAGAGGCCCATTAAATCAATTGTAATTTAATTCTAGAAAATTAAATATTGAATCTTTCAATCTAAAAACTCTAGGGATCAATACGCTTGTTGCCATGAATTTATTAAAAAAAATTAGCTTAATTTGAGTATGGGAAGGTCCATTTTCAATCCTCCCAAGTGAAAATTCCCATATTGTGTCCACTTTTCCCTTTTCAAGTCTAAAACCAATCCTAGTTAGGTTTAGAAATCTAGGCTTGGTAAACTTCAAAGCTTAGATATCATTCCATGTGTGAGGCTTGGGTAGGCACAAATCTTATATATGCATGCCACTTTATGTCCACATGAGCTTCGAGAGGATCCACATAAGCAGCTTGCCACCTCACCTTGCCACCTCCACCCTCCATGTCAACATGGTCAACCTAGTTGACTCCCCACCTCATCATCCTAGTCGTCATTAATGCCACATCTTCTTGCCACCTTTGCATGCCACCTCGCACTTGGTGACATGGCATGCCACATCATGGAATTGCCACATCAACCATAATAGTGCCACATGTCAAGAGAATGCCACGTATCATGCACGCATGTGACACGTGGCACCTCCTTCCCACCTCCCCTTTCTTTTCAAAAACATATTTTTGAAAAAGTTAATTTAGTAATTTAGAGAAATAGAATATAAAGTTTTAAATAATAAAATATATATAACTTATTAAATAAAAGAACTTAAAATCACTAATTTTAAAGGATTATATTTTGAAATTAGATCAATAATATTATTATTAAAGTTCATATTATTCAATTTCAAAAAATAATTTTTTAAGTTTAATATTCCTTGAAAATATTTTTTGTAGAATAAACCTTTGAATAAAATTTAAAAAAAATACATTATTTAAAAAAAGCAGTTATATAATTATAAAATAAAAGATATATTTATATATCTAGGAATGATAAATATTTAGACTTGTTAATAAACATTACTAATAATATTAATTTTTAAGTGGATAATAATTTATCTTTAATTATCTTTATGTTTATCTTAATTATCCAATCATTCTTAGATAAGAAATCCGATGAGATTTGAAGTGGATAACCTATTTTTCCTATATAATCACACATCTCTAGTACTACCCCACACTTATCTCTAGTACTATCCCATCATTGAGCCTTTATAATATTTTTTCTCTCTTAGCTTCCTTGAGAATGGGTTCTCAAAGTCGTAGGAGTCGGAAACGTGATAGAGCCCCCCGGGGGCCGTGCCGTGACGCCCCCGCAGCCCCCCCGGTGCCGCGCCGCAAATCCACTGCCATCATTATCACTCTGAGAAAAGCCCACACTACTACAGCGATCATGTATTTTAGCTACAATAGCCACGACCACCATCTTCTGCAGAGCCGCCCAATCACTCACAGCACAGAAAAAAAAACAAAAGAAACACGCCTTTTCTAGCGGCTTGACAAAGCAACACACCACTGCTGCGCTACTAGCAGCAACCTCAACAATGTACACACACATAAATAACTCTCTCTGGCATCACCAGCCTCAGAGAATTGGTGGCCAAACACAACAAACCTCCTCGCCGGGCAGCTATACTGTCTCTCTCAGTCGCCACCAGCCACCACCGCCTTCTTCTTGTCTTTCAGACTCTCCGGCTCTCAGCCTCGACTAAAAGTTCCTCTCTTGGCGTTGATAGCTGCTCCTCTATCGGCTACCTCCAGTGCCCAGGGATTTCACTGACGTAAACGAGAACATGTGAACATGTTAATAACATATGTTAATAACACAAAAAATCTTGTGATCACATGTTATAGTCACAAACCTTTCACAAGGACCTGAAAAATTTATCTTTGTCGGGCATAAAAAATCTTCTTAGGTGGCCACTGACCTGCTATTATGTGAAGATGGTAACATGAGAACATGTGAATAGCTTATTCCCATGTGTAGCCAAGCTTTTAAGGGGTTCCCAAATGGCAAGTGACCTGTTATTTTGTGAACGGTAACATGAGAACATGTGAATAACTTGTTCACATGTGTTATTATCACAAAAAATCTTGTGATCACGTGAATATTAAATCCCTGCCAGTGCCTTTAGGCTCCGATGCTGCGGCCAGTAGCACCTCAATCATCTTTCCGACTCTCTCTGCTTCTCTGCAGGTGACGCCAACTCCCTGTTGGTTGACACCGCGAATGCCTTTCTCCCCTTCTCTACTGTCGACGTGCCAGAACAGCAACAACTCCAACTGGGGGCGGCTTCATCAACATCAGCACACTCTCTTTACTGTGGCGACCTCATACATCCGCTGTGATGGCCACGATCATTCTTTTTTCAGAGCCGCCACACACTTCATTAGCTACACTGTAAATTACCAAACATGGCTATTGCCCATGCGCTGCGATCCACCTTCACGTGTTTACTAAAAATGGCCAACATCTACACACAATTGGCGCCCAAGAATAACATCCAAAATCAGCCCACGACGACTCTTCCCCATCATCACATTTTGGGGTTCCCATATATTTCCATGCGGAGGCATTATATATGATGGTAAGAGTGCATCCATTAAAACCATGACTCCATACTTGCTTCGTCCAATCATTATCCCAATATGGAGGCATTACCAAGAGCTCTTAAAACCATGACTCCATACTTGCTTCGTCCAATCATTATCCCAATATGGAGGCATTACCAAGAGCTCTTAAAAGAGCATGAAATCATCCTGTTCCAACATACATGCATCAAAGCCCAAAGGCTACCAACATCAAAAGCCTTCTGCAAGCTTTCCACACATTGGAGACCAACCTTCCTCAAGGCCACACGCACAGCTACAATAAAAAGAAACTTAAAACCTCAAGCACCTGCTCCCAAAAAAAACATGCATGTACTAGCCTACTGCAAAACCATCCACTCTGTACATCTGCCAGGGCATTTCAGGGCAAAGCTTTTTTTCATGCCATGCATCCCATATGTACACAAGCCCAAAACACCTTACAAAATTTTTTCTGACACCTAGCAGAGTTTCCTATTGGTGTGGTCGTCTCTGTGATTGATTTTGCAGAGAACTACACCTTCACACCTTTTCATGAGATACAATCTGAGTATTACTTCTCAGAGAGCAAGTAATGGTTATATTTCATAATATTTGTTTCGTGTTTGAGCTATATTACTTATTTGATTTTTTGTGTCCTAAACATCTGCATTGCTTACCTCACCAGGTTGCTATTATGGTCCACATTAGCTATCAACATGCAGAGGCTCATGTAGATGAGATAGCGAGGACCCCCGAGACCCGTGTCATTATTCGAGAGTATCATTTCTATATCAGTGATGAATCATTCACATGATGCACATTTTGTGCAACACTCTTTTCGTCTCCATGACGATTTTTTAGGAGATTGTGGGATCATACGTGGCTAGCGATGGGTTTGGTCGGATGGTTGTGGCACACAGTTCAAGTCGTCAAGACAATTCTATTGGCTCTACAGGTAGTACTTATGGTTCTCTTATATTTGCAATTAAACTAAATTCACTAGAACATCTTAAAGAAAACAATAACTAAGACTATCTTTTATGGATTTATAGGTGGCATGTGCAGTCTAGTATCCCAGTGATTTGGTCATTCTTTGAGACTGGTCACAGGAAGGGAGAGCATGATGGTTCATGCGTGTGTGTGAAACATGCCCTGAGGCATCATCAGCTGTGCTGCTCTGCAGGATGCTCAGCGGTTCAGAGATGTGGGCCACGTAGTCAAGTGGTGCTCCCAACATTTGTGTGGGAGTGCAGCATTATCGTATCCCAAACGTGATGCTCGGATTGTCATGAGATTTTTTTTGCATGTGGATGGTGGCATGATTGACCATAGAGCCTCCCATGATTGTGACATAGTACCTAGCACCTTGGGCTTACATTCCATCAGGAGCACATGCATGGCGGCCCCCACGATTTACACATGACGGTTTGCATGCTTTTGTGGAGCATGTATGGATGGCGATTGGTCACATTGTGCCTCGAGAGGATGGGCAGATGCATGGATACAGACATTCCTCTCCCCCGAGCATCCTTCACATCCAGTGTTGCCTGATGAGCACACAGGTCCTGCGTTCATGGTCAGTTATGATGACCTGATAGATTCGCTACAAAAGGGTGATGTATTTGCTGTTATTGCCAGTGAGGAAAATAGCGAGGGAGTAGACTACTATTTGATGAGTTGCACTAGGCCAAACTGCATCCTTGACCAAGATATAGTGGATGATCATGGGTTTTCTTTTGACGCCCATAGCATGATTGTGGCAGGCCAGTTCTACCAGCAGATTCGACTTCATCGGGGGAATCTTGAGTTCCAGCAGTGGAAGTGGGAGTTAGAGGCATTTCAGTTCTCTCATCTAGTGGTTACTACCAGGCTCACTCTTGATCGAGTACAAAGCCGAAAACACAGTTCTCACCCTCGTTTTCGGCTTTGAAAAAGGATGACCATGAGAGCATTCTAGAGCAGTTGAGAGCTAGAGAGGGTGCTACTAACTAGATCTCTATCTTGATAGTGACTAAACTCAGACTAGCTGGGTTAGCTCATGAGAGCATTCTAGAGCAGTTGAGAGCTAGAGAGGGTGCTGCTGACTAGATCTCTATCTTGATAGTGACTAAACTCAGACTAACTGGGTTAGCTCACTGGTCCCCATCGGAGCATGTTTGTGTACGATGGTATGGGTAAGGCCCGGATTTTCCATGGCCTCTTAAGCACCAAGAGACTTGAAAAATCCACACTGGCCGCTAATTACCAATCCAAACATGCACCGATTGTGACCAAACTCTGCAAACATGTGGGGGTGGGCCCCTCCCACATGCTTGCAAAGTTTGGTTCCCATCGGAGCATGTTTGGGTATGATGGTATAGGGAAGGCCTGGATTTTCCATGGCCTCTTAAGCACCAAGAGACTTGAAAAATCCACATTGGCCGCTAATTACCAATCCAAACATGCTTGGATTGTGACCAAACTTTGCAAGCATGTGGGGGTGGGTCCCCCCACATGCTTGCAAAGTTTGGTCCCCATCAGAGTATGTTTGGGTACGATGGTATGGAGAAGGCTCGGATTTTCCATGGCCACTTAAGCACCAAGAGACTTGAAAAATCCACACTGGGGGCTAGTTACCAATCCAAACATGCTTCGATTGTGACCAAACTCTGCAAACATGTGGGGGGGGTGGGCCCCTCCCACATGCTTGCAAAGTTTGGTTCCCATCGGAGCATGTTTGTGTACGATGGTATGGGGAAGGCCGGGATTTTCCATGGCCTCTTAAGCACCAAGAAACTTGAAAAATCCACACTGGGACCGCTAATTACCAATCAAAACATGCTCCGATTGTGACCAAATTTTGCAAGTATGTGGGGGTGGGTTCCCCCCACATGCTTGCAAAGTTTGTTCCCCATCGGAGCATGTTTGAGTATGATGGTATGGGGAAGGCTGGGATTTTCCATGGCCTCTTAAGCACCAAGAGACTTGAAAAATTCACACTGGCCGCTAATTATTAATCCAAACATGTCCCGATTGTGACCAAACTCTGCAAACATGTGGGGGTGGGCCTCTCCCACATGCTTGCAAAATTTGGTTCCCATCGAAGCATTTTTGGGTACGATGGTATGGGGAAGTCCCGGATTTTCCATGGCCTCAAGCACCAAGAGACTTGAAAAATCCACATTGGCCGCTAATTACCAATCCAAACATGATCCGATTGTCACCAAACTTTGCAAGCATGTGGTGGTGGGCCCGTCCCACATGCTTGGAAAGTTTGGTTCCCATCGGAGCATATTTGGGTATGATGGTATGGGGAAGGCCCGGATTTTCCATGGCCTCTTAAGCACCAAGAGACTTGAAAAATCCACACTGGCCGCTAATTACCAATCCTAACATGCTCCGATTGTGACCAAACACTGCAAACATGTGGGGGTGGGCCCCTCCTACATGCTTGCAAAGTTTGGTTCCCATCGGAGCATGTTTGGGTACGATGGTACGGGGAAGGCCCGGATTTTCTATGGCCCCTTAAGCACCAAGAGACTTGAAAAATCCACATTGGCCACTAATTACCAATCCAACCATGCTCCGATTATGACCAAACTTTGCAAGCATTTGGGGGTGGGGCCCCCCCACATGCTTGCAAAGTGTGGTCCCCATCAGAGCATGTTTGGGTACAACAGTACGGGAAAGACCCGGATTTTCCATGGCCTCTTAACACTAGTTTGGTACCAAAACAGGACACTTAAAGTGTCCTTTTTGGGGGGTTGTTAAAAAAATCAAACTCCTAATGTAGGCTTTAAAAACCAAAATGCTTCATTGGGCATGTAGAACATAACCCTATGCTTATGTAAAAAATGCTAAACATATAAAATGCCTTTTTATTTGGAAGTACATAAGCAACAAAGTAGCATATGTCTTGAAAATGAACATTTTTTAGGATTTTTCCAAATATGCAAGCCTCATTCTCTCAAAAAAAAAATCCAATGATATCAATAGCATTTCTCCCAAGATATTTTGATAGCATACATCAGTCCAAGGAGGTAGAAGTTCACCAAAAAAATCATTTTCCTTTCCTAGAATTTTTTCTAAAAAAGTGACATAAAATCAGCAAAAGTAACGCGTATTATCAAAACTCAATCACGCCACTAAAAAATAATGTAGCCCTATCAATGAGAATGTTGATTATTGGTTTTCATGCTTGAGATGAGATAAATAAGCCATAATTGGATGTGTATGACACTAACTTAGCCTCCACTTAAGTAGGTTCTTATCGCCTAGTTCTAAAAAAATTGTAAAAAATAAAAATGCAAAATTTGATCATCTTTTATCAAAAACTAATCATAACTATGCTTGCACAAGTAGTCTACACCTATAGTTACAACAAATAATGCACTTACACAGCTTTCCCCTTTGATGAAAATCAAAATTAGGCTCATAATTAGACATTTTATGTATTAAAAACAGGTTGCGCAAAAGGCCATGTATGAGAAGAGGCCCAAAAAGTGACTCTAAAGTTTTGGAAAATTCAAAATAAAGTAGTATTTACCCTATATAACATGGGTGCACCTCAACTTTTACATTATTAGCTTGCATATGGAAGGAGAAAAATTCATGCTCCACCTGTATAAAAAATGTCATTTCAATATTAGCGAGTCAAAAATTTATCCAATAATTGTCGTTTGATGATTCCAGGATTTAGTTTACATCATGGGCTTTCCATCAAGCTAAGTTTCATGATCAAACTATGTCCCTTCTAAAAGTTATATCCAAATTACTACTATAATTTTGAAAACAGCAAAAATCATGTGTTTTATCAGCATGTGTCTAAGAAAATTAAAATATTGCCTTGCAAAAGCTAAGAAAAGTGAAATTTAAAAAATCTCAAGGATTTTTTGGGTCTTGAGGAACATCTGTGGATGTTAAGCATTTCAAAACTCTTAATAGATTGCCCACAAAAATTCAAGAAAAATGCTATTTTTCAGGACACTTTAGTCTCTCAAGACACTTAAGTGTCCAATTACAGAACTAGTCTTAAGCACCAAGAGACTTGAAAAATCCACACTGGCCGCTAATTACCAATCTAAACATGCTCCGATTGTGACCAAACTCTACAAACATATGGGGGTGGGCCCCTCCCACATGCTTGCAAAGTTTGGTTCCCATCAGAGCATGTTTGGGTACGATGGTATGGGGAAGGCCCGAAATTTCCATGGCCTCTTAAGCACCAATAAACTTGAAAATTCCACATTGGCCGCTAATTAACAATCCAAACATGCTCCGATTGTGACCAAACTTTGCAAGCATGTGGGGGTGGGTCCCCCCCACATGCTTGCAAAGTTTGGTCCCCATCGGAGCATGTTTGGGTAGGATAGTATGGGGAAGGCCCGGATTTTCCATGGCCTCTTAAGCACCAAGAGACTTGAAAAATCCACACTGGCCGCTAATTACCAATCCAAACATGCGTCGATTGTGACCAAACTCTGCAAACATGTGGGGGTGGGCCCCTCCCATACATGCTTGCAAAGTTTGGTTCCCATCGAGCATGTTTGGGTACGATGGTGTGGGGAAGACCCGGATTAACTAAAATGTAATGATACTCAATAATGAAAAAACTCATAATGATATAAACATTAAATAAGTACATCAGAATGAAAATGAGCTACCCCATCTAGTCTGAGGTTAGTCACTGCCCATAAATCTAAGTACAATATAAGTGAGCTAACCCAACTAGTCTGAGTTTAGTCACTATCAACGGTAACCCAATCAAAATCGTCATCTTCAACTGCTGGTCGACGTGTGCGGTTAGTCACTACCCATAAATCTAAGTACAATGTAAGTGAGCTAACCCAGCTAGTCTAAGTTTAGTCACTATCAACGGCAACCCAATCAAAATCGTCATCTCTAACTGTGTCGACGTGCGCATTCGAGGCTGCTATGCATGTCAAGGAGGTTGTGCCGGCTGGCGGGGGTCGTCAAATGTCTGCAGGGAGGTCTGCCTCAAAGGCAGGATCATGAGCTGGTGTCGGTGTACTCGGGAGCTCACGAGTCCCCTCTCCCTCTCTCTACGTCGTGCTACTGTAGGATGTCTCTGTCTGTTGTAAACCCAAAATGGTACGTGTCCCACTCTGCTCGTGTAAGCTCCTCTGCTCTATAAGGACACGTGCTCTGTAAGGACACGCTGCTCATGAGAAGCAGCACTGCTGCTAGCACCATCACCCGAGGTGCCACTAGGACCAGCACCACCCACACGCTCGTATGCTGTGATCTGGCTCTCGTGAAGGACTCTCTGGTATGCATCAAACTCATGTGCACTCCACTCAATCTCTGGAGGAACCTCAGGCTCCTGATCTCTATCATCGAAGGCATCGAGTCCCAAGTCAGTAGAGCTGAGGTAAAATCAATAGTCCAGCATCTACTCGAACGACGCATGGGTGAAGATCATCAATGCCCAAAACTCTGTATATCGCTAGGTCGACGTGTGCACGACAAGAGGGACATGCTGAGAAGCGTACTAGCTCCTGGGGGTCATGCAAGACAAATGAAAAAAATGTCCACATCCCAGGGCATATCCACCAGTATTGTCAATGTCCTCGATACATAGAGCACAGCAGGCATCACGTAGAAATGGTGGTGCATCCTGAGGGAGAGGTCATCAAAAAACCTCTGTTAACAGGCCGTGAATATAAAGGCAAGTAAGGCACTGTCATGTCTGAGGATCTACGGAACTCTCGAATATGTAGCATCAAACTGCTCTGCCCTATGCTGTGCAATCCGCTCCATAATCTGGTGATGCTGCGCCTTAGCTCTAGAACTCTCTACCTCAATCTGAGCCTACGCAAAAAAGTAAAGCATAAAAATAATTGATTAGTCTCTCTCATAGGATTTAGTTAAAGAAATTTATAACTTAGGACCTTAATTATAACTCAATTACATGCAAGAGAAATTTATAACTTAGCACCTTAATTATAACTCAATTACATGCAAGAGAAATCTACCTACTGGATGTCAGACTCTCTCACATGCCGTGCCTCTGCAGTAGCTACCTTTGTAGTAATGCAACTCTAAGGCGGTCAATCTCCACTCTTGCCTCTACCAACTCCTGAGTGAGTCTCTCAGTGGTAGGTGTGGGACCCTATGTAACACAATCAACCATGCCGCTCATGTAAAAATATAGAAAAGTACATAGAAACATGTAAATAAATGACTAAAAAAACTTAAGAAGTAATAAATATGTAAATACCTTGACATTTGTCGTCGGTATCGATTATTAGAACAAGCGCACCACATGCTGGATGCTCTCCGTGGGGTGGTACTTCGTACATCGATGCCAACCTGGGTGCCAAGAGCCTCGACTGTCGACATAGGCACAAATGAAGGATCTGTAGTAGGAGCTACACGAAGGGCTCGTGGAGGCCGCCTACCCTGGTCTTGGAGACGGCCTTGGCCAGCACCACCACACCTGGCCGATGGCTAGTGTAATCCACCTCCTCCCTTAAGACAAACTCCACATATAATTGCTTTGCGAAGTATATGGGAATCTGGCGGTTGTTCGGAATCCTCCCATATGCGGCAACATATCGACTATAGATATGTGCCGCCATACGAGGATGCGACCAATCACAGACCTGACGATATGTCAGGCCATGTGACATAGGAACAGTGCGATGGTGGGCTATCCAATCATCTACATAAACAATATCGTGAAGGCTACGAAGGAACGAAAGCATCACCTCTAAGTCTGCCACAATATGAAATGTAGACGGTGTGTCTCTACGGTGTGTCTCTAGCACTCCTACGGATAGCCGCTAACTCGCGGTCTACTCTGCGATGAGGTCCACAATAGACGAGCGGCCCTCCTCGTGTGACTCCATGCTAAAACCTAAGCCTAACACAAAGGTCCAATGTGAAGGGTCCAATGCTTAGTGCTAAGTAGCACTAGTGAAGCTATAAAACAATGCTAATGGGCCCACTAATGCTAATCCAAATCAAGAGAGCAAGGAGAGTGAAAACAACTTCTGACAATGAGGCAAAAAAAAAAGTTTTCTGGTTTTATACCCTCGAACAAGGTTCGGTGGCATCATGCACTTTAGGGTTTGCAAGATGTACGCTCTAGATTTTAGGGTTAGTGAAACAAACGGCCAAGATACACTTTAGGGTTAGTGAAACAAACGGCCAAGATACACACTTAATTTTAGGGTTGGTGAAGGATCGACGGCTGAGATTTGATATTAGTATCTCGTTTGATTTTAAGTCATTACCACGACCGAGGTATGTCGACGGTCGAGATTCATTAAATACCTCGATCGAGATATTTAAACGACTGGGATCACATCTTCCAATGTGCATGAATGGACGGTGGAGATTGCATCTCTGTACCTCAAACGAGATATTTGGATGATGGAGATTGCATCTCTGTACCTCAAACGAGATATGTGGATGGTGGAGATTGCATCTCTTTACGTTGAACGAGGTATTTCAATGGTCAAGATTTGATCTCAATATCTCGTTCGAGATATGTGGACGGTGGAGATTGTATCCCTATACCTCGAACAATGAATGGTCGAGATTTTATTTCAATATCTCGTTCGAGATACGTGGACGATGGAGATGGGCTAGTCAAATATGCCTAGGGGGATACAGCGTGGCATTGATGTGGATCCGAGTGGCATGAATATCTCGATCGAGATAGTGTGGTGGCGGTGACCTGTATTGGTGACATGGATGATGACTGGAAACCCAGACCTACTAGCGTGGCATTAGTTGGTATCTTGTTTGAGATATGTCGCTTTAGGCTTGGGAGGCACGTGTGGTGTTTTAATTCATGGCGATATCACGATCGAGATACTCCGCTCGAGATGTGTGGATGTCCCAATTTTAGAGAGAGTGAACGAAAGTGAGTACCCTCATCTTGCAACCGCCTAGATGCATTCCAGACGAAACCATTACAGAGTTAAGTTTAGTAACCACATTAGGAACTTTTTGAGGTCATTTTGGGGCCCTGTAAGGAAGTTTGACCGGAATATTCCCTCCAAAAAGGGGCACCGAATAAATTTTTTGCAAATGAACTCCAAATTTGTCGAACCTCACATATTTAGATTCTACTCTTCAAAAGCTATCCATTGATATATAACACGATAGGGTTCGGAGAAGGGACAAGACAGATACCTAGAAGATTCCTTTTTGCCTGGGAAAGATTCGCGTTACGTGAATCTTTCCCAGGCAAAAAGGAATCTTCTAGGTATCTGTCTTGTCCCTTCTCGGAATCCTATCGTGTTATATATCAATGGATAGCTTTTGAAGAGTAGAATCTAAATATGTGAGGTCCGACAAATTTGGAGTTCGTTTGCAAAAATTTTATCCGGTGCCCCTTTGTGGAGGGAATATTCCGGTCAAACTTCCTTACAGGGCCCCAAAATGACATCAAAAAGTTCCTAATGTGCCTTGTTGAGATATCGAGCTCATCTAGTGAGGTGGTGGACACTGATGACTTGCCTGGGGGATAGGTCCCACACTTACACCACTGGCATGGTTGGTGAGATCATGGGTGATATGCGGCCAGTGGGATGACAGGCTGTGTGATAGCCACTCTAGAGACTGGCAGAGTTATAGCGCTAGCTCACTTTGTTGGGTTCACACTATAGAGAACCCTTGTATGTATTTGGTTGAGTACCTTTTCATATATGTGTACTCTTATCTTGTATAGAGAACCCTTGTATGTATTTGGTTGAGTACCTTTTCATATATGTGTACTTTTATCTTGTATATGGTGTGTTGATGAGTGAAGAAGAAGATTTTCAACCTCTCACCTTGTGTGTTCTCTATTAGGGTTTTGTGAGTGTGTGTGTGCTTGCAAGAGCTCAAGCTCTCTTCCCCCTTGCATCTTTTCATGGTATCAGAGCCTGGTTCATGCTAAGGGCTGAGCTGCAACCAAGAGAACCACAGGAAGCGGTACGAGGGTAAGAGCTTCGACTACTCTTCCCTATTTGTGTTGGTGACTACACCCTTGTCGGGAGCTCTACGGGAGGCACTGGCAAACGATCTCTGATTGAGGAGCTTTCTTCGTGGGAGTAAAGTTATAGGGCAACTATATTGTCCTATGGGACCTGATTTTCTGGGCCAAAAACGCGTTTCGGGCACGTGTGGACCTTTGTTTTTCAGAAAGCAGGCGATTTTGAGAACTACGGGTAAGTCATTGATTCTCTGCAGAACTCTGTTTTAAGAACTGCAGGAAGATAGATTGGCTGTGCAGACACTGTGTGTGCTGCAAAGAGGTCAATAGTTGCCATTGGGTGTATGTATGCACATTGAGGTTACTGGTTGTGACATTTGAGTGTACTACAGTACCGCTGCAGAAAATACAGCAGTTTGTGCAGGACAAACTAAAGTGTTGTTTCTGGTAAAATTGTGTGTCTGGCAAGATGTCAAAATCGTGGCATAACCCAGATTGTGGCTGAGAAGCTTGATAAGAATAACTTCCATTCTTGGAGGTTCAGGTTGACGAATTTCCTGATGGGAAAGGGCTATTGGGACTACATAGAAGGTGAGCATGAAGAGGCACCAGAGATACCGGACATAAATCTGACTGCCTACAGATTGTGGCTGAGAAGCTTGATAAGAATAACTTCCATGCTTGGAGATTCAGGTTGACAAATTTCCTGATGGGAAAGGGCTATTGGGACTACATAGAAGGTGAGCATGAAGAGGCACCAAAGATACCGGACTGCTCTGCAGATGTGAAAGAGTTTAAATACTGGAACCAAGGAGCCAGGAAAGTTATGTATTGGCTCTCCATTAGTATACAGGATACCATGATTGGGCACATTCACGATGTTAAGTCCCCCAAGGAGGCGTGGGACACCTTGGTAAAAATCTATGAAACAAATACCAAGGCACGCAAGATACAGTTGAAGAACGAACATATTGTGGAGAAAAAGAGCATGTCTGTGAATGACTATGCATTGAAGATAAAGGGTATTGTGGAATCCCTTGCATCTATTGGTGTTTCAGTAGATGATGATGATAAGGTGGAAGTCTGTCTACGTGGTCACGGGCCACAATACAAGGCGTTCAAATGTCTATTCAGACTCGGGAAAATATTCCCAATTTTACAGATTTGGTGTCTATGTTGATTATAGAAGAGAAGAGCTTGGGTGAAGACCAACAGTCTACACAAGTTCAGGAAGAGGACGAGGTAGAGGAGGCTATGGACGCGATCAAGGAGGTGGCCGAACAGGTAATCAGGCCTTCTACACAAGTTCAGGAAGAGAACGAGGTAGAGGAGGCTATGGACGCGATCAAGGAGGTGGCCGAACAGGTAATCAGAATTATGGCAAGTAGCAGCAACAACAACAGTCCCAGAATTCACAACAACAACAACAACAACAACACAGGTGGAAGAGGCCAATTCAAAGGCAGGGGAGTCAAAGAGGCCGTGAAAATTGGCAAAGGCAGTATAATGATGCACGTGGATACTTTTATTGTGGTAAGCCTGGACATGTGCAGGCAGAGTGTTATAAGAAGCAGGCCGACATGCAAAATGGGAAATTGTAGCAAAACAACTATGCATCCTCGAGCAGAAACAATGAGGATAATGAAAGGTTGTTTGTTATGCAGCATGTCATGAATGCCATGTCTGAAAATGTTGAAGCAGCACAAAAAGATGATGTATGGTATGTTGATTCAGGTGCTTCGAACCCACATTGGAGAGTGGTTCAAGGAGATGAAAAACCCGGAAAGACCAGGTTTTGTGGAAACAGGGGGGATGACACTGCTCATCCTCCCATGTTGGAGATGTGCCATTGTCTATGCAGGATGGCAAAGTGAAGTACCTTGCAGATGTACTTCATGTACCGAACATAACAAAGAATCTGGTTTCAGTTGGCTAGATGATTGAGTAGGGTTTGATGGTTCGGTTTAACCCTGATAGTTGTTATGTTGAAGACTCTAAAGACAAGTGCAGGTTGGTTTGCAAAATGTAAGATCCCTGTCCCCACCGCGCGACGGATTCGGAGTGCTAGCAGCGGAAGTAGCACATCTTGCACAGGCCAGGGTCCCACACTCGGGGCCTCGCCCACGGATATCCGGACAAGAGACTAATCCGTCGGTTTTTCCAAAACCGAACCCGAAAAAACTTCCCTTATCCGGAAAGCACGGGCGATTCCACCAGGATAACTTTTTACTCTAACGTAGTCAAGACCATTACTGATCAAACTGATCCGACTACACCTATAAAGATACTCAGCCAGATCAAGGAATGAAACTTGCACTTGGATCATTGGGATCAACGCTTTTTTTCCCATCAAGAGGCACAGCCGTTGATTCCTATCCATAGAACAATTACTATCCGGGATTTACTTTATCTATCGTAATAACAAAAATTGAGTCTCGATTTACGGATCCATCAGTCCAGCCTTACCCCATCCAGTCCCATGGGTTAGCCAACCTCCCAACCACTGTAGAGATGGGATCCAATTAGGAATTTGGTTAGGTTTTGTCCCGGGTACCAAGGAAAAGAGTTCCAAGGCCCCCTAGCTGGAAGTTTCATGCAAACATAAAACTAGTCACACCACTTACACACCCAATATGAAATTACCTTTTTCTAAGCATCAACTAACTTAAAAACAATTCTTTAATGAAATTACCTTTTTCTAAGCATCAACTACCTTAAAAACAATCCTTTAATGAAACCATTATGTCACTGATGACAATTCTCGAATTCTCTAGTTGAATCCTTATTTCCAATCATTCATTCATCGGTGTACTTATGGCATCATTGGCAACCAAAACGCTCACCACCTGTTCACTCAGGGGCCTTTTACATAGTTCCTAGCTCATAGTAACCGGCAATATATTCATATAACAGAATGGAATCTCCGTGGAAGATCAGCAAGATCAACCCATAGATCCATATAAAAGAGCCATGGACTCATCCGTTAAGGACTAGCAAGGTCAATTAACCAGATCCATGCCCGGTTTTAGAAAACAACTCTTACTCCTTGTTCCAATATCTTCCACGACGCACGTGTGGTATCTTCGGTGACCCAGAGCCCGAGCACCGTATGGTCAACACCCTCTAGGATCCTTCGTAGGTGACTTAGCGCTTCACTCATAGGCCGCTTCCTTGGTCCCTCATCCACCGTACCGGAAGCTCACCATTTAAATCGAACCGAGGCTGGTCAAGACCTCGATCGACCTTGCTACGCGAGCCGTCCTCCATTGACTCTCCGTTAGCAGTTACAACTTTATCAGTTCAGTCTTCATGACCTTAATCCTCAAGACGGTCAAAATGCTTCCCCAGCATTCTTGACATAAAATAGTCATTTACAAACAGTCACAAAATACAGTTTCTATAATGAACTCTCGTCTTTCCACATTATCCACTCTCGGACCACATTACTTATTCCACATTCCATTCAATGTGTACTCATTCTCATCCATCCACTCATATAGACTACACATTATTTCACATACACCTTCACATTCATTATTTTACATACATATCCATGTTCGTACGACCACATCATACATCCAATTTCACATTCATACATACGCATCTACATGCATACATCCGCATCCACATTCATACATCCATACATACGCACCTACATGCATACATCCGCATTCATACATCCATACTTCCATTTCCACTTCCACACATCCACATTCACATTCATACATCCACATTCACATGCATACATCCATTTTCACATCCTCATTCATACATCCACATTCACATACATACATCCACATCCGTATCTACATCCATACATCCACATCCACATCTTCATTCACATTCACATCCATACATCCACATCTACATACATATATCCATTTTCACATCCTCATTCATACATCCACATCCACATACATACATACACATCCGTATCTACATCCATACATCCACATCCACATCCACATTCACATTCATACATACACATCTACATGCATACATCCACATCCACATTCATACATCCACACTTCCATTTCCACATCCACACATCCACATTCACATTCATACATCCATATCTACATTCATACATCCATATTACATCCATTCTCGCCCTAACACATCCCATATATATCTTATCCCATCAGATACACTCTCTACCTCATCCCATACACATCTTAACACATCCTAACTCATCTTAACACGTTCTATCACATCTCATACACCTCTTATCATATCTTATCACATCTCATACACATCTTTTCACATCTTTTCACATCTTTTCACATCTCATACACCTCTTATCACATCCTATCACTTCCCATACGCATCTTATCACATCTTATCACATCTCATACACCTCTTATCACATCTTATCACATTTCATATCTTTTTATAGAATACAAGAGAATTCTTATATTTGATATAAGATTTCTCTACACATTTATTTATGCATAAATTCCATTTAAGGAGACTAACATTTTCGAAATAAAAATCAATCTTTTATGCATCTTCCTATGCATAAATTCATTTTAAATGAAAATGACACTTTTGAATTAAAATTCCATCTCTTATGCATCTTCTTATGCATAAACTCAATTTAGATGAGAATTGACACTTTTGAATTAAAAATCCATCTTTTATGCATCTTCCTATGCATAAATTCAATTTGGATGAGAATAACACTTTTGAATTGAAATTCCATTCTTTTATGCATTTTCCTATGCATAAATTCAATTTAGATGAGAATGACACTTTGAATTTAAAAATCAATCTTGTATGCATCTTCTTATGCATAAATTCAATTTGGTAGGAATTACACTTTTAGAATAAAAGAATTTCTCTTATGCATCTAAGTTATGCATAAAATCCATTTATGATGAAAATCACACTTTTAGTATAAAAAGAATATCTTTTATGCATACCTCTATACATGAAATCCAATATGATAAAAGTAACACTTTTATAATAAAATAATCAACTTTTATGCATACCTCTATGCATGAAATTCAAATGTGATAAAAGTCACACTTTTATAATAAAATAATCAACTTTTATGCATACCTCTATGCATGAAATTCAAATATGATAAAAGTCACACTTTTATAATAAAATAATCAACTTTTATGCATACCTCTATGCATGAAATTAAAATATGATAAAAGTCACACTTTTATAATAAAATAATCAACTTTTATGCATACCTTTATGCATGAATTCAAATATGATAAAAGTCACACTTTTATAATAAAATAATCAACTTTTATGCATACCTCTATGCATGAAATTCAAATATAATAAAAGTCACACTTTTATAATAAAATAATCAACTTTTATGCATAGCTTTATACATGAAATTTAAAATGACCCGCCTAGGGGGGATAGGCCCCACACTTACACCACTGGCATGGTTAGTGAGATCATGGGTGATATGCGGCCAGTGGGATGATAGGCTATGTGATAGCCACTCTAGAGACTGGCATAGTTATAGCGCCAGCTCACTTTGTTGGGTTCACACTATAGAGAACCCTTGTATGTATTTGGTTGAGTACCTTTTCATATATGTGTACTCTTATCTTGTATATGGTGTGTTGAGTGTTGAGTGAAGAAGAAGAAGATTTTCAGCCTCTCACCTTGTGTGTTCTCTATTAGGGTTTTGTGAGTGTGTGTGTGTGCTTGCAAGAGCTCAAGCTCTCTTCCCCCCTGCATCTTTTCATGCCTTTGGGTAGTAATAGTAAAGTTTTGAGGATGGAACTTACATTAGGTAGAGAGGGGTGTTAGGACATATTTTGGGAAAACATTTCTACTACACAAGAGTGTAGCAATAAGTGTCATGAAAATGCACTATAGAATTTATAAAAGATATAAGAAAAGCCCAACGATTAGTTAGCAAGTTTTAAGTTTTAGGCACCCAAATGTGAATAAGGGCCAGTTGTATATAAGACACTTTCTAATAATATAAAGACATAATCCCCTTTTGTGCTAAGAGAGTTCTTACTATTACTCCGTGTGTATGAGAGAGAGAGTTAAAAGGATATGCTTGCTTTATTGCACCTAGTACATGTGTATTTCTAAGTGTGTATAAGAGAGAGAATTACAAGGAGATGCTTGCTTGCACCTAGTACATGTGCATTTCTATGCTTAGTGAGTGTAAGGTTCCCCCCTTCCACAAATAGGGGAAACACTTAAGATAGTCCACTAAGTCTTATCTTAGAGAAAATTTCCTACTCATCGACACCTTGACCATACAGAGATTCAAGGATACGATTCATAGGTAAGACCTAGTTCTATCCTGCAGGGGGAGCGTGGTCTTCTAAAATCAAATCACCCATAGGGCAATTGATCACATAAATTGGGCAACTACAAGACTTGATTTCTAGAGGCAATGCTTTTTTCCTCATCCATGCAAGGCACAGCCGCCGCTGGCCTACTAGTCTTCTAGAATAGAGTTGCCCGAGAACCTATTTATCTAGCGTAGGGCTTTCACTTAATCTGTTGGAAAGCTACCTGACTAATCGGGTCCAGCCGTCCGTAGGATGGTGCCGTCGGGGCATTCCATCCTCCTACTTTCCACCCTACTCACGCGTCAATTTGTTTTCTAATTAATCCTACCACACTGTTTGACATAAATAAACATGTTCCTTAATTAAGGCCCTTTTCACAAGATTTATTAAAACAGCCTTTTTCTACAATACAATCATACCAAAGACAAGATTTATAAAAACAAAGTTTAATCATGAATCAATTTCATACAAGCCGAATTGGCTCTCTTTTATTCTTTTCCTTTATACCGCCGATGATCTAGAATTCGACCTTCCAGCCTCCACATGCTGGGCAAAACCCTACGGGACCATACACCTCATCGTCGGCCGCCGCTGGTGGCGAGGACTCAAGCCGGCCTGTCGCCCTCTTAGGCTCCATCGCTCGATCCTCTCGCCCCTCAGAGGGATGTATGCGCACTAGGGTGGGCTAATTCAGCGCACTAGCCTGGGCCCTCAGAACTAGGCAGCATCATCACAATCACTTGCCTCAATCGGCAAACCTCATTCTCCCCAATGGTATGAGGGATACCATGGGCCAACTCCAGGCCTTACTAACGTCTCCGCCGTCCAAGCACAAGAACAGGGCAGCGTCAAGGCAGGGAGAAGTTGTACCTGTACCTTAATTTAACCAAGATAACAATCCCTTTACTCACTAAACCATATGACTAGGATCCATGTCACCTTCTTTAAGAAAACAATCTTTTTCACAAAGATTTTAGCATTTCAACTTGAGATTGCGATAAGACATTCTTTATTAAGGCATATGCTATTGCTTAAAAGAATACAAACTTTAAATAGTAAATCAATCAAATATATCACTATTAACAATTAATAGAGAAGCCGGGGCCATACCTCAACCCCTTAGAATGATATATAATTGAAAAACAAAATATGTATATACCTCATAGAAATTTGTCGTTTATCGTTGTCTTTGCTCGTATTAACAAGAGCTTTAGAACTTGACATATGAGAATAGAGTCTTCTAATACCTTGCCTTTTGATTGAAATCATCCAATAATCTCTAAGCTTTATCTTCTCTTACTCATACTGTGACTCTTCTCTCTTTCTAAGGTCTATGGCAAAATAGCCTTCTCTTACAGGACTACGGTCTACTATTCTTTCTCTTACAGGACTAAGGTCTATGGCAAAATAGCCTTCTCTTACAGGACTACGGTCTACTATTCTTTCTCTACAAGAAAAGCTATAGAGTTTTGGTATCTTCCTTCGAAAGACCATAGCAATCTAAGCTTCTTTTCTAAGATATTAGATAAGAATGAAGAGATATATACATCTCAAACTCTAGGATTACCTTGAGGCTACTTGTTGCCTTCTCACAGTTTTCTCTATGTAGAGACCCTGACAGAAACAGCAAACTGTTTTGACCATAACTCTCTGATAAAAACTCAAAATATAGTCATGTAACCAGTCAAAAGAACGGGAAGGCATCTGGTCTACAAGTTTGAGCGGGCAGAATAGGCAAAAACATCTGTATATAGCCACAAACACGCCATCTTTAGAAACGCGTTATTTTTTTAGATTTTTAGTATGCATGGACTCTAAATGTGTAAAAGTACTCTAAATATGACCTCTTATCACCTAAACTCAAAATTCTATTTTTGGGAATACTTATCTCTTAATAGAACTATTCTTATCTTCTTATTTCTTTTAGGATTTTTGGAGCCAGTATTTTTATTCTAACACTTTCCTAATGTTTCTAGCCTTATTGTCTTACTCTTCTCTAAGTGCACTCTCTTTTCTTCTTGAAATCTATATTAAAAGAGACACATACATACGTGGCTTGGGAGGGCCCTTACAATCTCCCCCACTTAAAAGATTCGAGATGTCCTCATCTCGCGAGCTAGGGTGATATCTAAGTAAATCTTCCTGTCTCTTTCAAAGTGGTGTTCCCACTAGGTAGAAATCTTCTCTTATCTAAACATTGTTCCGAGTCCCTTATTTCCTATGTTTGGCTCGTTTTGTTGTGCCTCCAAAAGGTCTATTATTCTAAAGTTAATTGGCCTTATTATCTTAAGTTCATGCATCCATATATCTCTCATATGCTATGAACCTTTGAATTCCTTATTCTATATCCCCATGTAATATGGTACTTAACAAATTGTCATGGAAAAACGTAAGGGAATCAATCCTTTACACAATCTAACCTATGATAGCAATTTCATAATCTTAGTATCGTCTTGTAGAATACCTCTATTCATCATGCACATTACTTCACATGAATCTTGCACCAATCCTCTTCTATTTACTCATAGAAAGACTTGTTGAATTTGATTATCTTTAACCCTGTTATCTCTATTTCTTGACCTAATGTTTGCTCTAGCTCATGATTCCTTGTAGCCAAGGGTGGGCTTGACGTTCCTCTTGAATTAGGAGACCTCTTCTTGATTAACATGGAAGGACTCATGTCCTTCTCGACACTTTCTATATAAAAAAAAACTTTATCACAGTCTCTGGCTATAATTATGGCTTCTGAAATAGAGGATGGTTTCACATTCTTGATGAGGTTATTCAAAGATAGATTAAGCTTCCAAATGAATCGATGGAGAAGAATTACCTCATTCAGCTTTTGAGCAAATTGGAGAAGTTTAACAAAAGTTTGGTGGTATTCTTTTAGGGTCTTCCCTTCTTGGGTTAGCTCCAAAAATTCGTTCATTTTATCCTCTCGGAATCCTAGAGGACAAAACCTTTCACGACGGTGTACTTTCATGTCATCTCATAACTGATTCTAGCTCCAATGGTGGTTAGATTGACAACAATGCTCTAACTTTTTAGCTCCAATGGTTAGATTGACAACAATGCTTCCAACTAATTTGGCATTTCTTATGATTTTTAGACGTGAGCAAGGGTGAACTTGTTTCTTTCATTATATCCATTAAAAGTTTAAAACTATCAAATACTTATCATAGCACCACATTTGAAGGCAGTCAGGATTAATACATCTGCTGAGATCTTCATTTTCTTGAGAATTACACATCTGGTGCCTTGGGATTGACACATCCAAAGATTATCAAGATTGACATATCTGAGATGATTAATTTTCTGAAAATTACACACCTAGTATCTAGGGATTAACACATCTAAGAGCATGATCCTTTGGGAATTACACATCCGAGATTCATGTTGTCTTAGATGGGTTCTAGATCTTGGATGATCGTCCTAGTGTAAAGCATCCAATGGATGGCATTCACATGTCAACTATTCAAATCTTAATGGAGTTATAATCTTAATAATTTATAATACACAACTTAATGAGATATCCTGAAAATTTCTCTAAACAAAGTTTCGGTCTATCCTTCTAGTCATTCAGTCTCTCACTAGTTTCTTAATTTGATCACCCTATGTTTTCCTCACAAAAGGTGTTCTCCCCAATCTCATTTCTCAAATTTATTGTATAAATATCTTGCGTGTACACCCCCAAGATATAAGCACAATTTCATAAGATGATTGTCTCAACATGTGAGGATATTCAAATCACTTCTATGGCCAGTAGAGATGATTGATTCGTCCTCGTATGATAAACAATCACTTGTTTTAATCCCTTGACAGTTAACCTTTGAAAAACAAATCCTAGGAACTAAGATCGGCTCTGATACCACTTGTAAGGTTCCCCCCTTCCACAAATAGGGGAAACACTTAAGATAGTCCGCTAAGTCTTATCTTAGAGAAAATTTCCTACTCATCGATACCTTGACCATACAGAGATTCAAGGATACGATTCATAGGTAAGACCTAGTTCTATCCCGCAGGGGGAGCGTGGTCTTCTAAAATCAAATCACCCATAGGGTAATTGATCACATAAATTGGGCAACTACAAGACTTGATTTCTACAGGTAACGCTTTTTTCCTCATCCATGCAAGGCACAGCCGCCGGCCTAGTCTTCTAGAATAGAGTTGCCCGAGAACCTATTTATCTAGCGTAGGGCTTTCACTTAATCTGTTGAAAAGCTACCTGACTAATCGGGTCCACCCGTCCGTAGGATGGTGCCGTCGGGGCATTCCATCCTCCTACTTTCCACCCTACTCACGCGTCAATTTGTTTTCTAATTAATCCTACCACACTGTTTGACATAAAT
This sequence comes from Cibotium barometz, assembly GCF_041138505.1. Lineage (NCBI taxonomy): Eukaryota > Viridiplantae > Streptophyta > Polypodiopsida > Cyatheales > Cibotiaceae > Cibotium > Cibotium barometz. The sequence continues at coordinate 7,435,181 of NC_141095.1, read as the reverse complement.
AAACATGTTCCTTAATTAAGGCCCTTTTCACAAGATTTATTAAAACAGCCTTTTTCTACAATACAATCATACCAAAGACAAGATTTATAAAAACAAAGTTTAATCATGAATCAATTTCATACAAGCCGAATTGGCTCTCTTTTATTCTTTTCCTTTATACCGTCGATGATCTAGAATTCGACCTTCCAGCCTCCACATGCTGGGCAAAACCCTACGGGACCATACACCTCATCGTCGGCCGCCGCTGGCGAGGACTCAAGCCGGGGCCTGTCGCCCTCTCAGGCTCCATCGCTCGATCCTCCCGCCCCTCAGAGAGATGTCTGCGCACTAGGGTGGGCTAATTCACCACACTAGCCTGGGCCCTTAGAACTAGGCAGCATCATCACAATCACTTGCCTCAATCGGCAAACCTCATTCTCCCAATGGTATGAGAGATACCATGGGCCAACTCCAGGCCTTACTAACGTCTCCGCCGTCCGGCTACACAAGCACAAGAACGGGGCAGCGTCAAGGTAGGGAGAAGTTGTACCTGTACCTTAATTTAACCAAGATAACAATCCATTTACTCACTAAACCATATGACTAGGATCCATGTCACCTTCTTTAAGAAAACAATCTTTTTCACAAAGATTTTAGCATTTCAACTTGAGATTGCGATAAGACATTCTTTATTAAGGCATATGCTATTGCTTAAAAGAATACAAACTTTAAATAGTAAATCAATCAAATAGATCACTATTAACAATTAATAGAGAAGCCGGAGCCATACCTCAACCCCTAAGAATGATATATAATTGAAAAACAAAATATGTATATACCTCATAGAAATTTATCGTTTATCGTTGTCTTTGCTCGTATTAACAAGAGCTTTAGAACTTGACATATGAGAATAGAGTCTTCTAATACCTTGCCTTTTGATTGAAATCATCCAATAATCTCCAAGCTTTATCTTCTCTTACTCATACTATGACTCTTCTCTCTTTCTAAGGTCTATGGCAAAATAGCCTTCTTTTACAGGACTACGGTCTACTATTCTTTCTCTACAAGAAAAGCTATGGAGTTTTGGTCTCTTCCTTCGAAAGACCATAGCAATCTAAGCTTCTTTTCTAAGATATTAGATAAGAATGAAGGGATATATACATCTCAAACTCTAGGATTACCTTGAGGCTACTTGCTGCCTTCTCACAGTTTTCTCTGTGTAGAGACCCTGACAGAAACAGCAAACTGTTCTGACCATAACTCTCTGATAAAAACTCAGAATATAGTCGTATAACCCGTCAAAAGAACGGGAAGGCATCTGGTTTCCAAGCTTGCGTGGGCAGAATAGGCAAAAACGTCTGTATATAGCCACAAACGAGCCATCTTTAAAAACGCGTTATTTTTCTAGATTTTTAGTATGCATGGACTCTAAATGTGTAAAAGTACTCTAAATATGATCTCTGATCACCTAAACTCGAAATTCTATTTTTGGAAATACTTATCTCTTAATAGAACTATTCTTATCTTCTTATTTCTTTTAGGATTTTTGGAGCTAATATTTTTATTCTAACACTTTCCTAATGTTTCTAGCCTTATTGTCTTACTCTTCTCTAACTACACTCTCTTTCCTTCTTGAAATCTATATTAAAAGAGACACATACATACGTGGCTTGGGAGGGACCTTACAGTGAGAGAGTGTAGAGAGTGAGAGAGGTGTGTCCATAGCAAACTCCTTGTTGATAATGTTGTGATATATTTCTACTCTTCCAAGGACCTCTACCATTCAAGAAAGTAGTGAAACAAGAAACCACCATCATGGGATTATCACCTTGCTTCCAACCCAATATCTATTTGACCTCTAATCTCCACTAGTCATGATTGCTAGTTCTAACTCCCAAGCCTCCTTGTTGTAACTAAGAAGTTTGTTTCACTTCTCTCTAAGAACTTACCTATCTTATTCTTTACACTCTCACACAAAGCATAAAGAGGCACATGTGCAAGAAGCTACAATCAACTCTTCTTAATTCTCTCTCTCTCTCTCTCTCTCTCTCTCTCTCTCTCTCTATCTATCTATCTTTCTCTCTTTCTCCATACACATAGAATACTAGAGCTCACCCAAATCTTTCATCTCAATTTTTTTCTTTAAAAGCATCTTGACATGATATCACCAATGTTAATCAAGTCATCCACATAAATTACTAACACCATGATCCAATTTTCTATCATTTTCACATATAATAAAATAAGTGCATTGGATAGTTGAAATCTAATGGTAACAAGATACTCCCTAAATGTTTTTGACATGCTTTGAGAGACGTCTTCAAGACATACAAGGCTTTCCATAACATGCACACAAAATCAAGATGTGCATTGCTCTCAAATCCTAGTGGCTGCATCATGTAAACTTTTTCTTACAAATCACCATGGAAGAACACATCCTTTATGATGTAAAGATCAACTCTTTTCTATAGCCATAATAATGAAAGATCTCATGCTATTATTTTTTTCCTTGAAAGAGAGACTTAGAACTATTAGGTATGAAAAAAATATAATTAAGGGAGATTTTAGATCAAGAAGGGGGGAAATCTTAACCAATCTAGTGCTACTAACAAGGTCCCATATGAGTGGTAGTAGTGAAAAAGATACCATGATCCCACTCTCTCATAAACTAGCCACACTTTCTCTTACTGTTTCCATTCTCATAACCAAGCTAAATGCTGCCTTATAGTCAATGCCATATGTCTACACATAATCCTTGTAATCTTGCTAGATTCATCTAAGTTATGCTTGACCTTGTACACCCACTTATATCGAATTGCCTTCTTTTCCTTAAGTAAATGCACTAATTTCCATGCCACATTTTACTTTAGCCATGTAAGCATAGTGATGGGGTATCTAACCCAAGTAGACTTGTGTACACTGCATGGATCACTATTGGGTGTCCTCAAAATAGCCCTTGTTCACCATGCACTAAGAGTAACCATACTGATAGGATGCCAAGCTCCTCAAGCTTCTCATCAAGCCACTAGAGACATTGTCCACATAAGAGTGACCTATTGATAGATCATGGAAAAAGGTTGATTTACATTCCTTGCATATACTATCATTGACTTGCTTAACCATGGATTAACATTGGATCCACTACTATAAGTGAAAGATCCTTGTCCCCTCCGTGCAATGGATTCGGGGCTGCTAGCACAATGGAAGTAGCACTTCTTGCGCGGGGCAGGATCCCTTACTCGGGGCCTCGCCCATGGATATCTGGACAAGAGACTAATCCCTTGGTTCTTCAAAAACCAAACCCAAAAAAACTTCCCCCTACCGAAAACCACGGGCGATTCCTCCAGGATATTTGTATTCTAACGTAGATTACTGACCAAACTGATCCGATCAAACTTCTGAGTCACTTGGTCAGATCAAGGAAGAAACTTCACTTGGATCATAGAAACCAACGCTTTTTTTCCCATCGAGAGGCACAGCCCTTGATTCTTTTTCCATAGAACAATTACTATCCGGGATTTACTTCATCTATCGTACTATAGTAGAATTGAGTCTCATTTTACGTATCCATTAGTCCAGCCTAACCCCATCGAGTCCCATGGGTTAGCCAACTACCCAAACCACTGTAGTGATGGGATCCAATTAGGAATTTGGTTAGGTTTTGTCTTGGGTACCAGGGAAAAGAGTTCCCAGGCCCCCTGGCTAGATATTCATGCAAACTTAAAACTAGTCACACCACTTACACACCCAATATGAAATTGCCCTTTTCATAGAATCAACTAACTTTAAAAACAATCATTTAATGAAACCATTGTGCCACTGATCATAATCCTCAAAATCTTCGATTGAATCCTTAGCTCATAATAACCGATAATATATTCACATATCAATAGAATCTCCATTGAAGATCAGCAAGATCAACCAACGGATCCATATAAAAGAGCCATGGACTCATCCGTTGTTTGAGGACCAGCAAGGTCAATCAACAAGATCCATGCCTGAATTCAGAAAACAACTCTTACTCCTTGTTCTAATATCTTCTCCGACGCACATGTGGGTATCTTCGGTGATGACCAAGAGCCCGAGCATGATGGTCAGCACCCGCTAGGATCCGCAGGTCACCTACCGCTTCACTCATAGGTCGCTTCCTTGGTCCCTCATATCCACCGTACCGAAAGCTCACCATTTTAATCGAACCGAGGCTGGTCAAGACCTCGGCCAACCTTGCTACGCGAGACGTCCCCCATAAACTCTCCGTTAGCTCTTGCAACTTTATCAGATTAGGTCTCCACGACCTCATTCACAAGACGATCAAAATGCTTCTCCAGTATTCTTGACATAAAACAGTCATTTAAAAACAGTTCAAAAATATAGTTTCTATAACAAACTCTCGTCTTTCCACATTGCTCCACATCAACCCACATTATTTAATTCCACAACCATTTCATAAGTATTCCTATTCTCATCCAATCACATCATTTTCATCTCGTCACATCTTTCCTCAATTTATCCTCATCAAATCCATCCACTCGCATCTACCCATATCCACATCTCATCGGGTGGTTGCAAGATCAGGGTGCCCAGTTTTGTCCACTCAAACACCCTGTAAACAGTTAAAAAACAGGCATTTGGCTAATCTCTCTTACATAATGAAGGAATTTCCTTTCAAGTTCTTTTGTTGGAACATCACATGCAAAGTTAGGAATATAGTTGCATAATTTGATTAAGAATTAGATAGTCTAAAGTCCTGATTTCCTTAGGTATAAAGTCAATGTATACACCCTGTCGTCCCAAATTTGGACCGATTCTAAAAAATGCTAATATGTTTTACACATAAGCTCATATGCAATTCCCACTTTGGACCTTATATCTTCGCATAATATAGAGCTTAACTTGATTTTTTGAGAAAATGTTAAGCTATTTTTTTATTTTCTTTAAAAATTTCAAGGTCTTTAAAGTGTTATAAAATATGACACTTTTTGTACCCACGATCACTACCACTTAAAATGCTCAATCTTGTAGATCAAAAGAGTGGTAGATAGTGAGACATTATTAGAATGTGGTGGTTAGTCAAAATCGCAAATCCAATGATTGGACGATTAAGGCTTATGATACTGTTAACCTATGACGTACTATGTTTTACGTCATTAATTTAAATATTCTGAGTCATGGGCCGGGCTTGTCGGCACCATATGTTAAGGATGAAGGGATTGGGTGATCGCCGATGAGAGGCGCACCTTGAATATCAGTAGGATAAGGGTTAGGATCGGCCGGCCATGTATGGGCGCCCAAGTGTGAACGGCCAAGTCACCTATAAGAGTCAAATGTAACCCTAAAATCCTCATTCTCATGTGTTGTGAATACAAGAGTGCTTTTGCCTTATCTCCTTGGTTTCTTTCTCCTGCGTGTGAGAGAGAGAGAGAGAGAGAGAGTGAGAGAGCGATCGAGCACTGTGTAGCGGCACGACGGCGGAGAGGCGGTAGAGCGGCGACGACGGCTCCTTCTTCACTGCGATGCGGGAATCCTTCAAGGCGGCGGTTGAGCGGTGAGTGACACACCCTTTGCATTCTGTTTGAGCTTCCTTCCTTGGTTGTATGCTTGCAGTCATTCGTGGCTCGCATACGGTGTCCGAGTCCCCAGCTACGACCTGTGCAGCAAAAGCACACATTTTTGGCGCCGCTGCTGGGGAGTTGTGCACCAAGCTCCAGTTTGCAGCTCGAGCTGCTGCGTGAAGTTTAATGTACACTGTTGGAAAGTGACTGTGTGTTTGTTGTTGAGGTGTTTCTGTGTTTGGCAATCTGTTTTTGCAATTTGTCTTCTGCATCTCTGTTATTTTTCCGCTCCGCGTGTGGGCGTGCGTTCTGTTATCTAGTTTTCTATGTGCGAGGGGGATTTCTGAATCCCTGGGACCTGTGCTGTGTGCGAACCGTGCCGCGGCCAAGATTGAAACCTAGAAAGAAACCCTAGAAAACTTTTCTCAAAAATAAAAAATAAAAAATAAAAATTTCAAAAAATAAAAAATAAAAAATAAAAAATTAAATTTTATTTTTAAAGAAAAAAACCAAACGTGTGGAGAGGAAAGATTTTTAATTGGAGAAAAAAATTTTGAAAAGAAAAAACCCCAATGGACCCACGACCCCGGCCTCGATCTCGGTCTTTTGATATATATATACAGGAGAGTGAGCCTCCATAGCTTTCTTTCAAGTGAGAGCTTATGGGAAGTTGTGCCCTATATGTAGCCCACTCCCCAAGGAGTAAAGTGAGCATGTGGGATGAAGCCCTCACGCTTTCCTCCACAAGCAAATAGGCTTTTGCCCCTTCCCCCATAGGAAAACGGACTGTTTTGAGGACCACAGGAGCTCTGGATAGGCAAACACGGTGCTGTAAAGCATGCTAGGACCCTTTAAACGATACGCTCGTTTCAAGCTATCACACGCCCTAGTCCAAGTTCGACCGTAAGTAAGGGGATCAAAAACGAGTTAAAAACAATCTAAAAACAAGTAAAAACGGGGTGCGAAACACCTAAGAAACCACTTGTGTGAGTTTCAAGGGTAGTTACCAACGCATGTAGGTTACCCACGTCACATGCATCTACGTTCTGGTCGGGTGCTAGAGCCTAAACCACTAGAAAGCGTTTCAGTTTACGCAGGCTCACACCATCCCTCCACGTTGGCATCTTGGCCTAGGGAGTGCAACCCAAGATCCACGAATAGTGGATAGTGACTCGTCCTCTGACTCAGAAGCCATGGAAGGGCACCTTACCAAGAACCCTGAGGAGACAAGCCAAAACATGCCAGGTTGGGCCCCACAACCCGGATCTAGCATGTTTAGTCGTCTAATAGAGACCTTTAGTAGAGCTACACGCTCTGAGCATGCAACAAGCGAAGTAAATGAAGAAGGAGGGGTAGTAGATTCACCATTCACATCTTATGTGGACCCTACCCTCCCAAAGAGTGTCCATGTGGATATTCTACCCACTTCGTTTAATGAGGGCCCTACTGAGCTACCACATTCCGATGCTCTTCCTAAAGTAGAGGTCCCTAGAAGCCAACCCATAAGAAGTGAAATTGCGTCCACTTCAAGAGAACCGTTTGGCACACCAAGTCTGGATATGGGATATTTCTCAATGAAAATTGGGAATATGATCTACACACAGAGACTCTAACGGACCTATACACGAGTTACACATACCATGTGGGTTGGTTAGAAGTCCTACGATCTACATCTAGCGCCACTAATCTAGAAGAGCAACATCAAATGATATGTGACATTATTCATAGAATTATCCAAATTGAGAGGCAAAATAGGAGAGTGAACCTAGTTTCCACTGGCCCTATGAGGTTTTTGGATACGGGCAAGGCCAAACAACCAACCCTATCACAATTATGGAGACTCCCTCGGTGAGTCCCATAGACCCTTCGTATGTTGTTTCGCCTGGAGTCTCAATGCAGGTTGAGCCCACGAGCAGTAACTTTAGCTTTCCAACCTTGGCTCAACTTTCCATTAGGGAATCCGTAATGCCTACCCAATGATGAGCTTAACGGAAAGTGCACCTGTTACCGCTGTAGTTAGTACAACGCCGCTACCTAGTGGAACAGTACATACAACAGTGCGTGCAAGTGCCTATCAACCATATGTACCTATCGCTACTCATGTTCATGTAGCTCCTACGCCTCTCAGAATGCCAATGGCGTATGCTCCACGACAACTGCCTTATCACAACCCTTATCCAAGAGGAGCTAGGCCTAGTCACATATCATATCCTATGTCATTTGCCAACATACTCAGACCAACACCAACTCCTATCAGCCACGCTATCCCAGAAGTGCCTCCACCAGCTATGCCTGCTCACCTAGGTGATCTCGCAGCATTTGCTCAGACGATCGGACGATCCATTGCGGAAAACATGCGGGGTATGCCTGAGAGAGAACCTAGAAGCAAGGCAGTACAAGTGGCTAAGCTCACTCAAAACTTCAGTGGTAACGAGGATGTTAGGAAGCACATTGAAGTCTTTGAACACGTGTGTGATTCCTTGGAAGAGCACAATGAGCTGCATAAGTGTAAAGCCTTAGGCTTAACCTTGAGTGGGAAGGCCGGAGATTGGTATCGAACCTTAAGGGTTGAAGAGCGCACTCACTACCCCACTCTTAAGAGATTGTTCTTGAAAGAATACATACGTAAGGGTGTGCTTTGGGTAGCATCTCAACTCCAAAAAGCTGAACGCGAGGAAGGGGAATCAGTGAGAGACTTTATAAGTCGATTGAAGCATCCAAATTCTCGCTGCACTCTTGATGAATGCTTCAATAACAACCAACTCCTCGATAGATTCATTCGAGGATTGCGCCACGAGGACATTTACAATGGCCTAGTCATTAGAGGTCTTACAACGTGGGAAGCAGTCACACTGCCAATGCAATACACTTAGAAGACAACTTGATGATTGCAGGTAAAAAGGTGTCTTCGGAAACAAAATCCGTTAGTTTGCAAGTATCTGGGCACGAGCCAATGACGGTGAAACCTATTGCCAAGGAGCCCAAGATATCTGAAATGTCTGTATGACCGACTTTACTAAGGCTCTCCAAGAATACTTTAGGGGTAATCGAGCTCCTCAGAATAGCCATATGTACCCAAGAAGAGAGCAACAATGGTGTTCGGTGTGCTTAGGACCACATAGCACGAGTGAATGTCCCACATTCAGAGTCAAATTCAATGGGAATTGCAATGCATGTGGTAAGTACGGCCATCAATCTAAGGATTGCCTAGTACTTAAGCGAATGTTGGCAAATCAGGCACCACTAGCCTGGTCAGACACACCTCAAGTAACCGCGCTAATGCCTGCACAACCTGTCGAGCAACCATCACAGCACATAGTTCCAAGGAATCCAAATGTAGTCCAGTCTGTGCCATTACCACTGCCAGTGCTAGGACCACAACCTCCACATCCAAGGATTACCCCAATAAACCAGATAGGTTGTGAGTCACATAGTGCGTGTGGGGATTATGAAGAGGAGATAGACCCCACTGCTCCATATGGGATTGATACGTTTGAAATGATTCCCCAGTACTACATGGAGGATCATTTTGGGCAAGTCAAGCCTGTATATCAAGCGGCTACTCTCGCCACAAGAGGGCAAAACCTTAATACCTTGGCGAGGAGACCACCTCTTCAATGCTACAATTGTGGTGGACCGCATCGTGTAGCGGAGTGCCCTAATAGGCTACAGAAGATCGCTACTCAAATGCAACCAAATCAAGGGAGCACATCGGGAATGCCGGTACTTACATGTAATCGTTGTGGCATAGATCATTTGATCGCTCAATGTCCACATAATCCTAATGCACCCAAGATTACGCCATTGAATTTGGTTGAGGTCACCAACCAAGCACGAGGATCCACACCCGTTGTACCCGCGAATGTAGTTACACGGTCAATGCTTCAAAATCAAAACTACATTCTTGAAGAGAGGGATACTGTATCAATCGCTCAGGCAAAGAAAAAGAAAACACGATGGAAGAGATCACTTAATGCCACGAGCTCCAAGCCTAGTTCAAAGACTAACATAGGGACAGGAGACGACCCCATGTATATGAATGATCCTGAAGATGATTCTGATTCAATAGAAGCCATGGGGACCAAAGCCACTACCTTAAGGGAGGAACCCACTCGGGAGCTCAATGAAGGAGAATCAAGCGAGTACATAAATAAGGGAAAATAGAAGGAAACTTCCTCGGCCCCACAACCAAGTCAGTTAATGCCCTCTCGACCACCCGAACTGACTGAGATTCCCCAAGACAAGCCCCGTGGGGTGAAGACCCTCAAGAAAAAGATTGGAACTTACCCAAACCCAGTTGAGGAGATTGAACAAGTGCAACACTTAAGGGGTTTGGTAGAAGAAACACAAAGAGAACTGGAACCAAACCTGAGAAAAATCAAAATTCTAGACACAGTGTTTCCTACGCAAGTTCAGCCTCACAGGAACCATAAACCGTTAGCTATACCTAGTATCATTCGGGAAGAAAGTGAGGATAGGACATTAGGAAGTGGGTAAACACCCTTTTTGCTTGAAAGAATGTTTAGTGAGGGAATGCCTGACTCCATCGAAGAGGAAGTGATTCCATCTTCACCAGTCCCTAGTCAAGGGGCGATATCTCGAACAATACCATTGAATGTGTCCAAGCTAATGGATTTCATGTCGTCTGAAATCAGAACCACGATCATATCCAAATTATATGGAGATCCTGAGCTATTCTTAGCTCTTCAGGCATTTCTCAATGGAGAACTAAAGGCGGGGCTACCACAATTTGCAAATATGGATAGAGCCGACACGCTTCAAGATGAGGAGGAACATTGGGATCTACAACCCAACCTAGATGAAAACTCGATCATGGAAATACCTGTTAACAAGTTGGGACAGTACTTTGAAGGTGACGAATCTAATGCAACCCTCCCCATTACTACCAAGGGATTAACTCTAAAGGGAATCCTTGATGGTGGTGCTGGAGTGAGCATTGTGACTAAAAACTGTTGGGAATCTATGGGGAGACCTCACCTCGAGGTCACAAACATAGTGGTCAAGATGGCAAATGGAACTATTGCTAAACCTATTGGAATGTTAAGGGATCTTAAGATCAAGGTTCTGGGATACAAGGTACGACATACCTTCATTGTAATGGATTTCTCCAAGCATCCTATGTCATATCAAATGATCTTAGGACGTCCTTTCATGAGGGAAGCACAAATGGTGCATGACTGGTCAAAAAACCATGTCTACCTACAATTCCAGGACTCTGTCATTCGAGTTCATCTTGAGAATGGTCGTGCGCATCCTTTAGGAAGCAAGGTTATCATTGATAATCGATCGGATACCACTATTCACTCCGCCCCATTAAGGTATTGCTATACATGCAAAAAAGAGACTGATGATGGGATTGGGTATGACTGAGTTGGATAACGTGGATTGGGTACACCTAGCGGCAACCATAGACACATGGGGAAATAGAGGCACAAGTTGGGTAACACCTGAGGGGCAAGATATGCCACCGTTAGTGCCAATAAACATGATAGGTGTTATGCACTTGACTCTCCTGATGGCGAGAAAGTGGCAAACTCCACTGACACTGACAGTAGCGAAGACTCTGACCAATGTAACTCTGAGTATGAATCTCAAGAAGAAACTGACTCTGAGCCTGATGGGAGGGATGAATCAAATATTCACCTAAATGGGGAAGCAATGTGCTCAAGGCCTAGGACAGTGACCTCTTGCAGTTCATCCGAAAGTGAAGATTGACCAAGTGAGTCCGAATCTGATAGAAACAAAAATCAAAAACTTGGTAAGAAGAAAACGAGACATAAGAGCCAATGCTATCGAGCTAATGTACGCACTGCAATAAACAAGGAAAGATCCACTACAGAATGGCTTAGTTATGTAGGAGCCATTGACGCTCATCGGAAGATAGCAGATAATTGGGGACAATATCTCCAAAGTGTCATGTGGTGTATTTCGCAACCTCATGACGTCGCCCAATTAGAGATCGAAGAGAAGCCGAAACTAAGTCGTACTGCAAGAAGACAACAAAACCAAGAGTTGGCTCAGTAGCAAAAGGAAGCAGAATTGAAAGAAAAAAGCCTGGCACAACAAGAACCAGTAGACTTACACCCCGCACCCGAGCATTTCAAATCATTCACCACAGGGGAACGTAAATTGGTCTACACAAAAGCCCAACGAACGCCTACCAATGGGAGTAGCGGTGTCTACGATGGCCTGGCGGTAGTTAAGGAGATAGACTTAGCAGATCCGGGTGAGGAGTCTAAACCAGTTTTTATTGCTCAAGACCTCACCAAGGCGGAAGAAGCTGCACTTACGAAGCTTCTTAAGGAATTCAAGGACATATTTTCCTGGATATATCATGATATGAAGAGTGTTCCACCCTCTGTGGTGCAACACACGATTCCAATGATTAGCATTGCTAAACCAGTCTAGCAACATCCCTACCCAATGAATCCTAAGTACGCAAAGATTGTACAAGAGGAAATTGAAAAGCTTGTAAAATGTGGATTCATATACCCTATTGAGCACTCAGAACGGGTTTCTTCGATAGTCATCGTACCAAAGAAGAATGGGAAACTCAGAGTGTGAGTTGATCTCAAAAAGGTTAATGCAGCCACCAGAAGGGATCATTACCCCTTGCCATATTCTGAAGAATGTGACCGTGCCTATGAGCTATTAAAGAAGGCCTTGGCAAGTGCTCCAATCTTGAGAATGCCTAACTGGGATTTACTCTTCCATGTGCATATTGATGCATCAAACTTTGCTATTGGGTGTGTGTTAACTTAACCTGGAGAACACAAGCTAGACTACACCATTAGCTTTGCCAGTCGCCAGTTGAACGATGCTGAGATGAACTACACCACTACGGAGCGAGAAGGGTTGGCAATGATATATGCAGTAAGGAAATTTCGTTATTACCTCCTTGCCACCACGTTTGTTTTCTATGTGGATCATCAAGCATTGTTGTATTTGGTAAACAAACCATGCTCCACAGGAAGAATCACGCGATGGCTATTGATTCTTCTTGAGTTTGATTTCACTGTTGTTGTGAGACCTGGCAAAAAACATGTTATGGCTGATCATTTGTCTCGCATACCTAATGGTGAGGCTCCTACGAGGGTTGATGATGACTTACCAGACACTTCCCTGTTCATGGTGGAGACAATGCCTGAATGGAGTGAGAAGATTGTTAACTTTTTGGTTAATGGCTTTCCACCCAAAGAGCTTCGTAAAGATCTAGCTTGAAAGCTAATCAAAGAATGCGAACCCTATTGCCTGATAGTAGCAGGGACTCTTTATAAAAGAGGAAAGGATGACGTTCTTAGGCGTTGTGCCCGAGAGGATGAGTATCTATACATTTTGCAAGAGGCACATATGGGCGTAGCCGGTGGGTCACTTCTCAGGAGACTTAACTGCGCGAAAGATTTTACAATCAGGGTATTGGTAGCCCACTATGTTCCAAGATGCATCACTCTTTGTGAAGGGTTGCGATGAATGCCAACGATACAAGAAACCCCAACGGAAAGATCAGATGCCCCTATATCCAATCAAAGTAAACCAACCATTTAAAAAGTGGGGTTTAGACTTTGTGGGTCCGATTAGCCCAGCGGCCCGAAACACACAATCTCGCTATATTATTGTGGCCACTGACCATATGACCAAATGGGCTGAAGCGAAAGCGACACGTAAGGCAGATGCAAGGACAACAACCAAGTTCCTCTTTGAAAATATAATCACACGATTCGGTTGTCCTTTTGAACTTGTGAGCGACAATGGTACGCATTTTATAAATGAAGTGATTAAGGAGCTCACAACAAATTTCATGATATCCCATCATAAATCTACTCCTTATTATCCGCAAGCGAATGGCCAAGCCGAGAGTACCAATAAGACCTTAATCTCTGTTTTGACAAAGACAGTTGAAGCTCATCGCACGGATTGGGATCTAAAGCTCACGACAGCTTTATGGGCCTATCGTACTGCGTACAAAGTGGCTATTAATTGCACACCATTCAAAATGGTATATGGCCAAGAAGCAGTCATGCCGTGGGAATTTGTCATTCCTAGTCTTCGTGTTGCAACTCAAGAGGGTTGGGATGGTAATCCCTTAGCAGAGCGTCTGTATATCCTTGAGCGGCTAAACGAAGAAAGACAATTGGCTGTGTACAATGCCCTTGTGGAGAAGGATAGAAGGAAAAAATGGTTTGATCGCCACCTCAAGGACAAGGACATCAAGGTTGGGGACAAAGTCCTAATGTATGGAGTGCGAAACAAGAAGAAGAAGCTCAAATATGCTGGTAAGGGACCGTATAGAGTATGTGAAATTACCCCGCAAGGTACCATCAGAGTGGAGACTCTCGACGGAGTTGAAACCATTGGATTCCTTAATGGGAGTAAATTCAAAAGATACTATGACCCCCTAAGCCAAGAGGAGTTATATGCAATCCATCAAAAGAAGGCAGCTAAAGAACAAGCTGAGCTTAAGAAAATACAAGCGAGAGTTGAAGCCAAAGAACATCAACAGCGTGCTAGGCGCCCAACGAGAAGCCAACTTAGGGATGACAAGCATTTTTCGAGGAGGCAGACGAGGATTCACTGGAATCTGACCCACCTCTAAGATACCCAATTGAGTTACAGAGTCCTTACGGAGAGGTGCTGTATAATGCATTATTGGATACAAGAGCGCAACACAATTTGCTATCATATGGCGTGTGGTGTCAACTTGGAAAACCACCTTTATCCAAGAGTGCTATCCAAGTTCAAGGTATCAAGAAGAAGAAAACCCCTATCTCAGGAATTCTGCACACTCCGGTTGCCTATGATAAGGGGACCGTAATTCAAAGCTTTTTGGTTATGCCTGCTGCTGCTGGTACTATGGAAGGCACTATAAACTTAGGGCGCAAATGGATGATGGCCACCAAGTGCAATATCGATTGGGCAACTAGACGAGTCACAACGCAAGAACCAACACTAGGTCTGACCGCTCAAAATCCCGCTCCTAAGCCATCAACCCTGGACAAAATGTTAGATAATGAAAAATCACAACGCAAGAACCAACACTAGGTCTGACCGCTCAAAATCCCGCTCCTAAGCCATCAACCCTGGACAAAATGTTAGATAATGAAAAATCACAAAATTCAGTAGAGCAAAACCATCTTTGATTGTTTGCCACCCCTCTAACGCTTCAACGCCAAGAGTGGAAACATGCAGGGTGGTCTCTAAAGCTCCGCTTACTATGCCAAAAAACACATACAAATGGGTCCCAAAAGCTTTGTTAATAGCTACTTCCCCTGCTCAATCTCGTTTAGCCACCAAGAAGCCTCGTAAAAGGAAAGCAGCTACCCACCCGAGAAAGGGCAATGTAACATCGCGATGGATCCCTAAAAAATTATTAGTAGTCCAAGGGTACTACGAGGGGAATGACCTGATTTGGGTCCCCAAACATAAGCTGAATCCCTCTACATCACCTGTAAAACCTTGCAAACCAATTGTTGCCACCCCAATGACAATTCAAGACCGTGGTAAGGGAAAGGTAACAGAGTGCTCCTCACCACTTCTTCCAGAGCTAGTTTGGATTCCCAAACGATATCGATCATTACCACCTAGCTCAGGAAGGGGGGAGCCACATGAACCTTCTAGCTCCTCATGCCAGGCACACACTCATATAGAAGTTTCTACATGCTCTACACCTACTCTTGTCAACACCCAACAAAAAACCGATGAGTCTATGTCTCCCCTTGTAATAGTATCGTCGGAAACCATTTCATCCATTCGTCAATGGGAGCGTACACTACCATCTCTACAATTGGATGTGGCCACAAGGGTCATAAAAAGCTATCTGCCCACATCACAACCTATGACCCCCTGGACAAATTGGTTCCAAGAGACTGCAACATCATTGCAAATAATATGATCTACCCAAGGAAAGGGGGAGCATGTACTCACGCTCGACATTCTAATGCTTCCTCCTTAACCTTCTCCCCTGACCATGTAATTGCCAAATTCAAGGGGATGTATATATATAGCTTCATACATTTTATTAAAAAAAACAAAGAAAAGAAAAACAAAAAATAGTAAAAAGAGCAAGAGCACAAAAAGAGGAGAAATATCCGTATACAATCAAGAATTAGATTGACCTTCATAAACCTACTGATGCTATATCTGTGTTTGCAGATATGGCAGATGCACGATCATCATACACTTCATCCACTCCCACCTTTGGTGAGAGGTATCATCTATACCTTTCTCAGATATTTCACATGTGCTAAACTGAATGGGATCATATAGATGTACTAGCCAGAGAGGAAAATGTTGAGGAATTAGAATGGCTAATTCTCCTATTGACCATGACTAACCCCTACTCCGTAGAGGAAATATCCCCGATAGCCCAATGCCTTCCTTTTCCACAAGATGACTATCCTCGCATGGTTACATTCTTGATGAGTTTATGTGGATGGGAAAATGAAACGGAAATATCTGACAATGATGAATGGACGGATGAAACTCATGGCACTACTGAGGTTGACTTTATTTATTTGGATGATGCGGATAGAGGCTTAGCCTTAGGGCTAGAGCCAGGACTCTACAACATCCTCTTACCGTATCCTCAGTAGTAGTGTGGTGACTGGTAGGTAGGTTAGAGTTTTCAAGTTTTTTCTAGTTTGGATTCCTTAAACGAGTCTTTAATTTTTCACACTGATGTGCCTCTCGAGGTGGTATAGTGCTTGTTAGTTGATTGTACAGGTTAAAAAGTTTGAGGTGGGTTCGCTTTCAAGTCCTGAGACTGCCGCAACGTTCATCAAAATATATCTACATCAAATTGCAAGCTGTCTCATCAAATCAAGGAGATCTCCAATTTTAGGTGTAATTCTTCCATGCCCACTCTCCTTAATTTTTTACTGTTCAATTAATTGCATGAACTATAATGCATGACCACATGAAAATTGTCAATGTACTACTTAGTTTTTGAAGTTGCTTGACGTGCTAGTGTAAATCATTAATAAGCTTAACCTTATTGGATATATTCCTGAGAATGCATGACGTCTTTAGTTAACCATGGAATACGATTGTCTTAGGTCTAGGTCAAACCATCTTAATGTTTGACACTTGACCATGTGTGTGTTGACTTCTAGGACATAGCTTTTACCCCTTTGTCGAAAGGATGCAAGACAAATTATAGTTCAGGAGCGAAGATCAAAACTAGGCTCGTGGTATTAACTTGTTCTTAGAGTAGACACAGTGTGGTCATCTGTTTATTTATTAAGCTTGGTTATTTTCCTTGACTTAGGCCAGTTATAAACCTTGATTAACCTTTGACACCTTGCTAACTCTTGATTTACTTTCAATAATTTTAAACTCCTGTTAATTTGCTACACTAGCTCATTCATGTGACCCTTAAACTAAGTTCTCATAGCAGCTTCCATTGTGGTCTAACATGCTTGAATTTATACACTTTATATCTTTTGAATTCCAGCATACTTTCACTCTACTTCCCTGTTTTGCAGACGGTCTACCACAACACCCCTCTCGAGCTTACCATACCATAGCTTCCGAGGACGGAATCTACATCAAGAAGGGGGGCACGTTTTAACCTATGACGGACATTGAGACGTACTATGTTTTACGTCATTAATTTAAATATTCTGAGTCATGGGCCAGGCTTGTCGGCACCATATGTTAAGGATGAAGGGATTGGGTGATCGCCGATGAGAGGCGCACCTTGAATATCAGTAGGATAAGGGTTAGGATCGGCTGGCCATGTATGGGCACCCAAGTGTGAATGGCCAAGTCTTTGGGGAAATGATGTTGCCATCTTGGGACAGTTGGCTCTAAAGTGTCCCGGCTCATTGCACTCAAAACACAGAGGGCCTTCTCTGGAAGAAGCAGCATACGAGCGAGGGGCAAAAGAGTTGCCTTGTCGCCCTCTGTTGTAGTAGGAAAAATTCTGTTGAGGTTTCTTGTAGGGTTGATCTCTAAGGTTTGCCTCAGGGTAAGCCTCAGGGTAAGCCTCAGGGTAAGATCTCTTTTGATTCTTCGGTTTGTTAGCCTTCATTTCTTTCACAAGGGGCTTTGCTCGTATGAGAGAATCCTGTAATGTGCTTGGCCTCATTGCTTCAAGGCGGGAATCTAGGGGTTCATTTAGCCCTTGGCAGAAACGAGCCACTTGCTGGGAAGTAGTCATAGCTGGGGCATACTTTCGAAGGGTAATAAATTTGGAATAGTAATCCTCAAGAGTTAAGCTGCACTGTCTAAGACTAAAAAACTCATTCATCTTTATGGATTCATGGGATGGAGGAAGATATCTTTCCTTCACTGCCTGCTTGATGTCTTCCCACGTTTGAGAATGTTCGGTGACTTCCTTGTCACGGCACCACTGTTTCCACCAGAGTTTAGCATCTCCAATGAGGGGAAACCGTGCGAGCATAGACTGATTTGCTACTCCAGTACCGGCAGCAGAGAAATAATCATCCATCGCCTCAATCCAGACTTCAGCATCCTTCTCAACCTTTGAACCTTCTCCTTTAAAGGAGGGAGGTTGCATTTGCTTGAGTAGGAGCTTCTTCTCCTGGGTATCGGTGTAAAGCGCATTGGGAAGTGGAGGGTGGTCGTCCTGGCCACCATTGTAAAAACAATTTTAAGATTACAAGATTCATATTTGCACAACGCTTAATTTGGAAAGTAAAACATTGAAATTATTTTATTTCCAAATATTTACAAGGACAAGTTTTATTACAAAGATCTGAGACTAATATAATTAGTCTTATTTGACATCAAGGGGAATTCCTAGGCTTGACTATGACATAAGGGTAGAGCGGTCCACATAGGTGAAATATGGGGGTTCCACTGTAGTTTCTAAGACTCTAAAAATTGATGGTGGTAAGGGTGGTAAACTCTGTATTGGGGTAGATCCCAACACCGCTACTCTATCAGCAGGTAAGACCTGCATCACTTTATCATACACCCAACGATCCTGAGGTATGCGAACCCCATCTATAGTCACCGAGGTGTCGGCCCTGGGGGTACCGACGAACCAAAATAAGCGGATCATCTTCAGCTTCTCAATCCAACAAATCCGCTTAAGGTCGGTGGTGAGGTTCCCAATCTGATCTGCTCGGATGAAGAAGTATCTCGGCCCATGACTCCAAAAATCTCTACCCCATCCTCTTTGAATACGAGAGAAATGAGGGAGGGATATCTTCTCTAATATCTGCACCATGGTGTCACGGAACTCGAAATTCGATGAGTATTCTTATTCTACCGATGATCTAGAATTCGGCCTTCCAGCCTCTACATGCTGGGCAAAACCCTACGGGACCATACACCTCATCGTCGGCCGCTGGCGAGGACTCAAGCCGACCTGTCGCCCTCTCAGGCTCCATCGCTCGATCCTCCCGCCCCTCAGAGGGATGTCTGCACACTAGGGTGGGCTTATTTACCGCACTAGCCTGGGCCCCAGAACTAGGCAGCCTCATAATCTCTCGCCTCAATCGACGATCCTTATTCTCCCAAAGGTATGAGGGATACCTTGGGCCATTCCCGGGCTTTGCTAACGACGCCGCCCGGCTACACAAGCACGGAACGGAGTTAGCGTTGAAGCCAAAAAAAAATCTTGAATTCTAAAGATAACAATTTCAATGCAATTTACTAAATATAGCATTCACAATTCATGAAGATAACAATTTCAACGCAATTTATCGAATACAACATCACATAATTCGTAACTTCATATAATTTTTATGTCCTCATTTTAAAAGAAAAAGACACCATTCATTAATACTAATTTAAGAAAAAATCTCTTCTTTTGAAAATTAACCAAGCTAACCTGGCCACCGTTTCCTCGAGGGGCTTAAAAAGGGAGGACTGGAGCCGCATTGGGCGCATCTTCCCCCATCTCGTTGTTACGTGCTCCTCTTGAGGCAATATTTTGTCGTCTCCGAGATGAGGCCATCTTAGGCGTCGCCTTGTAGAGCTCGCTGCTGCGATCGAAATGCTTCAGTCGGATCTGAATTTCGAGCTCGTTTGCTCACCGTATGAGCAAAAGAATATGGCGCACGAACCCTCGCTTGAGTAAAAAAACCCTTACTAAAGTCTACGCAAATGGGGGGGGGATTGTGAGATGTCCTTAAGGGCAAAGGCAAAAACATGGAGAGGGCTGGGAGGGGTTGCTGCAAGCCTCTCTGTAAGTCTATTCACACGGGGGGGAGAAGAGTTAAGGACACTGGCCCTTAGCAAGAGGAGGATGGAGGAAAATTGGCTTATCTGAAAAGAGCCAAATGAGGGGGTGTGAGAGGGGTGGCTGCAAGGGCGGCTGTACTTGCAGCAAGTACGCTACACAGGTACGGACGGCGGTACGGACGGCGGCACAACAAGGCATACGCTACACAGAAATGCGTGCCGACTGAGAAGCACCCTGGGGGTTTATATAGCTGAGGGGTGAGGGTACGGGCGTTGCGCAAAGCAAGGACGAAAGGACGGTGTACCTTCAAAGGCTATGGATCAGTGGCCTGCATGGGTCTAGGGGAAAGGTACGGTGTCGGTTGTCTGGGAAAGGAGTGGTACGCATGTACCTTATCTGGTCTGGGTGTCCACCTAAGGGTACGCGTGGACCATACAGTGGGCGGCCGCCGTCCTTTGGTTCTTGGGCGGCCATTGTACGGGCGCCCTAGTAAGTGTGTACGGACCAAATTTTGGAGCGGGATACCCACATTTGGGGCGACCGACTCGATTTACGTGCCAGAAGCGAAAATTTTTTTTGTCCGGGAGGTTCTCCTGGTCACAGGGGTTCAGACCGTTCGTCAATCGGATGTGCGGTTGTGCATTTATTAAGGTTTAAAGGTCACCGTTTTTTAACTAAAATGATTGAAATTAGTATATAGGCTTGATCCGGTGTTCGTTTTGGATGCTGTAGAATCCTATATTAGGGTAAAATCGCACGCAAATTCCTAATTTGGGCTCAGAATTTGAAGATTCTAAGTA
The DNA here is from genome assembly GCF_041138505.1 of Cibotium barometz. Taxonomy (NCBI): domain Eukaryota; kingdom Viridiplantae; phylum Streptophyta; class Polypodiopsida; order Cyatheales; family Cibotiaceae; genus Cibotium; species Cibotium barometz. Next base: position 7,414,677 of record NC_141095.1, on the reverse strand, counting down.
GAAATGACTCAAATAATAAAATCATTGATATTTATACCATAAAAACTCATAATTACATGGACATTTCTTTATTAGTGAAGATGGTTACGTTACCAAAACAGAGAAAGGGGTTTTCAAAAATTGATATGTACACATGTCAGATGGTGTTGATACTCTACATTGAGGTTGTTTAGGTGTCAATACAAGTTGTCCATACTTGATTGCACCACTACATTGTGATTTCGAGCCATGGAAGCGCATCAAAACAGGGTATCTCGGACTGAGTGAGTCAGTTCATCTTGGATGCATACAGGTTGATTTTCTACATCAAATTTGAAGATTTGTGGTTACTTTGGAGTATCTAGAACACTCATTGGAGTGTGGTTGAGCTGAGGAAGGCTTCGTTACAGATTTGGACGAGTGCGGAAGGTGCACATTGAGCAAACATGTTGGATAATCCAGTACAGATTGTTGGTGAAAAGCTGGATAGGAAGAACTTCCAGGCATGGAAGTACAGGATAAAAAGTTTCTTGAAAGGAAAAGGATTTTAGAATCTCATTACAGGTGTTGAGCCAGAGCCTAAGCTACCCTGACAACCTACACAGTTAGCAGATTACAGCTCACAAGCAATGGTCAGAAAGAGCATTCAAAGTGCTGCATTATCTGTCTATATGTATTTCTGATGCTATGCTCATACACATACAGGATGCTGAGAATCCCAAAGATGCATGGGATACTTTGGTAAAGATGTTTGATACAGATACGAGTGCTCACAAGTCTCAGTTGCGATAGTAGATACATAATGTGAAAAGGAATAAAAGGAGCATACATGATTATGTGCAAGAAATCAAGAAGTTTGCAGATGCATTGGCCACAATAAATGCCCCCATGCCTGATGATGATTTGGTGGATATTACCTTGCGTGGTCTTGGCAAGGAATATAAATCTTTTGATACATCCATCTCAGTTCGGAGTATAGGTTTACCAGACTTTGATGAGTTGGTTTCACTCTTGCTTGTTGAGGAAATCAAACTCAGTGATTCATTTCTGGATGCATCTACTAGCCATGATGATAATGGCAGAAATCAGGCTTTCTATTCTCAGAGAGGCTTTAGAGGCAGGGGGAGATTCACATCATGTGGTCGTGGTGGTAATGGTCATGGATGGCAGGACAGGTCACCACACAGCAGAATTTTCAGCCTTCATATGGTGCTCGAGGTGGTCGTGGATATACACCTCAGAGAGGCAGAGGTAACCCCCGTGGTGGTAGAGGATGTTGGCAAGGCCAACAAAATTCTATGCAAGATGTGGAATGCCATTATTGTGGCAAATTTGGACATATGGCGAGAGATTGTTTCCGCAAACAAAATGATTTGAGAGGGGGTAGAGCACAACATGGTGGTCATTATGGTAGAAATTATGCACAACATGGTGGTGGAAATTATGCATCAAGCAGTAATGATGGCACTGCAAATCATTTGTTTGCCATGAAACGTGTGGGTTCTATGATGACAAATGTTGAGAATGATGACACATGGTATATGGACTCTGGAGCATCAAACCATATGACATGTCATGGTGAATGGTTTGAGCATATGAAGCCTATGGATGTGAAAGGCTATGTGGAGACAGGTGATGATACCCAGCATGTCATTACACATGTTGGAAGTGTACCATTGGTTATGCACAATGGTTAAACAAAATCTATGTCAGATGTATTGTACGTGCCTTCTATCACAAAAAGCTTGGCCTCAGTTGGTCAAATGGTGGAACAGGGATTACAGGTTCGTTTCAACGAGCATGGTTGCTTCGTTGAGGACTTCAAACATGGATGTAGAGTCATTGCTAAAGGCAAGAAAGAAGGCAGATTGTTTAAGCTAGATGCTGGAATTCCTGAGTTAAAATCAGCCATGTTCTCCAAAAGCAGGAATGTGGTACAGGACATTGATATGTGGCATAAGAGGATTGGACATGTCAATATACAAAGATTGAAGAACATGCAGACAAGCGGCATTGTCAGTGGATTGCCTAGATTTAAATATGATGGGAATATGCATGTTTGTGAAGCCTGTCAGTTTGGAAAGCAGGCAAGGTTGAGGTTTCCTAGAGAAGGAAATATGAGTAGCAGGCCACTTGAGATAGTACACAGTGATGTATGGGGTCCTGCACAAAACCCATCTATCAAAGGTAGTTTATACTATGTGACATTCATAGATGATTTCAGCAGGATGACATGGATATACTTTCTCAGAGAGAAGAGTGAAGTATTGGAAAAGTTCATGGATTTCAAAGCTTTTGCAGAAAAGCAATATGGCTTTTGGATTAAATGTTTGAGAACAGATGGAGGTGGTGAATACACCTCAAAAGCTTTTGAGCATTTCTTGAGGAAACATGGAATAAGAAGACAATTGACTTGCAGGTATACACCTCAGCAGAATGGTGTGGCTAAAAGAAAGAATAGAGTCATATGTGAAGTGGCTAGGGCGATGCTCAATGAAAAGAGCATGCCAGATTACTATTGGGCAGAAGCATGTGCTACTGTAGTGTATATTTTGAACAAAACACCTACAGCAGCCATTCATGGAAGCACGCCAGAGATGCGGCTTATAGGTTATAGGCCAGACATTGGACACCTCAAAGTTTTTGGATGCATAGCTTATGTACATGTGCCTGATGAAAGAAGAAGGAAGTTGGATCCTAAGGTAGAGAAATGTGTATTTGTTGGATATGCACAGGATCGAAAGGCATACAAATGTTATAATCCACAAACTAGACAAGTGGTCATCTCACGAGATGTGGTGTTCGATGAGCTTGCTAGTTGGTACAAAGCAAAAGATGAGGGTGTCATTGAGTCACTTGAGGCTGATGTGCCTGTGAACTTGCCACAAGCAAGTTCTAGTTCTACTTCTATGTCTGGGCCAGCAGAGGCTGAGAGTAGTACTGTACGTCCATGGTCAGGATGTTTGAGGCATGAGAGTGTGAGCACTAGGAGTAGTGCTATGGATAAAGGAAAGAAGAAGGTCGAAGGAATTGGAATCACAGGTTATGAGTCATCTAGTTCAGAGAGTTTGGATGAGGAGCTTGGCATACCTGTTTTCATCTGGTGCTAGGCAAGATAGATATGTGCCACCACATGCTAGAGTTACAGGTGTATAGAGTGACCCGCATGCATTGCGGAGATCCCAGAGAATATCCCGTTGACAGGTTGACATATCGAGATTTTGCTATGCACTATGCATATATGACATATATGGTGAAGCATGTGAAACCTACATGCTATACAGAGGCTATTGGAGAGCATGTATGGGAGAAAGCAATGGATGTTGAGATGGACGCATTGGTCCATAATGATACATGGGATTTGGTTGCATTACCAAAGGACAAGAATGTTATTGGTTATAAATGCGTTTACAAAGTGAAGTGCAAATCTGATGGTTCTATTGAGAGACATAAAGCAAGATTGGTAGCAAAGGGTTATGCACAGACCCAAGGTTTGGACTATGATGAAACCTTTAGTCCAGTGGCTAAGATGGGCACAGTGACACAGCAGTCGTTGCTATGGTTGCAGCTCTAATGGCTGGGAAATGCATCAAATGGATGTCAAGAATGCATTTCTAAATGGAGATCTACAAGAGGAAGTGTATATGGCACAGCCAGAAGGGTATGTACACCCAAGATATCCCACTCATGTATGCAAATTGAAAAAGGCATTATATGGTTTGAAGCAAGCACCTCGTGCTTGGAGTGATAAGATGAGCAGATATCTTATCTCACTTGGTTTTCAGATTTCTACAGCAGATTCTTCACTTTATGTGAAGAAGACAGAGCATGGGATTGTTTTACTCGTCATCTATGTGGATGACTTGATTATCACAGGTGATCATAGTGCAGATGTGATGCATGTCAAGAAAGCTTTGAGTGGGCAATTTGACATGAAAGACCTTGGTGAGTTGAGATACTTTCTTGGAATTGAAGTGGTCAAAGATCATGCAGGTACATGGTTAGTACAGTGCCAATATGCATTGGATATGTTGGCAAAGTATGGCATGACAGGGTGTAAGCCTATGAGTACACCTTTGGAGCAAAATGTGAAGTTGCGGGCTGATTATGGTGATGAGCTTGATGATACATCTATGTACAGAAAGATGGTTGGTAGTCTCATTTACATGACTATCACACGCCCGGATTTGAGTTATGCTATGGGGCTAGTAAGCCAATTTATGCAGAGCCCCAGAAAACCACATTTGGATGCAGTGAGACGCATTATGAGATATGTTAAGACCACTGCACATTATGGTCTACTTTATGAGAGTGGTAAAAGCTTGGATATACATGGCTACACAGATGCTGATTGGGCAGGTAGCGCATATGACAGGAGGTCTACTAGTGGATATGCTTTTAAACTTGGAAGTGCCGTGTGGTGAGTTGGAGTAGCAAGAAGCAACCTAAATTTGCTTTATCCAGTAGTACAGAGGCTGAATATAGAGGTGCAGCCATTGCTACTTGTGAGGCAGTATGGTTAAAGAGTCTCTTGGCAGATTTGGGTGAGCCTATTGATGGCAAAGTTGTCACTCATTGTGACGACATGAGCAGTATACAGTTGGCCAAGAATCTAGTATTTCATGCGAGGACCAAACACATAGAGGTCCATTATCACTTTGTCAGAGAAAAGGTGCTGGATGGTACAGTTGATCTACAGTGTAAAGACTGATGATGAGCAGGTGGAAGACATCTTTACAAAGCCACTTAGCAGAGGGAGAAGTTTGAGTACTTCCATACTATGTTGGGAGTACATGGGATGAGCTTGAGGGGGAGTGTTGAGAGTCTTGATATCCCAAGCTCATCTACATCTTCATCGGCAATACATCATGAGCTTGAGAGGGGCTATTGAGATTCAAGCTCGATGTCAGTGTGAGCCAGCTATACTATGTGCTGGCATGTTAGGTAGGAACATGTGTGAGACATAAATGGCCGCGTGTCCAGCTGGTCATAGTGTGTGGACATTAGCTAGGGTTAGATGTGTGTGGACACAACTCATAGTGTGTTGTGTGTATTATGGATTATGGCATTATGCTTTGTGTGAGTGTGGAGATGGCTTCCCTCTATGGTTAGGGTTTGCAATATACATTAGGGTTTGATCCTGTGTGTGTGTCTCCTCCCCCTCTACCGTTCTTTCAACACTACCCTCCACAAGGAAAGAATGGGAGGCTCAGGCACAATTATGGGATCGTGTCAATGCCCGTGTGCATTCTTTCATCTTCCTTAATTGCACACCCCTGGTAATTAATTATATCAAAAACATGACGCTGACCAAAGGGATTTGGCAGAACTTGGCTTCTCTGTATAACTGTAAGATCCCTGTTCCCACCGAGCAACGGATTCGGGGTGCTGGCAGCGGAAGTAGTGCTTCTCGCGCGGGACAGGGGTCCCACACTCGGGGCCTTGCCCACGGATATCCGGATAAGCGACTAATCCGTCGGTTGTTCCAAAATCGAACCCGGAAAAACTTCCTTTACCGGAAAGCACGGGCGATTCCACTAGGATAACTTTTTACTCTAACGTAGCCAAGATCATTTCTGATCGAGATGATCCAATTACATCTATAAGATACTTAGTCAGTTCAAGGAAGAAACTTGCACTTGGATCATTGGGATCAACACTTTTTTCCCCATTCAAGAGGCACAGCCGTTGATTCCTATCCATAGAATAGTTACTGTCCGGGATTTATTTTTTTTCTATCGTAAAAACAAAAGTTTGAGTCTCGATTTACGGATCCATCAGTCCAGCCTAACCCCATCCAATCCCATGGGTTAGCCAACCGCCCAACCACTGTAGTGATGGGATCCAATTAAAAATTTGGTTAGGTTTTGTCCCGGGTACCAAGGAAAATGTTACCATATTATAGTAGTGATGTGTGTGAACACACTTAGGACCGCCGGGGCACTTTTTCCCTCACTAGGAGGTTTTTTCCCCTTTGCATTGTATATACGCCCATTATCTTCTAGGGCTTGTCATCTTTCATTTTTGGCACTCATAATACACTACTGTGTTGTGCTCAAGCTTCCTCATCTTCTTGAAGTTGTGTGTGCATTCCTGCAACCCTAATTCCAACAATTGGTATCAGAGCAGGCTTCCTCCTCCCGGGCAGCATCACCGGCACCTGCCGCTTCATCTCCTCCGATTGCGACGAGATTTCACGAGCGTCTGCAGGTTAGTATATGCCGTGGGTGAGCCCGTAGGGCTCGGTCATTTCAGAATTTTGATCTGAGGTCGTTTCGCCCTACGTTTTTGCATTCCAAGTACTGCGCAAGCAAAATCGTCCTACTGTGCAGATTTTCTGTCAAGATTAAAATCTGCAGGACAGGTGCCCATTCGTCTGTTTTGGGCTGTGCTACATAGCACAGGTCATTTTTATACAGGTTTACCTCTTACAGACAGCATTTACATCTAATAGTACAGTCATTGGCCATGGCTGACAACAATGATGTATTCCGCATGTTGGCTGCTGAGGATAAGTTGGATGGCACCAACTATCCATTGTGGGCATATATGATGCGACATGTATTGGTAGCAAAGGGGTTATGGAACATTGTGCAGGGTATTGATGCACGTCCTATTGTGGCTGGGAATGCTGCAAACACATCAGAAACAGGTACTGTTGATGATGGTGCAGGCACAAGTGCTGTAGCAGCTGTTCGAGAACCACCACTTTCAGCAGAGCAGATTCGTTGGGATGGTAGAGATGCGCAGGCTCATGCCTTGATTGCGCTGTCTGTCAAACGTACCATTATCCCACATATTCGCTCTTGCAGGACTTCTAAGGATGCTTGGGATGTACTTGCCACATTGTATCAGGCAAGAAATGAGGCTCGTGTTGCTTATCTCCGAAAACAGTTGGAGAGTGAGCATATGAATGAAGGTGATTCTATGGATAGCTTTTTGACAAAGATCAAGGATTTCAAAGAGCAGCTCATTTCTGCAGATGAAATCCTGTCAGACAGTTCACTTGTGCAAACTGTTTTGAATGGTCTACCAGATTCTTATCAGGGTTTTGCTTCCACTCTTCGCTTGATGATGAAAGGCAATCCCAATGCCTTATCATTTGAGGAGTTAGTTTCTGTTTTGCTGCAAGAAGACCAGTCAAGGCAAAACAGGAATATTATGCGTGTTGCAGATCAAGCTTTTGTTGCTAGTCAGAGAAGCGGGAAAGGTAAAGCTGGCTTTTCTTCTAGTAAGCAGAAATCTGCAAATTCTGCGCAACCAAAGAAGGAAGACAAAGATGAGAAGAAGGGTGACAAACAGAAGACATTTTGCAAGTACTGTAAGGGAAATGATCATGTCATCAAAGCGTGTCCTAAGCTGGCTGCGAAAGAGGCTAAGAAGAAAGAGGCTGGTATGGCTGTTGCAGATGCCTCTCCTTCTAACAATGAATCTGCTAATGTTGTGCTAGATACAGAATGGGCATTCAATGCGCAGTGCAGTTATGACCCATCTTTGCATGACACATGTATGTCTGCAGTAGATTCAGATGTATGGTACTTTGACAGTGGTGCCACTAAGCATATCACCTCGCAGCGCAGTTTATTCACTTTCCTTGAGTCTGCTCCCACAGGGAATACTGTCACTTGTGCCAATAACTCCTCTTATCCCGTTAAAGGAGTTGGACAGATTGTGCTGAATGTTGCAAATGGCAACACCTTTACACTTTTTGATGCATTGTATGTGCCAGGGATCAAAAAGAATCTGCTGTCAGTCTCCGCATTTGCCAAAACAGGTTTGGTTGTAAAATTTGTGGATGACAGATGTACTGTTCATGATCTCTCTTGTGGTGACATCATTGTAGCATCTGGTTCACTATGTCGAGGGCTGTATAAGCTCAATATGGATGGCAAATGTGTAGAGGATTCAGCATGTGCTATTATGGATACGCAGGCTATTTCAAATGCAAAACTGTGGCATGCACGTTTTGGTCATCTGAATTTTGCAAGTTTGCTGCGCCTGCAGAAATCTGAAATGGTGTCTTCTTTGCCTAAACTTGAGGCACCTGTCAAGCATGTTTGTGAGGGCTGCATATTGGGTAAAATGCAGCGTGCTTCCTTTCCCAAAGATGGATCAGTGAGAGCTGAACGCAGATTGCAGCTTGTTCACAGTGATGTTTGTGGTCCCATGCAAACTCCATCATTTGGAAACTACCTTTACTTCGTGACTTTCATTGATGATTTTACCAGGCATGCATGGGTATATCCTTTGAAGGCAAAGTCCGAAGTGTTTTTGTGCTTCAAACAGTTTTTGGTTATGGCTGAAAATGTGTCACAAAGTAAGATGGGCACCCTCCGTTCAGATCGAGGGGGGGAGTATATGTCTTCAGAATTTAATGCATTTCTGGCTGAGCGTGGGATAAAACACCAATGTACAGTGCCGTATACACCACAGCAAAATGGTGTGGCTGAGAGAAAAAACAGGTCTCTCATGGAAATGGCAAGATGTATGGTTAAGAGTCAAAGTCTACCACATGGTTTTTGGCTTGAGGCTGTCATGTGTGCCACTTATGTACTAAACAGGTGTCCCACCAAAGCATTACAGGTTGTCACTCCATATGAGGCTTGGCATGGCCGCAAGCCATCTGTTGGCCATTTACGTGTTTTTGGTTGCCTGGCATATGCATTAGTGCCTGTGCAACATCGCAGAAAATTGGATGACAAAGCTGTCAAATGTATTTTTGTTGGATATAGTGCTGAGAGCAAAGGCTATCGTTTGTATCATCCACAGACAAAGCGCATTTTGGTTAGCCGTGATGTTGTATTTGTGGAAGATGCAGTTCAGCCCTTGGTTTCATGTACTAAGGAGACAGATATCAGCTCACGTGATGTCTATGATACATTGTTGCCTCTTTTCAGTGGTGCACAGTCAAGTGCAATACCTCATGAGGCAGTTTTTCAGCCTATGCAGGTTTTAAATGATGGCACAGATCAGCCTATATCTGATGCAGATGTGCATGATGCACTTGAGGATGAGAGACAAGAGATTGAGGGCTCTAGGAATATGCCTAGATGGCTGGTGCAGACTTTGCGTGACAGCAAGTTGGATGCCCCTTTGTCTAGTCGCACTCGTTCTGGCTCTCATGGTGCCTCTTATGCGTCAGATTGTTATGCATTGGCTGTTCCTAGTATGTGCGATGAAAGTGAGCCTGTTTCATTTGATGAGGCACAAAGTTCAGAAAATTGGATGGCTGCTATGCAAGCAGAATATGATGCTATTATGAAGAATGGTACATGGTCTTTATGTGACTTGCCCCCTGGCAAGAAGGCCATTGGCACTAAGTGGGTATACAAATTGAAGCGTAAGCCTGATGGCACAGTGGATCGCCATAAGGCTAGACTTGTTGCAAAAGGTTATGCTCAAGAGAAGGGCATTGATTTTGATGAGACTTTTGCTCCCACATGTCGTATGACCACTGTTCGTAGCATCTGTGCATTAGCAGCTCATAATGGTTGGAATGTACATCAGCTGGACATAAAGACTGCGTTCTTAAATGGAGATTTGCATGAGGAGGTGTATGTATCGCAGCCTCGTGGTTTTGTTCAAAGAGGGCAGGAAAACAAAGTGTGCAGGTTAAAAAAGGCTTTATATGGTTTAAAGCAAGCTCCACGAGCTTGGTATGAAAAAATACATGCATATTTGACTGCACATGGGTTTCAGAATAGTCCAACAGAAAGCACTTTGTATGCTAAACGTGTGGATGGTGTACATCTAATCATTGCTCTCTATGTCGATGACATGCTGCTCACAGGACCAAATGAGAGTCATATTGCTGATTTTAAGGCTGATTTGAATGCCTCTTTTGAGATGTCAGATTTGGGGCATTTGCATCATTATTTGGGGATACAATTTAAGCAGTGTGATGGAGGTATTGCTTTGTGTCAGACAAAGTATATTGAAACATTGCTGCGGAGATTTGGCCTTGAAGACTGCAAGCCTATTGCTACTCCAATGGAGACAGGTTTGAAGTTGAGTCTTCATGATGCTGGAGATCACTTTGATGTCACACTCTATCAGACAGCTGTTGGTTGCCTCATTTATGTATGCATTACGAGGCCAGACATTCAGTTTGCAGTCTCACAGGTGAGCAGATTTATGCATAGCCCAGGCATTAAGCATTGGCAGGCAGTGAAGCGTATCTTTCGCTATTTGAGTGGTACTCGGCATCTTGGGTTGTTTTATCCCAAGGGGGGATCATTGCCGCCAGATTTACATGCTTTTTCAGATTCTGACTGGGCTGGTTGTTATGACACACGCGTGTCCACGAGTGGTTTTTGCTTCATGCTTGGAAGCTCATGCATATCATGGTTGAGCAAGAAGCAGCCTACTGTGGCCACTTCTAGTTGTGAAGCTGAGTACAGGGCAGCTTTCACAGCTACGGTTGAGTGTGTGTGGCTCAGACGCCTTATGGCTGATTTGGGTGTTGGGCAGCCATCTGCCACCACCATCTTCACTGACAGTCAGAGCGCATTGGCAGTTGCGCGGAACCCAGTGTTCCATGCTCGTACGAAGCACATTGAGGTGCACTACCATTATGTCAGGGAGAGACTCTCTGCAGGAGAGATCAGTTTGGCTTATGTGCCAACACAGGATAACCTTGCAGACCTTTTCACAAAGGCTCTGCCTCGTGAGAAGTTCGAAGCTTTTCGCAAAGCTTTGGGCTTACTCCCTTTTGTGGATTCGTCCACATAGCTAGACACTTCCCTATACATGAGTGCTAGCTCTTGTTCACCGCATCACTCCAGGGGGGATTTGTTACCATATTATAGTAGTGATGTGTGTGAACACACTTAGGACCGCCGGGGCACTTTTTCCCTCACTAGGAGGTTTTTTCCCCTTTGCATTGTATATACGCCCATTATCTTCTAGGGCTTGTCATCTTTCATTTTTGGCACTCATAATACACTACTGTGTTGTGCTCAAGCTTCCTCATCTTCTTGAAGTTGTGTGTGCATTCCTGCAACCCTAATTCCAACAGAAAAGAGTTCCAAGGCCCCCTAGCTGGATGTTCATGCAAAATAAAACTAGTCACACCACTCACACACCCAATATGAAATTGCCTTTTCACAGATTCAACCAGTTTAAAACAATCCTTTAATAAAACCATAGTATCACTGATCACCGTCTTCCAATATCCAGTTGATTCTTAATTTTCCCATCATTCCTTCATCAGAGTATCCATGGCATCATTGGCAACTAGGACGCTCACCACCTGTCCACACAGGGGCCATTTCTTAGTTCCTAGCCCTTAATACTCGGCAATATAATCACTTATCAAGATGGACTCTCGTTGAAGATCAGCAAGATCAACCAACGGATCCATATAAGGAGCCATGGACTCATCCATTGAAGACCAGCAAGGTCAATCAACCAGATCCATGCTCGATTTCAGAAAACAACTCCAACTCTCTTCCAATATCTTCCTCGACGCACGCGTGGGTATCCTAGGTGACCCAGAGCCCGAGCACCGTATGGTCAGCACCCTCTAGGATCCTTCGCAGGTAACCTAGCACTTCACGCATAGGCCGCTTCCTTGGCCCCTCATCCACCGTACTGGAAGCTCACCATTTTAATCGCACCGAGGCTGGTCAAGACCTCGGCCGACCTTGCTACGCGAGACGTCCTTCATTGACTCTCCGTCAGCAGTTGCAACATTATTAGTTAGGTCTCATGACCTTAATCACAAGATAGTCACAATGCTCCCCCAGCAATCTTGACATAAAACAGTCATTTACAAACAGCATTTACAAACAGTTTACAATACAGTTTACAATACAGTTTCTATTTTTACTTTCATTTTTCCACATTATCCCTCATCAATCCACATTACTTATTCCATATTCCATTTATATGTATACTTATCCCATCACATCATTTTCCATCTCAACACTTCATGTTCCTTCACATCACATATCGTATATTCACATCCATACATATGTCCACATCCACATCCACATCCACATTCACATCCACACATCCACATCTACATCCATACATCTAATTTCACATCCATATCTACATGCACATTCATGCATCCACATCCATACATCCACATCTACATGCACATTCACATCCATACATCCACATCTATATGCGTACATTCTCATCTACATGCATACTTCCACATCTCTATGCATACATCCACATCCACATCCACATTCACATTCTCCTCATACATCTACATCTACATGCATACATCCACCTCCACATTCACATCCACATCTATACATCTACATCTACATGCATACATCCACATCCACATCCACATCTACATCTATACATCTACATCTACATGTATACATATACATCTCCATTCACAACTACATCTACATGCATACATCCATATCTCCATTCCCATCTACATCTATGCATCTACATCTACATGCATCCATCCACCTCCACATCCACATCTACATCTATACATCTACATCTACATGTATACATCCATATCTCCATTCACATCTACATCTATACATCTACATCTACATGCATCCATCCACATCTCCATTTACATCCTCATCTACACATCTATTTCTACATGCATACATCCACATCCCATGCATACATCCACCTCCACATTCACACTCACATCCATACATCTACATCTACATGCAACATCCACATCTCCATGCATAATAAAATTCTTTTAATTAATCTAGGATGATAGTTCCTAGAATATGGTATGAAGTCCTCTTTTTATGCTTTGAATGAATTTATTTTATGCGTAATTTCTATAAAAATTTTGCCATAGCTCCGCTACTATGACTGATAAATCTCAATTTTTTTCTAAGGGATAAAGCTCATTATTAAAGAAATAATTAGAATGGTCTCTAATTGGATCATCAATCCATAATGGCCTCTAATTGGATCATTAAGAAAACAATTAGAATGGTCTCTAATTGGGTCATCAATCCATAATGGATTGAATCATCAATGTGCATAAACTAAAAGCATAGCAAAAAGCCATTAATTTGGCCTCAAGTATAGCTTAATTTTGGATTAGGGAAAGACTTTATGAAAAGCTTCATTTGGATTGAGAATGGGTCATGAGTATGACCATTTCTTGAGTGAGAGAGAGAAATTACATAAAAACCATTAGAATTTAAACATAAATGGAAATTAACTTCTATAGCATTTATTAAATTATGTAACTCTTCACTACTATTCACCAATTAACTTCAATAGCATTTAAAAAAACCATACCAATTAAACTTCTCAAGCTTGAGAGGTTGAGAAGAGAGAATCATTGAGAAATTATAGAAAAGATCAAAATTCAATATACTTACCTTATGATTTGCTTGATTCTTTATTCACGGTAGAGGCCCCCAACCAATCAATTGGTTTAGTATGTTGATGGAGCCACCAATGGGGATTGAAGAAAGAGAGAAGTGTCAAAAACTAGTGAATTATTAAAGAATTCACAGTTCTTAGCTTAGGTGGAGTAGAGTAACAAGGCATAAGACTCTATATGCTTTGGCTTAGGTGGAGTAGAGTAACAAGGCATAAGACTCTATATGCTTTGGCTTAGGTGGAGTAGAGTAACAAGGCATAAGACTCTATATGCTTTGGCTTAGGTGGAGTAGAGTAACAAAGCATAAGACACTATATGCTTTGGCTTAGGTGGAGTAGAGTAACAAAGCATAAGACACTATATTTTTTTCAACAAGGGGAGGCTTCTATTTATAGGAAAATTTGAGCTCCTAACCAAACAAAATGATTCTAGAATTTTCCAAGTCAGTTTGGTCACTTTTTGACCATTTTTAGGTCAATTAAGCTAACTTTTTGGAACTAGACTTGAATGAGGAGAGAGGAGAGATGAAATATCTTAATTTTTAATGAGTTTAAAACTCATTCAAGCATGTGAAATATGCACCTCCTTTAAAGAATTCCCCTTCCTTACATATGTGTCATAATGGAATCATTTTAATATTGCTCATAGTTTTTTACTAATAAGCCTTGTACATTTTCAACTCTTCATCTTATGTGAGCATTTAAGGGACTCCCCTTCCTTACATATGTGTCATAATAAAATCATTATTCCCAAAATATCTCATATTTTTAATATTGCTCATAGTTTTTTATTAATAACCCTTGTACATTTTCAACTCTTCATCTTATGTGAAATATGCACCTCCTTTAAAGAACTCTCCTTCCTTACATATGTGTCATAATGGAATCATTTTAATATTGCTCATAGTTTTTTACTAATAAACCTTGTACATTTTCAACTCTTCATCTTATGTGAGCATTTAAGGGACTCCCCTTCCTTACATATGTGTCATAATAAAATCATTATTCCCAAAATATCTCATATTTTTAATATTGCTCATAGTTTTTTACTAATAAACCTTGTACATTTTCAACTCTTCACCTCATGTGAGCATTTACTCATTTTTGGGTATTTTCTTTTTACAATTTGGATTTATCTCCTCCCTACACATGGATTGATGCTATTGGCCCATAGAAACCTTAATTGGACCATAGTCTAAAGATTTCTGAAAATCTAGACCCTTAGGCTAAGGTTCTTTATACCTATTTCCAATTAATTCCAATTGCACATTGGAAAATTCTTTTTAAATTTCTGTTTCAGGGAAACTCATCTGAATTATAAGAGATATTTTTCTATCCAAAAATATTCAAAATCTGAATATTCTCTCTCTAGAATATTTTTCTCTCTCTAAGCTAAAACAGTTAGAAACAAGGTCTTTATATTTCTGAAGAGGGATTGATTATAGGGGAAGATACTAGACATCAAAAAGGGGTTGGGAGAGGAATCTTACATTCTACCCCACTTAAAAAACGCGAGACGTCCTCATCTCGCAGGTGGAGTATGCTCTCTTTCATCATCTTTTTCTTCTTCAATCACATTCAACGTTTTTTTTTTTTCAATTACAGTAAGGATCTGCCCTTCTTTCCTCTTCTACTTCTTCTGCAATCGTGACTGCTCTGGCTGCTGCAGTCTGAGGTGGAATTCTTTCTCTTTGGTTGCCCCTATTCTGGAAAGGAGTTCTGAGGTTACTCTGGGTAGAGCCATGTAAGGTTCCCCCCTTCCACAAATAGGGGAAACGCTTAAGATAGTCCACTAAGTCTTAACTTGGAGAAAATTTCCTACTCATCGACACCTTGACCATACAGAGATTCAAGGATACGATTCATAGGTAAGACCTAGTTCTATCCCGCAGGGGGAGCGTGGTCTTGTAAACATCAAATCACCCATAGGGTAATCGATCATAAATTGGGCAACTACTAGTGTTGATTCCTAGAGACAACGCTTTTTTCCTCATCCATGCAAGGCACAGCCGTTGGCCTAGTCTTCTAGAATAGAATTGTTCGAGAACCTATTTATCTAACGTAGGGCTTTCACTTAATATGTTGGAAAGCTACCCGACTAATCGGGTCCACCCGTCCGTAGGATGGTGCCGTCGGGGCATTCCATCCTCCCACTTTCCACCCTACTCACGCGTCAATTTGTTTTCTAATTAATCCTACCACACTGTTTGACATAAACAAACATGTTCCTTAATTAAGGCCCTTTCACAAGGTTTATTAAAACAGCCTTTGCCTTTTTCCACAATACAATAATGCCAAAGATAAGATTTATAAAAACAAAGTTTAAACATGAATCAATTTCATACAAGCCAAACTGGCTCTCTTATTCTTTTCCTTTATACCGCCGATGATCTAGAATTCGGCCTTCCAGCCTCCACATGCTGGGCAAAACCCTACGGGACCATACACCTCATCGTCGGCCGCTGGCGAGGACTCAAGCCGGCCTGTCGCCCTCTCAGGCTCCATCGCTCGATCCTCCCGCCCCTTAGAGGGATGTCTGCGCACTAGGGTGGGCTAATTCACCGCACTAGCCTGGGCCCTCAGAACTAGGCAGCATCATCACAATCACTTGCCTCAATCGGCAAACCTCATTCTCCCAATGGTATGAGGGATACCATGGGCCAACTCCGGGCCTTACTAACGTCTTCGCCGTCCGGCTTATAGAAATTTGTCGTTTATCTCGTTGTCCTTGCTTGTCAACAAGAGCTTTAGAACTTGACATATGAGAATAGAGTCTTCTAATACCTTGTCCTTTGATTGAAATCATCCAATAATCTCCAAGCTTTATCTCCTCTTACTCATACTATGATTCTTCTCTCTTTCTAAGATCTATGGCAAAATAGCCTTCTCCTACAGGTCTACAACATAGTATTCTTTCTCTAAAAGAAAAGCTATGGAGTTTCAGTCTCTTCCTCCAAAAGACCATAGAAATCTAAGCTTATTTTCTGAGATATTAGATAAGAATGAAGGGATATATGCATCTCAAACTCTAGGATTACCTTGAGGCTACTTGCTGTCTTCTCACAATTTTCTCTATGTAGAGACCCTGACAGAAACAGCAAACTGTTTCGGCCATAACTCTCTGATAAAAACTCAGAATATGGTCATATAACCAGTCAAAAGAACGGGAAGGCATCTGGTCTACAAGCCAACGCGGGCAGAATAGGCAAAAACGTCTGTATATAGCCGCAAACACACCATCTTTAGAAACGCGTTGTTTTTTCACATTTTTAGTATGCATGGACTCTAAATGTGTAAAAGTACTCTAAATATGACCTCTTATCACCTAAAATCGAAATTCTATTTTTGGGGATACTTATCTCTTAATAGAACTATTCTTATGTTCTTATTTCTTTTAGGATTTTTGGAGCTAATATTTTTATTCTAACACTTTTCTAATGTTTCTAGTCTTATTGTCTCACTCTTTCTAATTACACTCTCTTTTCTTATTGAAATCTATATTAAAAGAGACACAAACATACATGGCTTGGGAGGGACATTACAATCTCCCCCACTTAAAAGATTCGAGATGTCCTCATCTCGCGAGCTGGGGTAGTATCTAAGTAAATCTTCCTGTCTCTTTCAAATTGGTATCTCCACCACTAGGTAAAAATCTTCTTTTATCTAAACATTGTTCTTAAAGATTCATTTATTTCATGTGCTTGGCTCATTTTGTTGTGCCTCCAAAAGGTCTTTATTATTCTAAAGTTAATTGGCCTTATTATTCTAAATTCATGCATCCATATACCTCTCAAATGCTATGAACCTTCGAATTCCTTATTCTATACCCCCCATGTAATATGGTACTTAACAAATTATCATGGAAAAATGTAAGGGAATCAATCCTTTACGCAATCTAACCTATGATAGCAATTTCATAATCTTAGTATCATCTTGTAGAATACCTCTATTCATCATGCACATTACTTCACATAAATCTTACACCAATCCTCTTCTATTTACTCACAGAAATACTTGTTGAATTCGGTTAACTTTAACCCTACTATCCCTATTTCTTGACCTAATTTTTGCTCTAGCTCATGATTCCTTGTAGCCAAGGGTGGGCTTGACGTTCCTCTTGAATTAGGGGACCTCTTCTTTATTAACATGGAAGGACTCATGTTCTTCTCGACACTTTCTATATATATATATATAAAACTTTATCACAGTCTCTGGCTATAATTATGGCTTCTGAAATAGAGGATGGTTTTACATTCTTGATGAGGTTATTCGAAGGTAGATTAAGCTTCCAAATGAATCAATGGAGAAGAGTTACCTCATCCATCTCTCGGGCAAATCGGAGAAGTTTAGGTGGTATTCTTTTAGGGTCTTCCTTTCTTGGGTTAGCTCTAAAAATTCGTTCATTTTATCCTCTCGAAATCCTAGAGGACAAAACCTTTCACGAAGGTGTACTTTCATGGCATCTCATAACTGATTCTAGCTCTAGTGGTTAGATTGACAACAATGCTTCTAACTTTCTAGCTCCAATGGTTAGATTGACAACAATGCTTCCAACTAATTTAGCGTTTCTTACGATTTTTAGACACGAGCAAGGGTGAGCTTGCTTCTTTCATTGTATCTATTAAAAGTTCAAAACTATCAAATACTTATCATAGCACCACATTTGAAGGCAGTCAGGATTAATACATCCGAGATCTTCATTTTTTTTTGAGAATTACACATCTGGTATCTTGGGATTAACACATCCAAAGATTATCAGGATTGACATATCTGAGATGATTAGTTTTCTGAAAATTACACACCTAGTATCTAGGGATTAACACATCTAAGAGCGTGATCCTTTGGGAATTACACATCCGAGATTCATGTTGTCTCAGATGGGTTCTAGATCTTGGATGATCGTACTAGTGTAAAGCATCCAATGGATGGCATTCACATGTCAACTATTCAAATCTTAATGGAGTTATAATCTTAATAATTTATAATATGCAAGTTAATGAGATATCCTAAAAATTTCTCTAAACAAAGTTTCGGTCTATCCTTCTATTCAGTCTCTCACTAGTTTCTTAATTTGATCACCCTATGTTTTCCTCACAAAAGGTTTTCTCCCCAATCTCATTTCTCAAATTTATTGTACAAATATCTTGCGTGTGCACCCCCAAGATACAAGCACAATTTCATAAGATGATTGTCTCAACATGTGAGGATATTCAAATCACTTCTATGGCCAGTAGAGATGATTGATTCGTCCTCATATGATAAACAATCACTTGTTTTAATCCCTTGATAGTTAACCTTTGAAAAACAAATCCTAGGAACTAAGATCGGCTCTGATACCACTTGTAAGGTTCCCCCCTTCCACAAATAGGGGAAACGCTTAAGATAGTCCACTAAGTCTTAACTTGGAGAAAATTTCCTACTCATCGACACCTTGACCATACAGAGATTCAAGGATACGATTCATAGGTAAGACCTAGTTCTATCCCGCAGGGGGAGCATGGTCTTGTAAACATCAAATCACCCATAGGGTAATCGATCATAAATTGGGCAACTACTAGTGTTGATTCCTAGAGACAACGCTTTTTTCCTCATCCATGCAAGGCACAGCCGTTGGCCTAGTCTTCTAGAATAGAATTGTTCGAGAACCTATTTATCTAACGTAGGGCTTTCACTTAATATGTTGGAAAGCTACCCGACTAATCGGGTCCACCCGTCCGTAGGATGGTGCCGTCGGGGCATTCCATCCTCCCACTTTCCACCCTACTCACGCGTCAATTTGTTTTCTAATTAATCCTACCACACTGTTTGACATAAACAAACATGTTCCTTAATTAAGTCCCTTTCACAAGGTTTATTAAAACAGCCTTTGCCTTTTTCCACAATACAATAATGCCAAAGATAAGATTTATAAAAACAAAGTTTAAACATGAATCAATTTCATACAAGCCAAACTGGCTCTCTTATTCTTTTCCTTTATACCGCCGATGATCTAGAATTCGGCCTTCCAGCCTCCACATGCTGGGCAAAACCCTACGGGACCATACACCTCATCGTCGGCCGCTGGCGAGGACTCAAGCCGGCCTGTCGCCCTCTCAGGCTCCATCGCTCGATCCTCCCGCCCCTCAGAGGGATGTCTGCGCACTAGGGTGGGCTAATTCACCGCACTAGCCTGGGCCCTCAGAACTAGGCAGCATCATCACAATCACTTGCCTCAATCGGCAAACCTCATTCTCCCAATGGTATGAGGGATACCATGGGCCAACTCCGGGCCTTACTAACGTCTTCGCCGTCCGGCTTATAGAAATTTGTCGTTTATCTCGTTGTCCTTGCTTGTCAACAAGAGCTTTAGAACTTGACATATGAGAATAGAGTCTTCTAATACCTTGTCCTTTGATTGAAATCATCCAATAATCTCCAAGCTTTATCTCCTCTTACTCATACTATGATTCTTCTCTCTTTCTAAGATCTATGGCAAAATAGCCTTCTCCTACAGGTCTACAACATAGTATTCTTTCTCTAAAAGAAAAGCTATGGAGTTTCAGTCTCTTCCTCCAAAAGACCATAGAAATCTAAGCTTATTTTCTGAGATATTAGATAAGAATGAAGGGATATATGCATCTCAAACTCTAGGATTACCTTGAGGCTACTTGCTGTCTTCTCACAATTTTCTCTATGTAGAGACCCTGACAGAAACAGCAAACTGTTTCGGCCATAACTCTCTGATAAAAACTCAGAATATGGTCATATAACCAGTCAAAAGAACGGGAAGGCATCTGGTCTACAAGCCAGCGCAGACAGAATAGGCAAAAACGTCTGTATATAGCCGCAAACACACCATCTTTAGAAACGCGTTGTTTTTCCACATTTTTAGTATGCATGGACTCTAAATGTGTAAAAGTCCTCTAAATATGACCTCTTATCACCTAAAATCGAAATTCTATTTTTGGGGATACTTATCTCTTAATAGAACTATTCTTATGTTCTTATTTCTTTTAGGATTTTTGGAGCTAATATTTTTATTCTAACACTTTTCTAATGTTTCTAGTCTTATTGTCTCACTCTTTCTAATTACACTCTCTTTTCTTATTGAAATCTATATTAAAAGAGACACAAACATACATGGCTTGGGAGGGACATTACAAGCCAGATGGTTGATTTGGAGTTCTTCTGGGGTTATCCTGGCTTGGGCGAGACGGACCCTGGTATGAAGGAATTGGTCTCTGAATTCGGGGTCCTAGACTTCCCTGTCCCCTTGACATGGCAGGAGTTGGGCAGTCTTTTAACTGATGACCAAAACCTTGGCATCCAAAACACCGGTTCTCACTTCTGGTCTCATTGTTCTGCATCCTTAAAATAGATGGTCCTCCTGAGAAAGTATTCTGGGGGAAGGATCTTCCTTCACTTTGGAATCTTCCTGCATCTTGATTCTGAATTGGTCCTTGCTGCCTCTTTGGGGGTGGAAAGTTTGAAGTACCTTCCTGGGCTTGGAATCTTTTAAAGTTAGAGGGTGCAGGCTTTGGCGGGACCTTTACTACAAAGGCCTTGGCAAAATCCTTTGCCATTTTTACTGCTTCAGCCATGGACACTGGTTTGGCATTTTTGACCAATGTGTCTAAGGGTTCGTTCATTCCCCGAATGAACTTGGCCCATGAGCTGTTCTTCGTCTAGAGGTGGTGAGTATTTGAGTAGAAGAGCAAAGGCCTGGTGATATTCTTCAATGGTTTTGTTCTCCTGCTTTAGTTCTAAAAATTCGTTCATTTTGGTTTCCAAAAATCCAGGGGGATAAAATCTCTTTCTCAAATAGGTTTTTAGGTCATTCCAAGATTGAGTATTTCTATTCAGACGGTTGGTGTCACAGTGGTTCCTCCATGCTACCCTGGCTGTTTCCACTATTTTCAGCCGGCCAAGAGCCATTTTGCTCAGCTCATTATAACCTGTGACGTCAAAATACTCTTCCATGGCTTCCACCCATTTCTCCACAGTCTCACCCAGGTTCTCCCCTTCTCCTTTGAAGGGTCCTGGCTGAGTCCTATGAAGAGCCTTGCGAACATCAGGGTCAAGTTCGTTATCTTCAAGGATAGACGGCTACGGTTTCCTCGTCTCATGATTCTGTCAAAATTTATATATTAGAGAGAGAATAGTTATAAGATCAGAAGGGAGATTCTTATTTTTGAATACTTCAATAACTGGGGAGAAATTTTACATTCTACCCCACTTAAAAAGTGCGAGATGTCCTCATCTCGCAAGGTAGAGGATAACTCTTTTTCTTAAGATCCAATTTTTATTCTGGGGTTGCTTATATTCTGGTCAACCCAACAAAACACTGGGATAAATATCCCTTATATAGAACTCATCATTAAATAACAATTCATTTAACATGATAATGGTCCATTAGACCGAAAAATTTCCTTCGGAACATTCCTCCACGGAAACTTCAGTCAAGCAAAAGTTCTCAATTTGACATCCCTTTAACTTGATCTACCGGTCAAGTATTAATAGCAGCAATCTGACAGCACAACCCACTAATCTCATAGTGATTTGCTGAATTCATTATCATCATTTCTAGTTATGAATATCATCACAGGGACTCGTCCCATTCCCCCTCATTGTGGTTTCATTTTATTTCAACTAATTTTTAAAAATCAACATTTTTCAATCAGCATTTTCAATCAGAATCCAATTCAATTCATTCATTCTCAAACAGAATTAAAAATCATATCAATCACATTCGAAATCATCATCTAGATAGCATTAACGCTTATAATTTCAAGTCTTAGATTTACTCGTATATACTGTCAGTAAAGAGCTGCAGTATACTCTCGGTATATACGGGTAGTCACGGCCCTTGGAATTATAAGGTAAATACTATCATGTCTAGGCCTCAAGCAAGTCAGGGTTTCTATATAATTGCGGTATTTCCATCTGAAGAACCAATTACCAAATTATGAATTTCAGTTTGAATATCAAATTGTATGAGTTATATCACACAATTATAACCTTTTTGTGTTTCTTGATAAATTTTTGACATATTTGTCTTCTCATTTGATCTTTATTAACCAAAGGCTCTGATACCAACTGTAAGATCCCTGTTCCCACACCGAGCAACGGATTCGGGGTACTGGCAGCGGAAGTAGCGCTTCTCGCGCGGGACAGGGGTCCCACACTCGGGGCCTCGCCCACGGATATCCGGATAAGCGACTAATCCGTCGGTTGTTCCAAAACCGAACCCGGAAAAACTTCCTTTACCGCAAAGCACGGGCGATTCCACCAGGATAACTTTTTACTCTAACGTAGCCAAGATCATTTCTGATCGAGATGATCCAATTACATCTATAAGATACTTAGTCAGTTCAAGGAAGAAACTTGCACTTGGATCATTGGGATCAACGCTTTTTTCCCCATTCAAGAGGCACAGCCGTTGATTCCTATCCATAGAACAGTTACTGTCCGGGATTTATTTTTTTTCTATCGTAAAAATAAAAGTTTGAGTCTCGATTTACGGATCCATCAGTCCAGCCTAACCCCATCCAATCCCATGGGTTAGCCAACCGCCCAACCATATTAAAGAAATAATTAGAATGGTCTCGAATTGGATCATCAATCCATAATGGTCTCTAATTGGATCATTAAGAAAACAATTAGAATGGTCTCTAATTGGGTCATCAATCCATAATGGATTGAATCATCAATGTGCATAAACTAAAAGCATAGCAAAAAGCCATTAATTTGGCCTCAAGCATAGCTTAATTTTGGATTAGGGAAAGGCTTTATGAAAAGCTTCATTTGGATTGAGAATGGGTCATGAGTATGACCATTTCTTGAGTGAGAGAGAGAAATTACATAAAAACCATTAGAATTTAAACATAAATGGAAATTAACTTCTATAGCATTTATTAAATTATGTAACTCTTCACTACTATTCACCAATTAACTTCAATAGCATTTAAAAAAACCATACCAATTAAACTTCTCAAGCTTGAGAGGTTGAGAAGAGAGAATCATTGAGAAATTATAGAAAAGATCAAAATTCAATATACTTACCTTATGATTTGCTTGATTCTTTATTCACGGTAGAGGCCCCCAACCAATCAATTGGTTTAGTATGTTGATGGAGCCACCAATGGGGATTGAAGAAAGAGAGAAGTGTCAAAAACTAGTGAATTATTAAAGAATTCACAGTTCTTAGCTTAGGTGGAGTAGAGTAACAAGGCATAAGACTCTATATGCTTTGGCTTAGGTGGAGTAGAGTAACAAAGCATAAGACACTATATGCTTTGGTTTAGGTGGAGTAGAGTAACAAAGCATAAGACACTATATGCTTTGGCTTAGGTGGAGTAGAGTAACAAAGCATAAGACACTATATGCTTTGGCTTAGGTGGAGTAGAGTAACAAGGCATAAGACTCTATATGCTTTGGCTTAGGTGGAGTAGAGTAACAAAGCATAAGACACTATATGCTTTGGCTTAGGTGGAGTAGAGTAACAAAGCATAAGACACTATATTTTTTTCAACAAGGGGAGGCTTCTATTTATAGGAAAATTTGAGCTCCTAACCAAACAAACTGATTCTAGAATTTTCCAAGTCAGTTTGGTCACTTTTTGACCATTTTTAGGTCAATTAAGCTAACTTTTTGGAACTAGACTTGAATGAGGAGAGAGGAGAGATGAAATATCTTAATTTTTAATGAGTTTAAAACTCATTCAAGCATGTGAAATATGCACCTCCTTTAAAGAATTCCCCTTCCTTACATATGTGTCATAATGGAATCATTTTAATATTGCTCATAGTTTTTTACTAATAAGCCTTGTACATTTTCAACTCTTCATCTTATGTGAGCATTTAAGGGACTCCCCTTCCTTACATATGTGTCATAATAAAATCATTATTCCCAAAATATCTCATATTTTTAATATTGCTCATAGTTTTTTATTAATAACCCTTGTACATTTTCAACTCTTCATCTTATGTGAAATATGCACCTCCTTTAAAGAACTCTCCTTCCTTACATATGTGTCATAATGGAATCATTTTAATATTGCTCATAGTTTTTTACTAATAAACCTTGTACATTTTCAACTCTTCATCTTATGTGAGCATTTAAGGGACTCCCCTTCCTTACATATGTGTCATAATAAAATCATTATTCCCAAAATATCTCATATTTTTAATATTGCTCATAGTTTTTTACTAATAAACCTTGTACATTTTCAACTCTTCACCTCATGTGAGCATTTACTCATTTTTGGGTATTTTCTTTTTACAATTTGGATTTATCTCCTCCCTACACATGGATTGATGCTATTGGCCCATAGAAACCTTAATTGGACCATAGTCTAAAGATTTCTGAAAATCTAGACCCTTAGGCTAAGGTTCTTTATACCTATTTCCAATTAATTCCAATTGCACATTGGAAAATTCTTTTTAAATTTCTGTTTCAGGGAAACTCATCTGAATTATAAGAGATATTTTTCTATCCAAAAATATTCAAAATCTGAATATTCTCTCTCTAGAATATTTTTCTCTCTCTAAGCTAAAACAGTTAGAAACAAGGTCTTTATATTTCTGAAGAGGGATTGATTACAGGGGAAGATACTAGACATCAAAAAGGGGTTGGGAGAGGAATCTTACAATAACAAGGTATCAACCATGAAACGAATTTCCTTAGAAATGCAGATGCGAGTGATGGATCTTACAAAGTCTTTGACAATGCGGGAGCACATCAACAAGCTCCAAGCTCCAAGCTCTTCAATAAGAGGTTCTTCAGGCTGGGAAGTTCAGAGGCCATCACTTTGATGTCTCATATGACCTCTCATATTTCTTCTCTTCTTTGATCACCAGTGGGAGGCTCAGCACCATCACATGGGAGGAGCTTGTGCCTATGGTCTTGGATGTTTAGGGTTCTCAAACACAACACAACTAACTACTTCTGACACAGCAAAGACACCCCCATTAGGTAACACTAACTTCAATTCCCACATCAGGCTAAACACAAACAGAGCATAGAGAACACGGATTGAACAGAGATTTGTTAAACAAGATAGAGAATAACAGAACAGAACTGAAATACCATGTTTGATTGATCAAGATGAATCATACATTGCTTTCTCCTTGTAAAAGACGACTACAAAGCCCCTATAAATAGGCGACTTCAGACAGTTTAGACAGTTGTAACTAGAATGTCACAAGACACTAACAGATGATATCCGACTAACCAGATCATAACAAACTCCGACTGATCAACAATCCGACTGAGTAGAATTCCGACTGAGCAAAGATACATATATCCGACTAAGCAACTATTAGGTAACTATTAGGTATTCTATCTGTAGTTCAACATTGGACTAGGAAGAACTTTTTACAAACCCTCCACAGGCCATAGGTTTTGGTGGCCTTGAGTGGCCACCAAATGGTCAAAAGTCCGTAGTAAGGGCAAAGGGAAGTCTTCATAGGTGAAGTCTTCATAGGTGAAGTCTTTCAAGCAGAAGCCCAAGTCGGATCGTGATGCCTTGAAGGAAGATTGGACTTGTAACCATTGTGGCAAGAAAGGCCACTATTGGAGGAAATGTCCTTAAGCACAACACTGAGAGAGGTGGAGATTCCTCAGCAATATAACTCTGAAGACTCCAGCTTTTATCCACTTGGAGACTATGGACACCGGTGTTTCATCTTCTTCAAGGAGGGAGGCAGTTGGACTCACCGAGCTAGGGATACTCGGGAATAGATTCTAGAGAATGGTGCTTCCGAGGACATGACTCCTTCCCGATAGTTATTACAGGATCTTCGAAGGCACGCAGGCAACATCCTTTTCATGGAGCAACAAGAGATAGCCAACTATTGCCTTATCTTCTACTGAGGCAGAGTACCAGGTTGTTTGTGGTGTTTCTTTGTGAGGTGGTTAGGTTGCAAAGGCTACTTGGCAAGATTGGGTTTCCAGTGGTGGAACCCATGGTCATCTAGAGTCACTTTGTTCATGAGAAATTTTTCGCTAATGACATATTGCTAGAGTTTTGTTCGACGAAAGACAATGCGGTGGACCTCTTCATGAAGTCTCTACCTCAGGCTATGCTCCAACAACACTCTAGCTCACTAGGGTTGGTTCCACATCTAGGAGTTAAGAGGGAGTGTTTTCATGAAGTCTCTACCTCAAGCTATGCTCCGACAACACTCCAGCTCACTAGGGTTGCTTCCACATCTAGGAGTTGAGAGGGGGTGTTCGTAGTCATCTCGTATCTCTGTACATATTACTTAGTGAGGGCCCCCAAGCAGCTTGGCTGACCTCTTCGTGAAGTCTCTACCTCAGGCTGCTATGCTTCGGCAACACTCCAACCCACTAGGGTTGGTTGCACATCTAGGAGCTGAGAGGGGGTTTTTGCAGTCATTGCTTGTCTGTACCTATTACTCCGTGAGGGTCACCAAGAAGTTTTTCCCAATTTTTTATATTTTTTTCCTATTTTGAGGTCATGGGAGGCTGTCTTGTGCTGGCCGGTTCTCTCTGGACTGGATGACTAATGTCTTCTGCTAACTGATGGTGGCCGAATGGCTATTTCCCTAGTCGTGGTGGACATATGAGACTGCTATCGACTGTTTTAAACCTGGCGGACCAGCACTGCAGGGTGGTATTTAACCCTTGCTCCATACACCATTTTTGTATTCGATATTCGTATATATAGTAGAGTTTATACATCTTCTCTCTCTCTACACTTCTACATTTTCTTTCTCATCACAGCACTTGTCTCATTTTCCACTGTACATTTCGACACCTTAACCATGTGGAGATTGTTGAGATTACAAGCTCGATGACAGTTGGAGTCAAGCACAATATGTACTGGCTTGAGCGTGTGTGTAACAATAAATGCTCGCGTCTAGCTGCCCACATTGTGTGGAAATTAGATAGGGTTATTTAGTGTGTGAACACAACACATGTAGTGTGTGGTGTGTAGTCTTGTTCTATTATGCATTGTGTGAGAGTGCGTATGGCTTCCCTCTATTGTTAGGGTTACATTAATCTATTAGAGTTTTCTCTCATGTGTGTGTGCTCTCTCATTATCTATCTTTTATCGTGGTATTAGAGCTTGCTGTTCTCTATTGAGGTTTTGTGAGTGAGTAAAGAAGAGGGAAAATTTCTATTTTGGAGCTATCCATTGGAGCTTGGAGCTTGGAGCTTGAAGCAAAGAGAGTCTTGGAGCACACACCTACTCAACAGATTTGAAAGCTAAGGACCACGGTCAGGTAAGCAAAGCGAAACACCCTTGAGCAGATTAGAGGTGATTTGACACAAGAAAAGCAAGATTTGAGTTGCCCAAAACAAGTGGAAATTCTGGTTTTTGCAAGCTTTAATGGAAAGCTTGAGAGTTTGATTCTTCGAAGAGAAAAATGCATGTAATAGGTGGACACATGTATGTGGAATTGTGTGATGTAATAGAAACTCGAGAGCAAGCATAAGCATTGATTTGAAGCCATTTGATGCATTGAACAAGAGGGAAAATCACTGTTTTGGAAGCTTCACAAAACCAGATAATATATGCCCAAAATTGAAGTCATTAGAGGTGTTTAATGCACAAATTGAAAGCATTAATATGTTGGGAGTATACATAGGTGGATTGCTAAGGTATATGTGCACTCATTAATAATTGAAAAGCTTCCCAAATTCACTAGGAGCATGTGGTGCTAAATATACAGGTCATTTGAGCAGAGTTATGCCATTTTACACTTGTTTGATGCCTCTCAAGGCCATATGAATCGTAAGAATGCATATAAAACTTATAAAATGTGTGCATGTGAGTTTGGAGAAGCTTTACAGAAGCTCATTTGTGAGAAACAAAAAGATTCGATCTGATTTGGAGCTGATTAGTAGAGGTTTATGCCTATAATAAGCAAAACAGAGCTCATTAAATCATCAATTACTCACTCACTACTCAAAATTGGAGAAATTCCTCTTACAGAGAGGTGCAGCAACATCATACAGAGCTAATGAATTCTTGGGCCCTGAATTTGGATCTCATTTGAAGTAATTATAGTGGGATTAGTGACTAAAAAATCATATTTATTGGTTTTGGCAAGTGTTTGGCATGTAATGATCTTAGATGATGGTTATATGCAACATGGAGGATAACATGGAGGATGTATGGATGTAAATGTACATGGTCCACAATTGATTTGATCATTTCCCAGTGATTTGGAGGATTGTAAGGCTCGAAAAAATGTGTCACAATAGGTCGTACATAGTTGAGCTCAAATGCTATGTGGGTGATCTTGTATGCATAATATGAGCAAATTAAAGGTTTTTGTAAAGTGGAGGACTATTTTGGATGCATTTCTTAGATTTTGTGAGTGGCTTAAATTGTTTTCAGCTTTTGCAAACAGTGTTTTTGAGTCCAAGAAGTTATTGCCATAAAAATTTTTATTGCCATAAAAATTGTGGGATGTATGGACGGCATTGGTGCGGAGGTATATGTATGTTATGTATGTTTGAGTTCATTATTGGAAATCCTCAGTGAACATTATGCTAACAAGCATGAGTGACAATCCTAATAAAATTGTTGGTGAAAACCTTGATAAGCACAACTTCCTCACCTGGAAGTATCGTATAACAAATTTCCTTAAAGGCAAAATACTATGGAACTTGGTGACAGGCAAGGAGACGGATCCAAGGGTTTCCCAAATGAATGCAACACCTACTCAGCTTAGAACACATTGCAATTGGACATAGAGGGCCTTCAAAGTGTTGCATTATTTCTCAATTTGTGTGACAAATATCATGTTATGCCATATATAGGACACACATAATCCCAAGGATGCATGGGACACTTTAGTGAAGTAGTATGATACGACTACAGCAACAAAGAAGATGAAACTGAAGTAGAAGATACATGGTGTGGTTCAAAACAATAGGAGCATAAATGATTATGTGTAGGAGATGAAAGAATGTGCTGATGCACTAGTATCTATTGGTGCCCCCATGGATGATGATGATTTGCTAGTAGTCATTGCATTGAATGGCTTGGGTAAGGAACACAAGGCATTTGAAACCTCTATCAGGGTTAGAGGTGGAGAATCCCTAGATTTTGATGAGCTGATTTCAATGCTTATTATGGAAGAGATGAAACTTGGTTTGTGTGCCTCATCTAACACAAATGAAAATGCAAGGGATCAAGCATTTTATACTTATCGAGGGGGGAGATTCAGTCCGAGAGGACGTACAGGTGGAAGTGGTTGGTAGGATAGGTCACCACAGTCTCAACAAAATTTTCAGCCATCATGCTTATGCACCTTAAAGAGGTCAAAGGTCGTTTGGCAAGGCCAACAATCATCTATGTAGCATATAGATTGTTACAATTATGGAAAGTTTGGTCACATGGCTCGTGAATGTTATCGCAAACCACATGATTTGAGAGAGGGTAGAGTACATGGTGGTAATTTTTTATCCAGCAATCATGATGGTAGTGCAAATCATTTGTTTGCAATGAAGCATGTAGTGGGTTCTATGATGATACATGGAGACAGTGATGATACATGGTATATAGATTTAGGAGCGTCAAATCACATAAATTTCCATGGTGAGTGGTTTGAGCACATGAAACCAATGGATGAAAAAGGATATGTGGAGACAGGTGATGACACTCAGCATGCTATCACTCATGTTAGGAGTGTGCCATTTTGGTGATGCATAATGGCGAGATGAAGTCTATGTCAAATGTTTTGTATGTGCCTTCCATTACAAAGAGTTTGGCTTATGTTGGTCAAATGGTTGAGCAAGTATTACATGTACGATTCAATAAAGTTATTGCCAAGGCCAAGAAGGAAGGAATGTTGTTCAAATTGGATGCACGTATTCCAGAGTTGAAGTCGGCTATGTTTTCTAAAAGCCGTAATGTGGTCTAGGATATTGAGATGTGGCACAAACGTATTGGGCATGTGAACATACAGAAATTGAAGAATATGCAATCAAGAGGCAAAGTTGGTGGGCTACCCAGATTCAAATATAATGGGAGTATGCATGTATGTGATGCTTGCCAGTTTGGAAAGCAATCAAGGTTGCCATTCCCTAGAGAAGGCAACATGAGCAGCAGGCCACTTGAGATTGTTCATAGTGGTATGGGGCTTGCACAAAGCCCATCCATTAGTGGGGCAGTAGGTACTATGTAACCTTCACTGATGATTATAATAGGATGACTTGGATCTATTTTCTCAAAGAGAAGAGAAAAGTGTTAGCAAAGTTCATGGATTTCAAAGCATCACAAAATCAATATGGTTGTTATATCAAATGCTTGAGGAAAGATAGAGGTGGTGAATACACCTCACATGCATTTGAGGACTGTAGAGCGGTTCTCTCTACCCGGGTGTAATATAGTGCTCATAGAGTACTATATTACAAACTCACGAATATAGTGTTACCGTGTAATATAGTGCTCATAGAGTACTACCGATCAACAAATGTGTTAAGAAACACAATGTCAATCCGAGGACTCGACCCGATTAGTGCATAAAGGCTTATCCCTTGCGAGAGAGCTCACATACACGAACCACCACTTGATGATTCAACCATTCAACACCTCAATCAATCTCTCAATCCCTTAAACCCACTACACTAATCAAGAGAACAAGCAATGCATGGCAATCTCTTAATCCCATTCAAACATTGATTAAATCTTAGCTTTCCCTAATGCCTGCAAATCCATAAGCGTGCATCTACTAACCCACAAGCTTAAGCAAGCATAGAATGTAACATTCACAAACCCACAAGCTCATAGAAAGAGTCTATCCATGAATAACTCATTGCCAATGAAGTGGGAAAGAGCTTGCATCAATGGAGACTACACACACACACACACACACTACAAGCATGCAGCATACTCAAGAGAAAGAAAGAAGCATTCAACTAATCATAGATTAATCTACTTCAATGATGCTAAAACAGATTAAGAGAATGAAGTGGAGCTATACTCATTGGAGCTTGATGCTCATTAGAGTACAATAGAGAGAGAGTTAGAGAGTTGCCATAGCTTGAGAGCTCAAGAGCTTCACTCAATAGCTTATGAGAATGGCCAAAAATGTCCCCTTTCTTTAGCTAACATCTCTTTTATAAAGATGTCACTAACCCTAACCCTAGGCCTCTTTCACACATGGGCAGAACCCATAAGTGAGCCTTGCTAAATACACTTAGAACTCTCATTTAGAACCCACATTGACCAAAAACGATTTACATTGCACTTCGGCACAAAAATATGGAAAAATTATGTGCATCTTTATGTTCCCATGGCTACAATCCCGCTCTCTCGCATTAATCCGTGTTCCCATGAAACATTCCCCCCTTCCTAAATCGTGCACGTCCTCGGGCACGGTAGAAGCAAAAGCTGCAAAAAACAATGGAAGACAAGTAAAGCCTTTTATTGAAAAAAAAACCAGCAACAATGACAATCTCACACGTGAGCATGCAAGTGAAAGGCCGATTAGAGTTTTAAAGAGTGCTAAAAGAAGTGAGTAAAGACTAGTCAAAGTGAGACTAAGTGGTAGATAGTGCTTTGCAAAGGCAAGTGTGCTTGTACACACTGTAGGTTATGACCGCAGTCTCAATGTTCTACAAGTGTTTAAGTTATTCCTAAGTGGCAACCCTACTCCTAAATATGAGCAATGGTGATTGGACCTTTCTTTTTTTTCTCTCTCTCTTTTGTGTATGTGTGTGTGTGTGTGTGTGTAAAAGATGATAAAGAGGAAGGTTCCATCCCAATGAGACCCAAGCAATGGCCAAGAGACCTCCGCCAAGAGAATCTAAAGGCTGCTAAGTATCTCAAGGGCGACAGACCCTTTTCTTTTTTTTTGACATAAGGAGTACCCCATGAAGATGAGGGCATCGGTCTCGAGGGCCCATAATGTACCCCAGAGTCCTACCAGCATCTATCAAGGCGATAGAGTCCTTGAAGGTCTTCTTCTTAATCTTTTAGACGTCAGTGTTCACCCCATGGAAACCAAGGCATCGGCCCCAAGGTGCTAAGACAACCCAAGGTCCTACCAAGCATTCCACATGGCTGTAGACACGTCATGTCTCAATTTACTTGTAACCATTTAGGAGCTGTCTCTACAAGGAAAAGTGTTGAATCTAACATATCATCATCCACACCCACAGGAGCTTCTCCAGAGGTGATTTGAGACAAATGATCTGCCCTAAGATGAGTTGTTCCTTTTCGGACTGCCACTTCAAAATCAAACTCGAGAAGGATGACAAACCACATCACAATCCTTCCAGTTGCACAAGGCTTATTCACCAAATATAGCAGTGCTTGATGATCCACAAAAAATATAAATTTGTTTGGCGAAATTTTTTCACTGCATATATCATGGACAAACCTTCTCTTTCTGTTGTGGTATAATTCTTCTCAGCATTGTTCAACTGTCGACTAGTATATGAGATTGGAAAATCCTTATTATGTTCTCCCGATTGAGCCAAAATACATCTAATTGCAAAGTTTGAAGCATCAATATGGACATGAAAGATTTGGTTCCAATCTGGTGTCTGTAAGATGGGTGCAGACACTAATGCTTGCTTCAACTTTTTAAAGGATTCCTCACACTCGTCAGTCCAATTAAACTTTACAAGAAGAGCATATAATGGTCTGGCTAGGACAGTGTACATGTAGATGAATCGACCATAATAGCCACAATGTCCCATGAATATTTGTACCCCTTTAGGGTTGATAGGCCAAGGTAATGAGACAATGACATCAATTTTATCCATATCTATTGAAATCCCATTGTGAGAAACAATATGGCCCAAAATTTTCCCTTGTCTTACCATGAGTTTGCACTTGTCAGGATTCAAGCATATACGATAAACTTGAAACTTTTGAAACACAAGTCTGAGGTGTTCTATATGATCATCACGCTCTTGTGAGAACACATAAATCATCCATGAAGATCTCAAGAAATAGCCTAAGGTACTCCTTGAATACATGACTCATTAACCGCTGAAAGGTTGCTGGTGCATTTGTTAGACCAAATGGCATAACACGATAGGCAAAGATGCCATCTTCAGTAGCAAAGGCTGTCTTGTGTTGATCCTTTGGATCATTTGACACTTGATTGTAACCGGAGAATCCATCCAAGAAACTATATGCCTTTTTCCCTGCAACTCGTTACAAAACATGATCCGTGTGATTGGAAGTGGGTAATGATCACGTACATTAGCTGCATTTACCTTCTTGAGGTTTACACATACTCGAAGTTTTCCATTTTTCTTGGGCACCACTACAATAGGGGAGACCCATTTAGTGTGTTCAATCTCATAGATAAATTTTTCCTCTAAGAGCTTGTATATTTCTTCTTTTATTTTTCGTGCAAAATTCTCATTGTAAGTATAAGGACGTTGCTTAGAGGGCTTTGCATCCTCTCGTAATGGAATTGTATGTTGACATATGCTTGGATCAACTCCTTTGAGGTCTTTATAACTCCAAGAAAAAACATTGCGATACTCCTTTATTGTTTGAATTAATAACTTCTCCTCATCTAAGGACAAGTCTGTGGCAATCCACACATAGGGAGGCTCTTCTCCTGGCTTAGCGATATCAATTTTTTTGCATCTTCTGGACCATCATTTGAAACCCCTGGCATGCTTGGCTTTTGTCGCATAGGCTGTTGAAGAACAATCTTCCGATCTTGAAGAGTTTATTGTGTGAAGTTGGGGGGAACATTGAGACCTTGTTCTTGTCCACTTGAGTCATCACTAATTGAAGACCATGCGGTTTTGAGCTCTTTTTTGCAATCTTGCATCAGAGTTTTTTGTTCAATCGTTATCTTTGCACTTCTGACACTCTCTTTTGAATCGGTTTGAGACTTGAGTTTTTGTTTTGGTTTCTTCGTTTTTTTGCGATTTTTGCTAAACAATTTTTAGATTTTCTCTCGGTTGGAATCCATCTGATCGTTTTACTTGGTCTTTGATACTATCTTGTGCTTGGACATAGTATAGATATCCATTCTTTCCTGAGAAGTGAGGTGGTGGTCGAGATTTCATTCTTAAACTCCTCGTCTTCTTTTTGTATTCTCTCACATTGGTCCCTCTCATCTTGTTTATGGATTCTCTTATGGCTCTTGCAGCATTTACGTTTAGGTCATCTTCGAGGGATCTCTACTTGAACCTCCCTTGCTCTCAAGAGTAGGCATGCCTTTCCTAACTCTTCCTCAGGGATTATCACATCATCATCAAAATTAGAGTCCCATCCATCTTCCTTATTAGCATCATTAGCAGATTCGAGTGTTAAATCCTCCACTGAGACTTCCTCTACATGCAGTGCTGTTGTGGATGCATCCCCATAGTACAAATCATCTAGAAGGTCACGTGGTTGTACCATTCGTATAGGAATAATGTCATATCCATCTGAGTCACAAAATTGAATTGGCTTAGGTAAAGCACATGTCGATAATGTTGCAAGGACATGACTCCATTCTAGGGGATCAATTAAGTGCTCAGGGAAGGGTTGTGGAATGTATGCCTCATCTGATACACTTTGATTACTCTTAAGTCTCCGAGTGTTGAAATCCTTACATGAGGCTCCACACATCCACAGATATTCTCGCCCATCTGACAATGTAACTCTTGAGCCTTCAGATGAAGCAGAATCAAACTCATCTATTGGAGACCGCGTTACATCACCGATATGAGTGATTCCTTAGGTTGACCCTTGTGATGACTGAATCATGTCGAAGGTACAAATAATTGTATCCCCAATCTTGAATCATTTGAAATTGTCGTATGAATGGTCTACCTAATATCACTCCATAGTTTGGATGCTTTCCAAAATCCACTACCTGCAAATGTGTGCTCATATTCAATCCCACATGTGGTGACCAATATGTTCTCTAGTAGCAGCCCAATGGGATGTTCTAAGCTTCCATCTGCTAGTAGCTACAAGCGCATCCTGGTACTCCTAATAGCTGGTTTGCCCCACTTTTCCCAAATGGACCTTGTCACAATGCCCACTCCTGCACCACTATCAAGTATTGCAGTTGAAGCTACTTTTTGCACTTCTAATGGGAGGGTAGCATTTCCCTGATCGTCCTCACAAAATTTTCCTACTTTGTTGATAGGAAGCTGATAGGAACTGGCATAACATGCTTTGTCTCAGGATGTATAGTACATTGATGGTGACCCTTTTGTAGCAATACCTACTCTGACAAACATGTGGCAATATCATTCCACAACTCTGGTCGAAGCTTTATCAAATCAAGCAAAGGTAAGGTACAAGCCACTGGTGCTGACAAAGTAGCTTGCACGATACCCATATCCATCTCCTTTGTCAACCTTCTATGCATGAAGGGTATCCTCAAGGTTTGAGAACAGTTCTCATATTCTCCCAAATTAGATGGTAAGGTTTTCATTGTATGCTTACTTCTAGGAGAAGCAATTGTTTGAACTTCCTCCTGGATGCTTGGGCATCTTAAGTTGTTTTCTGTGCCCCCGGTAAAATCCACTTCAGAGAATGGAGGTGAAATAATAGAGGACATATTCTCATTAACTTTCTCAGCCCACATCTCATTTGCCATGTCCTCGTTAGCATCAATAACTTCATCATTGCATGGGAAGGCAAGACTAGGTGGTGGCAGAATGCCTTCTTTCAATGGGGTGTCAATTGGTGCAGACTCCTCGCTATGTGAGATCAGCTCACTTTTCATTTCCCAACTTGATGACACTTCTGGTATGGTTTCTAATGTTGGCTTAAGAGAAGTGGGGCCCCGAGGGATAGGTGGAGGTGGGCCCTCAAGTATTGATTGAGCTTCCCTAATGAGTTACTGATGTACAGCTAGATTAATCTTCTCCTCACATGAGGGTTTGGGTATTCTTGAAACTTCTTGGGTAGCTCAGATAAAGCTGCAATGCGACTTTTATGAGCATCAATGATGGCATCTAGAGTCTCGTTCACCTTATCCACAAAAACAAAACCCCGTGAACTATCCTCGGTTGTGGTAGCCTCATCTTGTTTAGCGCTAGGCCCAGGTTAAGGTTGTACAGCTAGATTAATCTTGTTTAGCGCTAGGCCCAGGTTGAGGTTGTACAGCTAGATTAATCTTCTCCTCATGAGGGTTTGGGTATTCTTGAAACTTCTTGGGTAGCTCAGATAAAGCTACAATGCGACTTTTATGAGCATCAATGATGGCATCTAGAGTCTCGTTCACCTTATCGACAAAAAAAGAACCCCGTGAACTATCCTCGGTTGTGGTAGCCTCATCTTGTTTAGCGCTAGGCCCAGGTTGAGGATGACGCTCCTCAGGCACTTCTTGGGATGTAAAAGCTTGATCCTTCATGTTTTGTTTAGAGACTTCTTGAGAACTACTGGATGCACTATTAGTTTGCTCGTTGCGGTTCTTTTTCCTCCTACTAGTCCTTTTTCTATTGGAATGTAGGGTCTTCTCCACTAGATTTGCCTTTGCATCCCTAGTTCAAGGTGTCTCATCAGTCTGCATTTCGGCATTTTGTGTCTGTGATCTAGTCATGACTCTAAGTGGCACGACATCCTCATTCTCTGATGAAGGTGGCGATGGAACTGCCTCTACAAAGTTGAGTGAGACCTTTAGTTGAGAGGTGCCTTTCTCATGTGGTTTCAGCAACAATCCTTAGGAAAGTGTTCTACACAACATCCTAGACAATATCTTTCAATTGGTGGAAACTGTGGTACTGTTGTATTGGATCGAGCTGCTTGCCTTGGGCAATGTGGACAATCACAATGGGGTTCTCCACACTCATAATAGGGGCCCATTAGTTTGGCTTCTACTTTCCTTTGCTGCCATTGACCTAAGGGGTCTGGAGTCCTAGGTTGGTAGCCGCCTAGCAACATCAAAGAATTTTGTTCCCCCGATTGAGGCTCCAGTGCTTGGCTTGGATATGCGGGACTTTCAAAGAGATTTTCCTTGGATGAATACGATGCATATTCCTCCTCCACATAGCTTGGTTTTACCAAGTCTCTACACATATTTGAATTGCCGTAGTCAACAAACCTCACAGGAGCAGTCCCAGGAGCAGGAGGTTGAGCTCCAAGTACAGGTCGTGCTTGCTCTTGTGCCATCCGTGGCTTACGTTCAAAATTAGTATACTGTTGATGCATTTGTGGAGCCACTGCACCCCTTTGCTGCTCACGCTCCTGTCTCATTCTTGCAATGCGAGTATATTCCTGTGTGGTGTGGGTATAATTCCAAGCACAGGCTTGGCACCACTTCTTTGTGGGTTGGTTTGTGACTAGAGGAGAAAAGGTATTACATTCTTCGGTTTTATGGCTACCACCACATGCTCCACAAAGATGAGGACCTGTAGGTAGTACACTCCTCATTCGCTGTGCTGCTGCTATTGTTGTTGTGGCTGCATGGGTGGGCGATAGGTTTGTCCCAATCTCCTTAGTACTAGGTTAGCTATGTGGTCTGGATTTACTAGTGTGCTAGACCCTAAACTTTGGTCATCACCCCACTGATCTCTAGGTTACAACTCAGGGCCAGTACCATCTTGGAATTTGAAGTTATCTGTGAAATCCATAGCATCATGGCAACACTCATTGAAATTTGAAGTTATCTGTGAAATCCATAGCATCATGGCAACACTCATTGATAGAGATGTGTGTGCAGTGTTGAATTTTTAAGTCCTTTTAAGAAGAGAGAAATTAATCGACTCTGGGTGGGCTTCTCATCTTCTGGGCAACGATTAATGTACTGCTTCATCCTATTTACACAATCTCTAACACTCTCAGTCTCACCTTGCTTGAAAGAGTTGATGTTTGCTCTACTGTGTCATGCTGAATCCCCATCAAGGAAAAAGCAGCAATGAATCTCTCTTCCAAAACTCGTAAAGAAGATTTGTCTGAAGCCTCTAGTGCCTGAAACCATGCAAGGGCCTTTCCCTCAAGAGTGAGCCCAAATCCTTCAATTTGCGTATGCTTGTCTCAACTCGAACTACTTGCCTAAATGCTGCTACATGGTCATATGGATCTCCCGACCCTTCGTACTTCTTTACCAGTTTCTGAAGAGTTGATGGCCTTACTCGTCTTGAATACTCATCATTGGGCCTACGGCCTCTCACTCTCAGTGGGAACTGTTCCTCTCTTTGGTAAGATGGTCCACATGCATCCCAAATTGGTGTGGGTCACCTATTACCTGCCTCACCAACCCCCTCCAAAGATCTTGTTACCCGCATTTCAGGAGGTGCATTTATAGGAGGCCGAGTTGGCTCCCCTACCCTCCGATTGTCATAGTGAGAGAAACGTTGTTGTGGTGTGATCTGTGGTCGCACTTTTGGTGTAGGATAATATCTTGGTGCTAGAGTTGGGCTACTTGCAGTGGTCCACTTTGATGTCGAGGGTCCCTCTCTTGTGAATTCTCGTAGGGGAGGAGCAACAGTTTCTCCATGAAAGGTTGTCTCTCCTGGTTTAGCTGTATTAGTTGAGCACTTCCATGAATAATGGTTGTCCTCTCCACGTGAGCTCACAAATCTCCTTCCAATCTAAGGTTCGGTATTCATTGGCCCATTTATCAACAATTCGGTTCTTATATCCTGCAAGCTTCTCGACTACCACCACAAGTGCTAGAGGAAGATATAGCTCTGGCAATCTAGTTGTGGCATAATATCCTTCTAAAGAGTCCTTATAGACCTCTTGAAGTGGGTCATCCTAAAAGACTTTTGTCACTGGAATTTGTCGTACAAACTCCCATTGGTTCTCAGTCCCCTGATCCATTTTGCTCTTGCCTTTCCTGTCCCTTTCCAAATTTAGATCTATGGGACATGCATATCATGTCATCCCATTTGGGTTATGTAATGCATCGGCCACATTCCAACATTTCATGAATAAATCTTTTTGGGATGACTTGGCTGAGTTCCTTAAGATTTTCATGGATGACCTTGGGTTGGGAACTGAGAGACACAAACACTTGAGAGCGCTAGAGTATGTCTTTGAGCGGTGTTTGTGTCTCTCAGTAAACCCATAAAAATATTTTTGGGACATCTCATTAGCAAACATGTCATAGAAATGCACCCTTTCAAGGTTGAGGCTCTTATCCAAACAGGAGCACCTAAAATAGTGAGATAGTTGAGAGATTTCCTTGGGGTAGCTAAACACTATAGTTAATTCATAAAAGATATGGCTCATGTTTTCCTTCCTTTGAATGCTCTCTTGAGGATTGAAATTAAGTTTCATTGGGTAGAGGGACACCAAAAGTCATTTGATACCCTTAAAGATGCCTTTACCCCAAAGCTCCAAATATGAAACCTCCTGATTCTATAAGACCATTTCATCTTTACTCATGTTGTTCATGACACGTCATTTTAGCTTTCTTAGCTCAAAAATATGATAAGAGGGATCACCCCATAGCTTACTATAGCCAAAAGTTGAAGGACACGGAAACTAGATACACT
The DNA here is from genome assembly GCF_041138505.1 of Cibotium barometz. NCBI lineage: Eukaryota > Viridiplantae > Streptophyta > Polypodiopsida > Cyatheales > Cibotiaceae > Cibotium > Cibotium barometz. The sequence goes on along the minus strand of NC_141095.1, from coordinate 7,374,990 downwards.
TGGGTGGAGAGAGCATGTTTAGCCATTATAGAGGCAGCTAGAAAGTTTCAACCTTATCTTACTATGCAGCATAGTACTATCATCTATGTACCAAAAGATTCCTTAAGCTTTTATTGAATAAGTTAGAGCCCCCTGAAAGAATCATGAAGTGGGTAGTAGTAGAGTTACAAGCCATTGATTATGAGTTGAAAACCAAACCCTTGGCTCTTCAAAAATCGATGGATTGCTTAGCTGACCTCTGAAATGTTGAAAAAGAAGCACCTAGTGACTCGATGGTTGACTTGTTTGGTACTGAGAAATCTCAAGAGTGGTATGACAAAATAGCCTCTTATCTTTCTATCTTGGAGTTTCTCGATGAATTGAATAAAGGAGAAAGAAAAACATTAGCTACACATGCACCAAACATTTCTATTTTATTGATGGGAGACTTTATAGAAAGGGTATGGAAGGAGTATTTAGACAATCTGTTGAAAAAGAGGAGATATCCCACATATTGAGGGAATGTCATGATTCAGCTTGCGGGGTACATTTTGCTGGGAAACTCACTACCGTGCACATTCTAAGGGTGGGTTTTTGGTGGCCTATTATCTTTAAATCAAACCAAGGCTGGTCAAGACCTCGACGACCTTGCTATGTGAGATGTCCTCCGTCGACTCTCCATCACAGCTGATGCAACTTTATCAGTTATGTCTCCACGAGCTCATTCACAAGATGGTCAAAATGCTTCCCCACCATTCTTGACATAAAACAATCATTTTATGGCAGCTTTACCTTTTGAAAAATGGGGGATAGACTATGTGGGACCCATAGCACCTACATTAGGAGACAAAAGAACTACATCATAGTAGCCACTAATTACTTCACCAAAATGGTCTGAGGCATGAGCTGATAGAAAAGATGATGATGCACAAACCATTGCTAATTTCTTGATTGAGCAAAATTTCATTTATTGTTTTGGAGCTCTAGCCGAACTTATATCTAATAGGGGGACACATCTCCTCAATGAAGTTATTGAAGGTCTCATTGATTATTTAAATATTAATCATGATACAACCACACCATATTCACCAATGGGCAAGTTGAAAAGACATTGATCACTATCTTAAGAAAAACCATTGCATCACACAAGGGGGATTGGAATGATAAGTTATGTGCTGTTGTTTGGGCTTATAATACTAGATATAAGGAGGGTACTAGCTTTACCTCTTTTTCATTGGTTTATGGAAAAGAATGTGTACTTCCCATTGAGCATGAATTGTTGAGCTTAAGGTTTTTGCATGAGCATAACCTCCCTTTAGAAGAGTCTTTGCAAGAGAGATTAAACACTTTGAATCATTTAGATGAGTGGCAGGTTGAGAGCTTACTTACATCTCAAGAGATTTCCAAAAACAGAAAAACAATACAATGAGCTAGAAAAGCCAAATCTTATGAGTTTGAGAAGCACCAATTAGTATTGCTTTATTATGCATGATGCCACCATGAGTTGTTCCCAGGAAACTTAGTCATGTATGGTCAGGTCCTTATCGTATAGTTGAGGTGAAACCAAATAATAAGGTCCAATTTGCAGAAATGGATGGGACATGGTTTCCCACCAAAACCAATGTTGATAAAATCAAGCCCTATTGGATTTGATTCATATTCTCACTATGCATCTAAATACCTTTTCTCCTTTGTGTTGGAGATGAGGAGGTAGTAGATAAGTAGACAATGTGGTTTGATTGAGCTAGGAGAGGGTCTACAAAGTCTCGATCATGTGGCATTATTATAGATCATCTTGATGGGTACATTAGTCTTCTAGGGGTTAGGGGTTAGTTTGGGGGACAATTTTAGTAACAATATGGCCGAATATCAAGATTTGCTGATTGGGTTGAGGGCATTTGAGAAAATTTGGGGCATCATTGGTTCATGTTAAAGGGGATTCACAATTAGTTATCCACCAACTTTTGGGCATTTCATAAACACTCCATGCTCTCATGCATTACTCTACTGCCAACTGTCAGGTGTTTTTCTGTAAAGATGTTTTGAGTCCGTGTACATATGGGATGCGTGGTGTGCAATAAAACTTTGCCTTGAATGCCCTGGCAAATGTACAAGCTGAGTGGTTTTGTTGTAAGCTGGTATATGCACGTGTCTTTTTTGGGAGCAAATGCTGGGATTTGAAAGTTTTATAGCAACGGTGTGGTGTACGGATGGTTACTAAAGCAGGCCACCGATTGGAAAATTGTCGGGTTTGGTAAGTTAATGCTGATGATGATGAGCGATGGGCAGCTCTCATATGGTTTTGGAAAGTTGTGGATCATCGTGTGAGAGGAGGAGCCTTGTTGTTGCTAGTGTGGCCATCACTTTAGAGCTTTAAAAATAATAATAATAAATATACAATACACATGGCCAATGGTTTTAATGGCCACGTGGGAGTTTTTAAAGGCCGCCAGCTTGATGTCTAGAAAGCGCAACGGCGTGAAGGATGAGGAGTGTAGCACTACAAAGAGTAGGCAGAGAGAGAGAGGGTCGCTTTTGCAGAGTGCCGCTCTGGGCGTGTGGTGCAGACTACGGTGTGCAGAGGGAGTTGACCGCTTGGGAAAGGAGAGCTCGGGGTCGTGAGTAGGCAGAGAGAGAGAGGGTCGC